>NW_027363119.1:1200000-1940879 GCF_046119375.1 Phyllobates terribilis
CGATTTTTATGCCCATTGGAAGTGACGTGGCGGTCACAGTAGCTTAAAAAGACGTTTTTAATGCCCCTTTGAAAAGTGGTGGAAGTCGCAGTTGATTACGAAGACAATATCAATGCCCCTTGGAAGAGTGGTGGAGGTGGCTGTGAAATAAAAAGACAATATCAATGCCCCTTGGAAGAATGATGGAGGTCGCAGTGGAATAAAAAGGCAATGTCAATGCCCTTTGGAAGAGTGGTGAAGGTTAGTGTGGAATAAAAAGACAGTACCAATGCCCCTTGGAAGAGCTGTGGAGTTCAGAGTGGTTTAACCAGATGGTTTTATTGCCCCTTGGAAGCGACGTGGACGTTACAATACATTAACAAGACGGTTTTAATGCCCTTTGGAAAAGTGGTGGAGGAAACAGTGGATTAAAAAGACAATATCAATGCCCCGTGGAAGACACGTGGAGGTCACAGTAGCTTAACAAGACAGTTTTAATGCCCCTTGAAAGAGAGGTGGAGGTTACAGTGAAATAAAAAGACAATATCAATGCCTCTTGAAAGAGCTGTGGAGTTCAGAGTGGATTAACCAGATGGTTTAAATTCCCCTTGGAAGAGTGGTGGAGGTCGCAGTGCATTAAAAAGACAATATCAATACCCCTTGGAAAAATGGTGGAGGTTACAGTGGAATAAAAAGACAATATCAATGCCCCTTGGAAGAGCTGTGGAGTTCAGAGTGGTTTAACCAGACGGTTTTAATGCCCTTTGGAAGGGATGTGGAGGTCACAGTAGCTTAACAAGACTGTTTTAATGCCTCTTGGAAGAGTGGTGAAGGTTGCAGTGGATTAAAAAGACAATATCAATGCCCCTTAGAAGAGAGGTGGAAGGCGCAGTGGAATAAAAAGACAATATCAATACCCCTTGGAAGAGTGGTGGAGGATACAGCGGAATAAAAAGACAATATCAATGCCCCGTGGAATAGACATGGACGTTACAGTAGCTAAACAAGATGTTTTTAATGCACCTTGGGAGAGTGGTGGAAGTCGTAGTGGAATAAAAAGACAATATCAATGCCCCTTGAAAGAGGGCTGTAGGTTACATTGAAGTAAAAAGACAATATCAAAGCCTCTTGCAAGAGCTGTGGAGTTCAGAGTGCTTTAAATTGACGGTTTTAATGCACCTTGGAAGAGACGTGGAGGTCACAGTAGCTTAACAATATGGTTTTAATGCCCCTTGGAAGAGTGGTGGACGTCGCAGTGGATTAAAAAGACAATATCAATGCCACCTGGAAGAGTGGTGAAGGTCCCAGTGGAATAAAAAGACAATATCAATGCCACTTGGAAGAGTGGTGAAGGTCCCAGTGGAATAAAAAGACAATATCAATGCCCCTTGGAAGAGTGGAGAAGGTTACAGTGGAATAAAAAGACAATATCAATGCCCCGTGGAAGAGATGTGGAGGTCACAATAGCTTAACAAGATGGTTTTAATGCCCCTTGGAAGAGAGGTGGAAGTTGCAGTGGAATAAAAAGACAATATCAACGCACCTTGGAAGAGTGCTGGAGGTTACATTGGAATAAAAAGACAATATCAACGCCCCTTGCAAGAGCTGTGGATTTCAGAGTGGTTTAAATTGACGGTTTTAATGCCCGTTGTAAGGGACGTGAAGGTGACAGTTGCTTAACAAGACGGTTTTAATGCCTCTTGGAAGAGTGGTGGAGATCGCAGTGAATTAAAAAGACAATATCAATGACCCTTGGAAGTGTGGTGGAGGTTGCAGTGGAATAAAAAGACAATATCAATTCCCCTTGGACAAGTGGTGGAGGTTACAGTGGAATAAAAAGACAATTCAATGCCCCGTGGAAGAGACGTGGAGGTCACAGTAGCTTAACAAGACGGTTTTAATGCCTCTTGGAGGACTGGTGGAGGTCGCAGTGGAATAAAAGTACAATATCAATGCCCCTTGGAAGAGTGGTGGAGGTTACAGTGGAATAAAAAGACAATAATAATGTCCCTTGGAAGAGGAGTGGAGATCAGAGTGTTATAACCAGACGGTTTTAACGCTCCTTGGAAGAGACGTGGAGGTCACAGTAACTTAACAAGATGGTTTTAAGGCCCCTTGGAAGAGTGGTGGAGGTCGCAGTGGAATAAAAAAAAAAATATCAATGCCCCTTGGAAGATTGGTGGAAGTTACAGTAAAATAAAAAGACAATATCAATGCCCCGTGGAAGAGATGTGAAGGTCACTGTAGCTTAACAATATGGTTTTAATGCCCCTTGGAAGAGTGGTAGAGGTCGCAGTGGAATAAAAAGACAATGTCAATGCCCCTTGGAAGAGTGGTGGAGGTTAGAGTGGAATAAAAAGACAATACAAATGCCCCTTGGAAGAGCTGTGGAGTTCAGAGTGGTTTAACCATATGGTTTTAATGCCCCTTGGAAGAGAAGTCGATGTCACAGTAGCATAACAAGACGGTTTTAATACCCCTTGGAAGAGTGATGGAGAACGCAGTGGATTAAAAAGACAATATCAATGCCCCTTGGAAGACTGGTGGAGGTCGCAGTGGATTAAAAAGACAATATCAATGCCCCTTGGAAGTGTGGTAGAGGTCGCAGTGGAATAAAAAGACAATATCAATGCCCCGTGGAAGGGACGTGGAGGTCACAGTAGCTTCACAAGACGGTTTAATGTCCCTTGGAAGAGAGGTGGAGGTCGCAGTTGATTGAAAAAACAATATCAATGCCCCTTGGAAGAGTGGTTGAGGTCGCAGTGGAATAAAAAGACAATATCAATGCCGCTTGGAAGAGTGGTGGATGTTACAGTCGAATAAAAAGACAATATCAATGCCTTTTGTAAGAGCTGTGGAGTTCAGAGTGTTTAACCAGACGGTTTTAATGCGGCTTGGAAGAGATGATGAGGTCACAGTAGCTTCACAAGACGGTTTTAATGCCCCTTGGAAGAGTGGTGGAGGTCGCAATGGAATAAAAAGACAATATCAATGCCCCTTGGAAGATTGGTGGAGGTTACAGTGGAAAAAAAGACAATAACAATGCCCCTTGGAAGAGTGGTGGAGGTTACAGTGGAATAAAAAGACAATATCAATGCCCTGTGTAAGTAACTTGGAGGTCACATTAGCTTAACTAGACGGTTTTAATGCCCCTTGGAAGAGTCGGGGACATCGCAGAGGAATAAAAAGACAATATAAATGCACTTGGAAGAGTGCAGAAGGTTACAATGGAATAAAAAGACATTGTCAATGCCCATTGGAAGAGCTGTGGAGCTCAGAGAGGTTTAACCAGACGGTTTTAATGCCCCTTGGAAGAGACTTGTAGGTCACAGTAGCTTAACAAGACGGTTTTAATGCCCCTTGGAAGAGTGGTGGAGGTCGCAATGGAATAAAAAGACAATATCAATGCTCCGTGGAAGGGACATGGAGGTCACAGTAGCATAACAAGATGGTTTTAATGCCCATTGGAACAGTGGTGGAGGTCGCAGTGGATAAAAAAGACAATATCAAATCCCCTTTGAAGAGTGGTGGAGGTCGCAGTGGAAAACGGAGACAATATCAATGCCCCTTGGAAGAGTACTGGAGGTTACAGTCGAATAAAAAGACAATATCAATGCCTCTTGGAAGAGCTGTGGAGTGGTTTAACCAGACGGTTTAATGCCCCTTGGAAGAGACGTAGAGGTCACAGTAGCTTATCAAGACTGTATTAATGCCCCTTGGAAGAGTGGTGGAGGTCGCAGTGGATTTAAAAGACAATATCAATACCCCTTAGAAGAGTGGTGGAGGTCGCAGTGGAATAAAAAGACAATATCAAATCCCCTTGGAAGAGATGTGGAGGTCGCAGTGGAATAAAAAGACAATATGAATGCCTCGTGGAAGAGACTTGGAGGTCACAGTAGCTTAACAAGATGGTTTTAATGCCCCGTGGAAGAGAGGTGGAGGTCACAGTGGAATAAAAAGACAATATCAATGCCCCTTGGAAGAGTGGTGGAGGTTACAGTGGAATAAAAAGACAATATCAATGACCCTTGGAAGAGTGGTGGAGGTCGCAGTGGAATAAAAAGACAATATTAGTGCCCCTTGGAAGAGTGGTGAATGTCACAGTGGAATAAAAAGACAATATCAATGCTCCTTGGAAGAGCTGTGGAGTTCACAGTGGTTTAACCAGAAGGTTTTAAGGCACCGTAGAATAGACGTGGAGGTCACAGTAGCTAAACAAGGTGGTTTTAATGCCCATTGGAAGAGACTTGGAGGTCACAGTAGCTTAACAAGACGGTTTTAATGCCCCTTGGAAGAGTAGTGGAGGTCACAGTGGAATAAAAATACAATATCAATGCCCCTTGAAAGAGTGGTGGAAGTTACAGTGAAATAAAAAGACAATATCAATGCCCCTTGGAAGAGCTGTGGATTACAGAGTGGTTTAACCAAACGGTTTTAGTGTCCCCTTGGAAGAGACCTGGAGGTCACAGTAGCTTAACAAGACTGTTTTAATGCCCCTTGGAAGAGTGGTGGAGGTCACAGTGGAATAAAAATACAATATCAATGCCCCTTGGAAGAGTGATGGAGGTTACAGTGGAATTTAAAGACAATATCAAAGCCCTGTGGAAGAGATGTGGAGGTCACTGTAGCTTAACAAGACAGTTTTAATGCCCCTTGACAGAATGGTGGAGGTCGCAGTGGAATAAAAAGACAATGTCAATGCCCCTTGGAAGAGTGGTGGAGGTTAGAGTGGAATAAAAAGACAATATCAATGCCTCTTGGAAGAGCTGTGGAGTTCAGAGTGGTTTAACCAGACGGTTTTAATGCCCATTGGAAGAGACGTGGAGGATATAGTAGCTTAAAAAGACGTTTTTAATGCCCCTTGGAAAAGTGGTGGAGGTCGCAGTGGAATAAAAAGACAATACCAATGCCCCTTGGAAGAGTGGTGGAGGTGGCAGTGGAATAAAAAGACAATATCAATGCCCCTTGGAAGAATGATGGAGGTCGCAGTGGAATAAAAAGACAATGTCAATGCCCCTTGGAAGAGTGGTGGAGGTTAGAGTGGAATAAAAAGACAATACCAATGCCCCTTGGAAGAGCTGTGGAGTTCAGAGTGGTTTAACCAGATGGTTTTATTGCCCCTTGGAAGAGACGTGGAGGTCACAGTAGATTAAAAAGATGGTTTTAATGCCCCTTGGAAAAGTGGTGGAGGTCACAGTGGATTAAAAAGAAAATATCAGTGCCCCGTGGAAGACACGTGGAGGTCACAGTAGCTTAACAAGACAGTTTTAATGCTACTTGGAAGAGTGGTGGAGGTTTCAGTGGAATAAAAAGACAATATCAATGTCCCTTGGAAGAGTGGTGGAGGTCGCAGTGAAATAAAAAGACAATATCAATGTCCCTTGGAAGAGTGGTGGAGGTCGCAGTGGAATAAAAAGACAATATCAATGCCCCGTGGAAGGGACGTGGAGGTCACAGTAGCTTAACAAGATGGTTTTAATGCCCATTGGTAGAGTTGTGGAGGTCGCAGTGGATTAAAAAGACTATCAAATCCCCTTGGAAGAGCGGTGGATGTCGCAGTGGAAAAAAAAGACAATATCAATGCCCCTTGGAAGAGTGGTGGAGGTTACAGTTGAATAAAAAGACAATATCAGTGCCTCTTGGAAAAGCTGTGGAGTTCAGAGTTGTTTAACCATGCGGTTTTAATGCCCCTTGGAAGAGACGTCGAGGTCACAGAAGCTTATCAAGACTCTTTTAAAGCCCCTTGGAGGAGTGGTAGGGGTCGCAGTGGATTAAAAAGACAATATCAATGCCCCTTGGAAGAGTGGTGGAGGTTACAGTGGAATAAAAAGACAATATCAATGCCCCTTGGAAGAGTGGTGGTGGTTACAGTGGAATAAAAAGACAATATCAATGTCCCTTGGAAGAATGGTGGAGGTTACAGTGGAATAAAAAGACAATATCATTGCCCCTTGGAAGAGTGGTGGAGGTTCCAGTTAAATTAAAAGACAATATCAATGCCCCTTGGAAGAGAAGTGGAGGTCACAGTGGAATAAAAAGACAATAATAATGCCCCTTGGAAGAGTAGTGGAGGACGCAGTAAAATAAAAAGATAATATCAATGCCCCTTGGAAGAGTGGTGGAGGTTAGAGTGGAATAAAAAGACTCTATCAATGCCCCTTGGAATAGCTGTGGAGTTCACAGTGGTTTAACCAGAAAGTTTTAATGCACCGTGGAATAGACGTTGAGGTCACAGTAGCTTAACAAGACGGTTTCAATGCTTCTTGAAAGAGAGATGGAGGTTGCAGTGGATTAAAAAGACAATATCAATGCCCTTTGGAAGAGTGGTGGAGGATACAGTGCAATTAAAAGACAATATCAATGCCCTGTGGAACAGACATGGATGTTACAGTAGCTAAACAAGATGTTTTTAATGCACCTTGGGAGAGTGGTGGAAGTCATAGTGGAATAAAAAGACAATATCAATGCCCCTTGAAAGAGTGCTGTAGGTTACAGTGGAATAAAAAGACAATATCAATGCCTCTTGCAAGAGCTGTGTAGTTCAGAGTGGTTTAAATTGACGGTTTTAATGCACCTTGGAAGAGACGTGGAGGTCACAGTAGCTTATCAATACGGTTTTAATGCCCCTTGGAGAAGTGGTGGAGGTCACAGTGGATTAAAAAGGCAATATCAATGCCCCGTGGAAGACACGTGGAGGTCACAATAGTTTAACAAGACAGTTTTAATGCCCCTTGGAAGTGTGGTAGAGGTCGCAGTGGAATAAAAAGACAATATCAATGCCCCTTGAAAGAGTGGTGGAGATTACAGTGAAATAAAAAGACAATATCAATGCCTCTTGAAAGAGCTATGGAGCTCAGAGTTGTTTAACCAGATGGTTTTAATGTCCCTTGGAAGAGTGGTGGAGGTCGCAGTGCATTAAAAAGACCATATCTATGCCCATTGGAAGAGCAGTGGAGTTCAGAGTAGTTAAACCAGACGGTTTTAATGCCCATTGGAAGTGACGTGGAGGTCACAGTAGCTTATCAAGAGTGTTTTAATGTCCCTTGGAAGAGTGGTGGAGTTCGCAGTCGATTAAAAAGACAATATCAATGCCCCTTAGAAGTGTGGTGGAGGTCACAGTGGAATAAAAAGACAATATCAATTAACCTTGGAAGAGATGTGGAGGTCGCAGTGGAATAAAAAGACAATATCAATGCCTCGTGGAAGAGACTTAGAGGCCACAGTAGCTTAACAAGATGGTTTTAATGCCCCTTGGAAGAGAGGTGGAGGTCGCAGTGGAATAAAAAGACAATATCAATGCCCCTTGGAAGAGTGGTGGAGGTTACAGTGGAATAAAAAGACAATATCAATGACCCTTGGAAGAGTGGTGGAGGTCGCAGTGGAATAAAAAGACAATATTAATGCCCCTTGGAAGAGTGGTGGAGGTCGCAGTAAAATAAAAAGACAATATCAATGCCCCTTGGAAGAGTGATGGAGGTTACAGTGGAATAAAAAGACAACATCAAGCCCCATGGAAGTGCTGTGGAGTTCACAGTGGTTTAACCAGAAGGTTTTTAGGCACCGTGGAATAGACGTGGAGGTCACAGTAGCTAAACAAGTCGGTTTTAATGCTTCTTGAAAGAATGATGGAGGTCACAGTGGATTAAAAAGACAAAATCAATGCAACTTGGAAGAGTGGTGGAGGTTACAGTGGAATAAAAAGACAATATCAATGCCTCTTGCAAGAGCTGTGGAGTTCAGAGTGTTTTAAATTGACGGTTTTAATGCCCCTTGGAAGAGACGTGGAGGTCACAGTAGCTTAGCAAGACGGTTTTAATGCCCCTTGGAAGAGGGGTGGAGGTTACAGTCGAATAAAACGACAATATCAATGCCTCTTGGAAGAGCTGTGGAGTTCAGAGTGGTTTAACCACATATTTTAATGCCCCTTGGAAGAGACTTGGAGGTCAAAGTAGCTTATCAAGACTGTTTTTATGCCCTTTGGAAGAGTGGTGTAGGTAGCAGTGGATTAAAAAGACAATATCAATGCCCCTTAGAAGAGTGGTGGAGGTCGCAGTGGTATGAAAAGACAATATCAATTCCCCTTGGTAATGATGTGGAGGTCGCAGTGGAATAAAAAGACAATATCAATGCCTCGTGGAAGAGACTTGGAGGTCACAGTAGCTTAACAAGATGATTTTAATGCCCCTTGGAAGAGAGGTGGAGGTCGCAGTGGAATAAAAAGACAATATCAATGCCCCTTGGAAGAGTGGTGGAGGTTACAGTGGAATAAAAAGACAATATCAATGCCCCTTAGAAGAGTGGTGGAGGTCGCAGTGGTATGAAAAGACAATATCAATTCCCCTTGGTAATGATGTGGAGGTCGCAGTGGAATAAAAAGACAATATCAATGCCTCGTGGAAGAGACGTGGACATCACAGTAGCTTAACAAGACGGTTTTAAAGCCGCTTGGCAGAGTGGTGGGGGTCACAGTGGAATAAAAAGACAATAACAATGCCCTGTGGAAGAGAATTGGAGGTCACAGTAGCATAACAAGACTGTTTCAATGCTTCTTGGAAGAGTGAGGGAGGTCGCAGTGGATTAAAAAGACAATATCAATGCCACTTGGAAGAGTGGTGGAGGTTACAGTGGAATAAAAAGACAATATCAATGCCCTGTGTAAGAAACTTGGAGGTCACAGTAGCTTAACAAGACGGTTTTAATGCCCCTTGGAAGAGTCGTGGATGTCGCAGAGGAATAAAAAGACAATATCAATGCACTTGGAAGAGTGCAGAAGGTTACAATGGAATAAAAAGACATTGTGAATGCCCCTTGGAAGTGCTGTGGAGCTCAGACCGGTTTAACCAGACGGTCTTAATGCCCATTGGAAGAGACTTGGAGGTCACAGTAGCTTAACAGACAGGTTTTAATGCCCCTTGGAAGAGTGGTGGAGGTCACAGTGGAATAAAAATACAATATCAATGCCCCTTGAAAGAGTGGTGGAAGTTACAGTGAAATAAAAAGACAATATCAATGCCCCTTGGAAGAGCTGTGGATTACAGAGTGGTTTAACCAAACGGTTTTAGTGCCCCTTGGAAGAGACGTGGAGGTCACAGTAGCTTAACAAGACTGTTTTAATGCCCCTTGGAAGAGTGGTGGAGGTCACAGTGGAATAAAATACTATAACAATGCCCTGTGAAAGAGACGTGGAGGTCACAGTAGGTTAACAAGACTGTTTTAATGCCCCTTGGCAGAGTGGTGGAGGTCGCAGTGGAATTAAAAGACAATAACAATGCCCTTTGGAAGAGTGGTGGAGGTCGCAGTGGAAAACAGAGACAATATCAATACCCCTTGGAAGAGTGGTTGAGTTTACAGTCGAATAAAAAGACAATATCAATGACTCTTGGAAGAGCTGTGGAGTACAGAGTGGTTTAACCAGACGGTTTAATGCCCCTTGGAAGAGATGTGGAGGTCACAGTAGCTTATCAAGTCTGTTTTAATGACCCTTGGAAGAGTGGTGGAGATTGTTGTGGATTTAAAAGACAATATCAATGCCCCTTAGAAGAGTGGTGGAGGTCGCAGAGGAATAAGAAGACAATATCAATGCCCCTAGGAATATTGGTGGAGGTTACAGTGGAATAAAAAGACAATATCAATGCCCCTTGGAAGAGTGGTGAAGGCTACAGTGGAATAAAAAGACAATATCAATTCCTCTTGGAAGAGCTGTGGAGTACAGAGTGGTTTAGCAAGACGGTTTAATGCCCCTTGGAAGAGACGTGGAGGTCACAGTGGATTAAAAAGACAATATCAATGCCCCTTAGTAGAGTGGTGGAGGTCGCAGTGGAATAAAAAGACAATATCAATGCATCGTGGAAGAGACTTGGAGGTCACATTACCTTAAAAAGACGGTTTTAATGCCCCTTGGCAGAGAGGTGGAGGTCGCAGTGGAATAAAAATACAATATCAATGCCCCTTGGAAGAGTAGTGGAGGTTACAGTGGAATAAAAAGACAATATCAATGCCCCTTGGAAGAGTAGTGGTGGTTACAGTGGAATAAAAAGACAATATCAATGACCCTTGGAAGAGTGGTGGAGGTCGCAGTGGAATAAAAAGACAATATTAATGCCCCTTGGAAGAGTGGTGGAGGTCGCAGTAAAATAAAAAGACAATATCAATGCCCCTAGGATGAGTGGTAGAGGTTACAATGGAATAAAAATACAATATCCATGCCCCTTGGAAGAGCTCAGGAGTTCACAGTGGTTTAACCAGAAGGTTTTAAGGCACCATGAAATAGACGTGCAGGTCACAGTAGCTAAACAAGACGGTTTTAATGATTCTTGGAAGAGTGATGGAGGTCGCAGTGGATTAAAAAGACAAAATCAATGCCCCTTGGAAGAGTGGTGGAGGTTACAGTGGAATAAAAAGACGATATCAATGCCTCTTGGAAGAGCTGTGGAGTTCAGAGTTTTTTAACCAGACTGTTTTAATGCCCCTTGGAAGAGATGTGGAGGTCACAGTAGCTTATCAAAACTGTTTTAATGCCCCTTGGAAGAGTGGTAGAGGTCGCAGTGGATTAAAAAGACAATATCAATGCCCCTTAGAAGAGTGGTGGAGGTCGCAGTGGAATAATAAGACAATATCAATTCCACTTAGAAGAGTTGTGGAGGTCGCAGTGGAATAAAAAGACAATATCAATGCGTCGTGGAAGAGACTTGGAGGTCACAGTAGCTTAAAAAGATGGTTTTAATGCCCCTTGGAAGAGTGGTGGAGGTCGCAGTAAAACAAAAAGACAATATAAATGCCCCTTGGAAGAGTGGTGGAGGTTACAATGGAATAAAAAGACAACATCAATGCCCCTTGGAAGAGCTGTGGAGTTCACAGTGGTTTAACCAGAAGGTTTTAAGGCACCGTGGAATAGACGTGGAGGTCACAGTAGCTAAACAAGATGGTTTTAATGCTTCTTGGAAGAGAGATGGAGGTCGCAGTGGATTAAAAAGACAAAATCAATGCCCCTTGGAAGAGTGGTGGAGGTTACAGTGGAATAAAAAGACAATATCAATGCCTTTTGCAAGAGCTGTGGAGTTCAAAGTGGTTTAAATTGACGGTTTTAATGCCCCTTGGAAGAGACGTGGAGGTCACAGTAGCTTATCAAGACGGTTTTAATGCCCCTTGGAAGAGTGGTGGAGGTCACAGTGGATTAAAATGACATTATCGATGCCGCTTGGAAGAGTGGTGGAGGTCGCAGTGGAATAAAAAGAAAATATCAATGCCCCTTAGAAGAGTGGTGGAGGTTACAGTGGAAAAAAAAGACAATATCAATGTTCCTTGGAAGAGGGGTGAAGGTTGCAGTGGAATAAAAAGACAATATCAATGTCCCTTGGAACAGTGGTGGAGTTCGCAGAGGATTAAAAAGACAATATCAATGCCCCTTGGAAGAGTGATGGAGGTCGCAGTGGAATAAAAAGACAATATCAATGCCCCGTGGAAGGGACGTGGAGGTCACAGTAGCTTAACAAGATGGTTTTAATGCCCCTTGGAAGAGTGGTGGAGGTCGCAGTGGATTAAAAAGACTATCAAATCCCCTTGTAAGAGTGGTGGAGGTCGCAGTGGAAAAAAAGACAATATCAATGCCTCTTAGAAGAGCTGTGGAGTTCAGAGTGGTTTAACCATGCGGTTTTAATGCCCATTGGAAGAGACGTGAAGGTCACAGAAGCTTATCAAGACTGTTTTAATGCCCCTTGGAGGAGTGGTAGAGGTTACAGTGGAATAAAAAGACAATATCAATGCCCCTTGGAAGAGTGGTGGAGGTTACAGTGGAATAAAAAGACAATATCAATGCCCCTTGGAAGAGTGGTGGAGGTTACAGTGGAATAAAAACACAATATCAATGTCCCTTGGAAGAATGGTGGAGGTTACAGTGGAAAAAAAAGACAATATCAATGCCCCTTGGAAGAGTGGTGGAGGTTCCATTTAAATAAAAAGACAATATCAATGCCCCTTGAAAGAGACGTGGAGATCGCAGTGGAACAAAAAGACAATATTAATGCCCCTTGGAAGAGTGGTGGAGGTCGCAGTAAAATAAATAGACAATATCAATGCCCCTTGGAAGGGTGGTGGAGGTTAGAGTGGAATAAAAAGACAATATCAATGCCGCTTGGAAGAGCTGTGGAGTTCACAGTGGTTTAACCAGAAAGTTTTAATGCACCGTGGAATAGACGTGGAGGTCACAGTAGATTAACAAGACGGTTTCAATGCTTTTTGGAAGAGTGATGGAGGTCGCAGTGGATTTAAAAGACAATATCAATGCCCCTTGGAAGAGTGGTGGAGGTTACAGTGGAATAAAAAGACAATATCAATGCCCTGTGTAAGAAACTTGGAGGTCATAGTAGCTTAACAAGACGGTTTTAATGCCCCTTGGAAGAGTCGTGGACGTCGCAGAGGAGTAAAAAGACAATATCAATGCACTTGGAAGAGTGCAGAAGGTTACAATGGAATAAAAAGACATTGTCAACGCCCGTTGAAAGAACTGTGTAGCTCAGAGCGCTTTAACCAGACGGTTTTAATGCACCTTGGAAGAGACTTGGAGGTCACAGTAGCTTAACAAGATGGTTTTAATGCCCCTTGGAAGAGTGGTGGAGGTCACAGTGGAATAAAAATACAATATCAATGCCCCTTGAAGGAGTGGTGGAAGTTACAGTGAAATAAAAAGACAATATCAATGCCCCTTGGAAGAGCTGTGGAGTACAGAGTGGTTTAACCAAACGGTTTTAATGCCCCTTGGAAGAGACATGGTGGTCACAGTAGCTTAACAAGACGGTATTAATGCCCCTTGGAAGAGTGGTGGAGGTCGCAGTGGATTAAAAAGACAATATCAATGAACCTTGGAAGAGTGGTGGAGGTCTCAGTGGAATAAAAAGACAATATCAATGCCACTTGGCAGAGTGGTGGAGGTCGCAGTGGAATAAAAAGACAATAACAATGCCCTGTGGAAGAGACGTGGAGGTCACAGTAGCTTAACAAGACGGTTTCAATGCTTCTTGGAAGAGTGAGGGAGGTCGCAGTGGATTAAAAAGACAATATCAATGCCCCTTGGAAGAGTGGTGGAGGTTTCAGTGGAATAAAAAGACAATATCAATGCCCTGTGTAAGAAACTTGGAGGTCACAGTAGCTTAACAAGATGGTTTTAATGCCCCTTGGAAGAGTCGTGGACGTTGCAGAGGAATAAAAAGACAATATCAATGCACTTGGAAGAGTGCAGAAGGTTACAATGGAATAAAAAGACATTGTCAATGCCCCTTGGAAGTGCTGTGGAGCTCAGATCGGTTTAACCAGACGGTTTTAATGCCCCTTGGAAGAGACTTGGAGGTCACAGTAGCTTAACAAGACGATATCAATGCCCTTTGAAAGAATGGTGGAAGTTACAGTGAAATAAAAAGACAATAACAATGCCCCTTGGAAGAGCTGTGGAGTACAGAGTGGTTTAACCAAACGGTTTTAGTGCACCTTGCAAAAGACGTGGAGGTCACAGTAGCTTAACAAGACGGTTTTAATGCCCCTTGGAAGAGTGGTGGAGGTCGCAGTGGATTAAAAAGACAATATCAATGAACCTTGGAAGAGTGGTGGAGGTCGCAGTGGAATAAAAAGACAATATCAATGCCCCTTGGAAGAGTGGTGGAGGTTACAGTGGAATAAAAAGACAATATCAATGCCCCGTGGAATAGATGTGGACAACACAGTAGCTTAACAAGACGGTTTTAATGCCCCTCGGCAGAGTGGTGGAGGTCGCAGTGGAATAAAAAGACAATAACAATGCCCTGTGGAAGAGACGTGGAGGTCACAGTAGCTTAACAAGACGGTTTTAATGCCCCTTAGAACAGTGGTGGAGGTTACAGTGGAATAAAAGACAATATCAATGTCCCTTGGAAGAGTGGTGGAGGTTACAGTGGAATAAAAAGACAATATCAATGCCCTGTGTAAGAAACTTGGAGGTTACAGTAGCTTAACAAGACGGTTTTAATGCCCCTTGGAAGAGTCTTGGACGTCGCAGAGGAATAAAAAGACAATATCAATGCACTTGGAAGAGTGCAGAAGGTTACAATGGAATAAAAAGACATTGTCAATGCCCCTTGGAAGAGCTGTGGAGCTCAGAGCGGTCTAACTAGACGGTTTTAATGCCCCTTGGAAGAGCTGTGGAGTACAGAGTGGTTTAACCAAATTGTTTTAGTGCCCCTTGGTAGAGAAATGGAAGTCACAGTAGGTTAACAAGACTGTTTTAATGCCCCTTGGCAGAGTGGTGGAGGTCGCAGTGGAATAAAAAGACAATAACAATGCCCTGTGCAAAAGACGTGGAGGTCACAGTAGCTAAACAAGACGGTTTTAATGCCCCTTGGGAGAGTGGTGGAGGTCGCAGTGGAATAAAAAGACAATAACAATGCCCTGTGGAAGAGACGTGGAGGTCGCAGTGGAATAAAAAGACAATATCAATGCCCCTTGGAATAGTGGTGGAGGTCGAAGTGGAAAACAGAGACAATATCAATGCCCCTTGGAAGAGTGGTGGAGGTTACAGTCGAATAAAAAAACAATATCAATGCCTCTTGGAAGAGCTGTGGAGTACAGAGGGGTTTAACCAGACGGTTTAATGCCCCTTGGAAGAGACGTGGAGGTCACAGTAGCTTATCAAGACTGTTTTAATGCCCCTTGGAAGAGTGGTGGAGGTCGCAGTGGATTAAAAAGACAATATCAATGCCCCTTAGAAGAGTGGTGGAGGTCGCAGTGGAATAGAAAGACAATATCAATTCCCCTTGGAAGAGATGTGGAGGTCGCATTGGAATAGAAAAACAATATCAATGCCCCTTGGAAGAGTGGTGGAGGTTACAGTGGAATAAAAAGACAATATCAATGACCCTTGGAAGAGTGATGGAGGTCGCAGTGGAATAAAAAGCCAATATTAATGCCCCTTGGAAGAGCGGTGGAGGTCGCAGTAAAATAAAAAGACAATATCAATGCCCCTTGGAAGAGTGGTGGAGTTTACAGAGGAATAAAAAGACAATATCAATGCCCCTTGGAAGAGCTGTGGAGTTCACAATGGTTTAACCAGAAGGTTTTAAGGCACCGTGGAATAGACGTGAAGGTCACAGTAGCTAAACAAAACGGTTTTAATGCTTCTTGGAAGAGTGATGGAGGTCGCAGTGGATTAAAAAGACAAAATCAATGCCCCTTGGAAGAGTGGTGGAGGTTACAGTGGAATAAAAAGACAATATCAATGCCTCTTGCAAGAGCTGTGGAGTTCAGAGTGGTTTAAATTGACGGTTTTAATGCCCCTTGGAAGAGACGTGGAGGTCATAGTAGCTTAACAAGACGGATTTAATGAGCCTTGGAAGAGACGTGGAGGTCATAGTAGCTTAATAAGATGTTTTTAATGCCTCTTGGAAGAGTGGTGGAGGTCACAGTGGTTTAAAAAGACAATATCACTGCCCCTTAGAAGAGTGGTGGAGGTTACATTGGAATAAAAAGACAATATCAATGCCCCTTGGAAGAGTGGTGGAGTTTACAGAGGAATAAAAAGACAATATCAATGCCCCTTGGAAGAGCTGTGGAGTTCACAGTGGTTTAAGCAGAAGGTTTTAAGGCACCGTGGAATAGACGTGGAGGTCACAGTAGCTAAACAAAACGGTTTTAATGCTTCTTGGAGAGTGATGGAGGTCGCAGTGGCTTAAAAAGACAAAATCAATGCCCTTGGAAAAGAGTGGTGGAGGTTACAGTGGAATAAAAAGACAATATCAATGCCTCTTGCAAGAGCTGTGGAGTTCAAAGTGGTTTAAATTGACGGTTTTAATGCCCCTTGGAAGAGACGTGGAGGTCACAGTAGCTTAACAAGACGGATTTAATGAGCCTTGGAAGAGACGTGGAGGTCATAGTAGCTTAATAAGATGTTTTTAATGCCTCTTGGAAGAGTGGTGGAGGTCTCAGTGGTTTAAAAAGACAATATCACTGCCCCTTAGAAGAGTGGTGGAGTTTACATTGGAATAAAAAGACAATATCAATGCCCCGTGGAATAGACATGGAGGTTACAGCAGTTTAACAAGACAGTTTTAATGCCCCTTGGAAGAGTGGTGGAGGTTATAGTGGAATAAAAAGACAATACCAATGCCCCTTGGAAGAGCTGTGGAGTTCAGAGTGGTTTAAATTGACGGTTTTAATGCCCCATGGAATTGACGTGGAGGTCAAAGTAGCTTAACCACACGGTTTTAATGGCCCTTGGAAGAGTGGTGGAGGTCGCAGTTGATTAAAAAGACTATATAAATGCCCCTTAGATGAGTGGTGGAGGTCGCAGTGGAATAAAAAGACAATATCAATGCCCCTTGGAAGAGTAGTGGAGGTCGCAGTGCAATAAAAAAACAATATCAATGCCTCTTGGAAGAGTGGTGGAGGTAACAGTGTATTAAAAAGTCAATATCAATGCCCCTTGGAAGAGCAGTGGAGTTCAGAGTAGTTAAACCAGACGGTTTTAATGCCCATTGGAAGTGACGTGGAGGTCACAGTAGCTTAAAAAGACGTTTTTAATGCCCCTTGGAAAAGTGGTGGAGGTCGCAGTGGATTAAAAATACAATATCAATGCCCCTTGGAAGAGTGGTGGAGGTGGCAGTGCAATAAAAAGACAATATCAATGCCCCTTGGAAGAGTGGTGGAGTTTACAGTGGAATAAAAAGACAATATCAATGCCCCGTGAAAGAGACGTGGATGTCACAGTAGATTAACAAGACGGTTTTAATGTCCCTTAGAAGAGAGGTGAAAGTCGCAGTGGAATAAAAAGGCAATATCAAAGCCCCTTGGAAAAGTGCTGGAGGTTACAGTGGAATAAAAAACAATATCAAAGCCCCTTACAAGTGCTGTGGAGTTGAGAGTGGTTTAAATTGACGGTTTTAATGCCCCTTGGAAGAGAAGTGGAGTTCACAGTGGCTTAACAAGACTGTTTTAATGCCCCTCGGCAGAGTGGTGGAGGTCGCAGTGGAATAAAAAGACAATATCAATGCCTCTTGGAAGAGTGGTAGAGGTTACAGTGGAATAAAAAGACAATATCAATGCCCCGTGGAATAGATGTGGACATCACAGTAGCTTAACAAGACGGTTTTAATGCCCCTCGGCAGAGTGGTGGAGGTCGCAGTGGAATAAAAAGACAATATCAATGCCCCTTGGAAGAGTGGTAGAGGTTACAGTGGAATAAAAAGACAATATCAATGCCCTTTGTAAGAAACTTGGAGGTCACAGTAGCTTAACAAGACGGTTTAAATGCCCCTTGGAAGAGTCGTGGACGTCGAAGAGGAATAAAAAGACAAAATCAATTCACTTGGAAGAGTGCAGAAGGTTACAATGGAATAAAAAGACATTGACAATGCCCCTTGGAAGAGCTGTGGAGCTCAGAGCGGTTTAACTAGACGGTTTTAATGCCCCTTGGAAGAGCTGTGGAGTACAGAGTGGTTTAACCAAATGGTTTTAGTGCCCCTTGGAAGAGACATGGAGGTCACAGTGACTTAACTAGACGGTTTTAATGCCCCTTGGAAGAGTGGTGGAGGTCGCAATGAATTAAAAAGACAATATCAATGAACCTTGGAAGGGTGGTGGAAGTCGCATTGGAATAAAAAGACAATATCAATGCCCCTTGGAAGAGTGGTGAAGGTCGCAGTGGAATAAAAAGACAATAACAATGCCCTGTGAAAGAGACGTGGAGGTCACAGTAGGTTAACAAGACTGTTTTAATGCCTCTTAGCAGAGTGATGGAGGTCGCAGTGGAATAAAAAGACAATAACAATGCCCTGTGGAAAAGCCGTGGAGGTCACAGTAGGTAAACAACACGGTTTTAATGCCCCTTGGAAGAGTGGTGGAGGTCGCAATGAATTAAAAAGACAATATCAATGAACCTTGGAAGGGTGGTGGAGGTCGGATTGGAATAAAAAGACAATATCAATGCACCTTGGAAGAGTGGTGAAGGTCGCAGTGGAATAAAAAGACAATAACAATGCCCTGTGAAAGAGACGTGGAGGTCACAGTAGGTTAACAAGACTGTTTTAATGCCTCTTAGCAGAGTGGTGGAGGTCGCAGTGGAATAAAAAGACAATAACAATGCCCTGTGGAAGAGACGTGGAGGTCGCAGTGGAATAAAAAGACAATATCAATGCCCCTTGGAAGAGTGGTGGAGGTCGCAGTGGAAAACAGAGACAATATCAATGCCCCTTGGAAGAGTGGTGGAGGTTACAGTCGAATAAAAAGACAATATCAATGCCTCTTGGAAGAGCTGTGGAGAACAGAGTGGTTTAACCAGACGGTTTAATGCCCCTTGGAAGAGACGTGGAGATCACAGTAGCTTATCAAGACTGTTTTAATGCCCCTTGGAAGAGTGGTGGAGTTCGCAGTGGATTAAAAAGACAATATCAATGCCCCTTAGAAGAGTAGTGGAGGTCGCAGTGGAATAAAAAGACAATATCAATTCCCCTTGGAAGAGATGTGGAGGTCGCATTGGAATAAAAAGACAATATCAATGCCCCTTGGAAGAGTGGTGGAGGTTACAGTGGAATAAAAAGACAATATCAATGACCCTTGGAAGAGTGATGGAGGTCGCAGTGGAATAAAAAGACTATATTAATGCCCCTTGGAAGAGTGGTGGAGGTCGCAGTAAAATAAAAACACAATATCAATGCCCCTTGGAAGAGTGGTGGAGTTTACAGAGGAATAAAAAGACAATATCAATGCCCCTTGGAAGAGCTGTGGAGTTCAGAGTGGTTTAACCAGAAGGTTTTAAGGCACCGTGGAATAGACGTGGAGGTCACAGTAGCTAAACAAAACGGTTTTAATGCTTCTTGGAAGAGTGATGGAGGTCGCAGTGGATTAAAAAGACAAAATCAATGCCCCTTGGAAGAGTGGTGGAGGTTACAGTGGAAAAAAAAGACAATATCAATGCCTCTTGGAAGAGCTGTGGAGTTCAGAGTGGTTTAAATTGACGGTTTTAATGCCCCTTGGAAGAGACGTGGAGGTCACAGTAGCTTAACAAGATGGTTTTAATGAGCCTTGGAAGAGACGTGGAGGTCATAGTAGCTTAATAAGATGTTTTTAATGCCTCTTGGAAGAGTGGTGGAGGCCACAGTGGATTAAAAAGACAATATCAATGCTCCTTGAAAGAGAGCTGTAGGTTACAGTGGAGTAAAAAGTCATTATCAATGCCTCTTGCAAGAGCTGTGGAGTTCAGAGTGGTTTCAATTGACGGTTTTAATGCAGCTTGGAAGAGACGTGGAGGTCACAGTAGCTTAACAATACGGTTTTAATGCCCCTTGGAAGAGTGGTGGAGGTTGCAGTGGATTAAAAAAACAATATCAATGCCACTTGGAAGAGTGGTGAAGGTCCCAGTGGAATAAAAAGACAATATCAATGCCCCTTGGAAGAGTGGTGGAGGTTACAGTGGAATAAAAAGACAATATCAATGCCCCGTGAAAGAGTCGTGGAGGTCACAGTAGCTTAACAAGTCGGTTTTAATGCCCCTTGGAAGAGAGGTGCAAGTTGCAGTGGAATAAAAAGAAAATATCAATGCCCCTTGGAAGAGTGCTTGAGGTTACATTGGAATAAAAAGACAATATCAATGCCCCTTGCTAGAGCTGTGGAGTTCACAGTGGTTTAAATTGATGGTTTTAATGCCCCTTGGAAGAGTGGTGGAGGTCACAATAGCTTAACAAGACGGTTTTAATGCCCCTTGGAAGAGTGGTGGAGGTCTCAGTGGATAAAAAAGACAATATCAATGAGCCTTGGAAGAGTGGTGGAGTTCGCAGTGTAATAAAAAGACTAGAGATGAGCGTTGTTCGACTCAAACTGTTCGCCAATCTCAAATTCGAACTGTTTTGGGCTGTGTTCGAGCCGTTCGGCGAATACGAACGATTTGAAAAAAATTCGGCTGTTCGAGGTTATGTTCGATAACTGTTCGTGCACCGAAATCATAACTGGATTTTTTCTCAGTAATGATGAAAATTAAAGTTAATACGCAGTTTCAGTGTACAGCGGGGCGGGGGGAGGGGCAGGGGATGGATCTCTGCAGGAATAATGAAGATCTCCATTTTTTTTCTCTTTCCCGCATTTACAGTGGGGAGGTGCAATCTGTCAGACTATCAGCAGCGCACACACGGAGCGAAGTGCTTTTTTTCACACAAGCAAGGGCATGTGTCATTGGCAGTGTATGTCACATGTCCTTGCCCTATAAGACCCAGCCATTTTCCCCGTCGCCACCATTTTCTCACTGCTGCAGCTGCGTGTTAGACGGCACCGCTGTTGCTGTGTGTGCCATACCTTGTTAATTTCAAGCCAATTTTCGCACAAATCTACAGATAGCTTGGGAGTAGGGAAGAGTGTGACTGCAGTCCTTTAAAGGACTAGGTTACAGCATTTCCTACGACTTTTATCAGGCAGGTCTGTGCTCTTAAATAGATAGGTTGTGGGAGTAAAGACTAATTGTAATTGCAGTCCTTTTCAGGACTAAGTTACATCAGTTCCTATCAGTTTTTGCCAGGCAGGTCTATGCCAGTGCTATGCAAGTTTTTTTCACAGCATTTGGCTGAATCTAGCAAAGCTAATCCTTTTTGGCCTATTGCAGAGTGTGTTAGTCAGTGGAGTAGCCTATCTGTGTTGCAAGCTACACCACCTGTGTATAGAATACCAATTTTTTTACTGCACCTAGTGAAGTAAAACCTTTTCGGCATAGTATCATTCTATTAGTCCATCTATACTGACCTCAATAAGGTTGCAAATTGAATATAATTTTTTTCTGTATCTAGCTCTGAAAAAATATTTGGCCTTCTAGCAGTGTGAGTGACTTGTTCTATTAGTCCATCTATACTGACCTCCATCAGGTTGCAAACTGAATATAATTTTTTTCTGCATCTATTTCGGAAAAAATATTTGGCCTTCTAGCTGTGTGTGGGACTTGTTCTATTAGTCCATCTATACTGACCTCCATCAGGTTGCAAATTGAATATAATTTTTTCTGCATCTAGCTCTGAAAAAATATTTGGCCTTCTAGCAGTGTGTGGGACTTGTTCTATTAGTCCATCTATACTGACCTCCATCAGGTTGCAAATTGAATATAATTTTTTCTGCATCTAGCTCTGAAAAAATATTTGGCCTTCTAGCAGTGTGTGGGACTTGTTCTATTAATCCATCTATACTGACCTCCATCAGGTTGCAAACCGAATATAATTTTTTTCTGCATCTACCTCTGAAAAAATATTTGGCCTTCTAGCAGTGTGTGGGACTTGTTCTATTAGTCCATCTATACTGACCTCCATCAGGTTGCAAATTCAAAATAATTTTTATCTGCATCTAGCTCTGAAAAAATATTTGGGCTTATAGCTGTGTGTGGGACTAGTTCTATTAGTCCAGCTATACTGACCTCCATCAGGTTGCAAATTAAAAATAATTTTTATCTGCATCTAGCTCTGAAAAAATATTTGGCCTTCTAGCAGTGTGTGGGACTTGTTCTATTAGTCCATCTATACTGACCTCCATCAGGTTGCAAATTAAAAATAATTTTTATCTGCATCTAGCTCTGAAAAAATATTTGGCCTTCTAGCAGTGTGTGGGACTTGTTCTATTAGTCCATCTATACTGACCTCCATCAGGTTGCAAATTCAATATAATTTTTTTCTGCATCTACCTCTGAAAAAATATTTGGCCTTCTAGCTGTGTGTGGGACTTGTTCTATTAATCCATCTATACAGACCTCCATCAGGTTGCAAACTGAATATATTTTTTTCTGCATCTACCTCTGAAAAAATATTTGGGCTTCTAGCTGTGTGTGGGACTTGTTCTATTAGTCCATCTATACTGACCTCCATCAGGTTGCAAATTGAATATAATATTTTTCTGCATCTAGCTCTGAAAAAATATTTGGCCTTCTAGCAGTGTATGGGACTTGTTCTATTAGTCCATCTATACTGACCTCCATCAGGTTGCAAATTAAAAATAATTTTTATCTGCATCTAGCTCTGAAAAAATATTTGGCCTTCTAGCAGTGTGTGGGACTTGTTCTATTAGTCCATCTATACTGACCTCCATCAGGTTGCAAACTGAATATAATTTTTTTCTGCATCTACCTCTGAAAAAATATTTGGGCTTCTAGCTGTGTGTGGGACTTGTTCTATTAGTCCATCTATACTGACCTCCATCAGGTTGCAAATTGAATATAATAATTTTCTGCATCTAGTTCTGAAAAAATATTTGGCCTTCTAGCAGTGTGTGGGACTTGTTCTATTAGTCCATCTATACTGACCTCCATCAGGTTGCAAACTGAATATAATTTTTTTCTGCATCTACCTCTGAAAAAATATTTGGGCTTCTAGCAGTGTGTGGGACTTGCTCTATTAGTCCATCTATGCTGACCTCCATCAGGTTGCAAACTGAATATAATTTTTTTCTGCATCTACCTCTGAAAAAATATTTGGGCTTCTAGCAGTGTGTGGGACTTGTTCTATTAGTCAATCTATACTGACCTCCATCAGGTTGCAAATTGAATATAATTTTTTTCTGTATCTAGCTCTGAAAAAATATTTGGCCTTCTAGCAGTGTGTGGGACTTGTTCTATTAGTCCATCTATACTGACCTCCATCAGGTTGCAAACTGAATATAATTTTTTTCTGCATCTACCTCTGAAAAAATATTTGGGCTTCTAGCTGTGTGTGGGACTTGTTCTATTAGTCCATCTATACTGACCTCCATCAGGTTGCAAATTGAATATAATAATTTTCTGCATCTTGTTCTGAAAAAATATTTGGCCTTCTAGCAGTGTGTGGGACTTGTTCTATTAGTCCATCTATACTGACCTCCATCAGGTTGCAAACTGAATATAATTTTTTTCTGCATCTACCTCTGAAAAAATATTTGGGCTTCTAGCAGTGTGTGGGACTTGTTCTATTAGTCCATCTATACTGACCTCCATCAGGTTGCAAACTGAATATAATTTTTTTCTGCATCTACCTCTGAAAAAATATTTGGGCTTCTAGCAGTGTGTGGGACTTGCTCTATTAGTCCATCTATGCTGACCTCCATCAGGTTGCAAACTGAATATAATTTTTTTCTGCATCTACCTCTGAAAAAATATTTGGGCTTCTAGCAGTGTGTGGGACTTGTTCTATTAGTCTATCTATACTGACCTCCATCAGGTTGCAAATTGAATATAATTTTTTTCTGCATCTAGCTCTGAAAAAATATTTGGCCTTCTAGCAGTGTGTGGGACTTGTTCTATTAGTCCATCTATACTGACCTCCATCAGGTTGCAAATTCAAAATAATTTTTATCTGCATCTAGCTCTGAAAAAATATTTGGGCTTCTAGCAGTGTGTGGGACTTGCTCTATTAGTCCATCTATACTTACCTCCATCAGGTTGCAAACTGAATATAATTTTTTTCTGCATCTACCTCTGAAAAAATATTTGGGCTTCTAGCTGTGTGTGGAACTTGTTCTATTAGTCCATCTATACTGACCTCCATCAGGTTGCAAATTGAATATAATATTTTTCTGCATCTAGCTCTGAAAAAATATTTGGCCTTCTAGCAGTGTGTGGGACTTGTTCTATTAGTCCATCTATACTGACCTCCATCAGGTTGCAAACTGAATATAATTTTTTTCTGCATCTACCTCTGAAAAAATATTTGGGCTTCTAGCTGTGTGTGGGACTTGTTCTATTAGTCCATCTATACTGACCTCCACCAGGTTGCAAATTCAATATAATTTTTTTCTGCATCTAGCTCTGAAAAAATATTTCAGCTTGTAGCAGTGTGTGGGGCTTGTTCTATTTGTCCATCTATACTGACCTCCATCAGGTTGCAAATTGAATATAATTTTTTTCTGCATCTAGCTCTGAAAAAATATTTCGGCTTCTAGCTGTGTGTGGGACTTGTTCTATTAGTCCATCTATACTGACCTCCATCAGGTTGCAAATTCAATATAATTTTTTTCTGCATCTAGCTCTGAAAAAATATTTCGGCTTCTAGCAGTGTGAGGGACTTGTTCTATTAGTCCATCTATACTGACCTCCATCAGGTTGCAAATTCATTATATTTTTTTTCTGCATCTAGCTCTGAAAAAATATTTGGCCTTCTATCAGTGTGTGGGACTTGTTTTATTAGTCCATCTATACTGACCTCCATCAGGTTGCAAACTGAATATAATTTTTTTCTGCATCTACCTCTGAAAAAATATTTGGCCTTCTAGCAGTGTGTGGGACTCATTGTATTAGGCCATCTATACCAAGCTCCACCAGCTTTTAAATTAATAATAATTTTTCGCTGCATCTAGCCCTGAAAATAATTTTTGTTCCCAATAGTGGTAGCAATAGAAATATGGGTCGCGCTCCTGGCTTACAAAAATATACTCTTCATAGCAAAAAACACCAGCCTAGCGCACTGCATTAATAAGATGGCATCATCGTCTCTCCCAGTGTTAGGCCTACTACCCAGGCTAGCATTCCTGTGCCTAAAACACAATGTATGGGTCCGCGCTAGCCACTATGCTGAGGGGTCTAAAGCTGCTGCTAACGCTTTATAACAATTCAATTGGCAGATTTTCACAGAGCTCTTCCACAACGCCAACCCATCAGGCAACAGTTGCCCACCTTCCCTATGGGATCTAGTGGCGAATAGTTGATGCCATTAATCAGAGCGTCAGTTGCCCCGTCGACGTGGCAAGCATACGGTAAGGCATGGGAAGAGTGGACACGACTAGTAGCAGGCAGACGGGTTGACCAATGTGAACAAGCCAGATCACAAGTCACCATAGAATTTCTCCACCAGCTAATGATGAGGGGCATATCAGGGGCGTCAGCGCAGCGGTGTCTGACGGGAGTAGCATTTCACTTCCAACTACTGAATTGGGGAGATGTGACAAAGATTCATCATCAGACAATCCATAAAAGGGTGGAAAAGGGGTCAGCCAAGTCAGGAGTGTAGACGTCCCGTCCCGTGTCACTAAAACTGATTTCTCACATCATATCCCTAACACCATTAACATGACACTCACAATTTGAAGCAACACTACTGTCTACTGCATTTGTGATCGCCTTCTTCGGGGCGCTATGCATAAGCGAATTAGTCCCTCAATCCAAAATTACCACAAGTGGAGGCTTATTACACCAGGACGTAGTCATAGCCAATAATGCAATACGTCTACGCATACACAAATCGAAAACGGTTCCAGCGGGCAGGGGCACTTGGGTACTTCTACAACCCACAAACGGTACACTGAGTCGGGTAACAATAGTAAAAACATATCTAACCATCAGATCACACAGTAATTTCTTCCTATCACACATAGATGGAACCCATTATCAAGATACCAGTTCCAAGCTATATTTAATAAATGCATAACATCGGCAGGGAACCACCCCAAAGATTACGGGACACACTCATTCCGCATAGGCACGGCCACGGAAGCAGCAAGAGCAGGACTGTCAGAAACGGAAGTTCAGAGGATAGGGAGATGGCGATCCACGTGTTTGGCAAGATACATAAGACCGGACTTGTTATCCTAACGTGGTTTGCTTCTTTTACAGGTGACGCTAAGCCAACAGTGTGGGTGATAGGCCACTCGTATATATATTGGGCAGAAAAAAGGGCGAAAGTCACCCCAGGCGGAAGGAAATTAGAGTTTCATAACACATATTTCAACTGGAGAGGTATTAGAGGCCTGCTATGGCCACAGGTACTAATGGAGGTAATCAAGGTAGGGAGAGAGGCAAGATGTCCGGTCATCTTAGTTATACAGGCCTGGGGAAACAACCTAGGTCATCACAAGAGCTCATAACTAATGGCAATAATGAAACTAGACACTGAGCGCTTCAGAGAATTTTTCACAAAACTAGCTATAGTATGGTCAGAGATTGTGCCGATAGTGGTATGGCAAGGTGCGCGAGACATCACGGCCATCGAACGGACAAGGCGGGTAATAAATATTCGGATGGCAAAATTTAGAAGAGACAGAGGCGGTGTAGTGGTACGACATCGACAACTGGAAGGAGATAAAGCAGGCCTCATACGGCCCGACGGTGTTCACTTAATGGATATTGGACTGGACATATTCCAGTTAGGACTCCAGGACGGAGTGGAACAAGCGTTAAGAGTGATGGGTGGAGGTCAGAGTCCTGCATACGAGTACGCAGGATCCTCCGTGGCCTGGAAATAGAAGGGACATGTCGGAGAGTTACACTTGTTGGCCAAGTTGCCGGAGTGGAGACCCAGGGCATGCTGCAACAAGCTGAATTAATTAGAAATAAGATGCCTTTCTAATGGAATGAGTATAAAGAGTTAATAAACCTGTGACCGATCCTCACCCATCCAGTTGTAAGAGTTACATTATTGTATTGTCAAGGAAAGGGGGGCGGTAGGGGGGCTGAGAGTCTGGGTTTGGTTGGGGGTCACCACTGTCTGCCTAGGCTAGATGCATTTAAAAATTCTTATTAGATACACAGGCTGTGTAGCTTGCTTCGCAGCTGGGCTGCTACGCACAAAGTATTGCCTAGGCTAGATGCAGTTAAAAATTCTATGCTGACTAGCAGACACTGAAGATTTGGAGCAGACCTCTGAGTAAACAGCTCTTCAGACTCAACCATCTGTGTTACCCCAAGCCATAATGTATGTAGTTTCTTACAGTTAAAAGGGGGGGGGGGCGACCCAACCCACCTGGAATTGACGATGCCAACGTCACGTAAGACACAGCAAGGGGACTCCAAAAAGAGTCTCCATTTTTTCCCAAAATTGTGGCACAGACACCACTTAACCCTAGAACGCATACCTGGGGCCTCGCAGTAATTGTTTTCTATTTTCTGCAAGACTACTTTAGTTAGAATTTTGAAACTCTAGGTATTCTTCATGTATATAGTTGTTTGTCATTTGAGTTTGAGTTATTCCATGTTATTTGCACACGGGCCTAAAAGGCCCCAGGTATATGAAAGTGTAGATTTTTATGGTCATGCGTTCTAGGGTTAAGTGGCATCAATTGCCCCACAGTTGCTTAAAACGGTTGGTGATGTGATATTACCAAATCCTCAAGCTTTTAGTCTCCCAAGGATAGCACAGGGTTAGAAAAGTCCTTGCGAATCCATGATTTGTTCATCTTTATGAACGTGAGTCTGTCTACATTCTCAGTGGACAGCCGCGTGCGCTTATCTGTCAGCACACCACCAGCAGCGCTGAACACACGTTCAGAGAGAACACTGGCTGCAGGGCATGACAAGATCTCCAAGGCGTGAGTGGCGAGCTCCGGCCATTTTTCCAGATTGGAATACCAAAATGAGCAAGGGTCCAGTGACACAGTCATGGCTTCGATGTTCACTTGGAGATACTCCTGCACCATCTTCTCTAGGCATTGACTATGTGTCAGACTTCTTGTCTCCTGTGGCCTTGCAAAGGATGGTCTAAAAAAGTGGTGAAACGATTACACAAAATTGCTGTTACCAGCAGATACTGTGTTACTGTTACGGTTTGAGTGATGAAGACTCGACAGTCCCACGGTTGGCAAGTTAGAACTGTGAGATTCACTTCGTGCACCACTGGTGTTTTGTGGAAAAGCACATGTAAGATTCTGCAACAGCGTCTGCAGATACTCCTGCATGCGTCAATCCCTTTTTATGGCAGGAATTATTTCGACAAATTTACTTTTGTACCGGGGATCTAAGAGTGTGGCAACCCAGTAGTCGGGATTACTTCGAATTCTGCAATCTGAGGGTCATATTGCAGGTAGTGCAGCAAGAAGGCACTCATGTGTCTTGCGCATCCAGGAGGACCAAGTCCTTGTTGTGTTGGTAGCGAGGTAAGAATCATGCTTCCTTCCTCTGCCCTCTCCCCCCAACCTCGCACAACAGAAATGTGATCAAGGTCTCCCTCATATGATGAGTCTTCCATGCCCATCGCAAGTTCATCTTCCACTTCTTCATCGGCTCCTGCACCTTCCTCAACAGTTTGGCTGCTACCATGCGCCCTGGTTATTCCCTCTCCCCCACCCTCCCATGCCTGCCGCCTTGGTGCTGCCAACCGTCTGGACCTTGGAGATGTTATCCCTTCCGCATACGACTCCTCCTCTACTTCCTCCACCTTCCCTTGTCCCACCACCTGACTCTGAATTCTGTTTAATGTGTGCTCCAGCACGTAAATCACCGGAATAGTCATGCTGATAATGGCATCGTCGTCAGCACTAAACATCTTCGTCGCCTTTTCAAAACTGTGCAGAAGGGTGTGTGGCTCCTCTGAGGGTTCAGTCGCCACAGAGTTACTGCATCTCACCCAGAGGTGTGGTATCTCACCCTCAGGTAAGGAAGGCGTATGGCTCGGGACCCTAACACCTGCATCCAACACATACCCGCACTGGGGGTAGGGCGAGATTGCTCCTAAGGGAGAGCACAGTCCCAGGTCCCTAGCTGGTGGGAGGGTCCTATGTAGTGGGTGCTAAGGGGAGCAGCTTAAGGGAGCACATGACAGGGAGAGTATAAATAGGAAGCCATCTTAGAAAGAGCAAGCCAGTCAGAGGAGGAAAAGTGACAGGAGCAGAGGCTCGGCATGAGCTCTGCTCCGAAGGCGGGCCTAGCCTGGGAGGCCCAGGACTGAAGGAGAGAAGAGAGGAGTGGGAGCAGGAAGGCTCCAGGAACCGAAGGGACCCTAAGGCTACGGGCCGTGCAGAAGGCCACCCGTACTCCCGCTGCTACCAGGAGGTAGAGGGGTCAGGCCAGATAAGGGGAACCGGTCCCTCAACTAGAGGAGAAACAGCAAGGCTCAACTAGAAACCGGAGGCTGCAGCATTTCATGTACTGCAGGCAAAAGTCCACACCAGTCTCACTAAGAAGGTAGCCACATAGGACCCAGGGGACGGAACACAAGTCGCCCGCCAAGGCCCGAGGATACCGGATAGAAGTGTCACTGGGTGTGAGGTGCAGGGAGAAGGCCAGAGAAAGGACACACAGAAGGGGGTCCTGCTAAGTACTCCGGAGCTATCTGGGGGTGGACTGAGCCCCTCACTGAGTACGCACAGCACGACGGGTGAGATTTCTCTGGTACCTGTAATCTGGGCTGCAACAACTGTGAGTAAAGATCTTGGGACTGCATCACACGGACTCTGTGTTCATTACTGACTCCCTGCACAACAACCACCATCATCCACCCACACTGCCCTGAAGCTACACTCTTCCTGTGGTGAGTAATAATACCATTGCTGCAAAACCACCAGCTTCAGAGGACTGTTCCGCAGCGGCGGCCCCTTTGGCCGCACTCCACAGGTGGCGTAGTCGGACATTATAAAATCCATATATACAAATTACCGTTGGATTGACCGCCCTGGGTCACGGACCGGGTCACCGCCACAGTGACTACAACCCCCAGCGTCTACCGGCCCGGCTCAGGGTACCCCACGGCCCAGGGGGCGCGTCAACTTCATAGGTCCCTGATCTGAGAACACTCCGGCAGCGTGATTTGCCCCACCTCTGGATCTCGTTGGCCCAGGCTATACGTCAGAATGTATTGCACCAGGGCTTGTCGGTGCTGCCACAGTCGCTGCAACATGTGCAGAGTTGAATTCCACCATGTCGGCACATCGCATTTCAGCCAGTGAACTGTCAGGCCCAACGACTTCTGTAGAGATGTAAGTCGTTGAGCTGTGGGATGCGAACGGCGGAAGTGAGCACACAGCGACTGTGCCCTCTGCAGAAGGCCATCTAGTCCGGGATAGTGGGCTAAAAATTTATGGACAACCAGGTTCAACACGTGAGCCATACAAGGCACGTGTGTGACATTGCCCCGGCGAAGGGCCGCACCCAGGTTTGCAGCATTGTCGCACACGGCCTTCCCTGGTTGCAGGTCCAGTGGAGACAACCATTCATGAAACTGGGTCTCCAGAGCTGACCACAAGTCCTCAGCTGTGTGACTCACATTTCCCAGACATTTCAAAGTAAACACTGATGCCGTTGAGCCTTGCTGCCAGCATAGTAAGGAGGTGTGCAGGATTCCTTCTGTGCAGTTAGAAAGAAGGTGGCATTACCAGACAGGCTTTGGGTGCAGGTGGAGGACCGAGTGGAGGTTGAGGAGGCAGAAGCAGTGGAGTAACTTCGAGATAAAGAGGATTGACGCAAAACTCGTGGGGACGGTAAGACTTGGATAGCAGCCCCTTGTCCTGCTGTCACCATAGTTACCCAGTGCCCAGTCAGCAACATGTAACTCCCCTGTCCACGCCTACTCGTCCAAGTGTCTGTGGTGAAATGCACCCTGTCACACACAGAGTTTCTCAAAGAAGCGGTGATGTTGTGTGCGACATGCTGGTGGAGCGCAGGCACACCTTTCTTTGAGAAGTAGTGCCGACTGGGCATCTGGTACTGGGGCACTGCGACGGACATAAGGTCTCGAAAATCCACTGTGTCCTCCAGGCGGAAAGGCAGCATTTCTGTAGCCAACAGCTTGCAGATGGTGAAATTCAACCTCTTAGCTTTCTCATGGCTAGGAGGAAATGGTCTTTTACTTTTCCACATCTGAGGGACCGAGGGCTGGCTGTTGTGCTTTGACGGGGTTGAGTAGGGTGTCCCCGGCAAACTGCCGGTCTGTGAGGAAGATGCAGGCGGACATGTTAGGTTGCCTTGATCCAAAGGTGGTGCTCTCGATGTCAGAGAGCGCTCAACACCAGCAGGTGTTTCCACTTCCCAATGAACTGACGACCTGCCAATCACACTGGCTGTTGCAGGTAAAGAGGTGGCAGGTCTGCGTCCAAAAACATGTGTGACTGCTGTCTCCCCAGTCACAGAGGATGAAGAGGCCACAGATGCACAAGATGGGGCAGACGGTGGTTGGCCCAGCCTGCTAGGCCGCATTGTAGCACAGTGAGCTTCCCACTGCAACTTATGCTTCATATCCATGTGACGGTACATGCATGAAGTACTCAAACTATGGATTTTTTGGCCTCTATTTAGCTTTTGGTGACAAATATTACAGATAACACGAGTTGGGTCATCCTTATCGATCTGAATAAATGCCCAGGCTATGCAAGGCTTAGAGCTCATGCGACCTGAAGAGCCACTATGACTTGTGGTCAGAGGCAGAGTTGTGGTTGAGGATGCAGTTGTTGATGTGCTGCCAGTACTCCATCTCTGTCCAGGAAGGCGCAACCTAACCTCGTCGTCAATAGCATCTGTGACGCCCCGCTGCGCTTGGTATCACAGATCCTAGAAGAGTGTATTGATGGAATCCTCCACAAGAGGACCCCTTAAACATTCACACATCTCCACCTTCCACCTCAGACCAGCAGAGGGAGCCCGTTAGGGATATAAATAGGGAAGGTGGAGCTAGGCAGTTCAGTTCCTCTGAAGAGTTCCTGCAGTAGAGAAGCCTAAGAGAGCTCAGTCTGCAGTGGAGCTCAGTCTAGTCTAGAGAACTCAGTTAATAGTTCAGCAGTGGAGCACGAGGCTCCTGCTAGCTAGATTCAGGGAGCCCAGATAGAGCTTAAGGTGTGCCGGCGCCATAAGATCGGTGAAGCGCGGCAAGCTGCCGTTAGTGTGTATAGCCTAGTGAGGGCCCGAGTAGGCCGAAGGCGAGTGGCGAGTTAGTACATAGGGGGCAGAGGAGCTTAACCTGCTCACCCCGAAGCATTTACCGGACACCGGATCCGAGCTTACCGGGATCTCTATGACCCAGTAAGGAATAACCAGAATCCCTGAAGAACTACAAGTCCCAGGATCGCTAAGGTGCTGATACGTAACAGAGCCAGGAGACGCTTAGGCCCCGCATACTGGGAGCGTGAACTCCAAGAGAAGGCCCTACCACAAGGTCAGCCAGCGCAGGACAGAGACAAAGTTAGGCCTAGCTCCAGGCAGGTCAGAAACTTACTACGCAGAGGAAGGAAACAGGAGGCCCTACACCCGCTCATTGGGGAGGATCCTGATATGCACCCTTCACCCTACAGTGCTCCGGGATGTGCCTGAATTTCCTCCAGTAAAAGGTACTGAAGTGACTACCGTGTCCGTTCCCGTTCTTGCTCTGACCCAGCTGGGTCTCGCCTGTCCTGCATTCCCCCTGCATATGCTGCCCTGAGACCTAGCTCCACCTGTGGGGAGCTATACCATCGAGCTGCCTTATCACGGGCCTCAGTGGACTGCTGCAGCGCTGGTGCTTCTCACCAGATACCACAGGTGGCGTCACGAACTCTTATAAAATTAACAATTATCCACCCTTTTAAAGAGTGACCCCAGGGTACGGGCCAGGGAGCCGACCACCGCGACATCCCCAAGGCCATGCAAAGGCCCGGGTGACCTCATCGACTGGCTGACTGTGGGTTGACAGTAAGTGGGATCTCCAACCTTGTCATCATCACCCTGTGTGTTATCACACCCGTCGTCCTCAAAGCCAACCTCTTCCTGCCCTGACCGAAAAGTCAAGTTGTCGCTCCAATCAAGTATTTGAGTCTCATCATCGTCTTCATCATTGTCTCCACCAACAGGAGCTACAGTTTGGGAACGAGGGTCTACATTATGCTCAGAACCTTCTTCATCTGGTCCTGGATCCGACTTATAAAGATTCTGGGCATCAGTGCAGATCATTTCCTCATCTGGATTAACAGAAGCTCTGGAGCAGACCTCCGTTTCCGAGGCTATAGTATGAGTAAACAGCTCTGCAGACTCAACCATCTGTGTTACCCCATACTCAGACGGGCAGCTGGAGACTTGGGAGCTGTGAGGAAGCAAGTGCGATTGGGGTGACACCTCTGAGGACTGGAGTATTTGTGATGTTGAAATTGAGGTGGAGGAGAGCCCACTTGAAGGAGCACTTGATATCCGCTGAAGCACCTGCTGTTTTTGTGCCTCATCTGGAATTTGTAGCAATGGGCGTGTCCGTAACAAAGGGATCGTATCACATTGTCCACGAAAAGAAATTGACATGTAAGTTTGGCTAGAAGATGGTCTTTCTTCTTCAGATGTTACTCCCCCCCACCGCGGGGGGGGTCGACCAACCAGATGACAGGCACCAGTATTGGGAGAGGGGAGCTGGCCGTCAGGGTCCACCGCGGCTCTGGCACAAACCCGGCGACACGGAGGTGGCACGGGCAGGAATGGACTGGCCGTGTCGGCTTATCACTTTTTGGATTTTAGAAGGGCATGACATGCCTATATCTGTGTCTCCCCCTCCTTTTACTACTCCACCTTTTTTCTTTCCGCATGACTATATGTACTTGTCACTTTTCCATGTGTTAGTTACAGTGCCTACAAGTAGTATTCAACCCCCTGCAGATTTAGCTGGTTTGATAAGATGCAAATAAGTTAGAGCCTTCAAACTGCAAACGAGAGTAGGTTTTATGAACAGAAGCATAAATCTTACAAACCAAAAAGTTATGCTGCTCAGTTGAATTTTATTAAATTTTAAACATAAAAGTGTGGGTCAATTATTATACAACCCCTATGTTTAATATTTTGTGGAATAACCCTTGTTTGCAATTACAGCTGATAATCGTCTTTTATAAGACCTGATCAGGCCGGCACAGGTCTGTGGAGTTATCTTGGCCCACTCCTCCATGCAGATCTTCTCCAAGTTATCTAGGTTCTTTGGGTGTCTCATGTGGACTTTATTCTTGAGCTCCTTCCACAAGTTTTCAATTGGGTTAAGGTCAGGAGACTAACTAGGCCACTCCAACACCTTGACTTTTTCCCTCTTGAACCAGGCTTTGGTTTTCTTGGCTGTGTGCTTTGGGTCGTTGTCTTGTTGGAAGATGAAATTACGACCCATCTTAAGATCCTTGATGGAGGAGCGGAGGTTCTTGGCCAAAATCTCCAGGTAGGCTGTGCTATCCATCTTCCCATGGATGCGGACCAGATGGCCAGGCCCCTTGGCTGAGAAACAGCCCCACAGCATGATGCTGCCACCACCATGCTTGACTGTAGGGATGGTATTCTTGGGGTCGTATGCAGTGCCATCCAGTCTCCAAACGTCACGTGTGTGGTTGGCACCAAAGATCTCGATCTTGGTCTCATCAGATCATAGAACCTTGAACCAGTCTGTCTCAGAGTCCTCCAAGTGATCATGAGCAAACTGTAGACGAGCCTTGACATGACGCTTTGAAAGTAAAGGTACCATACAGGCTCGTCTGGAACGGAGACCATTGCGGTGGAGTACGTTACTTATGGTATTGACTGAAACCAATGTCCCCACTGCCATGAGATCTTCCCGGAGCTCCTTCCTTGTTGGCCTTGGGTTAGCCTTGACTCTTCGGACAAAACTGGCCTCGGCACGGGAGGACACTTTCAAAGGCTGTCCAGGCCGTGGAAGGCTAACAGTAGTTCCATAAGCCTTCCACTTACGGATGATGCTCCCAACAGTGGAGACAGGTAGGCCCAACTCCTTGGAAAGGGTTTTGTACCCCTTGCCAGCCTTGTGACCCTCCACGATCTTGTCTCTGATGGCCTTGGAATGCTCCTTTGTCTTTCCCATGTTGACCATGTCTGAGTGCTGTTCACAAGTTTGGGGAGGGTCTTAAATTGTCAGAAAAGGCTGGCAAAAGAGATCTTTAATCCACACATGTGAAGCTCATTATTCTTGGTGCCTGAACTACTTCTTAATACTTTAGGGGGACCAAACAGAATTCTTGTGGTTTGAGGGGTTGAATAATAAATGACACTCTGAATTAACTTTTAACGTTTAAAAAAAAAAAAAAACAAAACCAAAATTTGCTGCAGTGCATTTCCCACTTCCAGGCTGATCTACAGTACAAATGTCACAATGCCAAGTTAATTCCGCATGTGTCAACCAGCTAAATCTGCAGGGGGTTGAATACTATTTGTAGGCACTGTATGTCTTCTGAGCAGTTTGTCAGCTTTTGGACAACTTTGAAGGTGTTTTCTATGTGTTTCTATGTGTTTTTGTTTGCCTGCCATTGGTTTTAACGGTGTTCGAAGGTGTTCGACGAACCGAACTCGAACACTACGGGGGTGGCTCAACACTAAAAAAGACATTATCAATGCCCCTTGGAAGACTGGTGGAGGTCGCAGTGGAATAAAAAGACAATATCAATGCCCCTTGGACGAGTGGTGGAGGTTACAGTGGAATAAAAAGACAAATTCAATGCCCCGTGGAAGAGACGTGGAGGTCACAGTAGCTTAACAAGACCGTCTTAATGCCTCTTGGAGGACTGGTGGAGGTCGCAGTGGAATAAAAAGACAATATCAATGCCCCTTGGAAGAGTGGTGGAGGTTATAGTGGAATAAAAAGACAATAATAATGCCCCTTGGAAGAGCTGTGGAGTACAGAGTGGTATAACCCGAAGGTTTTAACGCTCCTTGGAAGAGACGTGGAGGTCACAGTAACTTAACAAGACGGTTTTAATGCCCCTTGGAAGAGTGGTGGAGGTCGCAGTGGAATAAAAAAGCAATATCAATGACCCTTGGAAGATTGGTGGAGGTTACAGTAGAATAAAAAGACAATATCAATGCCCCATGGAAGAGATGTGGAGGTCACTGTAGCTTAACAATATGGTTTTAATGCCCATTGGAAGAATGGTGGAGGTCACAGTGGAATAAAAAGACAATGTCAATGCGCCTTGGAAAAGAGGTGGAGGTAAGTGTGGAATAAAAAGACAATGCAAATGCCCCTTGGAAGAGCTGTGGAGTTCAGAGTGGTTTAACCAGATGGTTTTAATGCCCCTTGGAAGAGAAGTCGACGTCACAGTAGCATAACAAGACAGTTTTAATGCCCCTTGGAAGAGAGGTGGAGTTCGCAGTGGATTAAAAAGACAATATCAGTACCCCTTGGAATAGTGGTGGAGGACGCAGTGGAATAAAAAGACAATATCAATGCCCCGTGGAAGGGACGTGGAGGACACAGTAGCTTCACAAGACGGTTTTAATGCACCTTGGAAGAGAGGTGGAGGTCGCAGTTGATTAAAAAGACAATATCAATGCCCCTTGGAAGAGTGGTGGAGGTCGCAGTTGAATCAAAAGACAATATCAATGCCGCTTGGAAGAGTGGTGGATGTTACAGTCGAATAAAAAGACAATATCAATGCCTCTTGTAAGAGCTGTGGAGTTCAGAGTGTTTAACCAGATGGTTTTAATGCCCCTTGGAAGAGACGAGGAGGTCACAGTAGCTTAACAAGACTGTTTTAATGCCCCTTGGAAGAGTGGTGGAAATCGTTGTGGATTTAAAAGACAATATCAATGCCCTTTAGAAGAGTGGTGGAGGTCGCAGTGGGATAAAAAGACAATATCAATGCCCCTTGGAAGATTGGTGGAGGTTACAGTGGAATAAAAAGACAATATCAATGCCCCTTGGAAGAGTGATGGAGGTTACAGTGGAATAAAAAGACAATATCAATGCCCTGAGTAAGAAACTTGGAGGTCACAGAAGCTTAACAAGATGGTTTTAATGCCCCTTGGAAGAGTCGTGGACGTCGCAGAGAAATAAAAAGACAATATCAATGCACTTGGTAGAGTGCAGAAGGTTACAATGGAATAAAAAGACATTGTCAATGCCCCTTGGAAGAGCCGTGGAGCTCAGAGCGGTTTAACCAGACGGTTTTAATGCCCCTTGGAAGAGACTTGTAGGTCACAGTAGCTTAACAAGACGGTTTTAATGCCCCTTGGAAGAGAGGTGGAGGTCGCAATGAAATAAAAAGACAATATCAATGCCCCGTGGAAGGGACGTGGAGGTCACAGTAGCATAACAAGATGGTTTAAATGCCCATTGGAAGAGTGGTGGAGGTCGCAGTGGATTAGAAAGACAACATCAAAGCCCATTGGAAGAGTGGTGGAGGTCGCAGTGGAAAACAGAGACAATATCTATGCCCCTTGAAAGAGTGGTGGAAGTTACAGTGAAATAAAAAGACAATATTAATGCACCTTGGAAGAGCTGTGGAGTACAGAGTGGTTTAACCAAACGGTTTTAGTGCCCCTTGGAAGAGACAAGGAGGTCACAGTAGCTTAACAAGACGGTTTTAATGCCCCTTGGAAGAGTGGTGGAGGTCGCAGTGGATTAAAAAGACAATATCAATGAACCTTGGAAGAGTGGTGGAGGTCGCAGTGGAATAAAAATACAATATCAATGCCCCTTGGAAGAGTGATGGAGGTTACAGTGGAATAAAAAGACAATATCAATGCCTCTTGGAAGAGTGGTGGAGGTTACAGTGGAATAAAAAGACAATATCAATGCCCCGTGGAAGAGACGTGGACATCACAGTAGCTTAACAAGACGGTTTTAATGCCCCTTGGCAGAGTGGTGGAGGTCGCAGTGGAATAAAAAGACAATAACAATGCCCTGTGGAAGAGACGTGGAGGTCACAGTAGCTTAACAAGACGGTTTTAATGCCCCTTAGAACAGTGTTGGAGGTTACAGTGGAATAAAAGACAATATCAATGCCCTTTGGAAGAGTGACGGAGGTCTCAGTGGAATAAAAAGACATTATCAATGCCCCTTGGAAGAGTGGTGGAGGTCGCAGTGGAATAACCTAACTGGTACATGCTCTGCATAACTGCTCTGCTTGCTGTGTCTGCTGTAATCTAATGCTCTGCTTTGCTGATTCACCTCACTGGTACATGCTCTGCATAACTTCTCTGCTTGCTGTGTCTGCTGTAATCTAATGCTCTGCTTTGCTGATTCACCTCACTGGTACATGCTCTGCATAACTTCTCTGCTTTATCTGTCCCACTCCATTCAATACCCACATATGTCTGTCCCTTCCCCACTATAGATCTTATCTGATTTTTAGAGGTGCTAAACTGCAGAGACTAGAGTCCTAGCTCTGTGTTTGATCACCCAGCCATCTCCTGGTGAGACGACCTGCTGCTAATTTAGCCTTATGCAGCTCCCACAATGCCCTTCACCTGATAGTTTAATGTGCCCTATATATTTAGAAGCTCTGTAAGGGGTGCACGCGTGAAGGGGTGTGCACGCATCTTCTTGTGCAAAGTAGCTTCGGAGATAAGTGGCAATTATTTCAGAGGCAGTTAGTCAGGGCAGGAGTCAGGTAACGAAAACTTTAACCACTTACTCTCTTTTAACTATGTTTCTGTTAGCTCTCACTTTTTCCTCTATAGTCCTCCACTTTCTAGTAACCCCTCAAATCCCTACACCTAGTAAGAATCTATTCATCTCTCCCTCCATCCTCCCCATTCATCTCACCTCCTCCTCCAAATTATTCCTAAACATTCAATCTTGGATCTCCAAATACAGACAGCCACCTCATGCTCTCTCTTGCTCCCACCTGCTAACACTTTCTCTGCTCCTCCTCAATGCTGGAGATATCTCTCCAAATCCTGGTCCTCCTCACCATATCCCCACAGATACTTCTTCCTCCTATCCACGACCTTCCACAAACTTTCACAACCCTTCTAACCTCATACCCATCCAACCAATCCCCACTCCCTTAGTTGCTCTAACAGGAGCTATATGGAACGCTCTCTCTGTCTGCAACAAACTTTCCTTCATCCACGATCTTTTCATTACAAACAAACTTTCCTTCCTCGCCATCACTGAAACCTGGCTCACCCCCTCTGACACAGCCTCCCCAGCTGCACTTTCATATGGCGGATTCCACCTTTCCCACACCCCCCGCCCCAACGGCAAACATGGTGGAGGCGTAGGTTTTCTCCTATCAGAACACTGCGCTTTCACCCAAATCCCACTGCCACCCTCCGTTACACTCCCCTCTTTTGAGGTGCACTGTGTGCGCATCTATTCCCCCTCCAACCTCCAACTGCCCGTCGTTTACCGACCCCCAGGGCAAGCCACCACCTTCTTAAACCACTTCACCACCTGGCTGCTTCACTTCCTCTCCACTGACATCCCCACTATCATAATGAGTGACTTCAACATCCCCATTAACACTTCCCACTCGTCTGTCTCTAAGTTCATATCTCTCACTTCCTCCTTCGGACTCACTCAATGGTCTTCCACACCCACCCACAAAGATGGCCACACACTGGACCTCATCTTCACCCGCCTCTGTTCCCTATCTAACCTCTCTAACTCACCTCTCCCTCTCTCTGATCACAGCCTACTTACATTCTCTTCTCTCTCCTCCCCGGGGGCAACAATCCCCACTCCATAAACTTGCATACCCTCGCAGAAATCTCAAACACCTTGACTTACACTCACTCTCTGGATCCTTCCTCCCTCTTACAGACATAAATTCCTTACACGATGCAGACGTTGCTGCTGCTTCATATAACACCACAATAGCTGCAGCTCTTGACTCGATCGCCCCTCTCACACACACCACATCTGGCACATTCAACAGGCAACCCTGGCACACTAAACTTACTAAAGAACTGCGCCGGGCTTCCAGGGTTGCGGAGCCGAGATGGAAAAGGTCTCACTCCATCGAGCACTTCATCACATTCAAGCAATCCCTCACTAATTTCAAGTCCGCACTCACTACAGCAAAACAAACCTACTTCTCATCTCTCATATCCTCCCTATCTCACAACCCTAAACAGCTATTTAACACTTTCAACTCTCTCCTTCGTCCTCCCTCTGCTCTCATCTCAGCCGACGACTGTGCCTCATTCTTCAAGCAGAAGATTGACACCATCAGACAAAATTTTTGCCTAAAGTCCACACAAGCCCTCCTCATATCTATTCAACCCTCCTCCTCCAAACCCCACTTCTCCACCATTACAGAAGGTCAAGTCTCCTCTTTACTCTCCAAATCACACCTCACCACCTGCGAACTTGACCCAGTCCCATCCCACCTCATCACTAACCTTATCACAGTCTTCATCCCAACCCTAACCCACCTCTTCAATCTGTCACTAACAACCGGTGTCTTCCCCTCATGTTTCAAACATGCCGCAATCACACCCATCCTCAAAAAGCCCTCCCTTGACCCTTCCTCTCTGACTAGCTACCGCCCCATATCACTCCTCCCCTTTGCCTCAAAACTACTAGAACAACATGTCCACCTTGAACTGTCCTCCCACCTTTCCTCCTGCACCCTCTTCGACCGCCTGCAATCTGGCTTCCGACCGCATCACTCGACTGAATCTGCCCTGACCAAAGTCACCAACGACCTACTAAATGCCAAATCCAAGTGACACTACTCCATCCTCCTCCTTCTCGACCTGTTATCTGCCTTTGACACAGTGGACCATTCCCTCTTACTCCAGATTCTCTAATCTCTTGGCATCACAGACTTGGCTCTATCTTGGATCTCCTCATACTTAACAGACAGGACATTCAGCGTCTCCCACTCACGCACCACCTCCTCATCTCGCCCCCTATCTGTCGGTGTCCCCAAAGGTTCAATTCTAGGACCTCTGCTCTTCTTCATCTACACCTTTGGCCTGGGACAGCTCATAGAGTCTCACGGTTTTCAGTATCTCCTCTATGCTGACGACACACAGATCTACATCTCTGGACCCGATATCTCCTCCCTACTAACCAAAATCCCACAATGTCTGTCCGCCATGTCATTCTTCTTCTCTGACAGATTTCTAAAACTCAACATGGATAAAACAGAGTTCATCATCTTTCCACCCTCTCATTCACATCCCCCATCTGACCTAGCCATCAAAGTCAATGGCTGTTCACTCTCCCCAGTCCCACAAGCTCACTGCCTTGGAGTAACCCTGGACTCTGATCTCTCCTTCAAGCCACATATCCAAGCCATTTCCACTTCCTGCCAACTCCAACTCAAAAACATCTCCCGGATCCGTGCATTCCTCAGCAAAGACTCTGCCAATACACTAGTTCATGCCCTCATCATATCCCGCCTCGACTACTGCAACCTCCTGCATCGTGGCCTCCCTTAGAACACTCTTGCGCCTCTCCAATCTATCCTAAACCCTGCTACTCGACTAATTCACCTGTTCCCCCGCTATTCCCCGGCCTCTCCTCTCTGTCAATCTCTTCACTGGCTCCCCATTGCACAGAGAACCAGTTCAAAACTCTAACCATGGCATACAAAGCCATCCACAACTTGTCTCCCCAATACATCTGTGGCCTAGTCTCCCGGTACTTACCTGCACGCAACCTCCGATCCTCACAAGATCTCCTTCTCTACTCCCCTCTTATCTCCTCCTCCCACAATCGTATACAAGATTTCTCCCGTGCATCCCCCCTACTCTGGAACTCTCTACCCCAACACATCAGACTCTCGCCGACCGTAGAAACCTTCAAAACAAACCTGAAGACCCACCTCTTCCGACAAGCCTACAACCTGCAGTAACCACCGCAGCACGACCAACTTTACCCTCACCTAATGTATCCTCACCCATCCCTTCTAGAATGTGAGCCCTCGCGGGCAGGGTCCTTGCTCCTCCTGTACCAGTCGCTGACTCATTTTGTTAAGATTATGTAAATGCTTTTATTAGGTATATCCCTATCACATGTAAAGCGCCATGGAATAAATGGCGTTATAATAATAAATAATAATAATAATAATAATAATAAAAAGACAATATCAATTCCCATAGGAAAAGTGGTGGAGGTTACAGTGGATTAAAAAGACAATATCAATGCCCCTTAGAAGAGAGATCGTAGTCGGAGTGGAATAAAAAGACAATGTCAATGCCCCTTGGAAGAGTGGTGGAGTTGGCAGTGGAATAAAAAGACAATATCAATGCCCCTTGGACGAATGATGGAGGTCGCTGTGGAATAAAAAGACAATGTCAATGCCCCTTGGAAGAGTGGTGGAGGTTAGAGTGGAATAAAAAGACAATACCAATGCCCCTTGGAAGAGCTGTGGAGTTCAGAGTGGTTTAATCAGATGGTTTTATTGCCCCTTGGAAGAGACGTGGAGGTCACAGTAGATTAACAAGACGGTTTTAATACCACTTGGAAAAGTGGTGGAGGTCACAGTGGATTAAAAAGACAATATCAATGCCCCGAGGAAGACACGTGGAGGTCACAGTAGCTTAATAAGACAGTTTTAATGCCCCTTGGAAGAGTGGTGGAGGTCGCAGTGGAATAAAAAGACAATATCAATGCCCCTTGAAAGAGTGGTGGAGGTTACAGTGAAATAAAAAGACAATATCAATGCCTCTTGAAAGAGCTATGGAGTTCAGAGTGGTTTAACCAGATGGTTTTAATGACCATTGGAATAGTGGTGGAGGTCGAAGTGCATTAAAAAGACAATATCAATACCCCTTGGAAGAATGGTGGAGGTTACAGTGGAATAAAAAGACAATATCAATGCCCCTTAGAAGAGAGGTGGAAGCCGCAGTGGAATAAAAAGACAATATCAATACCCCTTGGAAGAATGGTGGAGGATACAGTGGAATAAAAAGACAATATCAATGCCAAGTGGAATAGACATGGACGTTACAGTAGCTAAACAAGATGTTTTTAAAGCACCTTGGGAGAGTGGTGGAAGTCATAGTGGAATAAAAGGACAATATCAATGCCAGTTGAAAGAGTGCTGTAGGTTACAGTCGAATAAAAAGACAATATCAATGCCTCTTGTAAGAGCTGTGGAGTTCAGAGTGGTTTAAATTGACAGTTTTAATGCCCCTTGGAAGAGATGTGGAGGTCACAGTAGCTTAACAAGACTGTTTTAATGCCTCTTGGAAGAGTGGTGGAGGTCGCAGTGGATTAAAAAGACAATATCAATGACCCTTAGAAGAGAGGTGGAGGTCGCAGTGGAATAAAAAGACAATATCAATACCCCTTGGAAGAGTGGTGGAGGATACAGTGGAATAAAAAGACAATATCAATGCCCCGTGGAATAGACATGGACGTTACAGAAGCTAAACAATATGTTTTATTGCACCTTGGGAGAGTGGTGGAAGTCGTAGTGGAATAAAAAGACAATATCAATGCCCCTTGAAAGAGTGCTGTAGGTTACAGTGGAGTAAAAAGACAATATCAATGCCTCTTGCAAGAGCTGTGGAGTTCAGAGTGGTTTAAATTGACGGTTTTAATGCACTTTGGAAGAGACGTGGAGGTCACAGTAGCGTAACAATACGGTTTTAATGTCCCTTGGAAGAGTGTTGGAGGTCGCAGTGGATTAAAAAGACAATATCAATACCACTTGAAAGAGTGGTGAAGGTCCCAGTGGAATAAAAAGACAATATCAATGCCCCTTGGAATAGTGATGGAGGTTACAGTGGAATAAAAAGACAATATCAAGGCGCCGTGAAAGAGACGTGGAGGTCACAGTAGCTTAACAAGACGGTTTTAATACCCCTTGGAAGAGACACAAAAGTTGCAGTGGAATAAAAAGACAATATCAATGCCCCTTGGAAGAGTGCTGGAGGTTACATTGGAATAAAAAGACATTATCAATACCCCTTGCAAGAGCTTTGGAGTTCAGAGTGGTTTAAATTGACGGTTTTAATGCCCCTTGGAAGTGACGTGAAGGTGACAGTAGCTTAACAAGACGGTTTTAATGCCCCTTGGAAGAGTGGTGGAAGTAGCTGTGGATTAAAAAGACAATATGAATGCCCCTTGGAGAAGTGGTGGAGGTCGCTGTGGAATAAAAAGACAATCTTAATGCCCCTTGGAAGAGTGGTGGAGGTTACAGTGGAATAAAAAGACAATATCAATGCCTCTTGGAACAGTGGTGGAGGTTACAGTTAAATAAAAAGACAATATCAATGCCCCGTGGAAGAGATGTGGAGGTCACAATAGCTTAACAAGACGATTTTAATGCCCCTTGGAAGAGTGGTGGAGGTCGCAGTGGATTAAAAAGACATTATCAATGCCCCTTGGAAGAGTGGTGGACGTCGCAGTGGAATAAAAAGACATTATCAATGCCCCTTGGAAGAGTTGTGGACGTCGCAGTGGAATAAAAAGACAATATCAATGCCCCTTGGACGAGTGGTGGAGGTTACAGTGGAATAAAAAGACAATTTCAATGCCCCGTGGAAGAGACGTGGAGGTCACAGTAGCTTATCAAGATGGTTTTAATGCCTCTTGGAGGACTGGTGGAGGTCGCAGTGGAATAAAAAGACAATATCAATGCCCCTTGGAAGAGTGGTGGAGGTTACAGTGGAATAAAAACACAATAATAATGCCCCTTGGAAGAGCTGTGGAGTTCAGAGTGGTATAACCAGACGGTTTTAAAGCTCCTTGGAAGAGACGTGGAGTTCACAGTAACTCAACAAGATGGTTTTAATGCCCCTTGGAAGAGTGGTGGAGGTCGTAGTGGAATAAAAAAACAATATCTATGAACCTTGGAAGAGTGGTGGAGTTTACAGGTGAATAAAAAGACAATATCAATTCCCCGTGGAAGAGATGTGGAGGTCATTGTAGCTTAAAAATATGGATTTAATGCCCCTTGGAAGAGTGGTGGAGGTCGCAGTGGAATAAAAGACAATGTCAATGAATCTGGGAAGAGTGGTGGAGGTTAGAGTGGAATAAAAAGACAACACAAATGCCCCTTGGAAGAGCTGTGGAGTTCAGAGTGGTTTAACCAGATGGTTTTAATGCCCCTTGGAAGAGAAGTCGACTTCACAGTAGCATAACAAGATGGTTTTAATGCCCCTTGGAAGAGTGGTGGAGTTCGCAGTGGATTAAAAAGACAATATCAATGCCCCTTGGAAGAGTGGAGGAGGTCGCAGTGGAATAAAAAGACAATATCAGTGACCCGTGGAAGGGACGTGGAGGTCACAGTAGCTTAACAAGATGGTTTTAATGCACCTTGGAAGAGTGGTGGAGGTTGCAGGGGATTAAAAAGACAATAACAATGCCCATTGGAAGAGTGGTGGAGGTCGCAGTGGAATAAAAAGACAAAATCAATGCCCTTGGAAGAGTGGTGGAGGTTACAGTGGAATAAAAAGACAATATCAATGCCCCTTGGAAGAGCTGTGGAGTTCAGAGTGGTTTTACCAGACGGTTTTAATGCCCCTTGGAAGAGACATGGATGTCACAGTAGCTTAACAAGACTGTTTTAATGCCCCTTGGAAGAGTGGTGGAGGTCGAAGTGGATTAAAAAGACAATCTCAATGCCCCTTAGAAGAGAGGTGGAAGTCGCAGTGGAATAAAAAGACAATGTCAGTGCCACTTGGAAGAGTGGTGGAGGTCACAGTGGAATAAAAAGACAATATCAATGCCCCGTGGAAAAGACATGGACGTGACAGTAGCTTAACAAGACGGCTTTAATGGCCCTTGGAAGAGAGGTGGAGGTTGCATTGGATTAAAAAAACAATATCAATGCCCATTGGAAGGGTGGTAGAGGTCGCAGTGGAATAAAAAGACAAAATCAATGCTCCTTGGAAGAGTGGTGGAGGTTACAGTGGAATAAAAAGACAATATCAATGCCCCATGGAAGAGTTGTGGAGGTCACTGTAGCTTAACAAGATGGTCTTAATGCCCCTTGCAAGAGTGGGGAAGGTCGCAGTGGAATAAATAGACAATGTCAATGCCCCTTGGAAGAGTGGTGGAGGATAGATTGGAATAAAACGACAATACCAGTGCACCTTGGGAGAGCTGTGGAGTTCAGAGTGGTTTAAATTGATGGTTTTAATGCCCCTTGGATGAGATGTGGAGGTGACAGTGGATTAAAAAGACAATATCAATGCCCCTTGGAAGAGTGGTGGAGGTCGCATTGGATTAAAAAGACAACATCAATGGCCCTTGGAAGAGTGGTGGAGGTCGCAGTGGAATAAAAAGACAATATCTATGCCCCGTGGTAGTGACGTGGAGGTCACAGTAGCTTCACAAGACGGTTTTAATGCCCCTTGGAAGAGAGGTTGAGGTCGCAGTTGATTAAAAAGACAATATCAATGCCCCTTGGAAGAGTGGTGGAGGTCGCAGTGGAATAAAAAGACAATTTCAATGCCGCTTGGAAGAGTGGTGGATGTTACAGTGGAATAAAAAGACAATATCAATGACCCTTGGAAGAGCTGTAGAGTTCAGAGTGGTTTAACCAGAAGGTTTTAATGCCCCTTGGAAGAGATGTGGAGGTCACAGTAGCTTAACAAGACTGTTTTAATGCCTCTTGGAAGAGTGATGGAGGTCTCAGTGGATTAAAAAGACAATATCAATGACCCTTAGAAGAGAGGTGGAAGTCGCAGTGGAATAAAAAGACAATATCAATACCCCTTGGAAGAGTGGTGGAGGATACAGTGGAATAAAAAGACAATATCAATGCCTAGTGGTTTAGATATGGACGTTATAGTAGCTAAACAAGATGTTTTTAATGCACCTAGGGAGAGTGGTGGAAGTCGTAGTGGAATAAAAAGACAATATCAATGACACTTGAAAGAGTGCTGTAGGTTACAGTGGAGTAAAAAGACAATATCAATGCCTATTGCAAGAGCTGTGGAGTTCAGAGTGGTTTAAATTGACAGTTTTAATGCACCTTGGAAGAGACATGGAGGTCACAGTAGCTTAACTATATGGTTTTAATGCTCCTTGGAAGAGTGGTGGAGGTCGAAGTGGTTTAAAAAGACAATATCAATGCCACTTGGAAGAGTGGTGAAGGTCCCAGTGGAATAAAAAGACAGTATCAATGCCCCTTGGAAGAGTGGTGGAGGTTACAGTGGAAAAAAAAGACAATATCAATGCCCCGTGAAAGAGACGTGGAGGTCACAGTAGCTTAACAAGATGATTTTAATGCCCCTTGGAAGAGAGGTGGAAGTTGCAGTGGAATAAAAACACAATATCAATGCCCCTTGGAAGAGTGCTGGAGGTTACATTGGAATAAAAAGACAATATCAATGCCCCTTGCAAGAGCTGTGGAGTTCAAAGTCGTTTAAATTGACGGTTTTAATGCCCCTTGGAAGGGACGTGGAGGTGACAGTAGCTTAACAAGACAGTTTTAATGCCCCTTGGAAGAGGGGTGGAGGTTACAGTTGAATAAAAAGACAATACCAATGCCCCTTGGAAGAGTGATGGAGGTTACAGTGGAATAAAAAGACGATATCAATGCCCCTTGGAACAGTGGTGGAGGTTACAGTTAAATAAAAAGGCAATATCAATGCCCCATCAAAGAGATGTGGAGGTCACAATAGCTTAACAAGACGGTTTTAATGCCCCTTGGATGAGTGGTGGAGGTCGCAGTGGATTAAAAAGACAATATCAATGAGCCTTGGAAGAGTGGTGGAGGTCGCAGTGGAATAAAAAGACATTTTCAATGCCTCTTGGAAGAGTGATGGAGTTCGCAGTGGAATAAAAAGACATTTTCAATGCCCCTTGGACGAGTGGTGGAGCTTACATTGGAATAATAAGACAATTTCAATGCCCCGTGGAAGAGACATGGAGGGCACAGTAGCTTAACAAGACGGTTTTAATGCCTCTTGGAGAACTGGTGGAGGTCGCAGTGGAATAAAAAGACAATATCAATGCCTCTTGGAAGAGTGGTGGAGGTTACAGTGGAATGAAAAGACAATAATAATGCCCCTTGGAAGAGCTGTGGAGTTCATAGTGGTATAAGCAGACGGTTTTTACGCTCCTTGGAAGAGACGTGGATGTCACAGTAACTTAACAAGACGGTTTTAATGCCCCTTGGAAGAGTGGTGGAGGTAGTAGTGGAATAAAAAGACAATATCAATGCCCCGTGGAAGTGACGTGGAGGTCACAGTAGCTTCACAAGACGGTTTTAATGCCCCTTGGAAGAGAGGTTGAGGTCGCAGTTGATTAAAAAGACAATATCAATGCCCCTTGGAAGAGTGGTGGAGGTCGCAGTGGAATAAAAAGACAATTTCAATGCCGCTTGGAAGAGTGGTGGATGTTACAGTTGAATAAAAAGACAATATCAATGGCTCTTGTAAGAGCTGTGGAGTTCAGAGTGTTTAACCAGACGGTTTTAATGCCTCTTGGAAGAGATGAGGAGGTCACAGTAGCTTAACAAGACTGTTTTAATGCCCCTTGGAAGAGAGGTGGAGGTCGCAGTTGATTAAAAAGACAATATCAATGCCCCTTGGAAGAGTGGTGGAGGTCGCAGTGCATTAAAAAGACAATATCAATACCCCTTGGAAGAATGGTGGAGGTTACAGTGGAATAAAAAGACAATATCAATGACCCTTGGAAGAGCTGTAGAGTTCAAAGTGGTTTAACCAGACGGTTTTAATGCCCCTTGGAAGAGATGTGGAGGTCACAGTAGCTTAACAAGACTGTTTTAATGCCTCTTGGAAGAGTGATGGAGGTCGCAGTGGATTAAAAAGACAATATCAATGACCCTTAGAAGAGAGGTGGAAGTCGCAGTGGAATAAAAAGACAATATCAATACCCCTTGGAAGAGTGGTGGAGGATACAGTGGAATAAAAAGACAATATCAATGCCTAGTGGTTTAGATAAGGACGTTACAGTAGCTAAACAAGATGTTTTTAATGCACCTAGGGAGAGTGGTGGAAGTCGTAGTGGAATAAAAAGACAATATCAATGACCCTTGAAAGAGTGCTGTAGGTTACAGTGGAGTAAAAAGACAATATCAATGCCTATTGCAAGAGCTGTGGAGTTCAGAGTGGTTTAAATTGACAGTTTTAATGCACCTTGGAAGAGACATGGAGGTCACAGTAGCTTAACTATACGGTTTTAATGCTCCTTGGAAGAGTGGTGGAGGTCGAAGTGGTTTAAAAAGACAATATCAATGCCACTTGGAAGAGTGGTGAAGGTCCCAGTGGAATAAAAAGACAGTATCAATGCCCCTTGGAAGAGTGGTGGAGGTTACAGTGGAAAAAAAAGACAATATCAATGCCCCGTGAAAGAGACGTGGAGGTCACAGTAGCTTAACAAGATGATTTTAATGCCCCTTGGAAGAGAGGTGGAAGTTGCAGTGGAATAAAAACACAATATCAATGCCCCTTGGAAGAGTGCTGGAGGTTACATTGGAATAAAAAGACAATATCAATGCCCCTTGCAAGAGCTGTGGAATACAAAGTGGTTTAAATTGACGGTTTTAATGCCCCTTGGAAGGGACGTGGAGGTGACAGTAGCTTAACAAGACGGTTTTAATGCCCCTTGGAAGAGGGGTGGAGGTTACAGTTGAATAAAACGACAATACCAATGCCCCTTGGAAGAGTGATGGAGGTTACAGTGGAATAAAAAGATGATATCAATGCCCCTTAGAACAGTGGTGGAGGTTACAGTTAAATAAAAAGGCAATATCAATGCCCCATCAAAGAGATGTGGAGGTCACAATAGCTTAACAAGACGGTTTTAATGCCCCTTGGATGAGTGGTGGAGGTCGCAGTGGATTAAAAAGACAATATCAATGAGCCTTGGAAGAGTGGTGGAGGTCGCAGTGGAATAAAAAGACATTTTCAATGCCTCTTGGAAGAGTGATGGAGTTCGCAGTGGAATAAAAAGACATTATCAATGCCCCTTGGACGAGTGGTGGAGTTTACATTGGAATAAAAAGACAATTTCAATGCCCCGTGGAAGAGACATGGAGGTCACAGTAGCTTAACAAGACGGTTTTAATGCCTCTTGGAGAACTCGTGGAGGTCGCAGTGGAATAAAAAGACAATATCAATGCCCCTTGGAAGAGTGGTGGAGGTTACAGTGGAATGAAAAGACAATAATAATGCCCCTTGGAAGAGCTGTGGAGTTCATAGTGGTATAAGCAGACGGTTTTTACGCTCCTTGGAAGAGACGTGGATGTCACAGTAACTTAACAAGACGGTTTTAATGCCCCTTGGAAGAGTGGTGAAGGTCGCAGTGGAATAAAAAGACAATGTCAATGCCCCTTGGAAGAGTTGTGGAGGTTAGAGTGGAATAAAAAGACAATGCAAATGCCTCTTGGAAGAGCTGTGGAGTTCAGATTTGTTTAACAAGATGGTTTTAATGCCCCTTGGAAGAGAAGTCGACGTCACAGTAGCATAACAAGACGGTTTTAATGCACCTTGGAGAGTGGTGGAGTTCGCAGGGGATTAAAAAGACAATATCAATGCCCCTTGGAAGAGTGGTGGAGGTCGCATTGGAATAAAAAGACAATATCAATGCCCCGAGGAAGGGACGTGGAGGTCACAGTAGCTTAACAAGACGGTTTTAATGCCCCTTGGAAGAGTGGTGGAGGTTGCAGGGGATTAAGTAGACAATAACAATGCCCATTGGAAGAGTGGTGGAGGTCGCAGTGGAATAAAAAGACAAAATCAATGCCCTTTGGAAGAGTGGTGGAGGTTACAGTGGAATAAAAAGACAATATCAATGCCCCTTGGAAGAGCTGTGGAGTTCAGAGTGGTTTAAAGAGACAGTTTTAATGCCCCTTGGAAGAGACGTGGAGGTCACAGTAGCTTAACAAGACTGTTTTAATGCCCCTTGGAAGAGTGGTGGAGGTCGCAGTGGATTAAAAAGACAATATCAATGCCCCTTAAAAGAGAGGTGTAAGTCGCAGTGGAATAAAAAGACAAAATCATTACCGCTTGGAAGAGTGGTGGAGGTTACAGTGGAATAAAAAGACAATATCAATGCCCCATGGAAGAGTTGTGGAGGTCACTGTAGCTTAACAAGATGGTCTTAATGCCCCTTGGAAGAGTGGTGGAGGTTACAGAGGAATAAAAAGACAATATCAATGCCCTGTGTAAGAAACTTAGAGGTCACAGTAGCTTAACAGGACGTTTTTAATGCCCCTTGGAAGAGTCGTGGACCTCGCAGAGGAATAAAAAGACAATATCAATGCACTTGGAAGAGTGCAGAAGGTTACAATTAGAGATGAGCGTTGTTCTACTCGAACTGTTCGCCAATCTAAAATTCGAGCTGTTTTGGGCGGTGTTCGAGCCGTTCGGCGAGCACGAACAATTTGAGAAAAATTCGGCTGTTCGAGGTTATGTTCGATAACTGTTCGTGCACCAAAATCATAACTGGATTTTTTCTCAGTAATGATGAAAATTAATGTTAATACGCAGTTTGAGTGTACAGCGGGGTGGGGGGAGGGGCAGGGGATGGATCTCTGCAGGAACAATGAAGATCTCCATTTTTTTTTCTCTTTCCCGCATTTACAGTGGGGAGGTGCAATCTGTCAGCCTATCAGCAGCGCACACACGGAGCGAAGTGCTTTTTTTCACACAAGCAAGGGCATGTGTCATTGGCAGTGTATGTCACATGTCCTTGCCCTATAAGACCAAGCCATTTTCCCCGTCGCCACCATTTTCTCACTGCTGCAGCTGCGTGTTAGACGGCACCGCTGTTGCTGTGTGCGCTATACCTTGTTAATTTCAAGCCAATTTTCGCACAAATCTACAGATAGCTTGGGAGTAGGGAATAGTTGTGATTGCAGTCCTTTTAAGGACTAGGTTACAGCATTTCCTACGACTTTTATCAGGCAGGTCTGTGCTCTTAAATAGATAGATTGTGGGAGTAAAGACTAATTGTAATTGGAGTCCTTTTCAGGACTAGGTTACATCAGTTCCTATCAGTTTTTGCCAGGCAGGTCTGTGCCAGTGCTGTGCAAGTTTTTTTCACAGCATTTGGCTGAATCTAGCAAAGCTAATCCTTTTTGGCCTATTGCAGAGTGTGTTAGTCAGTGGAGTAGCCTATCTGTGTTGCAAGATATACCACCTGTGTATAGAATACCAATTTTTTTACTGCACCTAGTGAAGTAAAATCTTTTGGGCATAGCATCATTCTATTAGTCCATCTATACTGACCTCCATCAGGTTGCAAATTGAATATAATTTTTTTCTGCATCTAGCTCTGAAAAAATATTGGGCTTCTAGCTGTGCGTGGGACTTGTTGTATTAGTCCATCTATACAGACCTCCATCAGGTTGCAAACTGAATATATTTTTTTCTGCATCTACCTCTGAAAAAATATTGGGCTTCTAGTTGTGTGTGGGACTTGTTCTATTAATCCATCTATACAGACCTCCATCAGGTTGCAAACTGAATATATTTTTTTCTGCATCTACCTCTAAAAAAATATTGGGCTTCTAGCTGTGTGTGGGACTTGTTCTATTAATCCATCTATACAGACCTCCATCAGGTTGCAAACTGAATATATTTTTTTCTGCATCTACCTCTGAAAAAATATTGGGCTTCTAGCTGTGTGTGGGACTTGTTGTATTAGTCCATCTATACTGACCTCCATCAGGTTGCAAACTGAATGTATTTTTTTCTGCATCTACCTCTGAAAAAATATTGGGCTTCTAGCTGTGTGTGGGACTTGTTCTATTAATCCATCTATACAGACCTCCATCAGGTTGCAAACTGAATATATTTTTTTCTGCATCTACCTCTGAAAAAATATTGGGCTTCTAGCTGTGTGTGGGACTTGTTGTATTAGTCCATCTATACAGACCTCCATCAGGTTGCAAACTGAATATATTTTTTTCTGCATCTACCTCTGAAAAAATATTGGGCTTCTAGCTGTGTGTGGGACTTGTTGTATTAGTCCATCTATACTGACCTCCATCAGGTTGCAAACTGAATATATTTTTTTCTGCATCTACCTCTGAAAAAATATTGGGCTTCTAGCTGTGTGTGGGACTTGTTCTATTAATCCATCTATACAGACCTCCATCAGGTTGCAAACTGAATATATTTTTTTCTGCATCTACCTCTGAAAAAATATTGGTCTTCTAGCTGTGTGTGGGACTTGTTGTATTAGTCCATCTATACTGACCTCCATCAGGTTGCAAACTGAATATATTTTTTTCTGCATCTACCTCTGAAAAAATATTGGGCTTCTAGCTGTGTGTGGGACTTGTTCTATTAATCCATCTATACAGACCTCCATCAGGTTGCAAACTGAATATATTTTTTTCTGCATCTAGCTCTGAAAAAATATTGGGCTTCTAGCTGTGTGTGGGACTTGTTGTATTAGTCCATCTATACAGACCTCCATCAGGTTGCAAACTGAATATATTTTTTTCTGCATCTACCTCTGAAAAAATATTGGGCTTCTAGCTGTGTGTGGGACTTGTTGTATTAGTCCATCTATACTGACCTCCATCAGGTTGCAAACTGAATATATTTTTTTCTGCATCTACCTCTGAAAAAATATTGGGCTTCTAGCTGTGTGTGGGACTTGTTCTATTAATCCATCTATACAGACCTCCATCAGGTTGCAAACTGAATATATTTTTTTCTGCATCTACCTCTGAAAAAATATTGGGCTTCTAGCTGTGTGTGGGACTTGTTGTATTAGTCCATCTATACTGACCTCCATCAGGTTGCAAACTGAATATATTTTTTTCTGCATCTACCTCTGAAAAAATATTTCGGCTTCTAGCTGTGTGTGGGACTTGTTGTATTAGTCCATCTATACTGACCTCCATCAGGTTGCAAATTAAAAATAATTTTTATCTGCATCTAGCTCTGAAAAAATATTTGGCCTTCTAGCAGTGTGTGGGACTTTCTCTATTAGTCCATCTATACTGACCTCCATCAGGTTGCAAATTAAAAATAATTTTTATCTGCATCTACCTCTGAAAAAATATTTGGGCTTCTAGCAGTGTGTGGGACTCATTGTATTAGGCCATCTATACCAAGCTCCACCAGCTTTGAAATTAATAATAATTTTTAGCTGCATCTAGCCCTGAAAATAATTTTTCCCAATAGTGGTAGCAATAGAAATATGGGGCGCGCGCCTGGCTAACAAAAATATACGCTTCATAACACAAAACACCAGCCTAGCGCACTGCATTAATAAGATGGCATCATCGTCTCTCCCAGTGCTAGGCCTACTACGCAGGCTAGTATTCCTGTGCCTAAAACACAATGTATGGGTCCGCGCTAGCCACTATGCTGAGGGGTATAAAGCTGCTGCTAACGCTTTATAACAATTCAATTGGCAGATTTTCACAGAGCTCTTCCACAACGCCCACCCATCGGGCAACAGTTGCCCACCCTCCCTATGGGATCTAGTGGCGAATAGTTGATGCCATTAATCAGAGCGTCAGTTGCCCCGTCAACGTGGCAAGCATACGGTAAGGCATGGGAAGAGTGGACACGACTAGTAGCAGGCAGACGGGTTGACCAATGTGAACAAGCCAGATCACAAGTCACCATAGAATTTCTCCACCAGCTAATGATGAGGGGCATATCAGGGGCGTCAGCGCAGTGGTGTCTGACCGGAGTAGCATTTCACTTCCAACTACTGAATTGGGGAGATGTGACAAAGATTCATCATCAGACAATCCATAAAAGGGTGGAAAAGGGGTCAGCCAAGTCAGGAATGTAGACGTCCCGTCCCGTGTCACTAAAACTGATTTCTCACATCTTATCCCTAACACCATTAACATGACACTCACAATTTGAAGCAACACTAATGTCTACTGCATTTGTGATCGCCTTCTTCGGGGCGCTATGTATAAGCGAATTAGTCCCTCAATCCAAAATTACCACCAGTGGACGCTTATTACACCAGGAAGTAGTCATAGCCAATAATGCAATACGTGTACGCATACACCAATCGAAAACGGTTCCAGCGGGCAGGGGTACTTGGGTACTTTTACAACCCACAAACGGTACACTGAGTCGGGTAACAATAGTAAAAACATATCTAACCATCAGATCACAAAGTAATTTCTTCGTATCACACATTGATTGAACGCCATTATCAAGATACCTGTTCCAAGCTATATTTAATAAATGCATAACATCGGCAGGGAACCACCCCAAAGATTACGGGACACACTCATTCCGCATAGGTGCGGCCACGGAAGCAGCAAGAGCAGGACTGTCAGAAACGGAAGTTCAGAGGATAGGGAGATGGCGATCCACGTGTTTGGCGAGATGCATAAGACCGGACTTGTTATCCTAACGTGGTTTGTTTCTTTTACAGGTGACGCTAAGCCAACAGTGTGAGTGATAGGCCACTCGTATATATATTGGGCACAAAAAAGGGCGAAAGTCCGCCCAGGCGGGAGGAAATTAGAGTTTCATAACACATATTTCAACTGGAGAGGTATTAGAGGCCTGCTATGGCCACAGGTACTAATGGAGGTAATCAAGGTAGGGAGAGAGGCAAGAGGTCCGGTCATCTTAGTTATACAGGCCGGGGGAAACAACCTAGGTCATCACAAGAGCGCATAACTAATGGCAATAATGAAACTAGACACTGAGCGCTTCAGAGAATTTTTCACAAAATTAGCTATAGTATGGTCAGAGATTGTGCCGATAGCGGTATGGCAAGGTGCGCGAGACATCACGGCCATCGAATGGACAAGGCGGGTAATAAATATTCGGATGGCAAAATTTAGAAGAGACAGAGGCGGTGTAGTGATACGACACCGACAACTGGAAGGAGATAAAGCAGGCCTCATACGGCCCGACGGTGTTCACTTAATAGATATTGGACTGGACATATTCCTGTCAGGACTCCAGGACGGAGTGGAACAAGCGTTAAGAGTGATGGGTGGGGGTCAGAGTCCTGCATACGAGTACGCTGGATCCTCCGTGGCCTGGAAATAGAAAGGACATGTTGGAGAGTTACACTTGTTGGCCAACTTGCCGGAGTGGGGACCCAGGGCATGCTGCAACAAGCTGAATTATTTTAGAAATAAAATGCCTTTCTAATGGAATGAGTATAAAGAGTTAATAAAGCTGTGACCGATCCTCACCCATCCAGTTGTAAGAGTTACATTATTGGGTTGTCCATGAAAGGGGAGCGGTAGGGGGGCTGAGCATCTGGGTTTGGTTGGGGGTCCCCACAGTCTGCCTGGGCTAGATTAATTTAAAAATTCTTATTAGATACACAGGCGGTGCAGCTTGCTTCGCAGCTGGGCTACTACGCCCAAAGTATTGCCTAGGCTAGATGCAGTTAAAAATTCTACGCTGACTAGCAGACGCTGAAGATTTGGAGCAGACCTCTGAGTAAACAGCTCTTCAGACTCAACCATCTGTGTTACCCCAAGCCATAGTGTATGTATTTTCTTACAGTTAAAAGGGGGGGGTGCGACCCAACCCACCTGGAATTGACGATGCCAACGTCACGTAAGACACAGCAAGGGGACTCCCAAAATTGTGGCACAGACACCACTTAACCCTAGAACACATACCTGTGGCCTTGCAGGCCCGCCCAGTTAATTGTTTTCTATTTTCTGCAAGATTGCTTTAGTTAGAATTTTGAAACTCTAGGTATTCTTCATGTATATAGTTGTTTGTCATTTGAGTTTGAGTTATTCCATGTTATTTGCACACGGGCCTAAAAGGCCCCAGGTATATGAAAGTGTAGATTTTTATGGTCATGCGTTCTAGGGTTAAGTGGCATCAATTGCCCCACTGTTGCTTAAAACGGTTGGTGAGGTGATTTTACCAAATCCCCAAGCTTTTAGTCTCCCAAGGATGACACAGGGGTAGAAATGTCCTTGCGAATCCATGATTTGATCATCTTTATGAACGTGAGTCTGTCTACATTCTCAGTGGACAGCCGCGTGCGCTTATCTGTCAGCACACCACCAGCAGCGCTGAACACACGTTCAGAGAGAACGCTGGCTGCATGGCATGACAAGATCTCCAAGGCGTGAGTGGCGAGCTCCGGCGATTTTTCAAGATTGGAATACCAAAATGAGCAAGGGTCCAGTGACACAGTCATGGCTTCGATGTTCACTTGGAGATTCTCCTGTACCATCCTCTCTAGGCATTGACTATGTGTCAGACTTCTTGTCTCCTGTGGCCTTGCAAAGGATGGTCTAAAAAAGTGGTGAAACGATTCCACAAAATTGCTGTTACCAGCAGATACTGTTTTACTGTTACTGTTTGAGTGATGAAGACTCGACAGTCCCACCGTTGGCAAGTTAGAACTGTGAGATTCACTACGTGCACCACTGGTGTTTTGTGGAAAAGCACATGTAAGATTCTGCAACAGATACTCCTGCATTCGTCAATACCTTTTTATGGCAGGAATTATTTTGGCAAATATACTTTTGTACCGGGGATCTAAGAGTGTGGCAACCCAGTAGTCGGGATTACTTCGAATTCTGACAATCCGGAGGTCATGTTGCAGGTAGTGCAGCAAGAAGGCACTTGCGCATCCAGAAGGACTTGTCTTGCGCATCCAGAAGGACCAAGTCCTTGTTGTGTTGGTAGCGAGGTAAGAATCATGCTTCCTTCCTCTGCCCTCTCCCTCCAACCTCGCACAACAGAAATGTGATCAAGGTCTCCCTCATCTGATGAGTCTTCCATGCCCATTGCCAGTTCGTCCTCCACTTCTTCCTCGGCTCCTGCACCTTCCTCAACAGTTTGGCTGCTACCATGCGCCCTGGTTAATCCCTCTCCCCCACCCTCCCATGCCTGCCGCCTTGGTGCTGCCAACCGTCTGGACCTTGGAGATGTTATCCCTTCCGCATACGACTCCTCCTCTTCTTCCTCCACCTCCTCTTGTCCCACCACCTGACTCCGAATTCTGTTTAACATGTGCTCCAGCATGTAAATCACCGTAATAGTCATGCTGATAATGGCATCGTCAGCACTAAACATCTTCTTCGCCATTTCAAGACTGTGCAGAAGGGTGCATAGGTCCCTGATCTGAGACCACTCCTCCAGCGTGATTTGCCCCACCTCTGGATCTCGTTGGCCCAGGCTATACGTCAGAACGTATTGCACCAGGGCTTGTCGGTGCTGCCACAGTCGCTGCAACATGTGCAGAGTTGAATTCCACCGTGTCGGCACATCGCATTTCAACCGGTGAACTGGCAGGCCCAACGACTTCTGTAGAGATGTAAGTCGTTGAACTGCGGGATGCGAACGGCGGAAGTGAGCACACAGCGACCGTGCACTCTGCAGAAGGCCATCTAGTCCGGGATAGTGGGCTAAAAACTGCTGGACAACCAGGTTCAACACGTGAGCCATACAAGGCACGTGTGTGACATTGCCCCGGCGAAGTGCCGCACCCAGGTTTGCAGCATTGTCGCACATGGCCTTCCCTGGTTGCAGGTCCAGTGGAGACAACCTTTCATGAAACTGGGTCTCCAGAGCTGACCAAAACTCCTCAGCTGTGTGACTCACATTTCCCAGACATTTCAAAGTAAACACTGATGCGTTGAGCCCTGCTGCCAGCATAGTAAGGAGGTGTGCAGGATTCCTTCTGCGCAGTTAGAAAGCAGGTGGCATTACCAGACAGGCTTTTGGTGCAGGTGGAGGACCGAGAGGAGGTTGAGGAGGCAGAAGCAGTGGAGGAAGTTCGAGATAAAGAGGATTAACACACAACTCGTGGGGACGGTAAGACTTGGATAGCAGCCCCTTGTCCTGCTGTCACCATAGTTACCCAGTGCCCAGTCAGCGACATGTAACGCCCCTGTCCATGCCTTCTCGTCCAAGTGTCTGTGGTGAAGTGCACCCTGTCACACACAGAGTTTCTCAAAGAAGCGGTGATGTTGTGTGCGACATGCTAGTGGAGCGCAGGCACACCTTTCTTTGAGAAGTAGCGCCGACTGGGCATCTGGTACTGGGGCACTGTGACGGACATAAGGTCTTGAAAATCCTCTGTGTCCTCCAGGTGGAAAGGCAGCATTTCTGTAGCCAACAGCTTGCAGATGGTGAAATTCAACCTCTTAGCTTTCTCATGGCTAGGAGGAAATGGTCTTTTACTTTTCCACATCTGAGGGACCGAGGGCTGGCTGTTGTGCTTAGACGGTGTTGAGTAGGGTGTCCCCGGCAACTGCCGGTCTGTGAGGAAGATGCAGGCGGACATGTTAGGTTGCCTTGATCCAAAGGTGGTGCTCTCGATGTCGGAGAGCGCTCAACACTAGCAGGTGTTTCCACTTCCCAATGAACTGACGACCTGCCAATCACACTGGCTGTTGCGGGTAAAGAGGTGGCAGGTCTGCGTCCAAAAACATGTGTGACTGCTGTCCCCCCAGTCACAGAGGATGAAGAGGCTGCGGATGCACAAGATGGGGCAGACGGTGGTTGGCCCAGCCGGCTAGGCCGCATTGTAGCACAGTGAGCTTCCCACTGCAACTTATGCTTCATATCCATGTGATGGTACATGCATGAAGTACTCAAACTATGTATTTTTTGGCCTCTACTTAGCTTTTGCTGACAAATATTACAGATAACACGAGTTGGGTCATCCTTATCGATCTGAATAAATGCCCAGGCTGTGCAAGGCTTAGAGCCCATGTGACCTGAAGAGCCACTACGACTTGTGGTCAGAGGCAGAGTTGTGGTTGAGGATGCAGTTGTTGACGTGCTTCCAGTACTCCGTCTCTGTTCAGGAAGGCGCAACCTAACCTCGTCGTCAATAGCATCTGTGATGCCCCGCTGCGCTTGGTATCACAGATCCTACAAGAGTGCATTGATGGAATCCTCCAGAAGAGGCCCCCATAAACATTCACACATCTCCACCTTCCACCTCAGACCAGCAGAGGGAGCCCGTTAGGGATATAAATAGGGAAGGTGGAGCTAGGCAGTTCAGTTCCTCTGAAGAGTTCCTGCAGTAGAGAAGCCTAAGAGAGGTCAGTCTGCAGTGAAGCTCAGTCTAGTCTAGAGAACGCAGTTAATAGTTCAGCAGTGGAGCACGAGGCTCCTGCTTGCTAGATTCAGGGAGCCCAGATAGAGCTTAAGGTGTGCCGGTGCCGTAAGATCAGTGAAGCGCGGCAAGCTGCCGTTAGTGTGTATAGCCTAGTGAGGGCCCGAGTAGGCCGAAGGCGAGTGGCGAGTTAGTACATAAGGGGCAGAGGAGCTTAACCAGCTCACCCCGAAGCATTTACCGGACACAGGATCCGAGCTTACCGGTATCTCTATGACCCAGTAAGGCATAACCGGAATCCCTGGAGAACTACAAGTCCCAGGATCGCTAAGGTGCTGATATGTAACAGAGCCAGGAGACGCTTAGGCCCCGCATACTGGGAGCGTGAACTCCAAGAGAAGGCCCTACCACAAGGTCAGCCAGCGCAGGACAGAGACAAAGTTAGGCCTAGCTCCAGGCAGGTCAGAAACTTACTACGCAGAGGCAAGAAACAGGAGGCCCTACACCCGCTCATTGGGGAGGATCCTGATATGCACCCTTCACCCTACAGTGCTCCGGGATGTGCCTGAATTTCCACCAGTAAAAGGTACTGAAGTGACTACCGTGTCCGTTCCCGTTCTTGCTCTGACCCAGCTGGGTCTCGCCTGTCCTGCATTCCCCCTGCATACGCTGCCCTGAGACCTAGCTCCACCTGTTGGGAGCTATACCATCGAGCTGCCTTATCACCGGCCTCAGTGGACTGCTGCAGCGCTGGTGCTTGTCACCAGATACCACAGGTGGCGTCATGAACTCTTATAAAATTAACAATTATCCACCCTTTTAAAGAGAGACCCCAGGGTACGGGCCAGGGAGCCGACCACCGCGACATCCCCAAGGCCAGGCAAATGCCCGGGTACCGAGTCATCCCCATCCCCAGGGCTAGTCACATTCTCCTCCACCTCCTCTGCTGACCTCATCGACTGTCTGACTGTGGGTTGACAGTAAGTGGGATCTCCAACCTCGTCATCATCACCCTGTGTGTTATCACACCCGTCGCCCTCAGAGCCAACCTCTTCCTGCCCTGACCGAAAAGTCAAGTTGTCGCTCCAATCAGGTATTTGAGTCTCATCATCGTCTTCATCATTGTCTCCACCAACAGGAGTTACAGTTTGGGAACAAGGGTCTACATTATGCTCAGAACCTTCTTCATCTGGTCCTGGATCCAACTTATAAAGATTCTGGGCATCGGATCAGATCATTTCCTCATCTGGATTAACAGAAGCTCTGGAGCAGACCTCCGTTTCCCAGGCTAAAGTATGAGTAAACAGCTGGGCAGACTCAGCCATCTGTGTTACCCCATACTCAGACGGGCAGCTGGAGACTTGGGAGCTGTGAGGAAGCAAGTGCGATTGGGGTGACACCTCTGAGGACTGGAGTATTTGTGATGTTGAAATTGAGGTGATGGAGAGCCCACTTGAAGGAGCACTTGATATCCGTTGAAGCACCTGCTGTTTTTGTGCCTCATCTAGAATTTGTAGCGATGGGCGTGTCCGTAAGAATGGGATCGTATCACATTGTCCACGAAAAGAAGTCGACATCTTAGTTTGGCTGGAAGATGGTCTTTCTTCTGCAGATGTTACTCCCCCCCCCACCGTGGGGGGCCTCGACCCACCGGCGGACAGGCACCAGTATTGGGATAGGGGGGCTGGCCGTCAGGGTCCACCGCGGCTCTGGCACAAACCCAGAGACACAGAGGTGGCACAGGCAACGGACTGGCCGTGTCGGCTTCTCACTTTTTGGATTTTAGAAGGGCATGACATGCCTATATCTGTGTCTCCCCCTCGTTTTACTCCTCCACCTCTTTTCTTTTCGCATGACTATATGTACTTGTCACTTTTCCATGTGTTAGTTGTGTCTTCTGAGCAGTTTGTCAGCTTTTGGACACCTTTGAAGGTGTTTTCTATGTGTTTCTATGTGTTTTTGTTTGCCTGCCATTGGTTTTAACGGTGTTCGAAGGTGTTCGACGAACAGTTCGACGAACAGTTCGGCGAACACACGGGTGTTCGACGAACCGAACCGAACTCGAACACTACGGGGGTGGCTCAACACTAGTTACAATGGAATAAATAGACATTGTCAATGCCCCTTGAAAGAGCTGTGGAGCTCAGAGCGGTTTAACCAGACGGTTTTAATGCTCCATGGAAGAGACTTGGAGGTCACAGTAGCTTAACAAGATGGCTTTAATGCCCCTTGGAAGAGTGGTGGAGGTCACAATGGAATAAAAAGACAATATGAATGCACCTTGGAAGGGACGTGGAGGTCACAGTAGCATAACAAGACGGTTTTAATGACCACTGGAAGAGTGGTGGAGGTCGCAGTGGATAAAAAAGACAATATCAAAGCCACTTGGAAGAGTGGTGGAGGTCGCAGTGGAAAACAGAGACAATATCAATGCCCCTTGGAAGAGTGGTGGAGGTTACAGTCGAATAAAAAGACAATATCAATGCATATTGGAAGAGCTGTGGAGTACAGAGAGGTTTAACCAGACGGTTTAATGCCCCTTGGAAGAGAAGTGGAGGTCACAGTAGCTTATCAAGACTGTTTTAATGCCCCTTGGAAGAGTGGTGGAGGTCGCAATGGATTAAAAAGACAATATCAATGCCCCTTAGAAGAGTGGTGGAGGTCGCAGTGGAATAAAAAGACAATATCAATTCCCCTTGGAAGAGATGTGAAGGTCGCAGTGGAATAAAAGTCAATATCAATGCCTCGTGGAAGAGACTTGGAGGTCACAGTAGCTTAACAAGATGGTTTTAATGGCCCTTGGAAGAGAGGTGGAGGTCGCAGTGGAATAAAAAGACAACATCAATTCCCCTTGGAAGAGTGGTGGAGGTTACAGTGGAATAAAAAGACAATATCAATGCCCCTTGGAAGAGTAGTGGAGGTCGCAGTGGAATAAAAAAACAATATCAATGGCCCTTGGAAGAGTGGTGGAGGTAACAGTGGATTAAAAAGACAATATCAATGCCCCTTGGAAGAGCAGTGGAGTTCAGAGTAGTTAAACCAGGCGGTTTTAATGCCCATTGGAAGTGACGTGGAGGTCACAGTAGCTTAAAAAGACGTTTTTAATGTCCCTTGGAAAAGTGGTGGAGGTCACAGTGGATTAAAAAGACAATATCAATGCTCCTTGGAAGAGTGGTGGAGGTGGCAGTGGAATAAAAAGACAATATCAATGCCACTTGGAAGAGTGGTGGAGTTTACCGTGGAATAAAAAGACAATATCAATGCCCCGTGAAAGAGACGTGGATGTCACAGTAGCTTAACAAGACAGTTTTAAAGTCCCTTGGAAGAGAGGTGAAAGTCGCAGTGGAATAAAAAGAAAATATCAATGCCCCTTGGAAGAGTGCTGGAGGTTTCAGTGGAATAAAAAACAATATCAAAGCCCCTTGCTAGACCTGTGGAGTTGAGAGTGGTTTAAATTGACGGTTTTAATGCCCCTTGGAAGAGACGTGGAGGTCACAGTAGATTAACAAGACTGTTTTAATGCCCCTTGGAAGAGTGGTGGAGGTCGCAGTGGAATAAAAAGACAATATCAATGCCCCTTGGAAGAGTGGTGGAGTATACAGTGGAATAAAAAGACAATATTAATGCCCCTTGGAAGATCTGTGGAGTTCAGATTGGTTTAACCATACGGTTTTAATGCCCATTGGAAGAGACGTGGAGGTCACAGTAGCTTAACAAGACTGTTTTAATGCCACATGGAAGAGTGGTGGAGGTTGCAGTGGATTAAAAAGACAATATCAATGCCCCGAGTAAGAGTGGTGGAGGTCGCAGAGGAATAAAAATACAATATCAATGCCCCGTGGAAGAGACGTGGAGGTCACAGTAGTTTAACAAGATGGTTTTAATGCCCTTTGGAGAAGTGGTGGAGGTTGCAGTGGATTAAAAAGACAATATCAATGCCCTTTGGAAGAGTGATGGAGGACGCAGTGGAATAAAAATACTATATCAATGCCCCTTGGTAGAGTGGTGGAGGTTACAGTGGAATTTAATGACAATATCAATGCCCCGTGGAAGAGATGTGGAGGTTACTGGAGCTTAACAAGACAGTTTTAATGCCCCTTGGAAGAATGGTGGAGGTCGCAGTGGAATAAAAAGACAATATCAATGCCCCTTGGTAGAGTGATCGTGGTGGCAGTGGAATAAAAAGACAATATCAATGCACCTTGGAAGAATGATGGAGGTCGCAGTGGGATAAAAAGACAATGTCAATGCCCCTTGGAAGAGTGGTGGAGGTTAGAGTGGAATAAAAAGACAATACCAATGCCCCTTGGAAGAGCTGTGGAGTTTAGAGTGGTTTAACCAGATGTTTTTATTGCCCCTTGGAAGAGATGTGGAGGTCACAGTAAATTAACAAGATGGTTTTAATGCCCCTTGGAAAAGTGGTGGAGGTCACAGTGAATTAAAAATACAATTTCAATGCCCCATGGAAGACAAGTGGAGGTCACAGTAGCTTAACAAGACAGTTTTAATGCCCCTTGGAAGAGTGGTGGAGGTCGCAGTGGAATAAAAAGACAATATCAATGCCCCTTGAAAGAGTGGTGGAGGTTACAGTGAAATAAAAAGACAATATCAATGACTCTTGAAAGAGCTATGGAGTTAAGAGTGGTTTAACCAGATGGTTTTAATGCCCCTTGGAAGAGATGTGGAGGTCACAGTAGCTTGACCAGACTGTTTTAATGCCTCTTGGAAGAGTGGTGGAGGTCGCAGTGGATTAAAAAGACAATATCAATACCCCTTGGAAGAGTAGTGGAGGATACAGTGGAATAAATAGACAATATCAATGCCCAGTGGAATAGACATGGATGCTACAGTAGCTAAACAAGATGTTTTTAAGGCACCTTGGGAGAGTGATGGAAGTCGTAGTGGAATAAAAAGACAATATCAATGCCCCTTGAAAGAGTGCTGTAGGTTACAGTGGAGTAAAAAGACAATATTAATGCCTCTTGCAAGAGCTGTGGAGTTCAGAGTGGTTTAAATTGACGGTTTTAATGCATCTTGGAAGAGACGTGGAGGTCACAGTAGCTTAACAATACGGTTTTAATGCCCCTTGGAAGAGTGGTGGAGGTCGCAGTGGATTAAAAAGACAATATCAATGCCACTTGGAAGAGTGGTGAAGGTCCTAGTGGAATAAAAAGACTATATCAATGCCCCTTGGAAGAGTGGTGGAGGTTACAGTGGAATAAAAAGACAATATCACTGCCCCGTGAAAGAGACGTAGAGGTCACAGAAGCTTAACAAGACGGTTTTAATGCCCCTTGGAAGAGAGGTGGAAGTGGCAGTGGAATAAAAAGACAATATCAATGGCCCTTGGAAGAGTGCTGGAGGTTACATTGGAATAAAAAAAAAATATCAATGCCCCTTGCAAGAGCTGTGGAGTTCAGAGAGGTTTAAATTGACGGTTTTAATGCCCCTTGGAAGGGACGTGGAGGTGACAGTAGCTTAACATGACGGTTTTAATGCCCCTTGGAAGAGTGGTGGAGGTTGGAGTGGATTAAAAAGACAATATGAATGCCCCTTGGAAGAGTGGTGGAGGTCGCAGAGGAATAAAAAGACAATATCAATGACCCTTGGAAGAGTGGTGGAGGTTACAGTTGAATAAAAAGACCATATCAATGACCCTTGGAAGAGTGATGGAGGTTACAGTGGAATAAAAAGACAATATCAATGCTCCTTGGAACAGTGGTGGAGGTTACAGTTAAATAAAACGACAATATCAATGCCCCGTGGAAGAGATGTGGAGGTCACAATAGCTTAACAAGACGGTTTTAATGCCCCTTGGAAGAGTGGTGGAGGTCGCAGTGGAATAAAAAGACAATATCAATTAGCCTTGGAAGAGTGGTGGAGGTCGCAGTGGAATAAAAAGACATTATCAATGACCTCTTGGAAGAGTGGTGGAGGTCTGAGTGGAATAAAAAGACAATATCAATGCCCCTTGGACGAGTGGTGGAAGTTACAGTGGAATAAAAAGACAATTTCAATGTCCGTGGAAGAGACGTGGAGGTCACAGTAACTTAACAAGACGGTTTTAATGCCCCTTGGAAGAGTGGTGGAGGTCGCAGTGGAATAAAAAGACAATGTCAATGCCCCTTGGAAGAGTGGTGGAGGTCATAGTGGAATAAAAAGACAATATTAAAGCCCCTTGGAACAGCTGTGGAGTTCACAGTGGTTTAACCAGAAAGTTTTAATGCACCGTGGAATAGACGTGGAGGTCACAGTAGCTTAACAAGATGGTTTCAATGCTTCTTGGAAGAGTGATGGAGGTCGCAGTGGATTAAAAAGACAATATCAATGCCCCTTGGAAGAGTGGTTTAGGTTACAGTGGAATAAAAAGACAATATCAATGCCCTGTGTAAGAAACTAGGAGGTCACAGTAGCTTAACAAGACGGTTTTAATGCCCCTTGGAAGAGTCGTGGACGTCGCAGAGGAATAAAAAGACAATATCAATGCACTTGGAAGAGTGCAGAAGGTTACAATGGAATAAAAAGACATTGTCAATGCCCCTTGGAAGAGCTGTGGAGTTCAGAGCGGTTTAACCAGACGGTTTTAATGCCCCTTGGAAGAGACTTGGAGGTCACAGTAGCTTAACAGGACGGTTTTAATGCCCCTTGGAAGAGTGGTGAAGGTCTCAGTGGAATAAAAAGACAATATCAATGCCCCTGGGAAGAGTGGTGGAGGTTACAGTGGAATAAAAAGACAATATCAATGCCCAGTGAAAGAGACGTGGAGGTCACAGTAGCTTAACAAGACGGTTTTAATGCCCCTAGGAAGAAAGGTGGAAGTTGCAGTGGAATAAAAAGACAATATCAATGCCCCTTGCAAGAGCTGTGGAGTTCAGAGTGGTTTAAAATGATGGTTTCAATACCCCGTGGTATTGACGTGGAGGTCAAAGTAGCTTAACAACATGGTTTTAATGGCCCTTGGAAGGGTGGTGGAGGTCGCAGTGGAATAAAAAGACAATATCAATGCCACTTGGAAGAGTAGTGGAGGTCGCAGTGGAATAAAAAAACAATATCAATTCCCCTTGGAAGAGTGGTGGAGGTAACAGTGGATTAAAAAGACAATATCAATGCAACTTGGAAGAGCAGTGGAGTTCAGAGCAGTTAAACCAGACGGTTTTAATGCCCATTGGAAGTGACGTGGAGGTCACAGTAGCTTAAAAAGACGTTTTTAATGCCCCTTGGAAAAGTGGTGGAGGTCGCAGTGTATTAAAAAGACAATATCAATGCCACTTGGAAGAGTGGTGGAGTTTACAGTGGAATATAAAGACAATATCAATGCCCCGTGAAAGAGACGTGGATGTCACAGTAGCATAACAAGACGGTTTTAATATGCCTTGGAAGAGAGGTGAAAGTCGCAGTGGAATAAAAAGACAATATTAATGCCCCTTGGAAGAGTGCTGGAGGTTACAGTGGAATAAAAAACAATATCAATGCCACTTGCAAGAGCTGTGGAGTTGAGAGTGCTTTAAATTGACGGTTTTAATGCCCCCTGGAAGAGACGTGGAGGTCACAGTAGATTAACAAGACTGTTTTAATGCCCCTTGGAAGAATGGTGGAGGATACATTGGAATAAAAAGACAATATCAATGCCCCATGGAATAGACATCGACGTTACAGTAGCTAAAAAGATGTTTTTAATGCACCTTGGGAGAGTGATGGAAGTCGTAGTGGAATAAAAAGACAATATCAATGCCCCTTGAAAGAGTGCTGTAGGTTACAGTGGAGTAAAAAGACAATATTAATGCCTCTTGCAAGAGCTGTGGAGTTCAGAGTGGTTTAAATTGACTGTTTTAATGCATCTTGGAAGAGACATGGAGGTCACAGTAGCTTAACAATACCGTTTTAATGCCCCTTGGAAGAGTGGTGGAGGTCGCAGTGGATTAAAAAGACAATATCAATGCCACTTGGAAGAGTGGTGAAGGTCCAAGTAGAATAAAAAGACAATACCAATGCCCCTTAGAAGAGTGGTGGAGGTTACAGTGGAATAAAAAGACAATATCAATGCCCCGTGAAAGAAGCGTGGAGGTCACAGTTGCTTAACAAGACGGTTTTAATGCCTCTTGGAAAAGAGGTGGAAGTGGCAGTGGAATAAAAAGACAATATCAATGTCCCTTGGAAGAGTGCTGGAGGTTACATTGGAATAAAAAAAAAATATCAATGCCCCTTGCAAGAGCTGTGGAGTTCAGAGAGGTTTAAATTGACGGTTTTAATGCTCCTTGGAAGGGACGTGGAGGTGACAGTAGCTTAACATGACGGTTTTAATGCCCCTAGGAAGAGTGGTGGAGGTCGGAGTGGATTAAAAAGAAAATATGAATGCCCCTTGGAAATGTGGTGGAGGTCGCAGTGGAATAAAAAGACAATATCAATGGCCCTTGAAAGAGTGGTGGAGGTTACAGTGGAATAAAAAGACAATATCAATGACCCTTGGAAGAGTGGTGGAGGTCGCAGTGGAATAAAAAGACAATATCAATGCCCCTTGGAAGAGTGGTGGAGGTTACAGTTGAATGAAAAGACAATATCAATGCCCCTTGGAAGAGTGATGGAGGTTAAAGTGGAATAAAAAGACAATTTCAATGCCCGTGGAAGAGACGTGGAGGTCACAGAAGCTTAACAAGGCGGTTTTAATGTCTCTTGGAGGACTGGTGGAGGTCGCACTGGAATAAAAGACAATATCAATGCCCCTTGGAAGAGTGGTGGAGGTTACAGTGGAATAAAAAGACAATAATAATGCCCCTTGGAAGAGCTGTGGAGTTCAGAGTGGTATAACCAGACGGTTTTAACGCTCCTTGGAAGAGACGTGGAGGTCACAGTAACTTAACAAGACGGTTTTAATGCCCCTTGGAAGAGTGGTGGAGGTCGCAGTGGAATAAAAAAACAATGTCAATGCCCCTTGTAAGAGTGGTGGAGGTCACAGTGGAATAAAAAGACAATATTAATACCCCTTGGAAGAGTGGTGGAGGTCGCAGTAAAATAAAAAAAAATTTCAATGCCCCTTGGAAAAGTGGTGGAGGTTAGAGAGGAATTAAAAGACAATATCAATGCCCCTTGGAAGAGCTGTGGAGTACACAGTGGTTTAACCAGAATTTTTTAATGCACCGTGGGATAGACGTGGAGGTCACAGTAGCTTAACAAGACGGTTTCAATGCTTCTTGGAAGAGTGATGGAGGTCGCAGTGGATTAAAAAGAAAATATAAATGCCCCTTGGAAGAGTGGTGGAGGTTACAGTGGAATAAAAAGACAATATCAATGCCCTGTGTAAGAAACTTGGAGGTCACAGTAGCTTAACAAGACGGTTTTAATGCCCCTTGGAAGAGTCGTGGACGTCGCAGAGGAATAAAAAGAAAATATCAATGCACTTGGAAGAGTGCAGAAGGTTACAATGGAATAAAAAGACATTGTCAATGCCCTTTGGAAGAGCTGTGGAGCTCAGAGAGGATTAACCAGACGGTTTTAATGCCCCTTGGAAGAGAGTTGGAGGTCACAGTAGCTTAACAAGACAGTTTTAATGCCCCTTGGAAGAGTGATGAAGGTCTCAGTGGATTAAAAAGACAATATCAATGCCCCTTGGAAGAGTGGTGGAGGTTACAGAGGAATAAAAAGACCATATCAATGCCCCTTGCAAGAGCTGTGGAGTTCAGAGTGGTTTAAATTGATGGTTTTAATGCCCCGTGGAATAGATGTGGAGGTCAAAGTAGCTTAACAACTTGGTTTTAATGGCCCTTGGAGGTCGCAGTGGTTTAAAAAGACAATATCACTGCCCCTTAGAAGAGTGGTGGAGGTTACATTGGAATAAAAAGACAATATCAATGCCCCCTGGAATAGACATGGAGGTAACAGCAGCTTAACAAGACAGTTTTAATGCCCCTTGGAAGAGTGGTGGAGGTTAGAGTGGAATAAAAAGACAATAATGATGCCCTTTGGAAGAGCTGTGTAGTTCAAAGTGGTTTAACCAGACGGTTTTAATGCCCATTGGAAGTGACGTGGAGGTCACAGCAGCTTAAAAAGATGTTTTAAATGCCCCTTGGAAAAGTGGTGGAGGTCGTAGTGGATTAAAAAGACAATATCAATGCCCCTTGGAAGAGTGGTGGAGGTGACAGTGGAATTAAAAGACAATATCAATGCCCCTTGGAAGAATGATGGACGTCGCAGTGGAATAAAAAGAAAATGTCGATGCCCCTTGGAAGAGTGGTGGAGGTTAGAGTGGAATAAAAAGACAATACCAATGCGCCTTGGAAGAGCTGTGGAGTTCAGAGTGGTTTAACCAGATGGTTTTATTGCCCCTTTGAAGAGACATGGAGGTCACAGTAGATTAACAAGAAAGTTTTAATGCCCCATGGAAATTGGTGGAGGTCACAGTGGATTAAAAAGACAATATCTATGCCCCGTGGAAGACACGTGGGGATCACAGTAGCTTAACAAGACAGTTTTAATGCCCCTTGGAAGAGTGGTGGAGGTCGCAGTGGAATAAAAAGACAATATTAATGCCGCTTGAAAGAGTGTTGGAGGTTACCGTGAAATAAAAAGACAATATCAATGCGTCTTGAAAGAGCTATGGAGTACAGAGTGGTTTAACCAGAAGGTTTTAATGCCCCTTGGAAGAGTGGTGGAGGTCGCAGTGCATTAAAAAGACAATATCACTACCCCTTGGAAGAATGTTGGAGGTTACAGTGGAATAAAAAGACAATATTAATGCCCCTTGGAAGAGCTGTGGAGTACAGAGTGGTTTAACCAGACGGTTTTAATGCCCCTTGGAAGAGATGTGGAGGTCACAGTAGCTTAATAAGACCGTTTTAATGCCTCTTGGAAGAGTGGTGGAGGTCGCAGTGGATTAAAAAGACAATATCAATGCCCCTTAGAAGAGAGGTGGAAGTCGCAGTGGAATAAAAAGACAATATCAATACCCCTTGGAAGAGTGGTGGAGGATAGAGTGGAATAAAAAAACAATATCAATGCCTCTTGAAAGAGTGGTGGAAGTTACAGTGAAATAAAAAGACAATATCAATGCCCCTTGGAAGAGTGGTGGAGGTTACAGTGGAATAAAAAGACAATATCAATACCCCTTGGAAGAGTGGTGGAGGATACAGTGGAATAAAAAGACAATATCACTGCCCCGTGGAATAGACAGGGACGTTACAGTAGCTAAACAAGATGTTTTTAATGCACTTTGGGAGAGTGATGGAAGTCGTAGTGGAATAAAAAGACAATATCAATGCCCCTTGAAAGAGTGCTGTAGGTTACAGTGGAGTAAAAAGACAATATTAATGCCTGTTGCAAGAGCTGTGGAGTTCAGAGTGGATTAAATTGACGGTTTTAATGCATCTTGGAAGAGACGTGGAGATCACAGTAGCTTAACAATACGGTTTTAATGCCCCTTGGAAGAGTGGTGGAGGTCGCAGTGGATTAAAAAGACAATATCAATGCCACTTGGAAGAGTGGTGAAGGTCCTAGTGGAATAAAAAGACAATATCAATGCCCCTTGTAAGAGTGGTGGAGGTTACAGTGGAATAAAAAGACAATATCACTGCCCCGTGAAAGAGACATGGAGGTCACAGAAGCTTAACAAGACGGTTTTAATGCCCCTTGGAAGAGAGGTGGAGGTGGCAGTGGAATAAAAAGACCATATCAATGGCCCTTGGAAGAGTGCTGGAGATTACATTGGAATAAAAAATAAATATCAATGCCCCTTGCAAGAGCTGTGGAGTTCAGAGAGGTTTAAATTGACGGTTTTAATGCCCCTTGGAAGGGACGTGGAGGTGACAGTAGCTTAACATGACGGTTTTAATGCCCCTAGGAAGAGTGGTGGAGGTCGGAGGGGATTAAAAAGAAAATATGAATGCCCCTTGGAAATGTGGTGGAGGTCGCAGTGGAATAAAAAGACAATATCAATGCCCCTTGGAAGAGTGGTGGAGGTTACAGTTGAATAAAAAGACAATATCAATGCCCCTTGGAAGAGTGATGGAGGTTACAGTGGAATAAAAAGACAATATCAATGCTCCTTGGAACAGTGGTGGAGTTTACAGTTAAATAAAAAGACAATATCAATGCCCCGTGAAAGAGATGTGGAGGTCACAATAGCTTAACAAGACCGTTTTAATGCCCCTTGGAAGACTGGTGGAGGTCGCAGTGGATTAAAAAGACAATATCAATTAGCCTTGGAAGAGTGGTGGAGGTCGCAGTGGAATAAAAAGACATTATCAATGCCCCTTGTAATAGTGGTGGAGGTCACAGTGGAATAAACAGACAATATCAATGCCCCTTGAACGAGTGGTGGAGGTTACAGTGGAATAAAAAGACAATTTCAATGCCCGTGGAAGAGACGTGGAGGTCACAGAAGCTTAACAAGACAGTTTTAATGTCTCTTGGAGGACTGGTGGAGGTCGCAGTGGAATAAAAGACAATATCAATGCCCCTTGGAAGAGTGGTGGAGGATACAGTGGAATAAAAAGACAATATCAATGCCCCGTGGAATTGACATGGACATTACAGTAGCTAAACAAGATGTTTTTAAGGCACCTTGGGAGAGTGATGGAAGTCGTAGTGGAATAAAAAGACAATATCAATGCCCCTTGAAAGAGTGCTGTAGGTTACAGTGGAGTAAAAAGACAATATTAATGCCTCTTGCAAGAGCTGTGGAGTTCAGAGTGATTTAAATTGATGGTTTTAATGCATCTTGGAAGAGACGTGGAGGTCACAGTAGCTTAACAATACGGTTTTAATGCCCCTTGGAAGAGTGGTGGAGGTTGCAGTGGATTAAAAAGACAATATCAATGCAACTTGGAAGAGTGGTGAAGGTCCTAGTGGAATAAAAAGACTATATCAATGCCCCTTGGAAGAGTGGTGGAGGTTACAGTGGAATAAAAAGACAATATCACTGCCCCGTGAAAGAGACGTGGAGGTCACAGAAGCTTAACAAGACTGTTTTAATGCCCCTTGGAAGGGACGTGGAGGTGACAATAGCTTAACATGACGGTTTTAATGCCCCTTGGAAGAGTGGTGGAGGTCGGAGTGGATTAAAAAGACAATATGAATGCCCCTTGGAAGAGTGGTGGAGGTCGCAGAGGAATAAAAAGACAATATCAATGCCCCTTGGAAGAGTGGTGGAGGTTACAGTTGAATAAAAAGACAATATCAATGCCCCTTGGAAGAGTGATGGAGGTTACAGTGGAATAAAAAGACAATATCAATGCTCCTTGGAACAGTGGTGGAGGTTACAGTTAAATAAAAAGACAATATCAATGCCCCGTGGAAGAGATGTGGAGGTCACAATAGCTTAACAAGACGGTTTTAATGCCCCTTGGAAGAGTGGTGGAGGTCGCAGTGGAATAAAAAGTCAATATCAATTAGCCTTGGAAGAGTGGTGGAGGTTGCAGTGGAATAAAAAGACCTTATCAATGACCTCTTGGAAGAGTGGTGGAGGTCTCAGTGGAATAAAAGGACAATATCAATGCCCCTTGGACGAGTGGTGGAGGTTACAGTGGAATAAAAAGACAATTTCAATGCCCGTGGAAGAGACGTGGAGGTCACAGTAACTTAACAAGACGGTTTTAATGCCCCTTGGAAGAGTGGTGGAGGTCGCAGTGGAATAAAAAGACAATGTCAATGCCCCTTGGAAGAGTGGTGGAGGTCATAGTGGAATAAAAAGACAATATTAATGCCCCTTGGAAGAGTGGTGGAGGTCGCAGAAAAATAAAAAATAAATATCAATGCCCCTTGGAAGAGTGGTGGAGGTTAGAGTAGAATAAAAAGACAATATCAATGCCCCTTGGAACTGCTGTGGAGTTCACAGTGGTTTAACCAGAAAGTTTTAATGCACCGTGGAATAGACGTGGAGGTCACAGTAGCTTAACAAGATGGTTTCAATGCTTCTTGGAAGAGTGATGGAGGTCGCAGTGGATTAAAAAGACAATATCAATGCCCCTTGGAAGAGTGGTTTAGGTTACAGTGGAATAAAAAGACAATATCAATGCCCTGTGTAAGAAACTAGGAGGTCACAGTAGCTTAACAAGACGGTTTTAATGCCCCTTGGAAGAGTCGTGGACGTCGCAGAGGAATAAAAAGACAATATCAATGCACTTGGAAGAGTGCAGAAGGTTACAATGGAATAAAAAGACATTGTCAATGCCCCTTGGAAGAGCTGTGGAGTTCAGAGCGGTTTAACCAGACGGTTTTAATGCCCCTTGGAAGAGACTTGGAGGTCACAGTAGCTTAACAAGACGGTTTTAATGCCCCTTGGAAGAGTGGCGAAGGTCTCAGTGGAATAAAAAGACAATATCAATGCCCCTGCGAAGAGTGGTGGAGGTTACAGTGGAATAAAAAGACAATATCAATGCCCCGTGAAAGAGACGTGGAAGTCACAGTAGCTTAACAAGACGATTTTAATGCCCCTAGGAAGAAAGGTGGAAGTTGCAGTGGAATAAAAAGACAATATCAATGCCCCTTGCAAGAGCTGTGGAGTTCAGAGTGGTTTAAATTGATGGTTTCAATACTCCGTGGTATTGACGTGGAGGTCAAAGTAGCTTAACAACATGGTTTTAATGGCCCTTGTAAGAGTGGTGGAGGTCGCAGTTGATTAAAAACACAATATAAATGCCCCTTAGAAGAGTGGTGGAGGTCGCAGTGGAATAAAAAGACAATATCAATGCCACTTGGAAGAGTAGTGGAGGTCGCAGTGGAATAAAAAAACAATATCAATTCCCCTTGGAAGAGTGGTGGAGGTAACAGTGGATTAAAAAGACAATATCAATGCAACTTGGAAGAGCAGTGGAGTTCAGAGCAGTTAAAACAGACGGTTTTATTGCCCATTGGAAGTGACGTGGAGGTCACAGTAGCTTAAAAAGACGTTTTTAATGCCCCTTGGAAAAGTGGTGGAGGTCGCAGTGGATTAAAAAGACAATATCAATGCCACTTGGAAGAGTGGTGGAGTTTACAGTGGAATAAAAAGAGAATATCAATGCCCCGTGAAAGAGACGTGGATGTCACAGTAGCATAACAAGACGGTTTTAATATCCCTTGGAAGAGAGGTGAAAGTCGCAGTGGAATAAAAAGACAATATCAATGCCCCTTGGAAGAGTGCTGGAGGTTACAGTGGAATAAAAAACAATATCAATGCCACTTGCAAGAGCTGTGGAGTTGAGAGTGCTTTAAATTGACCGTTTTAATGCCCCCTGGAAGAGACGTGGAGGTCACAGTAGATTAACAAGACTGTTTTAATGCCCCTTGGAAGAATGGTGGAGGATACATTGGAATAAAAAGACAATATCAATGCCCCATGGAATAGACATGGACGTTACAGTAGCTAAACAAGATGTTTTTAATGCACCTTGGGAGAGTGATGGAAGTCGTAGTGGAATAAAAAGACAATATCAATGCCCCTTGAAAGAGTGCTGTAGGTTACAGTGGAGTAAAAAGACAATATTAATGCCTCCTGCAAGAGCTGTGGAGTTCAGAGTGGTTTAAATTGACTGTTTTAATGCATCTTGGAAGAGACATGGAGGTCACAGTAGCTTAACAATACGGTTTTAATGCCCCTTGGAAGAGTGGTGGAGGTCGCAGTGGATTAAAAAGACAATATCAATGCCACTTGGAAGAGTGGTGAAGGTCCAAGTGGAATAAAAAGACAATACCAATGCCCCTTGGAAGAGTGGTGGAGGTTACAGTGGAATAAAAAGACAATATCAATGCCCCGTGAAAGAGACGTGGAGGTCACAGTTGCTTAACAAGACGGTTTTAATGCCTCTTGGAAAAGAGGTGGAAGTGGTAGTGGAATAAAAAGACAATATCAATGGCCCTTGGAAGAGTGCTGGAGGTTACATTGGAATAAAAAAAAAATATCAATGCCCCTTGCAAGAGCTGTGGAGTTCAGAGAGGTTTAAATTGACGGTTTTAATGCCCCTTGGAAGGGACGTGGAGGTGACAGTAGCTTAACAAGATGGTTTTAATGCCCCTTGGAAGAGAGGTGGAGGTCGTAGTGGATTAAAAAGACAATAGGAATGCCCCTTGGAAGAGTGGTGGAGGTCGCAGTGGAATAAAAAGACAATATTAATGCCCCTTGGAAGAGTGGTGGAGGTTACAGTTGAATAAAAAGACAATATCAATGCCCCTTGGAACAGTGGTGGAGGTTACAGTTAAATAAAAATACAATATCAATGCCCCGTGGAAGAGATGTGGAGGTCACAATAGCTTAACAAGACGGTTTTAATGCCCCTTGGAAGAGTGGTGGAGGTCGCATTGGATTAAAAAGACAATATCAATTAGCCTTGGAAGAGTGGTGGAGGTCGCAGTGGAATAAAAAGACATTATCAGTGCACCTTGGAAGAGTGGTGGAGGTCGCAGTGGAATAAAAAGACAATATCAATGCCCCTTGGATGAGTGGTGGAGGTTACAGTGGAATAAAAAGACAATTTCAATGCCCGTGGAAGAGACGTGGAGGTCACAGAAGCTTAACAAGGCGGTTTTAATGTCTCTTGGAGGACTGGTGGAGGTCACACTGGAATAAAAGACAATATCAATGCCCCTTGGAAGAGTGGTGGAGGTTACAGTGGAATAAAAAGACAATAATAATGCCCCTTGGAAGAGCTGTGGAGTTCAGAGTGGTATAACCAGACGGTTTTAACGCTCCTTGGAAGAGACGTGGAGGTCACAGTAACTTAACAAGACGGTTTTAATGCCCCTTGGAAGAGTGGTGGAGGTCGCAGTTGCTTAACAAGACGGTTTTAATGCCTCTTGGAAAAGAGGTGGAAGTGGCAGTGGAATAAAAAGACAATATCAATGGCCCTTGGAAGAGTGCTGGAGGTTACATTGGAATAAAAAAAAAATATCAATGCCCCTTGCAAGAGCTGTGGAGTTCAGAGAGGTTTAAATTGACTGTTTTAATGCCCCTTGGAAGGGACGTGGAGGTGACAGTAGCTTAACAAGATGGTTTTAATGCCCCTTGGAAGAGAGGTGGAGGTCGTAGTGGATTAAAAAGACAATAGGAATGCCCCTTGGAAGAGTGATGGAGGTCGTAGTGGAATAAAAAGACAATATCAATGCCCCTTGGAAGAGTGGTGGAGGTTACAGTTGAATAAAAATACAATATCAATGCCCCGTGGAAGAGATGTGGAGGTCACAATAGCTTAACAAGACGGTTTTAATGCCCCTTGGAAGAGTGGTGGAGGTCGCAGTGGATTAAAAAGACAATATCAATTAGCCTTGGAAGAGTGGTGGAGGTCGCAGTGGAATAAAAAGACATTATCAGTGCACCTTGGAAGAGTGGTGGAGGTCGCAGTGGAATAAAAAGACAATATCAATGCCCCTTGGATGAGTGGTGGAGGTTACAGTGGAATAAAAAGACAATTTCAATGCCCGTGGAAGAGACGTGGAGGTCACAGAAGCTTAACAAGGCGGTTTTAATGTCTCTTGGAGGACTGGTGGAGGTCACACTGGAATAAAAGACAATATCAATGCCCCTTGGAAGAGTGGTGGAGGTTACAGTGGAATAAAAAGACAATAATAATGCCCCTTGGAAGAGCTGTGGAGTTCAGAGTGGTATAACCAGACGGTTTTAACGCTCCTTGGAAGAGACGTGGAGGTCACAGTAACTTAACAAGACGGTTTTAATGCCCCTTGGAAGAGTGGTGGAGGTCGCAGTGGAATAAAAAAACAATGTCAATGCCCCTTGTAAGAGTGGTGGAGGTCACAGTGGAATAAAAAGACAATATTAATACCCCTTGGAAGAGTGGTGGAGGTCGCAGTAAAATAAAAAAAAAATTTCAATGCCCCTTGGAAAAGTGGTGGAGGTTAGAGAGGAATTAAAAGACAATATCAATGCCCCTTGGAAGAGCTGTGGAGTTCACAGTGGTTTAACCAGAAAGTTTTAATGCACGGTGGGATAGACGTGGAGGTCACAGTAGCTTAACAAGACGATTTCAATGCTTCTTGGAAGAGTGATGGAGGTCGCAGTGGATTAAAAAGAAAATATAAATGCCCCTTGGAAGAGTGGTGGAGGTTACAGTGGAATAAAAAGACAATATCAATGCCCTGTGTAAGAAACTTGGAGGTCACAGTAGCTTAACAAGACAGTTTTATTGCCCCTTGGAAGAGTGATGAAGGTCTCAGTGGATTAAAAAGACAATATCAATGCCCCTTGGAAGAGTGGTGGAGGTTACAGAGGAATAAAAAGACCATATCAATGCCCCTTGCAAGAGCTGTGGAGCTCAGAGCGGTTTAACCAGACGGTTTTAATGCCCTGTGGAAGTGACTTGGAGGTCACAGTAGCTTAACAAGACGGATTTAATGCCCCTTGTAAGAGTGGTGGAGGTCACAGTGGGATAAAAAAACAATATCAATGCCCCTTGAAAGAGTGGTGGAAGTTACAGTGAAATAAAAAGACAATATCAATGCACCTTGGAAGAGGTGTGGAGTACACATTGGTTCACCATACTGTTTTAATGCCCCTTGGAAGAGACGTGGAGGTCACAGTAGCTTAACAAGACGGTTTTAATGCCCCTTGGAAGAGTGGTGGAGGTCGCAATGGAATAAAAATACATTATCAATAGCCCGTGGAAGGGACGTGGAGGTCACAGTAGCAAAACAAGACAGTTTTAATGCTTCTTGGAAGAGTGATGGAGGTCGCAGTGGATTAAAAAGACAAAATCAATGCCCCTTGGAAGAGTGGTGGAGGTTACAGTGGAATAAAAAGACAATATCAATGCCCCTTGGAAGAGCTGTGGAGTTCAGAGTGGTTTAACCAGACGGTTTTAATGCCCCTTGGAAGAGATGTGGAGGTCACAGTAACTTAACAAGACTGTTTTAATGCCTCTTGGAAGCGTGGTGGAGGTCTCAGTGGATTAAAAAGACAAAATCAATGCCCCTTGGAAGAGTGGTGGAGGTTACAGTGGAATAAAAAGACAATATCAATGCCTCTTGCTAGAGCTGTGGAGTTCAAAATGGTTTAAATTGACGGTTTTAATGTCCCTTGGAAGAGACGTGGAGGTCACAGTAGCTTAACAAGACGGTTTTAATGCCCCTTGGAAGAGTGGTGGAGGTTACAGTCGCATAAAAACACAATATCAATGCCCCTTGGAAGAGTGGTGGAGGTCGCAATAAAATAAAAAGACAATATCAATGCCCCTTGGAAGAGTGGTGGAGGTTACAGTGGAATAAAAAGACAATATCAATGCCCTTTGGAAGAGCTGTGGAGTTCACAGTGGTTTAACCAGAAGGTTTTAAGGCACCGTGGAATAGACATGGAGGTCACAGTAGCTAAACAAGACGGTTTTAATGCTTCTTGGAAGAGAGATGGAGGTCGCAGTGGATTAAAAAGACAAAATCAATGCCCCTTGGAAGAGTGGTGGAGGTTACAGTGGAATAAAAAGACAATATCAATGCCTCTTGCAAGAGCTGTGGAGTTCAGAGTGGTTTAAATTGACGGTTTTACTGCCCCTTGGAAGAGACGTGGAGGTCACAGTAGCTTAACAAGACGGCTTTAATGCCCCTTGGAAGAGTGGTGGAGGTTACAGTCGAATAAAAAGACAATATCAATGCCTCTTGGAAGAGCTGTGGAGTTCAGAGTGGTTTAAATTGACAGTTTTAATGCCCATTGGAAGAGACGTGGAGGTCACAGTAGCTTATCAAAACTGTTTTAATGCCCCTTGGAAGAGTGGTGGAGGTCGCAGTGGATTAAAAAGACAATATCAATGCCCCTTAGAAGAGTGGTGGAGGTCGCAGTGGAATAAAAAGACAACATCAATTCCACTTGGAAGAGATGTGGAGGTCGTAGTGGAGTAAAAAGACAATATCAATGCCTCGTGGAAGAAACTTGGAGGTCACAGTAGCTTAACAAGATGGTTTTAATGCCCCTTGGAAGAGAGGTGGAGGTCGCAGTGGAATAAAAAGACAATATCAATGCCCATTGGAAGAGTGGTGGAGGTCGCAGTGGAATAAAAAGACAATTTTAATGCCCCTTGGAAGAGTTGTGGAGGTCGCTATAAAATAAAAAGACAATATCAATGCCCCTTGGAAGAGTGGTGGAGGTTACAGTGGAATAAAAAGACAATATCAATGCCCTTTCGAAGAGCTGTGGAGTTCACAGTCGTTTAACCAGAAGGTTTTAAGGCACCGTGGAATAGACATGGAGGTCACAGTAGCTAAACAAGACGGTTTTAATGCTTCTTGGAAGAGAGATGTAGGTCGCAGTGGATTAAAAAGACAAAATCAATGCCCCTTGGAAGAGTGGTGGAGGTTACAGTGGAATAAAAAGACAATATCAATGCCTCTTGCAAGAGCTGTGGAGTTCAGAGTGGTTTAAATTGACGGTTTTAATGCCCCTTGGAAGAGTGGTGGAGGTCGCAGTGGATTAAAAAGACATTATCGATGCCCCTTGGAAGAGTGGTGGAGGTCGCAGTGGAATAAAAAGAAAATATCAATGCCCTTTAGAAGAGTGGTGGAGGTTACAGTGGAAAAAAAAGATAATATCAATGTTCCTTGGAAGAGTGGTGGAGGTCGCAGTGGATTAAAAAGAAAATATCAATGCCCCTTGGGAGAGTGGTGGAGTTTACAGTGGAAGAAAAAGACAATATCAATGCCCCGTGAAAGAGACGTGGATGTCACAGTAGCTTAACAAGACGGTTTTAATGTCCCTTGGAAGAGAGGTGAAAGTCGCAGTGGAATAAAAAGACAATATCAATGCCCCTTAGAAGAGTGCTGGAGGCTACAGTAGAACAAAAAACAATATCAAAGCCCCTTGCAAGAGCTGTGGAGTTGAGAGTGGTTTAAATTGACGGTTTTAATGCCCCTTGGAAGAGATGTGGAGGTCACAGTAACTTAACAAGACTGTTTTAATGCCTCTTGGAAGAGTGGTGGAGGTCTCAGTGGATTAAAAAGACAAAATCAATGCCCCTTGGAAGAGTGGTGGAGGTTACAGTGGAATAAAAAGACAATATCAATGCCTCTTGCTAGAGCTGTGGAGTTCAAAATGGTTTAAATTGACGGTTTTAATGTCCCTTGGAAGAGACGTGGAGGTCACAGTAGCTTAACAAGACGGTTTTAATGCCCCTTGGAAGAGTGGTGGAGGTTACAGTCGCATAAAAACACAATATCAATGACCCTTGGAAGAGTGGTGAAGGTTGCAGTGGAATAAAAAGACAATATTAATGCCCCTTGGAAGAGTGGTGGAGGTCGCAATAAAATAAAAAGACAATATCAATGCCCCTTGGAAGAGTGGTGGAGGTTACAGTGGAATAAAAAGACAATATCAATGCCCTTTGGAAGAGCTGTGGAGTTCACAGTGGTTTAACCAGAAGGTTTTAAGGCACCGTGGAATAGACATGGAGGTCACAGTAGCTAAACAAGACGGTTTTAATGCTTCTTGGAAGAGAGATGGAGGTCGCAGTGGATTAAAAAGACAAAATCAATGCCCCTTGGAAGAGTGGTGGAGGTTACAGTGGAATAAAAAGACAATATCAATGCCTCTTGCAAGAGCTGTGGAGTTCAGAGTGGTTTAAATTGACGGTTTTACTGCCCCTTGGAAGAGACGTGGAGGTCACAGTAGATTAACAAGACTGTTTTAATGCCCCTTGGAAGAGTGGTGGAGGTCAAAATGTATTAAAAAGACAATGTCAATGCTCCTTGAAGGAGTTGTTGAAGTCTCAGAGGAATAAAAAGACAATATCAATGCACCTTGGAAGAGTGTTGGAGGTTCCAGTGGAATAAAAAGACAATATCAATGCCTTGTGGAAAAGACATGGAGGTCACAGTAGCTTAACAAGACGGTTTTAATGCCCCTTGGAGGAGTGGTGGAGGTCGCAGTGGAATAAAAATCAATATCAATGCCCCTTGGAAGAGAGATGGAGGATACAGTGGAATAAAAAGACAATATCAATGCCCCTTGGAAGATCTGTGGAGTTCAGATTGGTTTAACCATACGGTTTTAATGCCAGTTGCAAAAGACATGGAGTTCACAGAAGCTTAACAAACGGTTTTAATGCCACATGAAAGAGTGGTGGAGGTTGCAGTGGATTAAAAAGACAATATCAATGCCCCGAGGAAGAGTGGTGGAGGTCACAGTGGAATAAAAAGACAATATCAATGCCCCGTGGAAGAGACGTGGAGGTCACAGTAGCTTAACAAGATGGTTTTAATGCCCTTTGGAAGAGTGGTGGAGGTCACAGTGGATTAAAAAGACAATATCAATGCGATTTGGAAGAGTGGTGGATGTCGCAGTGGAATAAAAATACAATATCAATGCCCCTTTGTAGAGTGGTGGAGGTTACAGTGGGATTTAAAGACATTATCAATGCCCCGAGGAAGAGATGTGGATGTCACTGTAGCTTAACAAGACAGTTTTAATGCCCCTTGGAAGAATGGTGGAGGTCGCAGTGGAATAAAAAAACAATGTCAATGCCCATTGGAAGAGTGGTGGAGGTTAGAGTGGAATAAAAAGACAATACCAACGCCCCTTGGAAGAGCTGTGGAGTTCCGAGTGGTTTAACCAGACAGTTTTAATGCCCATTGGAAGTGATGTGGAGGTCACAGTAGCTTAAAAAGACGTTTTTAATGCACCTTGGAAAAGTGGTGGAGGTCGCAGTGGATTAAAAAGACAATATCAATGCCCCTTGGAAGAATGGTGGAGGTGGCAGTGGAATAAAAAGACAATATCAATGCCCCTTGGAAGAAATTTGGAGGTCGTAGTGGAATAAAAAAACAATGTCAATGCCCCTTGGAAAAGTGGGGGAGGTTAGAGTGGAATAAAAAGACAATACCAATGCCCCTTGAAAGAGCTGTGGAGTTCAGAGTGGTTTAACCAGATGGTTTTATTGCCCCTTGGAAGAGACGTGGAGGTCACAGTAGATTAACAAGACAGTTTTAATGCCCCTTGGAAAAGTGGTGGAAGTCACAGTGGATTAAAAAGACAATATCAATGACCCGTGGAAGACACGTGGAGGTCTCAGTAGCTTAACAAGACAGTTTTAATGCCCCTTGGAAGAGTGGTAGAGGTCGCAGTGGAATAAAAAGACAATATCAATGACCCTTGAAAGAGTGGTGGAGGTTACAGTGAAATAAAAAGACAATATCAATGCCTCTTGAAAGAGCTATGGAGTTCAGCGTCGTTTAACCAGATGGTTTTAATGCCCCTTGGAAGTGTGGTGGAGGTCGCAGTGCATTAAAAAGACAATATCAATACCCCTTTTAAGAATGGTGGAGGTTGCAGTCGAATAAAAAGACAATATCAATGCTCCTTGGAAGAGCTGTGGAGTTCAGAGTGGTTTAACCAGACTGTTTTAATGCCCCTTGGAAGAGATATGGAGGTCACAGTAGCTTAACAAGACTATTTTAATGCCTCTTGGAAGAGTGGTGGAGGTCGCAGAGGATTAAAAAGACAATATCAATGTCCCTTAGAAGAGAGGTGGAAGTCGCGGTGGCATAAAAAGACAATATCAATACCCCTTGGAAGAGTAGTGGAGGATACAGTGGAATAACAAGACAATATCAATGCCCCGTGGAATAGACATGGACGTTACAGCAGCTAAACAAGATGTTTTTAATGCACCTTGGGAGATTGGTGGAAGTCGTAGTGGAATAAAAAGACAATATCAATGCCCCTTGAAAGAGTGCTGTAGATTACACTGGAGTAAAAAGACAATATCAATGCCCCTTGAAAGAGTGCTGTAGGTTACAGTGGAGTAAAAAGACAATATCAATGCGTCTTGCAAGAGCTGTGGAGTTTAGAGTGGTTTAAATTGACGGTTTTAATGCACCTTGTAAGAGACGTGGAGGTCACAGTAGCTTAACAATACTGTTTTAATGCCCCTTGGAAGAGTGGTGGAGGTTGCAGTGGATTAAAAAGACAATATCAATGCCACTTGGAAGAGTGGTGAAGTTCCCAGTGGAATAAAAAGACAATATCAATGCCCCTTGGAAGAGTGGTGGAGGTTACAGTGGAATAAAAAGACAATATCAATGCCCCGTGAAAGAGAAGTGGAGGTCACAGTAGCTTAACAAGACGGTTTCAATGCCCGTTGGAAGAGAGGTGGAAGTTGCAGTGGAATAAAAATACAATATCAATGCTCCTTGGAAGAGTGCTGGAGGTTACATTGGAATAAAAAGACAATATCAATGCCCCTTGCAAGAGCTGTGGAGTTCAGAGTGGTTTAAATTGACGGTTTTAATGCCCCTTGGAAGGGACATGGAGGTGACAGTAGCTTAAAAAGACGGTTTTAATACCCCTTGGAAGAGTGGTGGAGGTCGCAGTGGATTAAAAAGACAATATGAATGCCCCTTGGAAGAGTGGTGGAGGTCGCAGTGGAATAAAAAGACAATATCAATGGCCCTTGGAAGAGTGGTGGAGGTTACAGTTGAATAAAAAGACAATACCAATGCCCTTGGAAGAGTGATGGAGGTTACAGTGGAATAAAAAGACAATATCAATGCCCCTTGGAACAGTGGTGGAGGCTACAGTTAAATAAAAAGACAATATCAATGCCCCGTGGAAGAGACGTGTAGGTCACAGTAGCTTAACAAGAAGGTTTTAATGCCTCTTGGGGGACTGGTGGAGGTCGCAGTGGAATAAAAAGACGATATCAATGCCCCTTGGAAGAGTGGTGGAGGTTACAGTGGAATAAAAAGACAATACCAGTGCTCCTTGGAAGAGCTGTGGAGTTCAGAGTGGTTTAAATTGACGGCTTTAATGCCCCTTGGAAGAGACGTGGAGGTCACAGTAGCTTAACAAGACTGTTTTAATGCCCCTTGGAAGAGTAATGGAGGTCACAGTGGATTAAAAAGACAATATAAATGCCCCTTAGGAGAGAGGTGGAAGTCGCAGTGGAATAAAAAGACAATGTCAATGCCACTTGGAAGAGTGGTGGAGGTTACAATGGAATAAAAAGACAATATCAATACCCCGTGGAATAGACATGGATGTGACAGTAGCTTAACAAGATGGCTTTAATGCCCCTAGGAAGAGTGGTGGAGGTTGCAGTGGATAACAAAGACAATATCAATGCCCATTGGAAGAGTGGTAGAGGTCGCAGTGGAATAAAAAGACAAAATCAATGCCCCTTGGAAGAGTGGTGGAGGTTACAGTGGAATAAAAAGACAATATCAATGCCCCATGGAACAGATGTGAAGGTCACTGTAGCATAACAAGATGGTTTTAATGCCCCTTGGAAGAGTGGTGGAGGTCTCAGTGGAATAAATAGACAATGTCAATGCCCCTTGGAAGAGTGGTGGAGGTTAGAGTGGAATAAAAAGACAATACCAATGCTCCTTGGAAGAGCTGTAGAGTTCAGAGTGGTTTAAATTGACGGTTTTAATTCCCCTTGGAAGAGACGTGGAGGTCACAGTGGATTAAAAAGACAATATCAATGCCCCGTGGAAGGGACGTGGAGGTCACAGTAACTTAACAAGACTGTTTTAATGCCCCTTGGAAAAGAGGTGGAGATCGTTGTGGATTTAAAAGACAATATCAATGCCCCTTAGAAGAGTGGTGGAGGTCGCAGTGGAATAAAAAGACAATATCAATGCCCCTTGGAAGATTGGTGGAGGTTACAGCGGAATAAAAAGACAATATCATTGCCCCTTGGAAGAGTGGTGGAGGTTACAGTGGAATAAAAAGACAATACAATGCCCTGTGTAAGAAACTTGAAGGTCACCGTAGCTTAACAAGACTGTTTTAATGCCCCTTGGAAGACACGTGGACGTCGCAGAGGAATAAAAAGACAATATCAATGCACTTGGAAGAGTGCAGAAGGTTACAGTGGAATAAAAAGACATTGTCAATGCCCCTTGGAAAAGCTGTGGAGCTCAGAGTGGTTTAACCAGACGGTTTTAATGCCCCTTGGAAGAGACTTGGTGGTCACAGTAGCTTAACAAGACGGTTTTAATGCCCCTTGGAAGAGTGGTGGAGGTCGCAATGGAATAAAAAGACAATATCAATGCCCCGTGGAAGGGATGTGGAGGTCACAGTAGCAAAACAAGACGGTTTTAATGCCCATTGGAAGAGTGGTGGAGGTCACAGTAGCTAAACAAGACGGTTTTAATGCTTCTTGGAAGAGTGATGGAGGTCGCAGTGGATTAAAAAGACAAAATCAATGCCCCTTGGAAGAGTGGTGGAGGTTACAGAGGAATAAAAAGACAATATCAATGCCTCTTGCAAGAGCTGTGGAGTTCAGAGTGTTTTAAATTGACAGTTTTAATGCCCCTTGGAAGAGACGTGGAGGTCACAGTAGCTTAACAAGACGGTTTTAATGCCCCTTGGAAGAGAGATGGAGGTTGCTGTGGAATAAAAAGACAATATCAATGCCCCTTGGAAGAATGGTGGAGGTTACAGTGGAATAAAAAGACAATATCAATGACCCTTGGAAGACTGGTGGAGGTCTCAGTGGAATAAAAAGACAATATTAATGCCCCTTGGAAGAGTGGTGGAGGTCGCATTAAAATAAAAAGACAATATCAATGCCCCTTGGAAGAGTGGTGGAGGTTACAGTGGAATAAAAAGACAATATCAATGCCCTTTGGAAGAGCTGAGGAGTTCTCAGTGGTTTAACCAGATTGTTTTAAGGCACCGTGGAATAGACGTGGAAGTCACAGTAGCTAAACAAGACGGTTTTAATGCTTCTTGGAAGAGAGATGCAGGTCGCAGTGGATTAAAAAGACAAAATCAATGCCCCTTGGAAGAGTGGTGGTGGTTACAGTGGAATAAAAAGACAATATCAATGCCTCTTGCAAGAGCTGTGGAGTTCAGAGTGGTTTAATTTGACTGTTTTAATGCCCCTTGGAAGAGACGTGGAGGTGACAGTAGCTTAACAAGACGGTTTTAATGCCCCTTGGAAGAGTGGTGGAGGTCGCAGTGGATTAAAAAGACATTATCGATGCCACTTGTAATAGTGGTGGAGGTCGCAGTGAAATATAAAGAAAATATCAATGCCCCTTAGAAGAGTGGTGGAGGTCACAGTGGAAAAAAAAGACAATATCAATGTTCCTTGGAAGAGTGGTGAAAGTCGCAGTGGAATAAAAAGACAATATCAATGTGTCTTGGAAGAGTGGTGGAGGTCACAGTGGATTAAAAAGACAATATCAACGCCCCTTGGAAGAGTGGTGGAGGTCGCAGTAGAATAAAACGACAATATCAATGCCCCGTGGAAGGTACGTGGAGGTCACAGTAGCTTAACAAGACGGTTTTAATGCCCCTTGGAAGAGTGGTGGAGGTCACAGTGGATTAAAAAGACTGTCAAATCCCCTTAGAGGAGTGTTGGAGGTCGCAGTGGAAAAAAGAGACAATATCAATGCACCTTGGAAGAGTGGTGGAGGTTACAGTGGAATAAAAAGACAATATCAATGCCTCTTGGAAGAGCTGTGGCGTTCAGAGTGGTTTAACCATGCGGTTTTAATGCCCCTTGGAAGAGATGTGGAGGTCACAGAAGCTTATCAAGACTGTTTTAAAGCCCCTTGGAGGAGAGGTAGAGGTCGCAGTGTATTAAAAAAACAATATCAATGCCCCTTGGAAGAGTGGTGGAGGTTGCAGTGGAATAAAAAGATAATATCAATGCCCCTTGGAAGAGTGGTGGAGATTACAGTGGAATAAAAACACAATATCAATGTCCCTTGGAAGAATGGTGGAGGTTACAGTGGAATAAAAAGACAATATCAATGCCCCTTGGAAGAGTGGTGAAGGTTCCAATTAAATAAAAAGACAATATCAATGCCCTTTGTAAGAGACGTGTTGGTTACAGTGGAATAAAAAGACAATATTAATGTCCCTTGGAAGAGTGGTGGAGGTCGCAGTAAAATAAAAAGGCAATATCAATGCCCCTTGGAAGAGTGGTGGAGTTCACAGTGGTTTAACCAGAAAGTTTTAATGCACCGTGGAATAGACGTGGAGGTCACAGTAGCTTAACAAGACGGTTTCAATGCTTCTTGGAATAGTGATGGAGGTCGCAGTGGATTAAAAAGACAATATCAATGCCCCTTGGAAGAGTGGTGGAGGTTACATTGGAATAAAAAGACAATATCAATGCCCTGTGTAAGAAACTTGGAGGTCACAGTAGCTTAACAAGACGGTTTTATAGCCCCTTGGAAAAGTCGTGGACGTCGCAGAGGAATAAAAAGACAATATCAATGCACTTGGAAGAGTGCAGAAGGTTACAATGGAATAAAAAGACATTGTCAGTGCCCCTTGGAAGAGCTGTGGAGCTCAGAGCGGTTTAACCAGACGGTTTTAATGCGCTGTGGAAGAGACTTGGAGGTCACAGTAGCTTAACAAGACGGTTTTAATGCCCCTTGTAAGAGTGGTGGAGGTCACAGTGGGATAAAAAAACAATATCAATACCCCTTGAAAGAGTGGTGGAAGTTACAGTGAAATAAAAAGACAATATCAATGCGTGTTGGAAGAGCTGTGGAGTACACATTGGTTCACCATACTGTTTTAATGCCCCTTGGAAGAGACGTGGAGGTCACAGTAGCTTAACAAGACTGTTTTAATGCCTCTTAGAACAGTGGTGGAGGTTACAGTGGAAAAAAAGACAATATCAATGCCCTTTGGAAGAGTGGCGGAGGACGCAGTGGAATAAAAAGACAATATCAATGCCCCTTGGAAGAATGGTGGAGGTTACAGTGGAATAAAAAGACAATATCAATGCCCCTTGGAAGAGTGGTGGAGGTTCCAATTAAATAAAAAAACAATATCAATGCCCCTTTGAAGAGACGTGCAGGTCACAGTGGAATAAAAAGACAATATTAATGCCCCTTTTAAGAGTGGTGGAGGTCGCAGTAAAATAAAAAGACAATATCTATGCCCCTTGGAAGAGTGGTGGAGGTCGCAGTGGAATAACCTTACTGGTACATGCTCTGCATAACTTCTCTGCTTGCTGTGTCTGCTGTAATCTTATGCTCTGCTTTGCTGATTCACTTCACTGGTACATGCTCTGCATAACTTCTCTGCTTGCTGTGGCTGCTGTAATCTAATGCTCTGCTTTGCTGGTTCACCTCACTGGTACATGCTCTGCATAACTTCTCTGCTTGCTGTGTCTGCTGTAATCTAATGCTCTGGTTTGCTGATTCACCTCAATGGTACATGCTCTGCATAACTTCTCTGCTTTATCTGTCCCACTCCATTCAATACCCACATATGTCTGTCCCTTCCCCACTATAGTTCTTATCTGATTTTTAGAGGTGCTAAACTGCAGTGACTAGAGTCCTAGCTCTGTGTTTGATCACCCAGCCATCTCTTGGTGAGACTACCAGCTGCTAATTTAGCCATATTCAGCTCCCACAATGCCCTTCACCTGATAGTTTAATGTGCCCTATATATTTAGAAGCTCTGTAAGGGGTGCACGTGTCTTCTTGTGCAAAGTGGCTTCGGAGAAAAGTGGCAGTTATTTCAGAGGCAGTTAGTCAGGGCAGGAGTCAGGTAACCAACACTTTGACCACTTACTCTCTTTTAACTATGTTTCTGTTAGCTCTCACTTTTTCCTCTATAGTCCTCCACTTTCTAGTAACCCCTCAAATCCCTACACCTAGTAAGAATCTATTCATCTCTCCCTCCATCCTCCCCATTCATCTCACCTCCTCCTCCAAATTATTCCTAATAATTCAATCCTGGATCTCCAAACACAGACAGCCACCTCATGCTCTCTCTTGCTCCCACCTGCTAACACTTTCTCTGCTCCTCCTCACTGCTTGAGATATCTCTCCAAATCCTGGTCCTCCTCGCCATATCCCCACAGTTACTTCTTCCTCCTATCCACGACCTTCCACAAACTGTCGCTACCCTTCTAACGTCATACCCATCCAACCAATCCCCACTCCCTTAGCTGCTCTAACAGGAGCTCTATGGAACGCTCGCTCTGTCTGCAACAAACTTTCCTTCATCCACGATCTTTTCATTACAAACAAACTTTCCTTCCTCGCCATCACTGAAACCTGGCTCACCCCCTCTGACACAGCCTCCCCAGCTGCACTTTCATATGGCGGATTCCATCTTTCCCACAACCCCCGCCCTAACGGCAATCATGGCGGAGGCGTAGGTTTTCTCCTATCAGAACATTGCGCTTTCACCCAAATCCCACTGCCACCCTCCGTTACACTCCCCTCTTTTGAGGTGCACTGTGTGCGCATCTATTCCCCCTCCAACTTCCAACTGGCCGTCGTTTACCGACCCCCAGGGCAAGCCACCACCTTCTTAGACCACTTCACCACCTGGCTGCTTCACTTCCTCTCCACTGACATCCCCACTATCATAATGGGTGACTTCAACATCCCCATTAACACTTCCCACTCGTCTGTCTCTAAGTTCCTATCCCTCACTTCCTCCTTCGGACTCACTCAATGGTCTTCCACATCCACCCACAAAGATGGCCACACATTGGACCTCATCTTCACCCACCTCTGTTCCCTATCTAACCTCTCTAACTCACCTCTCCCTCTCTCTGATCACAGCCTACTTACATTCTCTTCTCTCTCCTCCCCGGGGCAACAATCCCCACTCCACAAACTTGCATACCCTCGCAGAAATCTCAAACACCTTGACTTACACTCACTCTCTGAATCCCTCCTCTCTCTTACAGACATAAATTCCTTACACGATGCAGACGTTGCTGCTGCTTCATATAACACCACAATAGCTGCAGCTCTAGACTCGATCGCCCCTCTCACACACACCACATCTCGCACATTCAACAGGCAACCCTGGCACACTAAACTTACTAAAGAACTGCGCTGGGCCTCCAGGGTTGCGGAGCGGAGATGGAAAAGGTCTCACTCCATCGAGCACTTCATCGCATTCAAGCAATCCCTCACTAATTTCAAGTCCGCACTCACTACAGCAAAATAAACCTACTTCTCATCTCTCATATCCTCCCTATCTCACAACCCTAAACAGCTATTTAACACTTTCAACTCTCTCCTTCGTCCCCCAGCACCTCCTCCCTCTTCTCTCATCTCAGCCGACGACTTTGCCTCATTCTTCAAACAGAAGATTGATTCCATTAGACAAAACTTTTGCCTAACGTCCACACAACCCCTCCTCATATCTATTCAACCCTCCTCCTCCAAACCCCACTTCTCCACCATTACAGAAGGTCAAGTCTCCTCTTTACTCTCCAAATCACACCTCACCACCTGCGAACTTGAACCAATCCATCCCACCTCATCATTAACCTTACCACAGTCTTCATCCCAACCCTAACCCACCTCTTCAATCTGTCAATAACAACCGGTGTCTTCCCCTCAGGTTTCAAACATGCCGCAATCACACCCATCCTCATAAAGCCCTCCCTTGACCCTTCCTCTCTGACTAGCTACCGCCCCATATCACTCCTCCCCTTTGCCTCAAAACTACTAGAACAACATGTCCACCTTGAACTGTCCTCCCACCTCTCCTCCTGCTCCCTCTTCGACCGCCAGCAATCTGGCTTCCGACCACATCACTCGACTGAAACTGCCCTGACCAAAGTCACCAATGACCTACTAAATGCCAAATCCAAGCGACACTACTCCATCCTCCTCCTTCTGGACCTGTCATCTGCCTTTGACACAGTGGACCATTCCCTCTTACTCCAGATTCTCACATCTCTTGGCATCACGGACTTGGCTCTATCTTGGATCTTCTCATACTTAACAGACAGGACATTCAGCGTCTCCCACTCACGCACCACCTCCTCATCTCGCCCCCTATCTGTCGGTGTCCCCCAAGGTTCAGTTCTAGGATCTCTGCTCTTCTCCATCTACACCTTTGGCCTGGGACAGCTCATAAAGTCTCACTGTTTTCAGTATCACCTCTATGCTGACGACACACAGATCTACCTCTCTGGACCCGATATCTCCTCCCTACTAACCAAAATCCCACAATGTCTGTCCGCCATGTCATCCTTCTTCTCTGACAGATTTCTAAAACTCAACATGGATAAAACAGAGTTCATCATCTTTCCACCCTCTCATTCACATCCCCAATCTGACCTAGCCATCAACGTCAATGGCTGTTCACTCTCCCCAGTCCCACAAGCTCGCTGCCTTGGAGTAACCCTGGACTCTGATCTCTCCTTCAAGCCACATATCCAAGCCCTTTCCACTTCCTGCCGACTCCAACTCAAAAACATCTCCTGGATCCTTGCATTCCTCAGCAAAGACTCTGCAAAAACACTAGTGCATGCCCTCATCATATCCCGCCTCGACTACTGCAACCTCCTGCTCCGTGGCCTCCCTTAGAACACTCTTACGCCTCTCCAATCTATCCTAAACTCTGCTGCTCGACTAATTCACCTGTACCCCCGCTATTCCCCGGCCTCTCCTCTCTGTCAATCTCTTCACTGGCTCCCCATTGCCCAGAGAATCCAGTTCAAAACTCTAACCATGGCATACAAAGCCATCCACAACCTGTCTCCCCCATACATCTGTGACCTAGTCTCCTGGTACTTACCTGCACGCAACCTCCGATCCTCACAAGATCTCCTTCTCTACTCCCCTCTTATCTCCTCCTCCCACAATCGTATACAAGATTTCTCCCGTGCATCCCCCCTACTCTGGAACTCTCTACCCCAACACATCAGACTCTCGCCGACCGTGGAAACCTACAAAAGAAACCTGAAGACTCACCTCTTCCGACAAGCCTACAAACTGCAGTAACCACCGCTGCACGACCAGCTCTACCCTCACCTAATGTATCCTCACTAGTGTTGAGCGAACATGCTCGACACTGCTCGGTACTCGCCCGAGCATCACGCTACTCGGGATGTTCGGGAAGCACCGAGCATTTCCGGGTTACTCGGGCGGGAGCTCGGGTCTCCGCCCTGCATGTTTGGCGCTCTTTACAGAGCCAATGAACATGCAGGGATTGCCAGACAGTCACTGTAATGCTGCAGCCATGTTGGTTGTGAGCATTACAGTGATTGGCTGGCCGCACAGCGTCACCTCGAGTATTTAAAACGGGGCGCCGCCATCTTGGACTCAGTCACTCCGGATTAGACAGTGTAGGGACAGCGCTGCTGATTTAGGGAGAGATGTAAACTGCGAAATAGTTAGTGTAGGGTCTGTAAAGGCTGCCAGAACAAACAAACAGTCCTTTTCAGGACTAATATTCATCCCAGATACCAGGCAGGCAGGCTGTATAGGAGACACAGTGGTTATACCAGCAAACGCTGCATTACAGTCCTGGGTGCTCCTGTTGCTGAAATTGCTGGACTTAGCACCAGGCGTCGGGGGCCAGGAAAAATCCTTTTTTTTTCATCTAAATCCTCCTTTTTTTTTCCTCCTTCACACTGTACAAATACCCGTCTTATTAACCTTTTGGTGTGTCCCCCCCCCCCAAAAAAAAGCGTGTCTCTGATTTTTCAGACACAAATATAACTGTTGAAAATAGTCTGGTGTAGGCTAGAGAAACAGAAATGTTGTTTTGCACTTCCACGGTTCAAACCTCTGTATTATCCATTTTGGGCCATTTGTATCTAAAAAAAAACAGTTTGAGTGTGTCGCTCACTGTTCAGCTGCAAATATCTCTATTTAAAAAAGCGTGGTATACCCCAGTAAACAATAACTGTGGTTTTGCCATCCCACGGTAAAAAATCTCTATTATTCAGGTTTTGGTAGTTTTTTCCGTAAAGAAAAACAGTAGTGTCTCCTGACTGTTGCGACACAAAAATATATCTGTTGAAAATAGTCTTGTGTAGGCCCAACATCCCAGTGTGGTTTCGCAGCTCCACGGGTCAAATCGCTGTACTATCCAGTTTTGGGCCTTTGGTATCTAAAAAAAAAGCAGTTTGAGTGTGTCGCTCACTGTTCAGCCGCAAATATCTCTATTTAAAAAAGTGTGGTATACCCCAGTAAACAATAACTGTGGTTTTGCCATCCCACGGTAAAAAATCTCTATTATTCAGCTTTTGGTAGTTTTTTCCATAAAGAAAAACAGTAGTGTCTCCTGACTGTTGTGACACAAAAATATATCTGTTGAAAATAGTCTTGTGTAGGCCCGACATCCCAGTGTGGTTTCGCAGTTCCACGGTCAAATCGCTGTACTATCCAGTTTTGGGCCTTTGGTATCTAAAAAAAAAGCAGTTTGAGTGTGTCGCTCACAGTTCAGCCGCAAATATCTCTATTTAAAAAAGTGTGGTATACCCAAATAACTGTGGTTTTGCCATCCCACGGTAAAAAATCTCTATTATTCAGCTTTTGGTAGTTTTTTCCGTAAAGAAAAACAGTAGTGTCTCCTGAGTGTTGTGACACAAAAATATATCTGTTGAAAATAATCTTGTGTAGGCCCGACATCCCAGTGTGGTTTCGCAGTTCCACGGTCAAATCGCTGTACTATCCAGTTTTGGGCCTTTGGTATCTAAAAAAAAAGCAGTTTGAGTGTGTCGCTCACTGTTCAGCCGCAAATATCTCTATTTAAAAAAGTGTGGTATACCCCAGTAAACAATAACTGTGGTTTTGCCATCCCACGGTAAAAAATCTCTATTATTCAGCTTTTGGTAGTTTTTTCCGTAAAGAAAAACAGTAGTGTCTCCTGACTGTTGTGACACAAAAATATATCTGTTGAAAATAATCTTGTGTAGGCCCGACATCCCAGTGTGGTTTCGCAGTTTCACAGGTCAAATCGCTGTACTATCCAGTTTTGGGCCTTTGGTATCTTAAAAAAAAGCAGTTTGAGTGTGTCGCTCACTGTTCAGCCGCAAATATCTCTATTTAAAAAAGTGTGGTATACCCAAATAACTGTGGTTTTGCCATCCCACGGTAAAAAATCTCTATTATTCAGCTTTTGGTAGTTTTTTCCGTAAAGAAAAACAGTAGTGTCTCCTGACTGTTGTGACACAAAAATATATCTGTTGAAAATAGTCTTGTGTAGGCCCGACATCCCAGTGTGGTTTCGCAGTTCCACGGTCAAATCGCTGTACTATCCAGTTTTGGGCCTTTGGTATCTAAAAAAAAAGCAGTTTGAGTGTGTCGCTCACTGTTCAGCAGCAAATATCTCTATTTAAAAAAGTGTGGTATACCCCAGTAAACAATAACTGTGGTTTTTCCATCCCACGGTAAAAAATCTCTATTATTCAGCTTTTGGTAGTTTTTTCCGTAAAGAAAAACAGTAATGTCTCCTGACTGTTGTGACACAAAAATATATCTGTTGAAAATAATCTTGTGTAGGCCCGACATCCCAGTGTGGTTTCGCAGTTCCACAGGTCAAATCGCTGTACTATCCAGTTTTGGGCCTTTGGTATCTAAAAAAAAAGAAGTTTGAGTGTGTCGCTCACTGTTCAGCAGCAAATATCTCTATTTAAAAAAGTGTGGTATACCACAGTAAACAATAACTGTGATTTTGCCATCCCACGGTAAAAAATCTCTATTATTCAGCTTTTGGTAGTTTTTTCCGTAAAGAAAAACAGTAGTGTCTCCTGACTGTTGTGACACAAAAATATATCTGTTGAAAATAGTCTTGTGTAGGCCCGACATCCCAGTGTGGTTTCGCAGTTCCACAGGTCAAATCGCTGTACTATCCAGTTTTGGGCCTTTGGTATCTAAAAAAAAAGCAGTTTGAGTGTGTCGCTCACTGTTCAGCCGCAAATATCTCTATTTAAAAAAGTGTGGTATACCCCAGTAAACAATAACTGTGGTTTTCCTCTTCCACGGTTCTAATCTACTCTTTATTACCCTCTTTCCATTGATAGTGCAAGTGTAAGCTATTTTACTTCATTTACAATGGGCAAGGTGCGTGGCAAGGGACCTGGAAGTGGACGTTCTGGTGATGGTTCGTGCAGAGGATGGGGCCGTGGCCAAGGTGAAAATGTGCCACAACCAACAGCCACATCTTCTCGCTCCCACTTCTTGACCGAATTACTAGGGAAGCACAGAACAACACCAGTATTGAGAACTGATCAGTTTGAACAGGTTATTAATTGGATAGCAGCTAATACTTTAAGTTACCTGGGCACCACCACCTCCGGTCTGTCTTCCACACGGTCAACTCTTAGTAGCCGTGAATCTCGACCGCATACTCCTCCTCACCCTGATGCTCCTTACTCCCACCATGCCGAGTGTCGTCAGACAGCAAGTGATCCCACACTTGGACACTCTGAAGAGCTGTTCACTAGTCCATTTCCATATTTGGGCCCCTTGCCTGATACGCTTGAAGTGGTGGAAGAAGAGATCCCATGTTGCGATGCCCAAATATTTGAACAGCCACTGCCACAGGAAGTCGACGTTGGCAATCTGTCACAAGAGGTGGACGATGACGAGACACAATTGCCAGGAAGTGAGGAGGAGGATCGTGGTGCGCAAGTGGAAGAGGAGGAGGTGGTGGATGATCTAGTAACTGACCCAACGTGGAAGGAGGACATGCAGAGTGAGGCCAGCAGCACACAGGGGGAGGGAGGCAGAGTACCCCAACAGGCAGGAAGAAGCAGTGTGGTGGCCGCAGACAGAAGGCAGGCAACCTTCCCCGTAACACCAACACGAGGGACGTTGCCAGTACAAGCGGTAGGTCTTCCAGAGTCTGGAATTTTTTTAAAGACTCTGCTGATAACCCCAAAAAGGCCATATGTTCCACCTGCCATGCCAGCATCAGCAGAGGTGACAAAACTACCAGCCTGACCACCACCAGCATGATCAGGCACATAGCAGCAAAGCACCCGACTTTGTGGGGCGAAACCCAGGGTCCACGACCAGTGTCAGCGGGTGTCACCACTGCTTCTTCCACTGTTGTGCGTGCAATAGAACCCCCTGTTGTGTGTGCAAGGCAATCCCCTGTCCATACTGCATGTAAAGATGCCCCCTCCTCTCACTCTTCACTTGTTATGGCAGTTTCTCAAGAAACAGCATCAACGTCCACGTCCACGTCCCACCGCAGCGTTCAATTGTCCATATCCCAGACCTTTGAACGAAAGCGGAAATTCGCAGCTAACGCCCCACAGGCCACATTCCTAAATTCGCACATTTCACGACTGCTTGCATTGGAAATGCTGCCTTTTAGGCTGGTGGAGACGGAATCCTTCCGCAATCTTATGGCGGTGGCTGTCCCTCGGTACTCGGTCCCCAGCCGACACTATTTTGCCCGGTGTGCCATCCCCGCACTACACAAGCACGTGTCCCAAAGCATCTGCCGTGCCCTCAACAACGCAGTTACTGGGAGAGTCCACCTGACAACGGACACGTGGACAAGTGCTTGTGGCCAGGGATGGTACATCTCTCTGACGGCACACTGGGTAAACATAGTGGAAGCCGGGACCCAGTCGGACCTTGGGATGGAACACATCCTCCCCACACCGAGGATTGCGGGTCCTATGTCAGTCAGAGTTGCCCCCACAGTGTACAGCTCCTGCGCATCCTCCTCCTCCTCCTCATGTTCAGCCTCCATCTCAGATATCACCACATCAGTTACAAGCTGGAAGAATTGCAGTACTGCCTCCGCCAAGCGGCAACAGGCTGTACTGAAACTCATAAGCTTAGGTGATAAACCTCACACTGCTTGTGAGTTGTGGACAGCTGTGAAAGAGCAGGCAGATCTGTGGCTGAGACCGCTGAACCTACATCCCGGCATGGTCGTGTGTGACAATGGCCGTAACCTGGTGGCGGCTCTGAGGCGAGGTGAGATCACACACGTACCATGCCTGGCTCATGTGCCTAACCTCGTGGTTCAGCGGTTTCTTAAATCGTACCCCGAGTTGCCAGATCTGCTCGTGAAAGTACGCCGCCTGTCAGCTCATTTTCGCAAGTCGGCTACAGCTTCCGCCACCCTTGCTGTGTTGCAGCAGCGTTTGCAGCTTCTGGCACACCGACTGGTGTGTGATGTCCCCACACGTTGGAACTCTACCCTCCACATGTTGCAAAGGATTTGTGAGCAGAAGAGAGCAGTTGTGGAGTACCAGCTGCAACAAGGCCGTCGATATTCAGGTCAGACTCCACACATAAGACCTCAGGAGTGGACCTGGATGTCTGACACATGTACCATCCTGACAAACTTTGAGGAGGCCACCAAGATGGTGAGTGGCGATGACGCCATCATTAGTGTCAGCATCCCACTTGTCTGTCTTTTGCAACGCTCTCTGCAGAGAATTAAAGAGGAGGCATTGCAGTCAGAGTATGATGAGATGGATCAAGAAGCCATAGCGGGCGATTACACACAGCCCAGCCTCATCTCATCCCAACGTGCATTGGGGGACAATGAGGGAGAGGAGGAGGAGGAGGAAGAACAGGAGCTGCTATCATGCGTTGTAAACGGTAGTACCTGTACAAGTGTCATACCGTCGGTTCAGCGTGGGTGGCCTGAGGACAGGGGGGAGGAGGAAGAGGAGGAGGAGGAGGAGAGCATGGTCAGTCGTCATCTTGGTGAGGACACGGAAATCTTGCCCGTTACCAGTCTGGCACGCATGGCTGACTTTATGTTACGCTGCCTTAACCGTGACCCTCGCGTTGTCAAAATGTTGATTGACAGTCATTACTGGTTGGTGACACTTGTAGACCCCCGCTACAAGGAGAACTTTCACTCTCTTATTCCTGAGGTGGAGAGGTTTACAAAAATGGGGCAATACCAGAAGGCCCTTGCTGCAGAACTCTTAAAAAAAATTCCCATCTGAACACGCTAGCGGCAGAGGTCACAGTTCGTTGCCCAACCAAGGCGTACAGGCGAGAGAGAAGCAACTCCAATCCAGCAGAGGCAGGGGAACACTGTCAACGTTCTGGGACAGTTTTCTGACACCCGCCCAGCTTACAGGCCCTGAGGCGCGGGGTACTCTCACAAGGAGTGGAAAGTTTCAAAAGATGGTGAGGGAGTACCTTGCCGATCGTACCAGCGTCCTCCGTGATTCCTCTGTGCCTTTTAATTATTGGGTATCCAAGCTGGACACTTGGAATGAACTGGCTCTGTACGCCTTGGAGGTCCTGGCCTGCCCTGCCGCTAGCGTGTTATCGGAGCGTGTTTTTAGTGCCGCTGGGGGAATTATAACTGATAAGCGCACTCGCCTGTCAACTGACAATGCTGACAAGCTGACCCTTATCAAAATGAACAAGGGCTGGATTGGGCCAGACTTCTCATCACCACCAAATGACAGCAGAGTAACATAAAGTCAAATCCACTGTGTTACGTCGGGAGGTGTATTCACATGCACCGCTTCACACCCACACATGGGTATACGCTTCCTCGTTTCGGCTGTTTAATCTTCTTCTCCTTATCCTCAGCCTCCACCACCACTATACCACCAGGGTGCCAGCATTGCAAGTTCCTCCGTCCTTATTTTTGGCAGCTTTTGCATGCAAGGCATAAGCAAATATTATGGGACACCCACTCCCCAATAATGGGACTTATATTTGTAATATGCTGTACTGCATGGCTCTTGTAAGGGGCATTGCAAGTTGCTCCATCCTAATTTTTTGCAGCTTTTGCTGGGAAAGCATTAGCAAATACTATGGGACACCCACTCCCCAATAATGGGACTTATATTTGTAATATGCTGTACTGCATGGCTCTTGTAAGGGGCATTGCAAGTTGCTCCGTCCTAATTTTTGGCAGCTTTTGCTGGGAAAGCATAAGCAAATACTATGGGATACCCACTCCCCAATAATGGGACTTATGTTTGTAATATGCTGTACTGCATGGCTCTTGTAAGGGGCATTGCAAGTTGCTCCGTCCTAATTTTTGGCAGCTTTTACTGGGAAAGCATAAGCAAATACTATGGGACACCTACTCCCCAATAATGGGACTTATGTTTGTAATATGCTGTACTGCATGGCTCTTGTAAGGGGCATTGCAAGTTGCTCCGTCCTAATTTTTGTCAGCTTTTGCTGGGAAAGCATAAGCAAATACTATGGGACACCCACTCCCCAATAATGGGACTTATGTTTGTAATATGCTGTACTGCATGGCTCTTGTAAGGGGCATTGCAAGTTGCTCCGTCCTAATTTTTGGCAGCTTTTGCTGGGAAAGCATAAGCAAATACTATGGGACACCCACTCCCCAATAATGGGACTTATGTTTGTAATATGCTGTACTGCATGGCTCTTGTAAGGGGCATTGCAAGTTGCTCCGTCCTAATTTTTGGCAGCTTTTGCTTGGAAAGCATAAGCAAATTCTATGGGACACCCACTCTCCAATAATGGGACTTATGTTTGTAATATGCTGTACTGCATGGCTCTTGTAAGGGGCATTGCAAGTTGCTCCGTCCTAATTTTTGGCAGCTTTTGCTGGGAAAGCATAAGCAAATACTATGGGACACCCACTCCGCAATAATGGGACTTATGTTTGTAATATGCTGTACTGCATGGCTCTTCTAAGGGGCATTGCAAGTTGCTCCGTCCTAATTTTTGGCAGCTTTTGCTGGGAAAGCATAAGCAAATACTATGGGACACCCACTCCGCAATAATGGGACTTATGTTTGTAATATGCTGTACTGCATGGCTCTTGTAAAAGGCATTGCAAGTTGCTCCGTCCTAATTTTTGGCAGCTTTTGCTGGGAAAGCATAAGCAAATACTATGGGACACCCACTCCCCAATAATGGAACTTATGTTTGTAATATGCTGTACTGCATGGCTCTTGTAAGGGGAATTGCAAGTTGCTCCGTCCTAATTTTTGGCAGCTTTTGCTGGGAAAGCATAAGCAAATACTATGGGACACCCACTCCCCAATAATGGGACTTATGTTTGTAATATGCTGTACTGCATGGCTCTTGTAAGGGGCATTGCAAGTTGCTCCGTCCTAATTTCTGGCAGCTTTTGCTGGGAAAGCATAAGCAACTACTATGGGACACCCACTCCCCAATAATGGGACTTATGTTTGTAATATGCTGTACTGCATGGCTCTTGTAAGGGGCATTGCAAGTTGCTCCATCCTAATTTTTGGCAGCTTTTGCTGGGAAAGCATACGCAAATACTATGGGACACCCACTCCGCAATAATGGGACTTATGTTTGTAATATGCTGTACTGCATGGCTCTTGTAAGGGGCATTGCAAGTTGCTCCGTCCTAATTTTTGGCAGCTTTTGCTGGGAAAGCATAAGCAAATACTATGGGACACCCACTCCCCAATAATGGGACTTATGTTTGTAATATGCTGTACTGCATGGCTCTTGTAAGGGGCATTGCAAGTTGCTCCGTCCTAATTTTTGGCAGCTTTTGCTTGGAAAGCATAAGCAAATTCTATGGGACACCCACTCTCCAATAATGGGACTTATGTTTGTAATATGCTGTACTGCATGGCTCTTGTAAGGGGCATTGCAAGTTGCTCCGTCCTAATTTTTGGCAGCTTTTGCTGGGAAAGCATAAGCAAATACTATGGGACACCCACTCCGCAATAATGGGACTTATGTTTGTAATATGCTGTACTGCATGGCTCTTCTAAGGGGCATTGCAAGTTGCTCCGTCCTAATTTTTGGCAGCTTTTGCTGGGAAAGCATAAGCAAATACTATGGGACACCCACTCCGCAATAATGGGACTTATGTTTGTAATATGCTGTACTGCATGGCTCTTGTAAAAGGCATTGCAAGTTGCTCCGTCCTAATTTTTGGCAGCTTTTGCTGGGAAAGCATAAGCAAATACTATGGGACACCCACTCCCCAATAATGGGACTTATGTTTGTAATATGCTGTATTGCATGGCTCTTGTAAGGGGCATTGCAAGTTGCTCCGTCCTAATTTTTGGCAGCTTTTGCTTGGAAAGCATAAGCAAATACTATGGGACACCCACTCCCCAATAATGGGACTTATGTTTGTAATATGCTGTACTGCATGGCTCTTGTAAGGGGCATTGCAAGTTGCTCCGTCCTAATTTTTGGCAGCTTTTGCTGGGAAATCATAAGCAAATACTATGGGACACCCACTCCCCAATAATGGGACTTATGTTTGTAATATGCTGTACTGCATGGCTCTTGTAAGGGGCATTGCAAGTTGCTCCGTCCTAATTTTTGTCAGCTTTTGCTGGGAAAGCATACGCAAATACTATGGGACACCAACTCCGCAATAATGGGACTTATGTTTGTAATATGCTGTACTGCATGGCTCTTGTAAGGGGCATTGCAAGTTGCTCCGTCCTAATTTTTGGCAGCTTTTGCTGGGAAAGCATAAGCAAATACTATGGGACACCCACTCCCCAATAATGGGACTTATGTTTGTAATATGCTGTACTGCATGGCTCTTGTAAGGGGCATTGCAAGTTGCTCCGTCCTAATTTTTGGCAGCTTTTGCTTGGAAAGCATAAGCAAATTCTATGGGACACCCACTCTCCAATAATGGGACTTATGTTTGTAATATGCTGTACTGCATGGCTCTTGTAAGGGGCATTGCAAGTTGCTCCGTCCTAATTTTTGGCAGCTTTTGCTGGGAAAGCATAAGCAAATACTATGGGACACCCACTCCGCAATAATGGGACTTATGTTTGTAATATGCTGTACTGCATGGCTCTTCTAAGGGGCATTGCAAGTTGCTCCGTCCTAATTTTTGGCAGCTTTTGCTGGGAAAGCATAAGCAAATACTATGGGACACCCACTCCGCAATAATGGGACTTATGTTTGTAATATGCTGTACTGCATGGCTCTTGTAAAAGGCATTGCAAGTTGCTCCGTCCTAATTTTTGGCAGCTTTTGCTGGGAAAGCATAAGCAAATACTATGGGACACCCACTCCCCAATAATGGGACTTATGTTTGTAATATGCTGTATTGCATGGCTCTTGTAAGGGGCATTGCAAGTTGCTCCATCCTAATTTTTGGCAGCTTTTGCTTGGAAAGCATAAGCAAATACTATGGGACACCCACTCCCCAATAATGGGACTTATGTTTGTAATATGCTGTACTGCATGGCTCTTGTAAGGGGCATTGCAAGTTGCTCCGTCCTAATTTTTGGCAGCTTTTGCTGGGAAATCATAAGCAAATACTATGGGACACCCACTCCCCAATAATGGGACTTATGTTTGTAATATGCTGTACTGCATGGCTCTTGTAAGGGGCATTGCAAGTTGCTCCGTCTTAATTTTTGGCAGCTTTTGCTGGGAAAGCATAAGCAAATACTATGGGACACCCACTCCCCAATAATGGGACTTATGTTTGTAATATGCTGTACTGCATGGCTCTTGTAAGGGGCATTGCAAGTTGCTCCATCCTAATTTTTGGCAGCTTTTGCTGGGAAAGCATATGCAAATACTATGGGACACCCACTCCCCAATAATGGGACTTATGTTTGTAATATGCTGTACTGCATGGCTCTTGTAAGGGGCATTGCAAATTGCTCCGTCCTAATTTTTGGCAGCTTTTGCTGGGAAAGCATAAGCAAATACTATGGGACACCCACTCCCCAATAATGGGACTTATGTTTGTAATATGCTGTACTGCATGGCTCTTGTAAGGGGCATTGCAAGTTGCTCCGTCCTAATTTTTGGCAGCTTTTGCTGGGAAAGCATAAGCAAATACTATGGGATACCCACTCCCCAATAATGGGACTTATGTTTGTAATATGCTGTACTGCATGGCTCTTGTAAGGGGCATTGCAAGTTGCTCCGTCCTAATTTTTGGCAGCTTTTACTGGGAAAGCATAAGCAAATACTATGGGACACCTACTCCCCAATAATGGGACTTATGTTTGTAATATGCTGTACTGCATGGCTCTTGTAAGGGGCATTGCAAGTTGCTCCGTCCTAATTTTTGTCAGCTTTTGCTGGGAAAGCATAAGCAAATACTATGGGACACCCACTCCGCAATAATGGGACTTATGTTTGTAATATGCTGTACTGCATGGCTCTTGTAAGGGGCATTGCAAGTTGCTCCGTCCTAATTTTTGGCAGCTTTTGCTGGGAAAGCATAAGCAAATACTATGGGACACCCACTCCCCAATAATGGGACTTATGTTTGTAATATGCTGTACTGCATGGCTCTTGTAAGGGGCATTGCAAGTTGCTCCGTCCTAATTTTTGGCAGCTTTTGCTTGGAAAGCATAAGCAAATTCTATGGGACACCCACTCCCCAATAATGGGACTTATGTTTGTAATATGCTGTACTGCATGGCTCTTCTAAGGGGCATTGCAAGTTGCTCCGTCCTAATTTTTGGCAGCTTTTGCTGGGAAAGCATAAGCAAATACTATGGGACACCCACTCCGCAATAATGGGACTTATGTTTGTAATATGCTGTACTGCATGGCTCTTCTAAGGGGCATTGCAAGTTGCTCCGTCCTAATTTTTGGCAGCTTTTGCTGGGAAAGCATAAGCAAATACTAGGGGACACCCACTCCGCAATAATGGGACTTATGTTTGTAATATGCTGTACTGCATGGCTCTTGTAAAAGGCATTGCAAGTTGCTCCGTCCTAATTTTTGGCAGCTTTTGCTGGGAAAGCATAAGCAAATACTATGGGACACCCACTCTCCAATAATGGGACTTATGTTTGTAATATGCTGTACTGCATGGCTCTTGTAAAAGGCATTGCAAGTTGCTCCGTCCTAATTTTTGGCAGCTTTTGCTGGGAAAGCATAAGCAAATACTATGGGACACCCACTCCCCAATAATGGGACTTATGTTTGTAATATGCTGTATTGCATGGCTCTTGTAAGGGGCATTGCAAGTTGCTCCATCCTAATTTTTGGCAGCTTTTGCTTGGAAAGCATAAGCAAATACTATGGGACACCCACTCCCCAATAATGGGACTTATGTTTGTAATATGCTGTACTGCATGGCTCTTGTAAGGGGCATTGCAAGTTGCTCCGTCCTAATTTTTGGCAGCTTTTGCTGGGAATGCATAAGCAAATACTATGGGACACCCACTCCCCAATAATGGGACTTATGTTTGTAATATGCTGTACTGCATGGCTCTTGTAAGGGGCATTGCAAGTTGCTCCGTCCTAATTTTTGGCAGCTTTTGCTGGGAAAGCATAAGCAAATACTATGGGACACCTACTCCCCAATAATGGAACTTATGTTTGTAATATGCTGTACTGCATGGCTCTTGTAAGGGGAATTGCAAGTTGCTCCGTCCTAATTTTTGGCAGCTTTTGCTGGGAAAGCATAAGCAAATACTATGGGACACCCACTCCCCAATAATGGGACTTATGTTTGTAATATGCTGTACTGCATGGCTCTTGTAAGGGGCATTGCAAGTTGCTCCGTCCTAATTTCTGGCAGCTTTTGCTGGGAAAACATAAGCAACTACTATGGGACACCCACTCCCCAATAATGGGACTTATGTTTGTAATATGCTGTACTGCATGGCTCTTGTAAGGGGCATTGCAAGTTGCTCCATCCTAATTTTTGGCAGCTTTTGCTGGGAAAGCATATGCAAATACTATGGGACACCCACTCCCCAATAATGGGACTTATGTTTGTAATATGCTGTACTGCATGGCTCTTGTAAGAGGCATTGCAAGTTGCTCCGTCCTAATTTTTGGCAGCTTTTGCTGGGAAAGCATAAGCAAATACTATGGGACACCCACTCCCCAATAATAGGACTTATGTTTGTAATATGCTGTACTGCATGGCTCTTGTAAGGGGCATTGCAAGTTGCTCCGTCCTAATTTTTGGCAGCTTTTGCTGGGAAAGCATAAGCAAATACTATGGGACACCCACTCCCCAATAATGGGACTTATGTTTGTAATATGCTGTACTGCATGGCTCTTGTAAGGGGCATTGCAAGTTGCTCCATCCTAATTTTTGGCAGCTTTTGCTGGGAAAGCATATGCAAATACTATGGGACACCCACTCCCCAATAATGGGACTTATGTTTGTAATATGCTGTACTGCATGGCTCTTGTAAGGGGCATTGCAAATTGCTCCGTCCTAATTTTTGGCAGCTTTTGCTGGGAAAGCATAAGCAAATACTATGGGACACCCACTCCCCAATAATGGGACTTATGTTTGTAATATGCTGTACTGCATGGCTCTTGTAAGGGGCATTGCAAGTTGCTCCGTCCTAATTTTTGGCAGCTTTTGCTGGGAAAGCATAAGCAAATACTATGGGATACCCACTCCCCAATAATGGGACTTATGTTTGTAATATGCTGTACTGCATGGCTCTTGTAAGGGGCATTGCAAGTTGCTCCGTCCTAATTTTTGGCAGCTTTTACTGGGAAAGCATAAGCAAATACTATGGGACACCTACTCCCCAATAATGGGACTTATGTTTGTAATATGCTGTACTGCATGGCTCTTGTAAGGGGCATTGCAAGTTGCTCCGTCCTAATTTTTGTCAGCTTTTGCTGGGAAAGCATAAGCAAATACTATGGGACACCCACTCCGCAATAATGGGACTTATGTTTGTAATATGCTGTACTGCATGGCTCTTGTAAGGGGCATTGCAAGTTGCTCCGTCCTAATTTTTGGCAGCTTTTGCTGGGAAAGCATAAGCAAATACTATGGGACACCCACTCCCCAATAATGGGACTTATGTTTGTAATATGCTGTACTGCATGGCTCTTGTAAGGGGCATTGCAAGTTGCTCCGTCCTAATTTTTGGCAGCTTTTGCTTGGAAAGCATAAGCAAATTCTATGGGACACCCACTCTCCAATAATGGGACTTATGTTTGTAATATGCTGTACTGCATGGCTCTTGTAAGGGGCATTGCAAGTTGCTCCGTCCTAATTTTTGGCAGCTTTTGCTGGGAAAGCATAAGCAAATACTATGGGACACCCACTCCGCAATAATGGGACTTATGTTTGTAATATGCTGTACTGCATGGCTCTTCTAAGGGGCATTGCAAGTTGCTCCGTCCTAATTTTTGGCAGCTTTTGCTGGGAAAGCATAAGCAAATACTATGGGACACCCACTCCGCAATAATGGGACTTATGTTTGTAATATGCTGTACTGCATGGCTCTTGTAAAAGGCATTGCAAGTTGCTCCGTCCTAATTTTTGGCAGCTTTTACTGGGAAAGCATAAGCAAATACTATGGGACACCCACTCCCCAATAATGGGACTTATGTTTGTAATATGCTGTACTGCATGGCTCTTCTAAGGGGCATTGCAAGTTGCTCCATCCTAATTTTTGGCAGCTTTTGCTGGGAAAGCATATGCAAATACTATGGGACACCCACTCCCCAATAATGGGACTTATGTTTGTAATATGCTGTACTGCATGGCTCTTGTAAGGGGCATTGCAAATTGCTCCGTCCTAATTTTTGGCAGCTTTTGCTGGGAAAGCATAAGCAAATACTATGGGACACACACTCCCCAATAATGGGACTTATGTTTGTAATATGCTGTACTGCATGGCTCTTGTAAGGGGCATTGCAAGTTGCTCCGTCCTAATTTTTGGCAGCTTTTGCTGGGAAAGCATAAGCAAATACTATGGGATACCCACTCCCCAATAATGGGACTTATGTTTGTAATATGCTGTACTGCATGGCTCTTGTAAGGGGCATTGCAAGTTGCTCCGTCCTAATTTTTGGCAGCTTTTGCTGGGAAAGCATAAGCAAATACTATGGGATACCCACTCCCCAATAATGGGACTTATGTTTGTAATACGCTGTACTGCATGGCTCTTGTAAGGGGCATTGCAAGTTGCTCCGTCCTAATTTTTGGCAGCTTTTACTGGGAAAGCATAAGCAAATACTATGGGACACCTACTCCCCAATAATGGGACTTATGTTTGTAATATGCTGTACTGCATGGCTCTTGTAAGGGGCATTGCAAGTTGCTCCATCCTAATTTTTGTCAGCTTTTGCTGGGAAAGCATAAGCAAATACTATGGGACACCCACTCCGCAATAATGGGACTTATGTTTGTAATATGCTGTACTGCATGGCTCTTGTAAGGGGCATTGCAAGTTGCTCCGTCCTAATTTTTGGCAGCTTTTGCTGGGAAAGCATAAGGAAATACTATGGGACACCCACTCCCCAATAATGGGACTTATGTTTGTAATATGCTGTACTGCATGGCTCTTGTAAGGGGCATTGCAAGTTGCTCCGTCCTAATTTTTGGCAGCTTTTGCTTGGAAAGCATAAGCAAATTCTATGGGACACCCACTCTCCAATAATGGGACTTATGTTTGTAATATGCTGTACTGCATGGCTCTTGTAAGGGGCATTGCAAGTTGCTCCGTCCTAATTTTTGGCAGCTTTTGCTGGGAAAGCATAAGCAAATACTATGGGACACCCACTCCGCAATAACGGGACTTATGTTTGTAATATGCTGTACTGCATGGCTCTTCTAAGGGGCATTGCAAGTTGCTCCGTCCTAATATTTGGCAGCTTTTGCTGGGAAAACATAAGCAAATACTATGGGACACCCACTCCGCAATAATGGGACTTATGTTTGTAATATGCTGTACTGCATGGCTCTTGTAAAAGGCATTGCAAGTTGCTCCGTCCTAATTTTTGGCAACTTTTGCTGGGAAAGCATAAGCAAATACTATGGGACACCCACTCTCCAATAATGGGACTTATGTTTGTAATATGCTGTACTGCATGGCTCTTGTAAAAGGCGTTGCAAGTTGCTCCGTCCTAATTTTTGGCAGCTTTTGCTGGGAAAGCATAAGCAAATACTATGGGACACCCACTCCCCAATAATGGGACTTATGTTTGTAATATGCTGTATTGCATGGCTCTTGTAAGGGGCATTGCAAGTTGCTCCATCCTAATTTTTGGCAGCTTTTGCTTGGAAAGCATAAGCAAATACTATGGGACACCCACTCCCCAATAATGGGACTTATGTTTGTAATATGCTGTACTGCATGGCTCTTGTAAGGGGCATTGCAAGTTGCTCCATCCTAATTTTTGGCAGCTTTTGCTGGGAAATCATAAGCAAATACTATGGGACACCCACTCCCCAATAATGGGACTTATGTTTGTAATATGCTGTACTGCATGGCTCTTGTAAGGGGCATTGCAAGTTGCTCCGTCCTAATTTTTGTCAGCTTTTGCTGGGAAAGCATAAGCAAATACTATGGGACACCCACTCCGCAATAATGGGACTTATGTTTGTAATATGCTGTACTGCATGGCTCTTGTAAGGGGCATTGCAAGTTGCTCCGTCCTAATTTTTGGCAGCTTTTGCTGGGAAAGCATAAGCAAATACTATGGGACACCCACTCCCCAATAATGGGACTTATGTTTGTAATATGCTGTGCTGCATGGCTCTTGTAAGGGGCATTGCAAGTTGCTCCGTCCTAATTTTTGGCAGCTTTTGCTTGGAAAGCATAAGCAAATTCTATGGGACACCCACTCTCCAATAATGGGACTTATGTTTGTAATATGCTGTACTGCATGGCTCTTGTAAGGGGCATTGCAAGTTGCTCCGTCCTAATTTTTGGCAGCTTTTGCTGGGAAAGCATAAGCAAATACTATGGGACACCCACTCCGCAATAATGGGACTTATGTTTGTAATATGCTGTACTGCATGGCTCTTGTAAGGGGCATTCAAGTTGCTCCGTCCTAATTTTTGGCAGCTTTTGCTGGGAAAGCATAAGCAAATACTATGGGACACCCACTCCGCAATAATGGGACTTATGTTTGCAATATGCTGTACTGCATGGCTCTTGTAAAAGGCATTGCAAGTTGCTCCGTCCTAATTTTTGGCAGCTTTTGCTGGGAAAGCATAAGCAAATACTATGGGACACCCACTCTCCAATAATGGGACTTATGTTTGTAATATGCTGTACTGCATGGCTCTTGTAAAAGGCATTGCAAGTTGCTCCGTCCTAATTTTTGGCAGCTTTTGCTGGGAAAGCATAAGCAAATACTATGGGACACCCACTCCCCAATAATGGGACTTATGTTTGTAATATGCTGTATTGCATGGCTCTTGTAAGGGGCATTGCAAGTTGCTCCATCCTAATTTTTGGCAGCTTTTGCTTGGAAAGCATAAGCAAATACTATGGGACACCCACTCCCCAATAATGGGACTTATGTTTGTAATATGCTGTACTGCATGGCTCTTGTAAGGGGCATTGCAAGTTGCTCCGTCCTAATTTTTGGCAGCTTTTGCTGGGAAATCATAAGCAAATACTATGGGACACCCACTCCCCAATAATGGGACTTATGTTTGTAATATGCTGTACTGCATGGCTCTTGTAAGGGGCATTGCAAGTTGCTCCGTCCTAATTTTTGGCAGCTTTTGCTGGGAAAGCATAAGCAAATACTATGGGACACCCACTCCCCAATAATGGAACTTATGTTTGTAATATGCTGTACTGCATGGCTCTTGTAAGGGGAATTGCAAGTTGCTCCGTCCTAATTTTTGGCAGCTTTTGCTGGGAAAGCATAAGCAAATACTATGGGACACCCACTCCCCAATAATGGGACTTATGTTTGTAATATGCTGTACTGCATGGCTCTTGTAAGGGGCATTGCAAGTTGCTCCGTCCTAATTTCTGGCAGCTTTTGCTGGGAAAGCATAAGCAACTACTATGGGACACCCACTCCCCAATAATGGGACTTATGTTTGTAACATGCTGTACTGCATGGCTCTTGTAAGGGGCATTGCAAGTTGCTCCGTCCTAATTTTTGGCAGCTATTGCTGGGAAAGCATAAGCAAATACTATGGGACACCCACTCCCCAATAATGGGACTTATGTTTGTAATATGCTGTACTGCATGGCTCTTGTAAGGGGCATTGCAAGTTGCTCCGTCCTAATTTTTGGCAGCTTTTGCTGGGAAAGCATAAGCAAATACTATGGGACACCCACTCCCCAATAATGGGACTTATGTCTGTAATATGCTGTACTGCATGGCTCTTGTAAGGGGCATTGCAAGTTGCTACGTCCTAATTTTTGGCAGCTTTTGCTGGGAAAGCATAAGCAAATACTATGGGACACCCACTCCCCAATAATGGGACTTTTGTTTGTAATATGCTGTGCTGCATTGCTCTTGTAAGGGGCATTGCAAGTTGTTCCGTCCTAATTTCTGGCAGCTTTTGCTGGGAAAGCATAAGCAAATACTATGGGACACCCACTCCCCAATAATGGGACTTATGTTTGTAATATGCTGTACTGCATGGCTCTTGTAAGGGGCATTGCAAGTTGCTCCGTCCTAATTTTTGGCAGCTTTTGCTGGGAAAGCATAAGCAAATACTATGGGACACCCACTCCGCAATAATGGGACTTATGTTTGTAATATGCTGTACTGCATGGCTCTTGTAAAAGGCATTGCAAGTTGCTCCGTCCTAATTTTTGGCAACTTTTGCTGGGAAAGCATAAGCAAATACTATGGGACACCCACTCTCCAATAATGGGACTTATGTTTGTAATATGCTGTACTGCATGGCTCTTGTAAAAGGCATTGCAAGTTGCTCCGTCCTAATTTTTGGCAGCTTTTGCTGGGAAAGCATAAGCAAATACTATGGGACACCCACTCCCCAATAATGGGACTTATGTTTGTAATATGCTGTATTGCATGGCTCTTGTAAGGGGCATTGCAAGTTGCTCCATCCTAATTTTTGGCAGCTTTTGCTTGGAAAGCATAAGCAAATACTATGGGACACCCACTCCCCAATAATGGGACTTATGTTTGTAATATGCTGTACTGCATGGCTCTTGTAAGGGGCATTGCAAGTTGCTCCATCCTAATTTTTGGCAGCTTTTGCTGGGAAATCATAAGCAAATACTATGGGACACCCACTCCCCAATAATGGGACTTATGTTTGTAATATGCTGTACTGCATGGCTCTTGTAAGGGGCATTGCAAGTTGCTCCGTCCTAATTTTTGTCAGCTTTTGCTGGGAAAGCATAAGCAAATACTATGGGACACCCACTCCGCAATAATGGGACTTATGTTTGTAATATGCTGTACTGCATGGCTCTTGTAAGGGGCATTGCAAGTTGCTCCGTCCTAATTTTTGGCAGCTTTTGCTGGGAAAGCATAAGCAAATACTATGGGACACCCACTCCCCAATAATGGGACTTATGTTTGTAATATGCTGTGCTGCATGGCTCTTGTAAGGGGCATTGCAAGTTGCTCCGTCCTAATTTTTGGCAGCTTTTGCTTGGAAAGCATAAGCAAATTCTATGGGACACCCACTCTCCAATAATGGGACTTATGTTTGTAATATGCTGTACTGCATGGCTCTTGTAAGGGGCATTGCAAGTTGCTCCGTCCTAATTTTTGGCAGCTTTTGCTGGGAAAGCATAAGCAAATACTATGGGACACCCACTCCGCAATAATGGGACTTATGTTTGTAATATGCTGTACTGCATGGCTCTTGTAAGGGGCATTCAAGTTGCTCCGTCCTAATTTTTGGCAGCTTTTGCTGGGAAAGCATAAGCAAATACTATGGGACACCCACTCCGCAATAATGGGACTTATGTTTGTAATATGCTGTACTGCATGGCTCTTGTAAAAGGCATTGCAAGTTGCTCCGTCCTAATTTTTGGCAGCTTTTGCTGGGAAAGCATAAGCAAATACTATGGGACACCCACTCTCCAATAATGGGACTTATGTTTGTAATATGCTGTACTGCATGGCTCTTGTAAAAGGCATTGCAAGTTGCTCCGTCCTAATTTTTGGCAGCTTTTGCTGGGAAAGCATAAGCAAATACTATGGGACACCCACTCCCCAATAATGGGACTTATGTTTGTAATATGCTGTATTGCATGGCTCTTGTAAGGGGCATTGCAAGTTGCTCCATCCTAATTTTTGGCAGCTTTTGCTTGGAAAGCATAAGCAAATACTATGGGACACCCACTCCCCAATAATGGGACTTATGTTTGTAATATGCTGTACTGCATGGCTCTTGTAAGGGGCATTGCAAGTTGCTCCGTCCTAATTTTTGGCAGCTTTTGCTGGGAAATCATAAGCAAATACTATGGGACACCCACTCCCCAATAATGGGACTTATGTTTGTAATATGCTGTACTGCATGGCTCTTGTAAGGGGCATTGCAAGTTGCTCCGTCCTAATTTTTGGCAGCTTTTGCTGGGAAAGCATAAGCAAATACTATGGGACACCCACTCCCCAATAATGGAACTTATGTTTGTAATATGCTGTACTGCATGGCTCTTGTAAGGGGAATTGCAAGTTGCTCCGTCCTAATTTTTGGCAGCTTTTGCTGGGAAAGCATAAGCAAATACTATGGGACACCCACTCCCCAATAATGGGACTTATGTTTGTAATATGCTGTACTGCATGGCTCTTGTAAGGGGCATTGCAAGTTGCTCCGTCCTAATTTCTGGCAGCTTTTGCTGGGAAAGCATAAGCAACTACTATGGGACACCCACTCCCCAATAATGGGACTTATGTTTGTAACATGCTGTACTGCATGGCTCTTGTAAGGGGCATTGCAAGTTGCTCCGTCCTAATTTTTGGCAGCTATTGCTGGGAAAGCATAAGCAAATACTATGGGACACCCACTCCCCAATAATGGGACTTATGTTTGTAATATGCTGTACTGCATGGCTCTTGTAAGGGGCATTGCAAGTTGCTCCGTCCTAATTTTTGGCAGCTTTTGCTGGGAAAGCATAAGCAAATACTATGGGACACCCACTCCCCAATAATGGGACTTATGTCTGTAATATGCTGTACTGCATGGCTCTTGTAAGGGGCATTGCAAGTTGCTACGTCCTAATTTTTGGCAGCTTTTGCTGGGAAAGCATAAGCAAATACTATGGGACACCCACTCCCCAATAATGGGACTTTTGTTTGTAATATGCTGTGCTGCATTGCTCTTGTAAGGGGCATTGCAAGTTGTTCCGTCCTAATTTCTGGCAGCTTTTGCTGGGAAAGCATAAGCAAATACTATGGGACACCCACTCCCCAATAATGGGACTTATGTTTGTAATATGCTGTACTGCATGGCTCTTGTAAGGGGCATTGCAAGTTGCTCCGTCCTAATTTTTGGCAGCTTTTGCTGGGAAAGCATAAGCAAATACTATGGGACACCCACTCCCCAATAATGGGACTTATGTTTGTAATATGCTGTACTGCATGGCTCTTGTAAGGGGCATTGCAAGTTGCTCCGTCCTAATTTCTGGCAGCTTTTGCTGGGAAAGCATAAGCAACTACTATGGGACACCCACTCCCCAATAATGGGACTTATGTTTGTAATATGCTGTACTGCATGGCTCTTGTAAGGGGCATTGCAAGTTGCTCCGTCCTAATTTTTGGCAGCTTTTGCTGGGAAAGCATAAGCAAATACTATGGGACACCCACTCCGCAATAATGGGACTTATGTTTGTAATATGCTGTACTGCATGGCTCTTGTAAGGGGCATTGCAAGTTGCTCCGTCCTAATTTTTGGCAGCTTTTGCTGGGAAAGCATAAGCAAATACTATGGGACACCCACTCCCCAATAATGGGACTTATGTCTGTAATATGCTGTACTGCGTGGCTCTTGTAAGGGGCATTGCAAGTTGCTCCGTCCTAATTTTTGGCAGCTTTTGCTGGGAAAGCATAAGCAAATACTATGGGACACCCACTCCCCAATAATGGGACTTATGTTTGTAATATGCTGTACTGCATGGCTCTTGTAAGGGGCATTGCAAGTTGCTCCGTCCTAATTTTTGGCAGCTTTTGCTGGGAAAGCATAAGCAAATACTATGGGACACCCACTCCCCAATAATGGGACTTATGTTTGTAATATGCTGTACTGCATGGCTCTTGTAAGGGGCATTTCAAGTTGCTCCATCCTAATTTTTGGCAGCTTTTGCTGGGAAAGCATAAGCAAATACTATGGGACACCCACTCCCCAATAATGGGACTTATGTTTGTAATATGCTGTACTGCATGGCTCTTGTAAGGGGCATTGCAAATTGCTCCGTCCTAATTTTTGGCAGCTTTTGCTGGGAAAGCATAAGCAAATACTATGGGACACCCACTCCCCAATAATGGGACTTATGTTTGTAATATGCTGTACTGCATGGCTCTTGTAAGGGGCATTGCAAGTTGCTCCGTCCTAATTTTTGGCAGCTTTTGCTGGGAAAGCATAAGCAAATACTATGGGATACCCACTCCCCAATAATGGGACTTATGTTTGTAATATGCTGTACTGCATGGCTCTTGTAAGGGGCATTGCAAGTTGCTCCGTCCTAATTTTTGGCAGCTTTTACTGGGAAAGCATAAGCAAATACTATGGGACACCTACTCCCCAATAATGGGACTTATGTTTGTAATATGCTGTACTGCATGGCTCTTGTAAGGGGCATTGCAAGTTGCTCCGTCCTAATTTTTGGCAGCTTTTGCTGGGAAAGCATAAGCAAATACTATGGGACACCCACTCCGCAATAATGGGACTTATGTTTGTAATATGCTGTACTGCATGGCTCTTGTAAGGGGCATTGCAAGTTGCTCCGTCCTAATTTTTGGCAGCTTTTGCTTGGAAAGCATAAGCAAATTCTATGGGACACCCACTCTCCAATAATGGGACTTATGTTTGTAATATGCTGTACTGCATGGCTCTTGTAAGGGGCATTGCAAGTTGCTCCGTCCTAATTTTTGGCAGCTTTTGCTGGGAAAGCATAAGCAAATACTATGGGACACCCACTCCGCAATAATGGGACTTATGTTTGTAATATGCTGTACTGCATGGCTCTTGTAAGGGGCATTGCAAGTTGCTCCGTCCTAATTTTTGGCAGCTTTTGCTGGGAAAGCATAAGCAAATACTATGGGACACCCACTCCGCAATAATGGGACTTATGTTTGTAATATGCTGTACTGCATGGCTCTTGTAAGGGGCATTGCAAGTTGCTCCGTCCTAATTTTTGGCAGCTTTTGCTGGGAAAGCAAAAGCAAATACTATGGGACACCCACTCCCCAATAATGGGACTTATGTCTGTAATATGCTGTACTGCATGGCTCTTGTAAGGGGCATTGCAAGTTGCTCCGTCCTAATTTTTGGCAGCTTTTGCTGGGAAAGCATAAGCAAATACTATGGGACACCCACTCCCCAATAATGGGACTTATGTTTGTAATATGCTGTACTGCATGGCTCTTGTAAGGGGCATTGCAAGTTGCTCCGTCCTAATTTTTGTCAGCTTTTGCTGGGAAAGCATAAGCAAATACTATGGGACACCCACTCCGCAATAATGGGACTTATGTTTGTAATATGCTGTACTGCATGGCTCTTGTAAGGGGCATTGCAAGTTGCTCCGTCCTAATTTTTGGCAGCTTTTGCTGGGAAAGCATAAGCAAATACTATGGGACACCCACTCCCCAATAATGGGACTTATGTTTGTAATATGCTGTACTGCATGGCTCTTGTAAGGGGCATTGCAAGTTGCTCCGTCCTAATTTCTGGCAGCTTTTGCTGGGAAAGCATAAGCAAATACTATGGGACACCCACTCCCCAATAATGGGACTTATGCTTGTAATATGCTGTACTGCATGGCTCTTGTAAGGGGCATTGCAAGTTGCTCCGTCCTAATTTTTGGCAGCTTTTGCTGGGAATGCATAAGCAAATACTATGGGACACCCACTCCCCAATAATGGGACTTATGTTTGTAATATGCTGTACTGCATGGCTCTTGTAAGGGGAATTGCAAGTTGCTCCGTCCTAATTTTTGGCAGCTTTTGCTTGGAAAGCATAAGCAAATTCTATGGGACACCCACTCTCCAATAATGGGACTTATGTTTGTAATAAGCTGTACTGCATGGCTCTTGTAAGGGGCATTGCAAGTTGCTCCGTCCTAATTTTTGGAAGCTTTTGCTGGGAAAGCATAAGCAAATACTATGGGACACCCACTTCGCAATAATGGGACTTATGTTTGTAATATGCTGTACTGCATGGCTCTTGTAAGGGGCATTGCAAGTTGCTCCGTCCTAATTTTTGGCAGCTTTTGCTGGGAAAGCATAAGCAACTACTATGGGACACCCACTCCCCAATAATGGGACTTATGTTTGTAATATGCTGTACTGCATGGCTCTTGTAAGGGGCATTGCAAGTTGCTCCGTCCTAATTTTTGGCAGCTTTTGCTGGGAAAGCATAAGCAAATACTATGGGACACCCACTCCGCAATAATGGGACTTATGTTTGTAATATGCTGTACTGCATGGCTCTTGTAAGGGGCATTGCAAGTTGCTCCGTCCTAATTTTTGGCAGCTTTTGCTGGGAAAGCATAAGCAAATACTATGGGACACCCACTCCCCAATAATGGGACTTATGTCTGTAATATGCTGTACTGCATGGCTCTTGTAAGGGGCATTGCAAGTTGCTCCGTCCTAATTTTTGGCAGCTTTTGCTGGGAAAGCATAAGCAAATACTATGGGACACCCACTCCCCAATAATGGGACTTATGTTTGTAATATGCTGTACTGCATGGCTCTTGTAAGGGGCATTGCAAGTTGCTCCGTCCTAGTTTTGGCAGCTTTTGCTGGGAAAGCATAAGCAAATACTATGGGACACCCACTCCCCAATAATGGGACTTGTGTTTGTAATATGCTGTACTGCATGGCTCTTGTAAGGGGCATTGCAAGTTGCTCCATCCTAATTTTTGGCAGCTTTTGCTGGGAAAGCATAAGCAAATACTATGGGACACCCACTCCCCAATAATGGGACTTATGTTTGTAATATGCTGTACTGCATGGCTCTTGTAAGGGGCATTGCAAGTTGCTCCGTCCTAATTTTTGGCAGCTTTTGCTGGGAAAGCATAAGCAAATACTATGGGATACCCACTCCCCAATAATGGGACTTATGTTTGTAATATGCTGTACTGCATGGCTCTTGTAAGGGGCATTGCAAGTTGCTCCGTCCTAATTTTTGGCAGCTTTTACTGGGAAAGCATAAGCAAATACTATGGGACACCTACTCCCCAATAATGGGACTTATGTTTGTAATATGCTGTACTGCATGGCTCTTGTAAGGGGCATTGCAAGTTGCTCCGTCCTAATTTTTGTCAGCTTTTGCTGGGAAAGCATAAGCAAATACTATGGGACACCCACTCCGCAATAATGGGACTTATGTTTGTAATATGCTGTACTGCATGGCTCTTGTAAGGGGCATTGCAAGTTGCTCCGTCCTAATTTTTGGCAGCTTTTGCTGGGAAAGCATAAGCAAATACTATGGGACACCCACTCCCCAATAATGGGACTTATGTTTGTAATATGCTGTACTGCATGGCTCTTGTAAGGGGCATTGCAAGTTGCTCCGTCCTAATTTTTGGCAGCTTTTGCTTGGAAAGCATAAGCAAATACTATGGGACACCCACTCCCCAATAATGGGACTTATGTTTGTAATATGCTGTACTGCATGGCTTTTGTAAGGGGCATTGCAAGTTGCTCCGTCCTAATTTTTGGCAGCTTTTGCTGGGAAAGCATAAGCAAATACTATGGGACACCCACTCCGCAATAATGGGACTTATGTTTGTAATATGCTGTACTGCATGGCTCTTGTAAGGGGCATTGCAAGTTGCTCCGTCCTAATTTTTGGCAGCTTTTGCTGGGAAAGCATAAGCAAATACTATGGGACACCCACTCCGCAATAATGGGACTTATGTTTGTAATATGCTGTACTGCATGGCTCTTGTAAGGGGCATTGCAAGTTGCTCCGTCCTAATTTTTGGCAGCTTTTGCTGGGAAAGCAAAAGCAAATACTATGGGACACCCACTCCCCAATAATGGGACATATGTCTGTAATATGCTGTACTGCATGGCTCTTGTAAGGGGCATTGCAAGTTGCTCCGTCCTAATTTTTGGCAGCTTTTGCTGGGAAAGCATAAGCAAATACTATGGGACACCCACTCCCCAATAATGGGACTTATGTTTGTAATATGCTGTACTGCATGGCTCTTGTAAGGGGCATTGCAAGTTGCTCCGTCCTAATTTTTGTCAGCTTTTGCTGGGAAAGCATAAGCAAATACTATGGGACACCCACTCCGCAATAATGGGACTTATGTTTGTAATATGCTGTACTGCATGGCTCTTGTAAGGGGCATTGCAAGTTGCTCCGTCCTAATTTTTGGCAGCTTTTGCTTGGAAAGCATAAGCAAATTCTATGGGACACCCACTCTCCAATAATGGGACTTATGTTTGTAATATGCTGTACTGCATGGCTCTTGTAAGGGGCATTGCAAGTTGCTCCGTCCTAATTTTTGGCAGCTTTTGCTGGGAAAGCATAAGCAAATACTATGGGACACCCACTCCCCAATAATGGGACTTATGTTTGTAATATGCTGTACTGCATGGCTCTTGTAAGGGGCATTGCAAGTTGCTCCGTCCTAATTTTTGGCAGCTTTTGCTGGGAAAGCATAAGCAAATACTATGGGACACCCACTCCCCAATAATGGGACTTATGTTTGTAATATGCTGTACTGCATGGCTCTTGTAAGGGGCATTGCAAGTTGCTCCATCCTAATTTTTGGCAGCTTTTGCTGGGAAAGCATAAGCAAATACTATGGGACACCCACTCCCCAATAATGGGACTTATGTTTGTAATATGCTGTACTACATGGCTCTTGTAAGGGGCATTGCAAGTTGCTCCGTCCTAATTTTTGGCAGCTTTTGCTGGGAAAGCATAAGCAAATATTATGGGACACCCACTCCCCAATAATGGGACTTATGTTTGTAATAAGCTGTACTGCATGGCTCTTGAAAGGGGCATTGCAAGTTGCTCCATCCTAATTTTTGGCAGCTTTTGCTGGGAAAGCATAAGCAAATACTATGGGACACCCACTCCCCAATAATGGGACTTATGTTTGTAATATGCTGTACTGCATGGCTCTTGTAAGGGGCATTGCAAGTTGCTCCGTCCTAATTTTTGGCAGCTTTTGCTGGGAAAGCATAAGCAAATATTATGGGACACCCACTCCCCAATAATGGGACTTATGTTTGTAATATGCTGTACTGCATGGCTCTTGTAAGGGGCATTGCAAGTTGCTCCGTCCTAATTTTTGGCAGCTTTTGCTGGGAAAGCATAAGCAAATATTATGGGACACCCACTCCCCAATAATGGGACTTATGTTTGTAATATGCTGCACTGCATGGCTCTTGTTAGGGGCATTGCAAGTTGCTCCGTCCTAATTTTTGGCAGCTTTTGCTTGGAAAGCATAAGCAAATTCTATGGGACACCCACTCTGCAATAATGGGACTTATGTTTGTAATATGCTGTACTGCATGGCTCTTGTAAGGGGCATTGCAAGTTGCTCGGTCCTAATTTTTGGCAGCTTTTGCTTGGAAAGCATAAGCAAATTCTATGGGACACCCACTCTGCAATAATGGGACTTATGTTTGTAATATGCTGTACTGCATGGCTCTTGTAAGGGGCATTGCAAGTTGCTCCGTCCTAATTTTTGGCAGCTTTTGCTTGGAAAGCATAAGCAAATTCTATGGGACACCCACTCTGCAATAATGGGACTTATGTTTGTAATATGCTGTACTGCATGGCTCTTGTAAGGGGCATTGCAAGTTGCTCGGTCCTAATTTTTGGCAGCTTTTGCTGGGAAAGCATAAGCAAATACTATGGGACACCCACTCCCCAATAATGGGACTTATGTTTGTAATATGCTGTACTGCATGGCTCTTGTAAGGGGCATTGCAAGTTGCTCCGTCCTAATTTTTGGCAGCTTTTGCTGGGAAAGCATAAGCAAATATTATGGGACACCCACTCCCCAATAATGGGACTTATGTCTGTAATATGCTGTACTACATGGCTCTTGTAAGGGGCATTGCAAGTTGCTCCATCCTAATTTTTGGCAGCTTTTGCTGGGAAAGCATAAGCAAATACTATGGGACACCCACTCCCCAATAATGGGACTTATGTTTGTAATATGCTGTACAGCATGGCTCTTGTAAGGGGCATTGCAAGTTGCTCCGTCCTAATTTTTGGCAGCTTTTGCTTGGAAAGCATAAGCAAATTCTATGTGACACCCACTCTCCAATAATGGGACTTATGTTTGTAATATGCTGTACTGCATGGCTCTTGTAAGGGGCATTGCAAGTTGCTCGGTCCTAATTTTTGGCAGCTTTTGCTGGGAAAGCATAAGCAAATACTATGGGACACCCACTCCCCAATAATGGGACTTATGTTTGTAATATGCTGTACTGCATAGCTCTTGTAAGGGGCATTGCAAGTTGCTCCGTCCTAATTTTTGGCAGCTTTTGCTGGGAAAGCATAAGCAAATACTATGGGACACCCACTCCCCAATAATGGGACTTATGTCTGTAATATGCTGTACTACATGGCTCTTGTAAGGGGCATTGCAAGTTGCTCCGTCCTAATTTTTGGCAGCTTTTGCTGGGAAAGCATAAGCAAATACTATGGGACACCCACTCCCCAATAATGGGACTTATGTTTGTAATATGCTGTACTGCATGGCTCTTGTAAGGGGCATTGCAAGTTGCTCGGTCCTAATTTTTGGCAGCTTTTGCTGGGAAAGCATAAGCAAATACTATGGGACACCCACTCCCCAATAATGGGACTTATGTTTGTAATATGCTGTACTGCATAGCTCTTGTAAGGGGCATTGCAAGTTGCTCCGTCCTAATTTTTGGCAGCTTTTGCTGGGAAAGCATAAGCAAATACTATGGGACACCCACTCCCCAATAATGGGACTTATGTCTGTAATATGCTGTACTACATGGCTCTTGTAAGGGGCATTGCAAGTTGCTCCGTCCTAATTTTTGGCAGCTTTTGCTGGGAAAGCATAAGCAAATACTATGGGACACCCACTCCCCAATAATGGGACTTATGTTTGTAATATGCTGTACTGCATGGCTCTTGTAAGGGGCATTGCAAGTTGCTCCGTCCTAATTTTTGGCAGCTTTTGCTGGGAAAGCATAAGCAAATACTATGGGACACCCACTCCGCAATAATGGGACTTATGTTTGTAATATGCTGTACTGCATGGCTCTTGTAAGGGGCATTGCAAGTTGCTCCGTCCTAATTTTTGGCAGCTTTTGCTTGGAAAGCATAAGCAAATTCTATGGGACACCCACTCTGCAATAATGGGACTTATGTTTGTAATATGCTGTACTGCATGGCTCTTGTAAGGGGCATTGCAAGTTGCTCGGTCCTAATTTTTGGCAGCTTTTGCTGGGAAAGCATAAGCAAATACTATGGGACACCCACTCCCCAATAATGGGACTTATGTTTGTAATATGCTGTACTGCATGGCTCTTGTAAGGGGCATTGCAAGTTGCTCCGTCCTAATTTTTGGCAGCTTTTGCTGGGAAAGCATAAGCAAATATTATGGGACACCCACTCCCCAATAATGGGACTTATGTCTGTAATATGCTGTACTACATGGCTCTTGTAAGGGGCATTGCAAGTTGCTCCATCCTAATTTTTGGCAGCTTTTGCTGGGAAAGCATAAGCAAATACTATGGGACACCCACTCCCCAATAATGGGACTTATGTTTGTAATATGCTGTACTGCATGGCTCTTGTAAGGGGCATTGCAAGTTGCTCCGTCCTAATTTTTGGCAGCTTTTGCTTGGAAAGCATAAGCAAATTCTATGTGACACCCACTCTCCAATAATGGGACTTATGTTTGTAATATGCTGTACTGCATGGCTCTTGTAAGGGGCATTGCAAGTTGCTCGGTCCTAATTTTTGGCAGCTTTTGCTGGGAAAGCATAAGCAAATACTATGGGACACCCACTCCCCAATAATGGGACTTATGTTTGTAATATGCTGTACTGCATAGCTCTTGTAAGGGGCATTGCAAGTTGCTCCGTCCTAATTTTTGGCAGCTTTTGCTGGGAAAGCATAAGCAAATACTATGGGACACCCACTCCCCAATAATGGGACTTATGTTTGTAATATGCTGTACTGCATGGCTCTTGTTAGGGGCAATGCAAGTTGCTCCATCCTAATTTTTGGCAGTTTTTGCTTGGAAAGCATAAGCAAATACTATGGGACACCCACTCCCCAATAATGGGACTTATGATTGTAATATGCTGTACTGCATGGCTCTTGTAAGGGGCATTGCAAGTTGCTCCGTCCTAATTTTTGGCAGCTTTTGCATGGAAAGCATAAGCAAATACTATGGGACACCCACTCCCCAATAATGGGACTTATGTTTGTAATATGCTGTACTGCATGGCTCTTGTAAGGGGCATTGCAAGTTGCTCCGTCCTAATTTTTGGCAGCTTTTGCTGGGAAATCATAAGCAAATACTATGGGACACCCACTCCCCAATAATGGGACTTATGTTTGTAATATGCTGTACTGCATGGCTCTTGTAAGGGGCATTGCAAGTTGCTCCGTCCTAATTTTTGGCAGCTTTTGCTGGGAAAGCATAAGCAAATACTATGGGACACCCACTCCCCAATAATGGGACTTATGTTTGTAATATGCTGTACTGCATGGCTCTTGTAAGGGGCATTGCAAGTTGCTCCGTCCTAATTTTTGGCAGCTTTTGCTGGGAAAGCATAAACAAATACTATGGGACACCCACTCTCCAATAATGGGACTTATGTTTGTAATATGCTGTACTGCATGGCTCTTGTAAGGGGCATTGCAAGTTGCTCCGTCCTAATTTTTGGCAGCTTTTGCTGGGAAATCATAAGCAAATACTATGGGACACCCACTCCCCAATAATGGGACTTATGTTTGTAATATGCTGTACTGCATGGCTCTTGTAAGGGGCATTGCAAGTTGCTCCGTCCTAATTTTTGGCAGCTTTTGCTGGGAAAGCATAAGCAAATACTATGGGACACCCACTCCCCAATAATGGGACTTATGTTTGTAATATGCTGTACTGCATGGCTCTTGTAAGGGGCATTGCAAGTTGCTCCGTCCTAATTTTTGGCAGCTTTTGCTGGGAAAGCATAAACAAATACTATGGGACACCCACTCTCCAATAATGGGACTTATGTTTGTAATATGCTGTACTGCATGGCTCTTGTAAGGGGCATTGCAAGTTGCTCCGTCCTAATTTCTGGCAGCTTTTGCTGGGAAAGCATAAGCAAATACTATGGGACATCCACTCCCCAATAATGGGACTTATGTTTGTAATATGCTGTACTGCATGGCTCTTGTAAGGGGCATTGCAAGTTGCTCCATCCTAATTTTTGGCAGCTTTTGCTGGGAAAGCATAAGCAAATACTATGGGACACCCACTCCCCAATAATGGGACTTATGTTTGTAATATGCTGTACTGCATGGCTCTTGTAAGGGGCATTGCAAATTGCTCCGTCCTTATTTTTGGCAGCTTTTGCTGGGAAAGCATAAGCAAATACTATGGGACACCCACTCCCCAATAATGGGACTTATGTTTGTAATATGCTGTACTGCATGGCTCTTGTAAGGGGCATTGCAAGTTGCTCCGTCCTAATTTTTGGCAGCTTTTGCTGGGAAAGCATAAGCAAATACTATGGGACACCCACTCCCCAATAATGGGACTTATGTTTGTAATATGCTGTACTGCATGGCTCTTGTAAGGGGCATTGCAAGTTGCTCCGTCCTAATTTCTGGCAGCTTTTGCTTGGAAAGCATAAGCAAATACTATGGGACACCCACTCCCCAATAATGGAACTTATGTTTGTAATATGCTGCACTGCATGGCTCTTGTAAGGGGCATTGCAACTTGCTCCGTCCTAATTTTTGGCAGCTTTTGCTGGGAATGCATAAGCAAATACTATGGGACACCCACTCCCCAATAATGGGACTTATGATTGTAATATGCTGTACTGCATGGCTCTTGTAAGGGGCATTGCAAGTTGCTCTGTCCTAATTTTTGGCAGCTTTTGAATGGAAAGCATAAGCAAATACTATGGGACACCCACCCCCCAATAATGGGACTTATGTTTGTAATATGAGGGTACTGCATGGCTCTTGTAAGGGGCATTGCAAGTTGCTCCGTCCTAATTTTTGGCAGCTTTTGCTGGGAAATCATAAGCAAATACTATGGGACACCCACTCCCCAATAATGGGACTTATGTTTGTAATATGCTGTACTGCATGGCTCTTGTAAGGGGCATTGCAAGTTGCTCCGTCCTAATTTTTGGCAGCTTTTGCTGGGAAAGCATAAGCAAATACTATGGGACACCAACTCCCCAATAATGGGACTTATGTTTGTAATATGCTGTACTGCATGGCTCTTGTAAGGGGCATTGCAAGTTGCTCCGTCCTAATTTCTGGCAGCTTTTGCTGAGAAAGCATAAGCAAATACTATGGGACATCCACTCCCCAATAATGGGACTTATGTTTGTAATATGCTGTACTGCATGGCTCTTGTAAGGGGCATTGCAAGTTGCTCCATCCTAATTTTTGGCAGCTTTTGCTGGGAAAGCATAAGCAAATACTATGGGACACCCACTACCCAATAATGGGACTTATGTTTGTAATATGCTGTACTGCATGGCTCTTGTAAGGGGCATTGCAAATTGCTCCGTCCTAATTTTTGGCAGCTTTTGCTGGGAAAGCATAAGCAAATACTATGGGACACCCTCTCCCCAATAATGGGACTTATGTTTGTAATATGCTGTACTGCATGGCTCTTGTAAGGGGCATTGCAACTTGCTCCGTCCTAATTTTTGGCAACTTTTGCTGGGAAAGCATAAGCAAATACTATGGGACACCCACTCCCCAATAATGGGACTTATGTTTGTAATATGCTGTACTGCATGGCTCTTGTAAGGGGCATTGCAAGTTGCTCCGTCCTAATTTTTGGCAGTTTTTACTGGGAAAGCATAAGCAAATACTATGGGACACCTACTCCCCAATAATGGGACTTATGTTTGTAATATGCTGTACTGCATGGCTCTTGTAAGGGGCATTGCAAGTTGCTCCGTCCTAATTTTTGGCAGCTTTTGCTTGGAAAGCATAAGCAAATACTATGGGACACCCAGTCCGCAATAATGGGACTTATGTTTGTAATATGCTGTACTGCATGGCTCTTGTAAGGGGCATTGCAAGTTGCTCTGTCCTAATTTTTGGCAGCTTTTACTGGGAAAGCATAAGCAAATACTATGGGACACCCACTCCCCAATAATGGGACTTATGTTTGTAATATGCTGTACTGCATGGCTCTTTTAAGGGGAATTGCAAGTTGCTCCGTCATAATTTTTGGCAGCTTTTGCTTGGAAAGCATAAGCAAATTCTATGGGACACCCACTCCCCAATAATGGGACTTATGTTTGTAATAAGCTGTACTGCATGGCTCTTGTAAGGGGCATTGCAAGTTGCTCCGTCCTAATTTTTGGAAGCTTTTGCTGGGAAAGTATAAGCAAATACTATGGGACACCCACTCCGCAATAATGGGACTTATGTTTGTAATATGCTGTACTGCATGGCTCTTGTAAGGGGCATTGCAAGTTGCTCCGTCCTAATTTTTGGCAGCTTTTGCTGGGAAAGCATAAGCAAATACTATGGGACACCCACTCCGCAATAATGGGACTTATGTCTGTAATATGCTGTACTGCATGGCTCTTGTAAGGGGCATTGCAAGTTGCTCCGTCCTAATTTTTGGCAGCTTTTGCTGGGAAAGCATAAGCAAATACTATGGGACACCCACTCCCCAATAATGGGGCTTATGTTTGTAATATGCTGTACTGCATGGCTCTTGTAAGGGGCATTGCAAGTTGCTCCGTCCTAATTTTTGGCAGCTTTTGCTGGGAAAGCATAAGCAAATACTATGGGACACCCACTCCCCAATAATGGGACTTATGTCTGTAATATGCTGTACTGCATGGCTCTTGTAAGGGGCATTGCAAGTTGCTCCGTCCTAATTTTTGGCAGCTTTTGCTGGGAAAGCATAACCAAATACTATGGGACACCCACTCCCCAATAATGGGACTTATGTTTGTAATATGCTGTACTGCATGGCTCTTGTAAAGGGCATTGCAAGTTGCTCCGTCCTAATTTCTGGCAGCTTTTGCTGGGAAAGCATAAGCAAATACTATGGGACACCCACTCCCCAATAATGGGACTTATGTTTGTAATATGCTGTACTGCATGGCTCTTGTAAGGGGCATTGCAAGTTGCTCCGTCCTAATTTTTGGCAGCTTTTGCTGGGAATGCATAAGAAAATACTATGGGACACCCACTCCCCAATAATGGGACTTATGATTGTAATATGCTGTACTGCATGGCTCTTGTAAGGGGCATTGCAAGTTGCTCCGTCCTAATTTTTGGCAGCTTTTGCTGGGAAAGCATAAGCAAATACTATGGGACACCCACTCCGCAATAATGGGACTTATGTTTGTAATATGCTGTACTGCATGGCTCTTGTAAGGGGCATTGCAAGTTGCTCCGTCCTAATTTTTGGCAGCTTTTGCTGGGAAAGCATAAGCAAATACTATGGGACACCCACTCCCCAATAATGGGACTTATGTTTGTAATATGCTGTACTGCATGGCTCTTGTAAGGGGCATTGCAAGTTGCTCCGTCCTAATTTTTGGCAGCTTTTGCTTGGAAAGCATAAGCAAATTCTATGGGACACCCACTCTCCAATAATGGGACTTATGTTTGTAATATGCTGTACTGCATGGCTCTTGTAAGGGGCATTGCAAGTTGCTCCATCCTAATTTTTGGCAGCTTTTGCTGGGAAAGCATAAGCAAATACTATGGGACACCCACTCCGCAATAATGGGACTTATGTTTGTAATATGCTGTACTGCATGGCTCTTGTAAGGGGCATTGCAAGTTGCTCGGTCCTAATTTTTGGCAGCTTTTGCTGGGAAAGCATAAGCAAATACTATGGGACACCCACTCCCCAATAATGGGACTTATGTTTGTAATATGCTGTACTGCATGGCTCTTGTAAGGGGCATTGCAAGTTGCTCTGTCCTAATTTTTGGCAGCTTTTGCTGGGAAAGCATAAGCAAATACTATGGGACACCCACTCCCCAATAATGGGACTTATGTTTGTAATATGCTGTACTGCACGGCTCTTGTAAGAGGCATTGCAAGTTGCTCGTCCTAATTTTTGGCAGCTTTTGCTGGGAAAGCATAAGCAAATACTATGGGACACCCACTCCCGAATAATGGGACTTATGTTTGTAATATGCTGTACTACATGGCTCTTGTAAGGCGCATTGCAAGTTGCTCCGTCCTAATTTTTGGCAGCTTTTGCAGGGAAAGCATAAGCAAATACTATGGGACACCCACTCCCCAATAATGGGACTTATGTTTGTAATATGCTGTACTGCATGGCTCTTGTAAGGGGCATTGCAAAATGCTCCGTCCTAAATTTTGGCAGCTTTTGCTGGGAAAGCATAAGCAAATACTATGGGACACCCACTCCCCAATAATGGGACTTATGTTTGTAATATGCTGTACTGCATGGCTCTTGTAAGGGGCATTGCAAGTTGCTCCGTCCTAATATTTGGCAGCTTTTACTGGGAAAGCATAAGCAAATACTATGGGACACCTACTCCCCAATAATGGGACTTATGTTTGTAATATGCTGTACTGCATGGCTCTTGTAAGGGGCATTGCAAGTTGCTCCGTCCTAATTTTTGGCAGCTTTTGCTGGGAAAGCATAAGCAAATACTATGGGACACCCACTCCCCAATAATGGGACTCATGTTTGTAATATGCTGTACAGCATGGCTCTTGTAAGGGGCATTGCAAGTTGCTCCGTCCTAATTTTTGGCAGCTTTTGCTTGGAAAGCATAAGCAAATACTATGGGACACCCACTCCCCAATAATGGGACTTATGTTTGTAATATGCTGTACTGCATGGCTCTTGTAAGGGGCATTGCAAGTTGCTACGTCCTAATTTTTGGCAGATTTTGCTGGGAAAGCATAAGCAAATACTATGGGACACCCACTCCCCAATAATGGGACTTATGTTTGTAATATGCTGTACTGCATTGCTCTTGTAAGGGGCATTGCTAGTTGCTACGTCCTAATTTTTGGCAGCTTTTGCTGGGAAAGCATAAGCAAATACTATGGGACACCCACTCCCCAATAATGGGACTTATGTTTGTAATATGCTGTACTGCATGGCTCTTGTAAGGGGCATTGCAAGTTGCTCTGTCCTAATATTTGGCAGCTTTTACTGGGAAAGCATAAGCAAATACTATTGGACACCCACTCCCCAATAATGGGACTTATGTTTGTAATATGCTGTACTGCATGGCTCTTGTAAGGGGCATTGCAAGTTGCTCCGTCCTAATTTTTGGCAGCTTTTGCTTGGAAAACATAAGCAAATACTATGGGACACCCACTCCCCAATAATGGGACTTATGTTTGTACTATGCTGTACTGCATAGCTCTTGTAAGGGGCATTGCAAGTTGCTCCGTCCTAATTTTTGGCAGCTTTTGCTGGGAAAGCATAAGCAAATACTATGGGACACCCACTCCCCAATAATGGGACTTATGTTTGTAATATGCTGTACTGTATGGCTCTTGTAAGGGGCATTGCAAGTTGCTCCGTCCTAATTTTTGGCAACTTTTGCTGGGAAAGCATAAGCAAATACTATGGGACACCCACTCCCCAATAATGGGAGTTATGTTTGTAATATGCTGAACTGCATGGCTCTTGTAAGGGGCATTGCAAGTTGCTCCGTCCTAATTTTTGGCAGCTTTTGCTTGGAAAGCATAAGCAAATACTATGGGACACCCACTCCCCAATAATGTGACTTATGTTTGTAATATGCTGTACTGCATGGCTCTTGTAAGGGGCATTGCAAGTTGCTCCGTCCTAATTTTTGGCAGCTTTTTCTGGGAAAGCATAAGCAAATACTATGGGACACCCACTCCCCAATAATGGGACTTATGTTTGTATTATGCTGTACTGCATGGCTCTTGTAAGGGGCATTGCAAGTTGCTCCGTCCTAATTTTTGGCAGCTTTTGCTGGGAAAGCATAAGCAAATACTATGGGACACCTACTCCCCAATAATGGGACTTATGTTTGTAATATGCTGTACTGCATGGCTCTTGTAAGGGGCATTGCAAGTTGCTCTGTCCTAATTTTTGGCAGCTTTTGCTGGGAAATCATAAGCAAATACTATGGGACACCCACTCTCCAAAAATGGGACTTATGTTTGTAATATGCTGTACTGCATGGCTCTTGTAAGGGGCATTGCAAGTTGCTCCGTCCTAATTTTTGGCAGCTTTTGCTGGGAAAGCATAAGCAAATACTATGGGACACCCACTCCCCAATAATGGGACTTATGTTTGTAATATGCTGTACTGCATGGCTCATGTAAGGGGCATTGCAAGTTGCTGCATCCTAATTTCTGGCAGCTTTTGCTGGGAAAGCATAAGCAACTACTATGGGACACCCACTCCCCAATAATGGGACTTATGTTTGTAATATGCTGTACTGCATGGCTCTTGTAAGGGGCATTGCAAGTTGCTCCCTCCTAATTTTTGGCAGCTTTTGCTGGGAAAGCATAAGCAAATACTATGGGACACCCACTCCCCAATAATGGGACTTATGTTTGTAATATGCTGTACTGCATGGCTCTTGTAAGGGGCATTGCAAGTTGCTCCGTCCTAATTTTTGGCAGCTTTTGCTGGGAAAGCATAAGCAAATACTATGGGACACCCACTCCGCAATAATGGGACTTATGTTTGTAATATGCTGTACTGCATGGCTCTTGTAAGGGGCATTGCAAGTTGCTCCATCCTAATTTTTGGCAGCTTTTGCTGGGAAAGCATAAGCAAATACTATGGGACACCCACTCCCCAATAATGGGACTTATGTTTGTAATATGCTGTACTGCATGGCTCTTGTAAGGGGCATTGCAAATTGCTCCGTCCTAATTTTTGGCAGCTTTTGCTGGGAAAGCATAAGCAAATACTATGGGACACCCACTCCCCAATAATGGGACTTATGTTTGTAATATGCTGTACTGCATGGCTCTTGTAAGGGGCATTGCAAGTTGCTCCGTCCTAATTTCTGGCAGCTTTTGCTGGGAAATCATAAGCAAATACTATGGGACACCCACTCCCCAATAATGGGACTTATGTTTGTAATATGCTGTACTGCATGGCTCTTGTAAGGGGCATTGCAAGTTGCTCCGTCCTAATTTTTGGCAGCTTTTGCTGGGAAAGCATAAGCAAATACTATGGGACACCCACTCCCCAATAATGGGACTTATGTTTGTATTATGCTGTACTGCATGGCACTTGTAAGGGGCATTGCAAGTTGCTCCATCCTAATTTTTGGCAGCTTTTGCTGGGAAAGCATAAGCAAATACTATGGGACACCCACTCCGCAATAATGGGACTTATGTTTGTAATATGCTGTACTGCTTGGCTCTTGTAAGGGGCATTGCAAGTTGCTCCGTCCTAATTTTTGGCAGCTTTTGCTGGGAAAGCATAAGCAAATACTATGGGACACCCACTCCCCAATAAAGGGACTTATGTTTGTAATATGCTGTACTGCATGGCTCTTGTAAGGGGCATTGCAAGTTGCTCCGTCCTAATTTTTGGCAGCTTTTGCTTGGAAAGCATAAGCAAATTCTATGGGACACCCACTCCCCAATAATGGGACTTATGTTTGTAATATGCTGTACTGCATGGCTCTTGTAAGGGGCATTGCAAGTTGCTCCGTCCTAATTTTTGGCAGCTTTTGCTGGGAAAGCATAAGCAAATAATATGGGGCACCCACTCCGCAATAATGGGACTTATGTTTGTAATATGCTGTACTGCATGGCTCTTGTAAGGGGCATTGCAAGTTGCTCCATCCTAATTTTTGGCAGCTTTTGCTGGGAAAGCATAAGCAAATACTATGGGACACCCACTCCCCAATAATGGGACTTATGTTTGTAATATGCTGTACTGCATGGCTCTTGTAAGGGGCATTGCAAATTGCTCCGTCCTAATTTTTGGCAGCTTTTGCTGGGAAAGCATAAGCAAATACTATGGGACACCCACTCCCCAATAATGGGACTTATGTTTGTAATATGCTGTACTGCATGGCTCTTGTAAGGGGCATTGCAAGTTGCTCCGTCCTAATTTCTGGCAGCTTTTGCTGGGAAATCATAAGCAAATACTATGGGACACCCACTCCCCAATAATGGGACTTATGTTTGTAATATGCTGTACTGCATGGCTCTTGTAAGGGGCATTGCAAGTTGCTCCGTCCTAATTTTTGGCAGCTTTTGCTGGGAAAGCATAAGCAAATACTATGGGACACCCACTCCCCAATAATGGGACTTATGTTTGTATTATGCTGTACTGCATGGCTCTTGTAAGGGGCATTGCAAGTTGCTCCGTCCTAATTTATGGCAGCTTTTACTGGGAAAGCATAAGCAAATAATATGGGACACCTACTCCCCAATAATGGGACTTATGTTTGTAATATGCTGTACTGCATGGCACTTGTAAGGGGCATTGCAAGTTGCTCCATCCTAATTTTTGGCAGCTTTTGCTGGGAAAGCATAAGCAAATACTATGGGACACCCACTCCGCAATAATGGGACTTATGTTTGTAATATGCTGTACTGCTTGGCTCTTGTAAGGGGCATTGCAAGTTGCTCCGTCCTAATTTTTGGCAGCTTTTGCTGGGAAAGCATAAGCAAATACTATGGGACACCCACTCCCCAATAAAGGGACTTATGTTTGTAATATGCTGTACTGCATGGCTCTTGTAAGGGGCATTGCAAGTTGCTCCGTCCTAATTTTTGGCAGCTTTTGCTTGGAAAGCATAAGCAAATTCTATGGGACACCCACTCCCCAATAATGGGACTTATGTTTGTACTATGCTGTACTGCATGGCTCTTGTAAGGGGCATTGCAAGTTGCTCCGTCCTAATTTTTGGCAGCTTTTGCTGGGAAAGCATAAGCAAATAATATGGGGCACCCACTCCGCAATAATGGGACTTATGTTTGTAATATGCTGTACTGCATGGCTCTTGTAAGGGGCATTGCAAGTTGCTCCGTCCTAATTTTTGGCAGCTTTTGCTGGGAAAGCATAAGCAAATACTATGGGACACCCACTCCCCAATAATGGGACTTATGTTTGTAATATGCTGTACTGCATGGCTCTTGTAAGGGGCATTGCAAGTTGCTCCGTCCTAATTTTTGGCAGCTTTTGCTGGGAAAGCATAAGCAAATACTATGGGACACCCACTCCCCAATAATGGGACTTATGTCTGTAATATGCTGTACTGCATGGCTCTTGTAAGGGGCATTGCAAGTTGCTCCGTCCTAATTTTTGGCAGCTTTTGCTGGGAAAGCATAAGCAAATACTATGGGACACCCACTCCCCAATAATGGGACTTATGTTTGTAATATGCTGTACTGCATGGCTCTTGTAAGGGGCATTGCAAGTTGCTCCGTCCTAATTTTTGGCAGCTTTTGCTGGGAAAGCATAAGCAAATACTATGGGACACCCACTCCCCAATAATGGGACTTATGTTTGTAATATGCTGTACTGCATGGCTCTTGTAAGGGGCATTGCAAGTTGCTCCGTCCTAATTTTTGGCAGCTTTTGCTGGGAAAGCATAAGCAAATACTATGGGACACCCACTCCCCAATAATGGGACTTATGTTTGTATTATGCTGTACTGCATGGCTCTTGTAAGGGGCATTGCAAGTTGCTCCGTCCTAATTTTTGGCAGCTTTTGCTGGGAAAGCATAAGCAAATACTATGGGACACCCACTCCCCAATAATGGGACTTATGTTTGTAATATGCTGTACTGCATGGCTCTTGTAAGGGGCATTGCAAGTTGCTCCGTCCTAATTTTTGGCAGCTTTTGCTTGGAAAGCATAAGCAAATACTATGGGACACCCACTCCCCAATAATGGGACTTATGTTTGTAATATGCTGTACTGCATGGCTCTTGTAAGGGGCATTGCAAATTGCTCCGTCCTAATTTTTGGCAGCTTTTGCTGGGAAAGCATAAGCAAATACTATGGGACACCCACTCCCCAATAATGGGACTTATGTTTGTAATATGCTGTACTGCATGGCTCTTGTAAGGGGCATTGCAAGTTGCTCCATCCTAATTTCTGGCATCTTTTGCTGGGAAAGCATAAGCAAATACTATGGGACACCCACTCCCCAATAATGGGACTTATGTTTGTAATATGCTGTACTGCATGGCTCTTGTAAGGGGCATTGCAAGTTGCTCCGTCCTAATTTTTGGCAGCTTTTGCTGGGAATGCATAAGAAAATACTATGGGACACCCACTCCCCAATAATGGGACTTATGATTGTAATATGCTGTACTGCATGGCTCTTGTAAGGGGCATTGCAAGTTGCTCTGTCCTTATTTTTGGCAGCTTTTGATTGGAAAGCATAAGCAAATACTATGGGACACCCACTCCCCAATAATGGGACTTATGATTGTAATATGCTGTACTGCATGGCTCTTGTAAGGGGCATTGCAAGTTGCTCTGTCCTTATTTTTGGCAGCTTTTGATTGGAAAGCATAAGCAAATACTATGGGACACCCACTCCCCAATAATGGGACTTATGTTTGTAATATGCTGTACTGCATGGCTCTTGTAAGGGGCATTGCAAGTTGCTCCGTCCTAATTTTTGGCAGCTTTTGCTGGGAAAGCATAAGCAAATACTATGGGACACCCACTCCCGAATAATGGGACTTATGTTTGTAATATGCTGTACTGCATGGCTCTTGTAAGGGGCATTGCAAGTTGCTCCGTCCTAATTTTTGGCAGCTTTTGCTGGGAAAGCATAAGAAAATACTATGGGACACCCACTCCCCAATAATGGGACTTATGTTTGTAATATGCTGTACTACATGGCTCTTGTAAGGGGCATTGCAAGTTGCTCCGTCCTAATTTTTGGCAGCTTTTGCTGGGAAAGCATAAGCAAATACTATGGGACACCAACTCCCCAATAATGGGACTTATGTTTGTAATATGCTGTACTGCATGGCTCTTGTAAGGGGCATTGCAAGTTGCTCCGTCCTAATATTTGGCAGCTTTTACTGGGAAAGCATAAGCAAATACTATGGGACACCTACTCCCCAATAATGGGACTTATGTTTGTAATATGCTGTACTGCATGGCTCTTGTAAGGGGCATTGCAAGTTGCTCCGTCCTAATTTTTGGCAGCTTTTGCTGGGAAAGCATAAGCAAATACTATGGGACACCCACTCCCCAATAATCGGACTTATGTTTGTAATATGCTGTACAGCATGGCTCTTGTAAGGGGCATTGCAAGTTGCTCCGTCCTAATTTTTGGCAGCTTTTGCTTGGAAAGCATAAGCAAATACTATGGGACACCCACTCCCCAATAATGGGACTTATGTTTGTAATATGCTGTACTGCATGGCTCTTGTAAGGGGCATTGCAAGTTGCTACATCCTAATTTTTGGCAGCTTTTGCTGGGAAAGCATAAGCAAATACTATGGGACACCCACTCCCCAATAATGGGACTTTTGTTTGTAATATGCTGTGCTGCATTGCTCTTGTAAGGGGCATTGCTAGTTGCTACGTCCTAATTTTTGGCAGCTTTTGCTGGGAAAGCATAAGCAAATACTATGGGACACCCACTCCCCAATAATGAGACTTATGTTTGTAATATGCTGTACTGCATGGCTCTTGTAAGGGGCATTGCAAGTTGCTCTGTCCTAATATTTGGCAGCGTTTACTGGGAAAGCATAAGCAAATACTATGGGACACCTACTCCCCAATAATGGGACTTATGTTTGTAATATGCTGTACTGCATGGCTCTTGTAAGGGGCATTGCAAGTTGCTCCGTCCTAATTTTTGGCAGCTTTTGCTGGGAAAGCATAAGCAAATACTATGGGACACCCACTCCGCAATAATGGGACTTATGTTTGTAATATGCTGTACTGCATGACTCTTGTAAGGGGCATTGCAAGTTGCTCTGTCCTAATATTTGGCAGCGTTTACTGGGAAAGCATAAGCAAATACTATGGGACACCTACTCCCCAATAATGGGACTTATGTTTGTAATATGCTGTACTGCATGGCTCTTGTAAGGGGCATTGCAAGTTGCTCCGTCCTAATTTTTGGCAGCTTTTGCTGGGAAAGCATAAGCAAATACTATGGGACACCCACTCCGCAATAATGGGACTTATGTTTGTAATATGCTGTACTGCATGGCTCTTGTAAGGGGCATTGCAAGTTGCTCCGTCCTAATTTTTGGCAGCTTTTGCTGGGAAAGCATAAGCAAATACTATGGGACACCCACTCCGCAATAATGGGACTTATGTTTGTAATATGCTGTACTGCATAGCTCTTGTAAGGGGCATTGCAAGTTGCTCCATCCTAATTTTTGGCAGCTTTTGCTGGGAAAGCATAAGCAAATACTATGGGACACCCACTCCCCAATAATGGGACTTATGTTTGTAATATGCTGTACTGCATGGCTCTTGTAAGGGGCATTGCAAATTGCTCCGTCCTAATTTTTGGCAGCTTTTGCTGGGAAAGCATAAGCAAATACTATGGGACACCCACTCCCCAATAATGGGACTTATGTTTGTAATATGCTGTACTGCATGGCTCTTGTAAGGGGCATTGCAAGTTGCTCCGTCCTAATTTCTGGCAGCTTTTGCTGGGAAATCATAAGCAAATACTATGGGACACCCACTCCCCAATAATGGGACTTATGTTTGTAATATGCTGTACTGCATGGCTCTTGTAAGGGGCATTGCAAGTTGCTCCGTCCTAATTTTTGGCAGCTTTTGCTGGGAAAGCATAAGCAAATACTATGGGACACCCACTCCCCAATAATGGGACTTATGTTTGTATTATGCTGTACTGCATGGCTCTTGTAAGGGGCATTGCAAGTTGCTCCGTCCTAATTTATGGCAGCTTTTACTGGGAAAGCATAAGCAAATACTATGGGACACCTACTCCCCAATAATGGGACTTATGTTTGTAATATGCTGTACTGCATGGCACTTGTAAGGGGCATTGCAAGTTGCTCCGTCCTAATTTATGGCAGCTTTTACTGGGAAAGCATAAGCAAATACTATGGGACACCCACTCCCCAATAATGGGACTTATGTTTGTATTATGCTGTACTGCATGGCTCTTGTAAGGGGCATTGCAAGTTGCTCCGTCCTAATTTATGGCAGCTTTTACTGGGAAAGCATAAGCAAATACTATGGGACACCCACTCCCCAATAATGGGACTTATGTTTGTAATATGCTGTACTGCATGGCTCTTGTAAGGGGCATTGCAAGTTGCTCCATCCTAATTTTTGGCAGCTTTTGCTGGGAAAGCATAAGCAAATTCTATGGGACACCCACTCCCCAATAATGGGACTTATGTTTGTAATATGCTGTACTGCATGGCTCTTGTAAGGGGCATTGCAAGTTGCTCCGTCCTAATTTTTGGCAGCTTTTGCTGGGAAAGCATAAGCAAATAATATGGGGCACCCACTCCGCAATAATGGGACTTATGTTTGTAATATGCTGTACTGCATGGCTCTTGTAAGGGGCATTGCAAGTTGCTCCGTCCTAATTTTTGGCAGCTTTTGCTGGGAAAGCATAAGCAAATACTATGGGACACCCACTCCCCAATAATGGGACTTATGTTTGTAATATGCTGTACTGCATGGCTCTTGTAAGGGGCATTGCAAGTTGCTCCGTCCTAATTTATGGCAGCTTTTACTGGGAAAGCATAAGCAAATACTATGGGACACCCACTCCCCAATAATGGGACTTATGTTTGTAATATGCTGTACTGCATGGCTCTTGTAAGGGGCATTGCAAGTTGCTCCATCCTAATTTTTGGCAGCTTTTGCTGGGAAAGCATAAGCAAATTCTATGGGACACCCACTCCCCAATAATGGGACTTATGTTTGTAATATGCTGTACTGCATGGCTCTTGTAAGGGGCATTGCAAGTTGCTCCGTCCTAATTTTTGGCAGCTTTTGCTGGGAAAGCATAAGCAAATAATATGGGGCACCCACTCCGCAATAATGGGACTTATGTTTGTAATATGCTGTACTGCATGGCTCTTGTAAGGGGCATTGCAAGTTGCTCCGTCCTAATTTTTGGCAGCTTTTGCTGGGAAAGCATAAGCAAATACTATGGGACACCCACTCCCCAATAATGGGACTTATGTTTGTAATATGCTGTACTGCATGGCTCTTGTAAGGGGCATTGCAAGTTGCTCCGTCCTAATTTTTGGCAGCTTTTGCTGGGAAAGCATAAGCAAATACTATGGGACACCCACTCCCCAATAATGGGACTTATGTCTGTAATATGCTGTACTGCATGGCTCTTGTAAGGGGCATTGCAAGTTTCTCCATCCTAATTTTTGGCAGCTTTTGCTGGGAAAGCATAAGCAAATACTATGGGACACCCACTCCCCAATAATGGGACTTATGTTTGTAATATGCTGTACTGAATGGCTCTTGTAAGGGGCATTGCAAGTTGCTCCGTCCTAATTTTTGGCAGCTTTTGCTGGGAAAGCATAAGCAAATACTATGGGACACCCACTCCCCAATAATGGGACTTATGTTTGTAATATGCTGTACTGCATGACTCTTGTAAGGGGCATTGCAAGTTGCTCCATCCTAATTTTTGGCAGCTTTTGCTGGGAAAGCATAAGCAAATACTATGGGACACCCACTCCCCAATAATGGGACTTATGTTTGTATTATGCTGTACTGCATGGCTCTTGTAAGGGGCATTGCAAGTTGCTACGTCCTAATTTTTGGCAGCTTTTGCTGGGAAAGCATAAGCAAATACTATGGGACACCCACTCCCCAATAATGGGACTTATGTTTGTAATATGCTGTACTGCATGGCTCTTGTAAGGGGCATTGCAAGTTGTTCCGTCCTAATTTTTGGCAGCTTTTGCTTGGAAAGCATAAGCAAATTCTATGGGACACCCACTCTCCAATAATGGGACTTATGTTTGTAATATGCTGTACTGCATGGCTCTTGTAAGGGGCATTGCAAGTTGCTCCGTCCTAATTTTTGGCAGCTTTTGCTGGGAAAGCATAAGCAAATACTATGGGACACCCACTCCGCAATAATGGGACTTATGTTTGTAATATGCTGTACTGCATGGCTCTTGTAAGGGGCATTGCAAGTTGCTCGGTCCTAATTTTTGGCAGCTTTTGCTGGGAAAGCATAAGCAAATACTATGGGACACCCACTCCCCAATAATGGGACTTATGTTTGTAATATGCTGTACTGCATGGCTCTTGTAAGGGGCATTGCAAGTTGCTCCGTCCTAATTTTTGGCAGCTTTTGCTGGGAAAGCATAAGCAAATACTATGGGACACCCACTCCCCAATAATGGGACTTATGTCTGTAATATGCTGTACTGCATGGCTCTTGTAAGGGGCATTGCAAATTGCTCCGTCCTAATTTTTGGCAGCTTTTGCTGGGAAAGCATAAGCAAATACTATGGGACACCTACTCCCCAATAATGGGACTTATGTTTGTAATATGCTGTACTGCATGGCTCTTGAAAGGGGCATTGCAAGTTGCTCCGTCCTAATTTTTGGCAGCTTTTGCTGGGAATGCATAAGAAAATACTATGGGACACCCACTCCCCAATAATGGGACTTATGATTGTAATATGCTGTACTGCATGGCTCTTGTAAGGGGCATTGCAAGTTGCTCTGTCCTTATTTTTGGCAGCTTTTGATTGGAAAGCATAAGCAAATACTATGGGACACCCACTCCCCAATAATGGGACTTATGTTTGTAATATGCTGTACTGCATGGCTCTTGTAAGGGGCATTGCAAGTTGCTCCGTCCTAATTTTTGGCAGCTTTTGCTGGGAAAGCATAAGCAAATACTATGGGACACCCACTCCCGAATAATGGGACTTATGTTTGTAATATGCTGTACTGCATGGCTCTTGTAAGGGGCATTGCAAGTTGCTCCGTCCTAATTTTTGGCAGCTTTTGCTGGGAAAGCATAAGAAAATACTATGGGACACCCACTCCCCAATAATGGGACTTATGTTTGTAATATGCTGTACTGCATGGCTCTTGTAAGGGGCATTGCAAGTTGCTCCGTCCTAATATTTGGCAGCTTTTACTGGGAAAGCATAAGCAAATACTAGGGGACACCTACTCCCCAATAATGGGACTTATGTTTGTAATATGCTGTACTGTATGGCTCTTGTAAGGGGCATTGCAAGTTGCTCCGTCCTAATTTTTGGCAGCTTTTGCTGGGAAAGCATAAGCAAATACTATGGGACACCCACTCCCCAATAATCGGACTTATGTTTGTAATATGCTGTACAGCATGGCTCTTGTAAGGGGCATTGCAAGTTGCTCCGTCCTAATTTTTGGCAGCTTTTGCTTTGAAAGCATAAGCAAATACTATGGGACACCCACTCTCCAATAATGGGACTTATGTTTGTAATATGCTGTACTGCATGGCTCTTGTAAGGGGCATTGCAAGTTGCTCCGTCCTAATTTTTGGCAGCTTTTGCTTTGAAAGCATAAGCAAATACTATGGGACACCCACTCTCCAATAATGGGACTTATGTTTGTAATATGCTGTACTGCATGGCTCTTGTAAGGGGCATTGCAAGTTGCTCCGTCCTAATTTTTAGCAGCTTTTGCTTGGAAAGCATAAGCAAATACTATGGGACACCCACTCCCCAATAATCGGACTTATGTTTGTAATATGCTGTACAGCATGGCTCTTGTAAGGGGCATTGCAAGTTGCTCCGTCCTAATTTTTAGCAGCTTTTGCTTGGAAAGCATAAGCAAATACTATGGGACACCCACTCCCCAATAATGGGACTTATGTTTGTAATATGCTGTACTGCATGGCTCTTGTAAGGGGCATTGCAAGTTGCTACATCCTAATTTTTGGCAGCTTTTGCTGGGAAAGCATAAGCAAATACTATGGGACACCCACTCCCCAATAATGGGACTTTTGTTTGTAATATGCTGTGCTGCATTGCTCTTGTAAGGGGCATTGCTAGTTGCTACGTCCTAATTTTTGGCAGCTTTTGCTGGGAAAGCATAAGCAAATACTATGGGACACCCACTCCCCAATAATGAGACTTATGTTTGTAATATGCTGTACTGCATGGCTCTTGTAAGGGGCATTGCAAGTTGCTCTGTCCTAATATTTGGCAGCTTTTACTGGGAAAGCATAAGCAAATACTATGGGACACCCACTCCCCAATAATGGGACTTATGTTTGTACTATGCTGTACTGCATAGCTCTTGTAAGGGGCATTGCAAGTTGCTCCGTCCTAATTTTTTGCATCTTTTGCTTGGAAAGCATAAGCAAATACTATGGGACACCCACTCAACAATAATGGGACTTATGTTTGTAATATGCTGTACTGCATGGCTCTTGTAAGGGGCATTGCAAGTTGCTCCGTCCTAATTTTTGGCAGCTTTTTCTGGGAAAGCATAAGCAAATACTATGGGACACCCACTCCCCAATAATGGGACTTATGTTTGTATTATGCTGTACTGCATGGCTCTTGTAAGGGGCATTGCAAGTTGCTCCGTCCTAATTTTTGGCAGCTTTTGCTGGGAAAGCATAAGCAAATACTATGGGACACCCACTCCCCAATAATGGGACTTATGTTTGTAATATGCTGTACTGCATGGCTCTTGTAAGGGGCATTGCAAGTTGCTCCGTCCTAATTTTTGGCAGCTTTTGCTGGGAAATCATAAGCAAATACTATGGGACACCTACTCTCCAATAATGGGACATATGTTTGTAATATGCTGTACTGCATGGCTCTTGTAAGGGGCATTGCAAGTTGCTCCGTCCTAATTTTTGGCAGCTTTTGCTGATAAAGCATAAGCAAATACTATGGGACACCCACTCCCCAATAATGGGACTTATGTTTGTAATATGCTGTACTGCATGGCTCATGTAAGGGGCATTGCAAGTTGCTCCGTCCTAATTTCTGGCAGCTTTTGCTGGGAAAGCATAAGCAACTACTATGGGACACCCACTCCCCAATAATGGGACTTATGTTTGTAATATGCTGTACTGCATGGCTCTTGTAAGGGGCATTGCAAGTTGCTCCGTCCTAATTTTTGGCAGCTTTTGCTGGGAAAGCATAAGCAAATACTATGGGACACCCACTCCCCAATAATGGGACTTATGTTTGTAATATGCTGTACTGCATGGCTGTTGTAAGGGGCATTGCAAGTTGCTCCGTCCTAATTTTTGGCAGCTTTTGCTGGGAAAGCATAAGCAAATACTATGGGACACCCACTCCGCAATAATGGGACTTATGTTTGTAATATGCTGTACTGCATGGCTCTTGTAAGGGGCATTGCAAGTTGCTCCATCCTAATTTTTGGCAGCTTTTGCTGGGAAAGCATAAGCAAATACTATGGGACACCCACTCCCCAATAATGGGACTTATGTTTGTAATATGCTGTACTGCATGGCTCTTGTAAGGGGCATTGCAAATTGCTCCGTCCTAATTTTTGGCAGCTTTTGCTGGGAAAGCATAAGCAAATACTATGGGACACCCACTCCCCAATAATGGGACTTATCTTTGTAATATGCTGTACTGCATGGCTCTTGTAAGGGGCATTGCAAGTTGCTCCGTCCTAATTTTTGGCAGCTTTTGCTGGGAAAGCATAAGCAAATACTATGGGACACCCACTCCCCAATAATGGGACTTATGTTTGTATTATGCTGTACTGCATGGCTCTTGTAAGGGGCATTGCAAGTTGCTCCGTCCTAATTTTTGGCAGCTTTTACTGGGAAAGCATAAGCAAATACTATGGGACACCTACTCCCCAATAATGGGACTTATGTTTGTAATATGCTGTACTGCATGGCACTTGTAAGGGGCATTGCAAGTTGCTCCATCCTAATTTTTGGCAGCTTTTGCTGGGAAAGCATAAGCAAATACTATGGGACACCCACTCCGCAATAATGGGACTTATGTTTGTAATATGCTGTACTGCATGGCTCTTGTAAGGGGCATTGCAAGTTGCTCCGTCCTAATTTTTGGCAGCTTTTGCTGGGAAAGCATAAGCAAATACTATGGGACACCCACTCCCCAATAATGGGACTTATGTTTGTAATATGCTGTACTGCATGGCTCTTGTAAGGGGCATTGCAAGTTGCTCCGTCCTAATTTTTGGCAGCTTTTGCTTGGAAAGCATAAGCAAATTCTATGGGACACCCACTCCCCAATAATGGGACTTATGTTTGTAATATGCTGTATTGCATGGCTCTTGTAAGGGGCATAGCAAGTTGCTCCGTCCTAATTTTTGGCAGCTTTTGCTGGGAAAGCATAAGCAAATACTATGGGACACCCACTCCCCAATAATGGGACTTATGTCTGTAATATGCTGTACTGCATGGCTCTTGTAAGGGGCATTGCAAGTTGCTCCGTCCTAATTTTTTGCAGCTTTTGCTGCTAAAGCATAAGCAAATACTATGGGACACCCACTCCCCAATAATGGGACTTATGTTTGTAATATGCTGTACTGCATGGCTCTTGTAAGGGGCATTGCAAGTTGCTCCGTCCTAATTTTTGGCAGCTTTTGCTGGGAAATCATAAGCAAATACTATGGGACACCCACTCTCCAATAATGGGACTTATGTTTGTAATATGCTGTACTGCATGGCTCTTGTAAGGGGCATTGCAAGTTGCTCCGTCCTAATTTTTGGCAGCTTTTGCTGGGAAAGCATAAGCAAATACTATGGGACACCCACTCCCCAATAATGGGACTTATGTTTGTAATATGCTGTACTGCATGGCTCTTGTAAGGGGCATTGCAAGTTGCTCCGTCCTAATTTTTGGCAGCTTTTGCTGGGAAAGCATAAGCAAATACTATGGGACACCCACTCCCCAATAATGGGACTTATGTCTGTAATATGCTGTACTGCATGGCTCATGTAAGGGGCATTGCAAGTTGCTCCGTCCTAATTTCTGGCAGCTTTTGCTGGGAAAGCATAAGCAACTACTATGGGACACCCACTCCCCAATAATGGGACTTATGTTTGTAATATGCTGTACTGCATGGCTCTTGTAAGGGGCATTGCAAGTTGCTCCGTCCTAATTTTTGGCAGCTTTTGCTGGGAAAGCATAAGCAAATACTATGGGACACCCACTCCCCAATAATGGGACTTATGTTTGTAATATGCTGTACTGCATGGCTGTTGTAAGGGGCATTGCAAGTTGCTCCGTCCTAATTTTTGGCAGCTTTTGCTGGGAAAGCATAAGCAAATACTATGGGACACCCACTCCGCAATAATGGGACTTATGTTTGTAATATGCTGTACTGCATGGCTCTTGTAAGGGGCATTGCAAGTTGCTCCATCCTAATTTTTTGCAGCTTTTGCTGGGAAAGCATAAGCAAATACTATGGGACACCCACTCCCCAATAATGGGACTTATGTTTGTAATATGCTGTACTGCATGGCTCTTGTAAGGGGCATTGCAAATTGCTCCGTCCTAATTTTTGGCAGCTTTTGCTGGGAAAGCATAAGCAAATACTATGGGACACCCACTCCCCAATAATGGGACTTATCTTTGTAATATGCTGTACTGCATGGCTCTTGTAAGGGTCATTGCAAGTTGCTCCGTCCTAATTTTTGGCAGCTTTTGCTGGGAAAGCATAAGCAAATACTATGGGACACCCACTCCCCAATAATGGGACTTATGTTTGTATTATGCTGTACTGCATGGCTCTTGTAAGGGGCATTGCAAGTTGCTCCGTCCTAATTTTTGGCAGCTTTTACTGGGAAAGCATAAGCAAATACTATGGGACACTTACTCCCCAATAATGGGACTTATGTTTGTAATATGCTGTACTGCATGGCACTTGTAAGGGGCATTGCAAGTTGCTCCATCCTAACTTTTGGCAGCTTTTGCTGGGAAAGCATAAGCAAATACTATGGGACACCCACTCCGCAATAATGGGACTTATGTTTGTAATATGCTGTACTGCATGGCTCTTGTAAGGGGCATTGCAAGTTGCTCCGTCCTAATTTTTGGCAGCTTTTGCTGGGAAAGCATAAGCAAATACTATGGGACACCCACTGCCCAATAATGGGACTTATGTTTGTAATATGCTGTACTGCATAGCTCTTGTAAGGGGCATTGCAAGTTGCTCCGTCCTAATTTTTGGCAGCTTTTGCTTGGAAAGCATAAGCAAATTCTATGGGACACCCTCTCCCCAATAATGGGACTTATGTTTGTAATATGCTGTACTGCATGGCTCTTGTAAGGGGCATTGCAAGTTGCTCCGTCCTAATTTTTGGCAGCTTTTGCTGGGAAAGCATAAGCAAATAATATGGGGCACCCACTCCGCAATAATGGGACATATGTTTGTAATATGCTGTACTGCATGGCTCTTGTAAGGGGCATTGCAAGTTGCTCCGTCCTAATTTTTGGCAGCTTTTGCTGGGAAAGCATAAGCAAATACTATGGGACACCCACTCCCCAATAATGGGACTTATGTTTGTAATATGCTGTACTGCATGGCTCTTGTAAGGGGCATTGCAAGTTGCTCCGTCCTAATTTTTGGCAGCTTTTGCTGGGAAAGCATAAGCAAATACTATGGGACACCCACTCACCAATAATGGGACTTGTGTCTGTAATATGCTGTACTGCATGGCTCTTGTAAGGGGCATTGCAAGTTGCTCCGTCCTAATTTTTGGCAGCTTTTGCTGGGAAAGCATAAGCAAATACTATGGGACACCCACTCCCCAATAATGGGACTTATGTTTGTAATATGCTGTACTGCATGGCTCTTGTAAGGGGCATTGCAAGTTGCTCCGTCCTAATTTTTGGCAGCTTTTGCTGGGAAAGCATAAGCAAATACTATGGGACACCCACTCCCCAATAATGGGACTTATGTTTGTAATATGCTGTACTGCATGGCTCTTGTAAGGGGCATTGCAAGTTGCTCCGTCCTAATTTTTGGCAGCTTTTGTTTGGAATGCATAAGAAAATACTATGGGACACCCACTCCCCAATAATGGGACTTATGTTTGTAATATGCTGTACTGCATGGCTCTTGTAAGGGGCATTGCAAGTTGCTCTGTCCTAATTTTTGGCAGCTTTTGATTGGAAAGCATAAGCAAAGACTATGGGACACCCACTCCCCAATAATGGGACTTATGTTTGTAATATGCTGTACTGCATGGCTCTTGTAAGGGGCATTGCAAGTTGCTCCGTCCTAATTTTTGGCAGCTTTTGCTGGGAAAGCATAAGCAAATACTACGGGACACCCACTCCCGAATAATGGGACTTATGTTTGTAATATGGTGTACTGCATGGCTCTTGTAAGGGGCATTGCAAGTTGCTCCGTCCTAATTTTTGGCAGCTTTTGCTGGGAAAGCATAAGCAAATACTATGGGACACCCACTCCCCAATAATGGGACTTATGTTTGTAATATGCTGTACTGCATGGCTCTTGTAAGGGGCATTGCAAGTTGCTCCGTCCTAATATTTGGCAGCTTTTACTGGAAAAGCATAAGCAAATACTATGGGACACCTACTCCCCAATAATGGGACTTATGTTTGTAATATGCTGTACTGCATGGCTCTTGTAAGGGGCATTGCAAGTTGCTCCGTCCTAATTTTTGGCAGCTTTTGCTTGGAAAGCATAAGCAAATACTATGGGACACCCACTCCCCAATAATGGGACTTATGTTTGTAATATGCTGTACTGCATGGCTCTTGTAAGGGGCATTGCAAGTTGCTCTGTCCTAATATTTGGCAGCTTTTACTGGGAAAGCATAAGCAAATACTATGGGACACCCACTCCCCAATAATGGGACTTATGTTTGTAATATGCTGTACTGCATGGCTCTTGTAAGGGGCATTGGAAGTTGCTCCGTCCTAATTTTTGGCAGCTTTTGCTTGGAAAGCATAAGCAAATACTATGGGACACCCACTCCCCAATAATGGGACTTATGTTTGTACTATGCTGTACTGCATAGCTCTTGTAAGGGGCATTGCAAGTTGCTCCGTCCTAATTATTGGCAGCTTTTGCTTGGAAAGCATAAGCAAATACTATGGGACACCCACTCCCCAATAATGGGACTTATGTTTGTAATATGCTGTACTGCATGGCTCTTGTAAGGGGCATTGCAAGTTGCTCCGTCCTAATTTTTGGCAGCTTTTGCTGGGAAAGCATAAGCAAATACTATGGGACACCCACTCTCCAATAATGGGAGTTATGTTTGTAATATGCTGAACTGCATGGCTCTTGTAAGGGGCATTGCAAGTTGCTCCGTCGTAATTTTTGGCAGCTTTTGCTTGGAAAGCATAAGCAAATACTATGGGACACCCACTCAACAATAATGGGACTTATGTTTGTAATATGCTGTACTGCATGGCTCTTGTAAGGGGCATTGCAAGTTGCTCCGTCCTAATTTCTGGCAGCTTTTGCTGGGAAAGCATAAGCAAATACTATGGGACACCCACTCCCCAATAATGGGACTTATGTTTGTAATATGCTGTACTGCATGGCTCTTGTAAGGGGCATTGCAAGTTGCTCCATCCTAATTTTTGGCAGCTTTTGCTTGGAAAGCATAAGCAAATTCTATGGGACACCCACTCTCCAATAATGGGACTTATGTTTGTAATATGCTGTACTGCATGGCTCTTGTAAGGGGCATTGCAAGTAGCTCCGTCCTAATTTTTGGCAGCTTTTGCTGGGAAAGCATAAGCAAATACTATGGGACACCCACTCCGCAATAATGGGACTTATGTTTGTAATATGCTGTACTGCATGGCTCTTGTAAGGGGCATTGCAAGTTGCTCGGTCCTAATTTTTGGCAGCTTTTGCTGGGAAAGCATAAGCAAATACTATGGGACACCCACTCCCCAATAATGGGACTTATGTTTGTAATATGCTGTACTGCATGGCTCTTGTAAGGGGCATTGCAAGTTGCTCCGTCCTAATTTTTGGCAGCTTTTGCTGGGAAAGCATAAGCAAATACTATGGGACACCCACTCCCCAATAATGGGACTTATGTCTGTAATATGCTGTACTGCATGGCTCTTGTAAGGGGCATTGCAAATTGCTCCGTCCTAATTTTTGGCAGCTTTTGCTGGGAAAGCATAAGCAAATACTATGGGACACCCACTCCCCAATAATGGGACTTATGTTTGTAATATGCTGTACTGCATGGCTCTTGTAAGGGGCATTGCAAGTTGCTCCGTCCTAATTTCTGGCAGCTTTTGCTGGGAAAGCATAAGCAAATACGATGGGACACCCATTCCCCAATAATGGGACTTATGTTTGTAATATGCTGTACTGCATGGCTCTTGTAAGGGGCATTGCAAGTTGCTCCATCCTAATTTTTGGCAGCTTTTGCTTGGAATGCATAAGAAAATACTATGGGACACCCACTCCCCAATAATGGGACTTATGATTGTAATATGCTGTACTGCATGGCTCTTGTAAGGGGCATTGCAAGTTGCTCTGTCCTAATTTTTGGCAGCTTTTGATTGGAAAGCATAAGCAAATACTATGGGACACCCACTCCCCAATAATGGGACTTATGTTTGTAATATGCTGTACTGCATGGCTCTTGCAAGGGGCATTGCAAGTTGCTCCGTCCTAATTTTTGGCAGCTTTTGCTGGGAAAGCATAAGCAAATACTATGGGACACCCACTCCCGAATAATGGGACTTATGTTTGTAATATGCTGTACTGCATGGCTCTTGTAAGGGGCATTGCAAGTTGCTCCGTCCTAATTTTTGGCAGCTTTTGCTGGGAAAGCATAAGCAAATACTATGGGACACCCACTCCCCAATAATGGGACTTATGTTTGTAATATGCTGTACTGCATGGCTCTTGTAAGGGGCATTGCAAGTTGCTCCGTCCTAATATTTGGCAGCTTTTACTGGGAAAGCATAAGCAAATACTATGGGACACCCACTCCCCAATAATGGGACTTATGTTTGTAATATGCTGTACTGCATGGCTCTTGTAAGGGGCATTGCAAGTTGCTCCGTCCTAATTTTTGGCAGCTTTTGCTTGGAAAGCATAAGCAAATACTATGGGACACCCACTCCCCAATAATGGGACTTATGTTTGTACTATGCTGTACTGCATGGCTCTTGTAAGGGGCATTGCAAGTTGCTCCGTCCTAATTATTGGCAGCTTTTGCTTGGAAAGCATAAGCAAATACTATGGGACACCCACTCCCCAATAATGGGACTTATGTTTGTAATATGCTGTACTGCATGGCTCTTGTAAGGGGCATTGCAAGTTGCTCCGTCCTAATTTTTGGCAGCTTTTGCTGGGAAAGCATAAGCAAATACTATGGGACACCCACTCCCCAATAATGGGAGTTATGTTTGTAATATGCTGAACTGCATGGCTCTTGTAAGGGGCATTGCAAGTTGCTCCGTCCTAATTTTTGGCAGCTTTTGCTTGGAAAGCATAAGCAAATACTATGGGACACCCACTCAACAATAATGGGACTTATGTTTGTAATATGCTGTACTGCATGGCTCTTGTAAGGGGCATTGCAAGTTGCTCCGTCCTAATTTCTGGCAGCTTTTGCTGGGAAAGCATAAGCAAATACTATGGGACACCCACTCCCCAATAATGGGACTTATGTTTGTAATATGCTGTACTGCATGGCTCTTGTAAGGGGCATTGCAAGTTGCTCCGTCCTAATTTTTGGCAGCTTTTGCTGGGAAAGCATAAGCAAATACTATGGGACACCCACTCCCCAATATTGGGACTCATGTTTGTATTATGCTGTACTGCATGGCTCTTGTAAGGGGCATTGCAAGTTGCTCCGTCCTAATTTTTGGCAGCTTTTGCTGGGAAAGCATAAGCAAATACTATGGGACACCCACTCCCCAATAATGGGACTTATGTTTGTAATATGCTGTACTGCATGGCTCTTGTAAGGGGCATTGCAAGTTGCTCCGTCTTAATTTTTGGCAGCTTTTGCTTGGAAAGCATAAGCAAATTCTATGGGACACCCACTCTCCAATAATGGGACTTATGTTTGTAATATGCTGTACTGCATGGCTCTTGTAAGGGGCATTGCAAGTTGCTCCGTCCTAATTTTTGGCAGCTTTTGCTGGGAAAGCATAAGCAAATACTATGGGACACCCACTCCGCAATAATGGGACTTATGTTTGTAATATGCTGTACTGCATGGCTCTTGTAAGGGGCATTGCAAGTTGCTCCATCCTAATTTTTGGCAGCTTTTGCTGGGAAAGCATAAGCAAATACTATGGGACACCCACTCCGCAATAATGGGACTTATGTTTGTAATATGCTGTACTGCATGGCTCTTGTAAGGGGCATTGCAAGTTGCTCCGTCCTAATTTTTGGCAGCTTTTGCTTGGAAAGCATAAGCAAATTCTATGGGACACCCACTCTCCAATAATGGGACTTATGTTTGTAATATGCTGTACTGCATGGCTCTTGTAAGGGGCATTGCAAGTTGCTCCGTCCTAATTTTTGGCAGCTTTTGCTGGGAAAGCATAAGCAAATACTATGGGACACCCACTCCGCAATAATGGGACTTATGTTTGTAATATGCTGTACTGCATGGCTCTTGTAAGGGGCATTGCAAGTTGCTCGGTCCTAATTTTTGGCAGCTTTTGCTGGGAAAGCATAAGCAAATACTATGGGACACCCACTCCCCAATAATGGGACTTATGTTTGTAATATGCTGTACTGCATGGCTCTTGTAAGGGGCATTGCAAGTTGCTCCGTCCTAATTTTTGGCAGCTTTTGCTGGGAAAGCATAAGCAAATACTATGGGACACCCACTCCCCAATAATGGGACTTATGTCTGTAATATGCTGTACTGCATGGCTCTTGTAAGGGGCATTGCAAATTGCTCCGTCCTAATTTTTGGCAGCTTTTGCTGGGAAAGCATAAGCAAATACTATGGGACACCCACTCCCCAATAATGGGACTTATGTTTGTAATATGCTGTACTGCATGGCTCTTGTAAGGGGCATTGCAAGTTGCTCCTTCCTAATTTCTGGCAGCTTTTGCTGGGAAAGCATAAGCAAATACTATGGGACACCCACTCCCCAATAATGGGACTTATGTTTTTAATATGCTGTACTGCATGGCTCTTGTAAGGGGCATTGCAAGTTGATCCGTCCTAATTTTTGGCAGCTTTTGTTTGGAATGCATAAGAAAATACTATGGGACACCCACTCCCCAATAATGGGACTTATGATTGTAATATGCTGTACTGCATGGCTCTTGTAAGGGGCATTGCAAGTTGCTCTGTCCTAATTTTTGGCAGCTTTTGATTGGAAAGCATAAGCAAAGACTATGGGACACCCACTCCCCAATAATGGGACTTATGTTTGTAATATGCTGTACTGCATGGCTCTTGTAAGGGGCATTGCAAGTTGCTCCGTCCTAATTTTTGGCAGCTTTTGCTGGGAAAGCATAAGCAAATACTATGGGACACCCACTCCCGAATAATGGGACTTATGTTTGTAATATGGTGTACTGCATGGCTCTTGTAAGGGGCATTGCAAGTTGCTCCGTCCTAATTTTTGGCAGCTTTTGCTGGGAAAGCATAAGCAAATACTATGGGACACCCACTCCCCAATAATGGGACTTATGTTTGTAATATGCTGTACTGCATGGCTCTTGTAAGGGGCATTGCAAGTTGCTCCGTCCTAATATTTGGCAGCTTTTACTGGGAAAGCATAAGCAAATACTATGGGACACCTACTCCCCAATAATGGGACTTATGTTTGTAATATGCTGTACTGCATGGCTCTTGTAAGGGGCATTGCAAGTTGCTCCGTCCTAATTTTTGGCAGCTTTTGCTGGGAAAGCATAAGCAAATACTATGGGACACCCACTCCCCAATAATCGGACTTATGTTTGTAATATGCTGTACAGCATGGCTCTTGTAAGGGGCATTGCAAGTTGCTCCGTCCTAATTTTTGGCAGCTTTTGCTTGGAAAGCATAAGCAAATACTATGGGACACCCACTCCCCAATAATGGGACTTATGTTTGTAATATGCTGTACTGCATGGCTCTTGTAAGGGGCATTGCAAGTTGCTCTGTCCTAATATTTGGCAGCTTTTACTGGGAAAGCATAAGCAAATACTATGGGACACCCACTCCCCAATAATGGGACTTATGTTTGTAATATGCTGTACTGCATGGCTCTTGTAAGGGGCATTGCAAGTTGCTCCGTCCTAATTTTTGGCAGCTTTTGCTTGGAAAGCATAAGCAAATACTATGGGACACCCACTCCCCAATAATGGGACTTATGTTTGTACTATGCTGTACTGCATAGCTCTTGTAAGGGGCATTGCAAGTTGCTCCGTCCTAATTATTGGCAGCTTTTGCTTGGAAAGCATAAGCAAATACTATGGGACACCCACTCCCCAATAATGGGACTTATGTTTGTAATATGCTGTACTGCATGACTCTTGTAAGGGGCATTGCAAGTTGCTCCGTCCTAATTTTTGGCAGCTTTTGATGGGAAAGCATAAGCAAATACTATGGGACACCCACTCCCCAATAATGGGAGTTATGTTTGTAATATGCTGAACTGCATGGCTCTTGTAAGGGGCATTGCAAGTTGCTCCGTCGTAATTTTTGGCAGCTTTTGCTTGGAAAGCATAAGCAAATACTATGGGACACCCACTCAACAATAATGGGACTTATGTTTGTAATATGCTGTACTGCATGGCTCTTGTAAGGGGCATTGCAAGTTGCTCCGTCCTAATTTTTGGCAGCTTTTGCTGGGAAAGCATAAGCAAATACTATGGGACACCCACTCCCCAATAATGGGACTTATGTTTGTAATATGCTGTACTGCATGGCTCTTGTAAGGGGCATTGCAAGTTGCTCCGTCCTAATTTTTGGCAGCTTTTGCTTGGAAAGCATAAGCAAATTCTATGGGACACCCACTCTCCAATAATGGGACTTATGTTTGTAATATGCTGTACTGCATGGCTCTTGTAAGGGGCATTGCAAGTTGCTCCGTCGTAATTTTTGGCAGCTTTTGCTTGGAAAGCATAAGCAAATACTATGGGACACCCACTCAACAATAATGGGACTTATGTTTGTAATATGCTGTACTGCATGGCTCTTGTAAGGGGCATTGCAAGTTGCTCCGTCCTAATTTTGGGCAGCTTTTGCTGGGAAAGCATAAGCAAATACTATGGGACACCCACTCCCCAATAATGGGACTTATGTTTGTAATATGCTGTACTGCATGGCTCTTGTAAGGGGCATTGCAAGTTGCTCCGTCCTAATTATTGGCAGCTTTTGCTTGGAAAGCATAAGCAAATACTATGGGACACCCACTCCCCAATAATGGGACTTATGTTTGTAATATGCTGTACTGCATGGCTCTTGTAAGGGGCATTGCAAGTTGCTCCGTCCTAATTTTTGGCAGCTTTTGCTGGGAAAGCATAAGCAAATACTATGGGACACCCACTCCCCAATAATGGGAGTTATGTTTGTAATATGCTGAACTGCATGGCTCTTGTAAGGGGCATTGCAAGGTGCTCCGTCCTAATTTTTGGCAGCTTTTGCTTGGAAAGCATAAGCAAATACTATGGGACACCCACTCAACAATAATGGGACTTATGTTTGTAATATGCTGTACTGCATGGCTCTTGTAAGGGGCATTGCAAGTTGCTCCGTCCTAATTTCTGGCAGCTTTTGCTGGGAAAGCATAAGCAAATACTATGGGACACCCACTCCCCAATAATGGGACTTATGTTTGTAATATGCTGTACTGCATGGCTCTTGTAAGGGGCATTGCAAGTTGCTCCGTCCTAATTTTTGGCAGCTTTTGCTGGGAAAGCATAAGCAAATACTATGGGACACCCACTCCCCAATAATGGGACTCATGTTTGTATTATGCTGTACTGCATGGCTCTTGTAAGGGGCATTGCAAGTTGCTCCGTCCTAATTTTTGGCAGCTTTTGCTGGGAAAGCATAAGCAAATACTATGGGACACCCACTCCCCAATAATGGGACTTATGTTTGTAATATGCTGTACTGCATGGCTCTTGTAAGGGGCATTGCAAGTTGCTCCGTCCTAATTTTTGGCAGCTTTTGCTTGGAAAGCATAAGCAAATTCTATGGGACACCCACTCTCCAATAATGGGACTTATGTTTGTAATATGCTGTACTGCATGGCTCTTGTAAGGGGCATTGCAAGTTGCTCCGTCCTAATTTTTGGCAGCTTTTGCTGGGAAAGCATAAGCAAATACTATGGGACACCCACTCCGCAATAATGGGACTTATGTTTGTAATATGCTGTACTGCATGGCTCTTGTAAGGGGCATTGCAAGTTGCTCCATCCTAATTTTTGGCAGCTTTTGCTGGGAAAGCATAAGCAAATACTATGGGACACCCACTCTCCAATAATGGGACTTATGTTTGTAATATGCTGTACTGCATGGCTCTTGTAAGGGGCATTGCAAGTTGCTCCGTCCTAATTTTTGGCAGCTTTTGCTGGGAAAGCATAAGCAAATACTATGGGACACCCACTCCGCAATAATGGGACTTATGTTTGTAATATGCTGTACTGCATGGCTCTTGTAAGGGGCATTGCAAGTTGCTCGGTCCTAATTTTTGGCAGCTTTTGCTGGGAAAGCATAAGCAAATACTATGGGACACCCACTCCCCAATAATGGGACTTATGTTTGTAATATGCTGTACTGCATGGCTCTTGTAAGGGGCATTGCAAGTTGCTCCGTCCTAATTTTTGGCAGCTTTTGCTGGGAAAGCATAAGCAAATACTATGGGACACCCACTCCCCAATAATGGGACTTATGTCTGTAATATGCTGTACTGCATGGCTCTTGTAAGGGGCATTGCAAATTGCTCCGTCCTAATTTTTGGCAGCTTTTGCTGGGAAAGCATAAGCAAATACTATGGGACACCCACTCCCCAATAATGGGACTTATGTTTGTAATATGCTGTACTGCATGGCTCTTGTAAGGGGCATTGCAAGTTGCTCCTTCCTAATTTCTGGCAGCTTTTGCTGGGAAAGCATAAGCAAATACTATGGGACACCCACTCCCCAATAATGGGACTTATGTTTGTAATATGCTGTACTGCATGGCTCTTGTAAGGGGCATTGCAAGTTGCTCCGTCCTAATTTTTGGCAGCTTTTGCTTGGAAAGCATAAGCAAATTCTATGGGACACCCACTCTCCAATAATGGGACTTATGTTTGTAATATGCTGTACTGCATGGCTCTTGTAAGGGGCATTGCAAGTTGCTCCGTCCTAATTTTTGGCAGCTTTTGCTGGGAAAGCATAAGCAAATACTATGGGACACCCACTCCGCAATAATGGGACTTATGTTTGTAATATGCTGTACTGCATGGCTCTTGTAAGGGGCATTGCAAGTTGCTCCGTCCTAATTTTTGGCAGCTTTTGCTTGGAAAGCATAAGCAAATTCTATGGGACACCCACTCTCCAATAATGGGACTTATGTTTGTAATATGCTGTACTGCATGGCTCTTGTAAGGGGCATTGCAAGTTGCTCCGTCCTAATTTTTGGCAGCTTTTGCTGGGAAAGCATAAGCAAATACTATGGGACACCCACTCCGCAATAATGGGACTTATGTTTGTAATATGCTGTACTGCATGGCTCTTGTAAGGGGCATTGCAAGTTGCTCGGTCCTAATTTTTGGCAGCTTTTGCTGGGAAAGCATAAGCAAATACTATGGGACACCCACTCCCCAATAATGGGACTTATGTTTGTAATATGCTGTACTGCATGGCTCTTGTAAGGGGCATTGCAAGTTGCTCCGTCCTAATTTTTGGCAGCTTTTGCTGGGAAAGCATAAGCAAATACTATGGGACACCCACTCCCCAATAATGGGACTTATGTCTGTAATATGCTGTACTGCATGGCTCTTGTAAGGGGCATTGCAAATTGCTCCGTCCTAATTTTTGGCAGCTTTTGCTGGGAAAGCATAAGCAAATACAATGGGACACCCACTCCCCAATAATGGGACTTATGTTTGTAATATGCTGTACTGCATGGCTCTTGTAAGGGGCATTGCAAGTTGCTCCGTCCTAATTTTTGGCAGCTTTTGCTGGGAAAGCATAAGCAAATACTATGGGACACCCACTCCCCAATAATGGGACTTATGTTTGTAATATGCTGTACTGCATGGCTCTTGTAAGGGGCATTGCAAGTTGCTCCTTCCTAATTTTTGGCAGCTTTTGCTGGGAAAGCATAAGCAAATACTATGGGACACCCACTCCCCAATAATGGGACTTATGTTTGTAATATGCTGTATTGCATGGCTCTTGTAAGGGGCATTGCAAGTTGATCCGTCCTAATTTTTGGCAGCTTTTGTTTGGAATGCATAAGAAAATACTATGGGACACCCACTCCCCAATAATGGGACTTATGATTGTAATATGCTGTACTGCATGGCTCTTGTAAGGGGCATTGCAAGTTGCTCTGTCCTAATTTTTGGCAGCTTTTGATTGGAAAGCATAAGCAAAGACTATGGGACACCCACTCCCCAATAATGGGACTTATGTTTGTAATATGCTGTACTGCATGGCTCTTGTAAGGGGCATTGCAAGTTGCTCCGTCCTAATTTTTGGCAGCTTTTGCTGGGAAAGCATAAGCAAATACTATGGGACACCCACTCCCGAATAATGGGACTTATGTTTGTAATATGGTGTGCTGCATGGCTCTTGTAAGGGGCATTGCAAGTTGCTCCGTCCTAATTTTTGGCAGCTTTTGCTGGGAAAGCATAAGCAAATACTATGGGACACCCACTCCCCAATAATGGGACTTATGTTTGTAATATGCTGTACTGCATGGCTCTTGTAAGGGGCATTGCAAGTTGCTCCGTCCTAATATTTGGCAGCTTTTACTGGGAAAGCATAAGCAAATACTATGGGACACCTACTCCCCAATAATGGGACTTATGTTTGTAATATGCTGTACTGCATGGCTCTTGTAAGGGGCATTGCAAGTTGCTCCGTCCTAATTTTTGGCAGCTTTTGCTGGGAAAGCATAAGCAAATACTATGGGACACCCACTCCCCAATAATCGGACTTATGTTTGTAATATGCTGTACAGCATGGCTCTTGTAAGGGGCATTGCAAGTTGCTCCGTCCTAATTTTTGGCAGCTTTTGCTTGGAAAGCATAAGCAAATACTATGGGACACCCACTCCCCAATAATGGGACTTATGTTTGTAATATGCTGTACTGCATGGCTCTTGTAAGGGGCATTGCAAGTTGCTCTGTCCTAATATTTGGCAGCTTTTACTGGGAAATCATAAGCAAATACTATGGGACACCCACTCCCCAATAATGGAACTTATGTTTGTAATATGCTGTACTGCATGTGACGCGCCCCTGGGCCTGTGTCGCGCTGCGTTGCGCAGACGGGAGCTTACCCGGTGCCGGATCTGTTGAGGGTTGTAGTCTCGTGGCGGTGACCCGGTCCATGCCCAGGGAGTCAAACTGGACGGCAGTCTATTAGTAGTAAATGGTTGATGACTACGCCACCCGTTGAGTGCAGCCAGGGGGCTGCTGCTGCAGGGCAGACCGCTGAGGCCGATGGTGGGATTGTGCAGCGAGATAGTATAACCCCCAACGGGAGGGGTATGGCCTCAGGGCAGCCGACGTGGATGATGGGGGTAACAGGAACCACTCAGAGACGGTGCGGTGTAGTTCAGGGTCTTTACTGGTAACAACGATAGACCCTCCCGGAGTACTTGCTAGCGAACGGGGCCTGGTCAGTCCTTGAGCAGATGGGATCTCCCCTGGCCAGGCGTAGTTGTAGGCCTCCCAAACTGACTGTACTCTTCTGGCTACCTTGCTAGAAGCTGATGTAAGTAGCTCACGTCCCTGAGTGTACCGTGTGGTGCTCACCCGTATGGCCGGTGACTCGGGGCCTTCTAATGGCTTCCGCTCCACGATGGCGGTGCTGGTCCCACGCGTGTGACCGTGCCTTCGGGCTTCTGGGCCAGAGGACCTGAAATCCCCTGCCCGCCGGATTCTGCTGCTGGGCAGGAATTAGTCCCCACAGCCTCGGACTCCGGGTCCGGTAAAAAGTGTTCTTAGTCAGGGCGGGCTCTGCAGCTCCCAGCCCCTGACTCCTGGTAACTGCTGTTTCTTCCTATGCTGTCTCTACTTCTTCTCTTCTTCTACTCACTAACCCTGCCTCAGCCCCAGGTTTATATAGGGGAAGTTCTTCCCCTCCCAAGACTGGGCAGGAGGTGTGGCATGCACAGGATCCCTGACTAAAGGACCTCCCACCTGCTCTCAGACATAACATTACGTTACTGTGGCAACCAGACCCCTGGGGTGTCACATTCCCCCCTAGTAAAATTTAGTACTCCGGGACTAAACATATTTTTTTTTTTTTTAAAAAAAAACATAACAAGGTATAACAATAACAATACAATAAGAAAAACACATAAGATGGTTACGGCGTGTCCGCAACCGGGTGCAGTTTTGAAAAGCAAGGTGTCCATTTCACCAAAACAGGGAGACGTAACCAGGTAGGGGTCTGTCCTACCCCGAGTCCTTAACAGTCTCTAGTCCATCCTGGGTTACGCTCCAACTATGTACAAGGATTCCCGGTAAATCCACCAAGGACTCCTAAAAATAACTGGAAACACAAAATTATACACAAGCAACAATACACAGATAAACATAAATAAAACAATTTATACACTTCAAATCCTCCAGCGTGCGGGTAACTGGCCTCTAGTGGCCCTAGTGGACCTACGGAGCTGACTGTCTGGCCCTGAACTACAGGGTGTAGGAGCTGTCAAGGGTAAACTGGGCAGCTGTCTACCGGCTCTTTGTCTCACTAGGGGTACGGCAGGCTCACTATAAGCAGAGGGTTGATCCTCCTGTTCTGCTTGTGTGGAGTCTTCTGCCTCCTGGACCGGCTGTTCTTCCAGCTCTACCTGTTGCTCCGTAGGTGCTTGGGATGCTGGTTGGAGGAAGGTGAGTACGGGTACCACAACTGCGCCATTGACTTGAGTCCAAGACCGAGGGAAGTCCCCGAGCACAGTACTAACCATATCTTCCCTTTCCTCTACGGGTCGATGGTCTTCTTGTTCCTCTTCAGGGTTCCTCAGTTGTTCGGGACACTTCTTCAGGTGGTCCCGGGATACAATGGCTGTGGTTTCCCCTCCGTCTTTACTGATGGTACAAACCTTCGGGTTGTCGTGGCTTGAGGGCAGTACGGTGTACGGGTCCTTCTCCCACTGGTCGTCCAACTTGTGGAGCCGTCTCTTCCTCTTCAAGACCTGCTCTCCGGGTACCAGGGGAACAGCGGGAGCATACTGGTTGTAAGTTTTCTCTTGTCTTTCCCTAGCCTGACAGAGACTTCGCTCCACGCTCTCCTGTACTCTCCGGTACTGCTGCTGCCTCTCTGTGTCCCAGTCTGCTTCTGGTGAAGTGTCCTCGGGTGTCAGGACTCCCATTTCCAGGTCAACAGGTAACTTACCAGGTCTTGCCCTCATTAGGTAAGCCGGGGTACAGTTGGTGGAACCTACCGGGATGTGGTTGTATAGGTCCACCAGATCGGGCAGCTTCTCAGGCCACAGACTGCGTTCTTCCAGGGGCAACGTTTTCAGAAGATCCATTACCACCTGGTTCATTTTCTCACAAAGTCCATTAGTTTGCGGATGATAGGGTGTCGTCCTTATCTTCCGGCAGCCATACAGAGTGCAGAATTCTTGGAAGACCTCCGCTTCAAAGGCAGGTCCCTGGTCTGTCAACACTTGGTCCGGGTACCCGTGTGGACGGCAGAAATGCTGCTGGAAGGCTCTCGCTGCTGTTCGAGCTGTTAAGTCCTTGACGGGGACGACAACCAAGAACCGGGAGTAGTGATCCACGATGGTTAGTGCGTAGACGTAGCCACTTCTGCTTGGGGTCAGTTTTACATGATCCAAGGCTACCAGTTCCAACGGCTGCCGGGTGACGATGGACTGCAGGGGAGTCTTCTGGCTGGCACGATCCTTCCTTCTTAGGTTGCACGGGCCACAGTCTCTGCACCACTTCTCAATGGTCCCCCTCATGCCTACCCAGTGGAATCGCTCGCGCAGCAGGAACTCCAGCTTCTTCCACCCGAAGTGTCCAGCTCCGTCGTGGTATGCCTCCATCACCATGGCTGCGTCTCTTCGTGGCACCACTACTTGCCAGAGTAATTCATGCGTCCGGGAGTTAACCATTCTGCGGCACAACTTCCCTTTGTAAAGGAACAGTCGACTCTTCTCTGCCCATAGTTGTTTGGCTTCCTCCGGAGCGTCTGGTTCAAGGCGAGCCTCCGGCCGAGTCAGCATCTCCTTCACCAGTCGGACGGCAGGGTCGCTGTCTTGCGTTTCCGCCCAGTTGTAGTGAGGTAAGGGGTTCAACGTAGCAGCCTGCTTACTCCTTACCCGGTGGGAATACTGGATAGTCCCATGACGGTGGAACGCAGGGAGTTCAACTTCTTCCAGTCCCTCCGGATCTTCTCCTTCGTCCGGCAGGTTGGGCATCCTGGACAGGGCGTCCGCGTTGGTATTGGAGCGTCCGGCCCGGTATTTGATTGTGAACTCGTAGTTGGACAGACGGGCCATCCACCTCTGCTCCAGGGCACCGAGTCTTGCCGTGTCCAGGTGTGTCAACGGGTTGTTATCCGTGTACACGGTGAACCGGGAAGAAGCGAGGTAATGCTTAAAGCGCTCGGTGACTGCCCATACTACGGCCAGGAACTCTAACTTAAATGAGCTGTAATTCTCGGGGTTCCTTTCGGTGGGTCGCAGTTTTCGGCTGGCGTAGGCGATTACTCGTTCCTTCCCCTGCTGGATCTGGGACAGTACGGCTCCTAGCCCGATGTTACTGGCGTCGGTGTAGAGGATAAAGGGCTGGCTATAATCCGGGTACGCCAGGATTTCGTCCCCCGTGAGGGCCATCTTCAGCTGGCGGAAGGACTCTTCTTCCAGCTCCTCCCATTTGAAGGGCGGCTTCTGGTTCTTGGCCTTCCGGGACTGGCCTATCAGGAGGTCCTGCATAGGTGCTGCCTTTTTGGTGAAACCGGGAATAAACCTTCGGTAGTAGCCTACCAACCCGAGGAACTGCCGCACTTCTTTTACGCTGGAGGGGCTTGGCCATTCCTTAATTGCGGTGATCTTATCAGGGTCGGGAGCCACTCCGTCAGCGCTCACCACGTGTCCCAGGTACTGCACCTTTGGTTTCAGGAGGTGACACTTGGAGGGTTTCACCTTTAGGCCGTAACTTGCCAGAGCTTCGAACACTTCCGCCAGGTGTTTCAGGTGGTCCTCATACGTCTTGGAATATACGATGACATCGTCCAGGTACAACAGGACCGTCTCGAAGTTTCTGTGGCCCAGACAACACTCCATTAGTCGTTGGAAGGTTCCCGGTGCGTTGCAGAGTCCGAACGGCATGCAGGTGAACTCGCTAAGTCCCATCGGGGTGGTGAATGCGGTCTTCTCCCGGTCCGCCTCTGCTACAGGAACCTGCCAGTACCCGCTAGTGAGATCCAAGGTAGAGAAGAAGTTAGCAGATCTTAAAGCAGCCAATGACTCCTCTATCCTTGGTAAGGGGTACGCATCCTTGTGTGTGATACGATTGATTTTCCGGTAATCTACACACATCCTCATGGTGTTGTCTTTTTTTCTGACTAAGACTAGTGGAGCTGCCCAGGGGCTACAGCTATCCCTGATCACCCCAGCCTCCTTCATGTCTCTAAGCATCCCCTTGGCGTGTTGGTAGTGTGCAGGGGGTACGGGTCGATACCTCTCTTTTATGGGAGGATGGTCTCCCGTGGGGATGTGGTGTTCTACCCCCTTGACTCGCCCGAAGTCTAACGGGTGTTTACTAAACACTCTCTCGTACTCTTGAACCACCCGATAGACTCCCTGTTTCTGATGTGAGGGAGTGGAGTCAGTACCCAAATGTAGTTGCTGACACCAGTCCTCCTTTGTTTTCTTAGAGCCGTTACCTTCCTCCGGGTGAGATGGAGGCAAGGGTTCCACAGATTGTATAGCATTTTGGTTAATGGTATATAATTTGGCTAGCGTGGCATACCGGGGCAGGTACACTTCCCTCTTCCCGATATTGATTATGCGAACGGGCACCCTCCCATGGCGTACATTAACCACCCCCCGTGCTGTCAAGATGGTGGGCCTACTGTCTGAGTAAACTGGTTCTACCATTGCCTGGTAATCTCTACCTCTCAGACCAATAGCTGCCCGGCACCAAATCATCATTTCACTTTTTGGGGGCATGGCAATAGGAAAAGGGTCACACATTCTTACGCTACCAATCTCACCGCCGGAGAGTTCCACCTGTTGCCGTCGCATCAGTGCCCGGATCTCTTTCTGGAGCACCCGCTGCTCGCCGGAGCTGGCGTTCTTGGCAACCTGCTGTAAAAGGAAAATCACCTCTGCAAGACAATTTTCAATTACATTAGTTCCTAGAGTTATTTTTGGGTGACTCTCATGTTTGTCAATATCTACAATGATCAGTCCCTGTGCTGCCAGTTCGACTCTACCGATTTTGATGGTCACCTCTTTAAATCCGATCTGTGGCACGGGCTGGCCATTGCTGGCGATGATACTCAAGTCGTCGTCAGGGTAGCGGGTAATATCCGAGTCATTCCAGTACTGCTTAAAGAGCACGTACGGGATGGTGGTGACCTGTGACCCGGTGTCCAGTAGGGCACTCATGGGAATGCCATCCAGTACCACAGGCAAGACTGGACGTCCTCCCACATATCTGTCGCGCCAGTTCGATGGGCCTGGTGATCTTTTTCCTTGGGGGTTGGCCCTCTACCCCAGGTTGTGCCCGTTTAAAGAACAGTACCTTTCCATATGTCCGGGTTGATTGCAGCGGCGGCAGATGGGTCGTCCGTCCTCGCTGTATCGGTCACTGGGTCTTCCTCTGGCCGGTGGGGTCCTCCTTGGTCGACGCCACGGGATGTCCTCTGGTCCGGATGCCAGCTGGATCTTCCCTGGAGTGGAAACCTGTAAAGACTGCACAGTTCGGGTTAGCGCAGCAACGCTCTTAACTAGCTCTTGGACCTGATGGTGTAGGTCTGGAGCCGGGTCATTGTCCAAAGCCTGCGCATCAGCTCCCACAGGCCCTGCCGACAAGGGCGCCGCCTCCTGGTGGTAAGTGATAGCTGGGCGCCTGTGGGTCACAACGCCACCCGGTGCCGGTTCTTGGAGCACCCGGATGGCTCTGTCCTTGAACTGTGCAAAGCCCAGATGGGGATCCTGTAAGGCCATCGCCCGCAACTGGGTTCGGTGGGCATTACAATACAGTCCCTCTATAAACTGTTCGGTCAACAGCCTGTCCTCGTTTCCCACTCCATCAGGGTCGGTCTGCTTAATGGCCCTCAGGGCCTCTTGTAGGTTTAGTGCATAGTCCCTTATACTCTCATGCGCTCGCTGCTTGCACCCGTAGAATCTAAGCTTAATCTCGGCTGAGGTGCGGGTATCAAAGGTGTCCTTCAGCCGGGTTAGTATCCCTGCGACAGTCTTCCTCCCAGGTGGCCAGGATTTTACTTCCCTTTTGGCTGCCCCGGTTAGTTGGGCCACCAGGATGCTCACTTTTTGCTCTTCTGTAAGGGGGTACACCTGGAAGAGGCTATCCAGCTTTTCTCTAAAGTCATGCAGGGTATGTGACTCCCCTGAGTACTGGGGTAGCCAAGCTGCTCCCGGGATATAGGGCATGGTGAAGGGCATAACTGCAGCAGCGGTAGCGCTGGCGGGGGTTGAGGCAGTGAAGCTCTCCTCCGTATCCGACATCTTCCTCCCCCCTAGTGGACCGTGGCCTACCTTGCGATGATCCTCTTCCGTAGGCCGCGGCTCCGCAGTAGATCGTAAGGGTTGAGGACCTTCCGTCGCGCTCCGGTGACGTCGGCGTCTGCTGGGCTCCTTCCAGGACCTTACGCAACGTCCGGACGTGAGGCGGGGCTTCAGTTCTCGCACGCTTTCGGAGTCCACGCCCCTCTTCTTCCCGCGCGGCGTCCTCAAGATGGCGTCCAACGGCGGGAAAACTCCACGGATGGCGGGAAGAAGGCTGAAGATGGCGCCGGATGGCGGGAATCTTCACAGATGGCGGGAAGAAGGCTGAAAATGGCGCCGGATGGCGGGAATCTTCACCGATGGCGGGAAAACTTCACGGATGGTAAGTTTTAAAAGTCTCTTTTTCAGGCACGCAGTACCCGGTGGTTGCGGGCACGGAATCCTGCCGACTACGCCAAAGTTGGCGCGCCCCTGGGCCTGTGTCGCGCTGCGTTGCGCAGACGGGAGCTTACCCGGTGCCGGATCTGTTGAGGGTTGTAGTCTCGTGGCGGTGACCCGGTCCGTGCCCAGGGAGTCAAACTGGACGGCAGTCTATTAGTAGTAAATGGTTGATGACTACGCCACCCGTTGAGTGCAGCCAGGGGGCTGCTGCTGCAGGGCAGACCGCTGAGGCCGATGGTGGGATTGTGCAGCGAGATAGTATAACCCCCAACGGGAGGGGTATGGCCTCAGGGCAGCCGACGTGGATGATGGGGGTAACAGGAACCACTCAGAGACGGTGCGGTGTAGTTCAGGGTCTTTACTGGTAACAACGATAGACCCTCCCGGAGTACTTGCTAGCGAACGGGGCCTGGTCAGTCCTTGAGCAGATGGGATCTCCCCTGGCCAGGCGTAGTTGTAGGCCTCCCAAACTGACTGTACTCTTCTGGCTACCTTGCTAGAAGCTGATGTAAGTAGCTCACGTCCCTGAGTGTACCGTGTGGTGCTCACCCGTATGGCCGGTGACTCGGGGCCTTCTAATGGCTTCCGCTCCACAATGGCGGTGCTGGTCCCATGCGTGTGACCGTGCCTTCGGGCTTCTGGGCCAGAGGACCTGAAATCCCCTGCCCGCCGGATTCTGCTGCTGGGCAGGAATTAGTCCCCACAGCCTCGGACTCCGGGTCCGGTAAAAAGTGTTCTTAGTCAGGGCGGGCTCTGCAGCTCCCAGCCCCTGACTCCTGGTAACTGCTGTTTCTTCCTATGCTGTCTCTACTTCTTCTCTTCTTCTACTCACTAACCCTGCCTCAGCCCCAGGTTTATATAGGGGAAGTTCTTCCCCTCCCAAGACTGGGCAGGAGGTGTGGCATGCACAGGATCCCTGACTAAAGGACCTCCCACCTGCTCTCAGACATAACATTACGTTACTGTGGCAACCAGACCCCTGGGGTGTCACACATGGCTCTTGTAAGGGGCATTGCAAGTTGCTCCGTCCTAATTTTTGGCAGCTTTTGCTTGGAAAGCATAAGCAAATACTATGGGACACCCACTCCCCAATAATGGGACTTATGTTTGTACTATGCTGTACTGCATAGCTCTTGTAAGGGGCATTGCAAGTTGCTCCGTCCTAATTATTGGCAGCTTTTGCTTGGAAAGCATAAGCAAATACTATGGGACACCCACTCCCCAATAATGGGACTTATGTTTGTAATATGCTGTACTGCATGGCTCTTGTAAGGGGCATTGCAAGTTGCTCCGTCCTAATTTTTGGCAGCTTTTGCTGGGAAAGCATAAGCAAATACTATGGGACACCCACTCCCCAATAATGGGAGTTATGTTTGTAATATGCTGAACTGCATGGCTCTTGTAAGGGGCATTGCAAGTTGCTCCGTCGTAATTTTTGGCAGCTTTTGCTTGGAAAGCATAAGCAAATACTATGGGACACCCACTCAACAATAATGGGACTTATGTTTGTAATATGCTGTACTGCATGGCTCTTGTAAGGGGCATTGCAAGTTGCTCCGTCCTAATTTTTGGCAGCTTTTGCTTGGAAAGCATAAGCAAATTCTATGGGACACCCACTCTCCAATAATGGGACTTATGTTTGTAATATGCTGTACTGCATGGCTCTTGTAAGGGGCATTGCAAGTTGCTCCGTCGTAATTTTTGGCAGCTTTTGCTTGGAAAGCATAAGCAAATACTATGGGACACCCACTCAACAATAATGGGACTTATGTTTGTAATATGCTGTACTGCATGGCTCTTGTAAGGGGCATTGCAAGTTGCTCCGTCCTAATTTTTGGCAGCTTTTGCTGGGAAAGCATAAGCAAATACTATGGGACACCCACTCCCCAATAATGGGACTTATGTTTGTAATATGCTGTACTGCATGGCTCTTGTAAGGGGCATTGCAAGTTGCTCCGTCCTAATTTTTGGCAGCTTTTGCTTGGAAAGCATAAGCAAATTCTATGGGACACCCACTCTCCAATAATGGGACTTATGTTTGTAATATGCTGTACTGCATGGCTCTTGTAAGGGGCATTGCAAGTTGCTCCGTCCTAATTTTTGGCAGCTTTTGCTGGGAAAGCATAAGCAAATACTATGGGACACCCACTCCGCAATAATGGGACTTATGTTTGTAATATGCTGTACTGCATGGCTCTTGTAAGGGGCATTGCAAGTTGCTCCGTCCTAATTTTTGGCAGCTTTTGCTGGGAAAGCATAAGCAAATACTATGGGACACCCACTCCCCAATAATGGGACTTATGTTTGTAATATGCTGTACTGCATGGCTCTTGTAAGGGGCATTGCAAGTTGCTCCGTCCTAATTTTTGGCAGCTTTTGCTGGGAAAGCATAAGCAAATACTATGGGACACCCACTCCCCAATAATCGGACTTATGTTTGTAATATGCTGTACAGCATGGCTCTTGTAAGGGGCATTGCAAGTTGCTCCGTCCTAATTTTTGACAGCTTTTGCTTGGAAAGCATAAGCAAATACTATGGGACACCCACTCCCCAATAATGGGACTTATGTTTGTAATATGATGTACTGCATGGCTCTTGTAAGGGGCATTGCAAGTTGCTCTGTCCTAATATTTGGCAGCTTTTGCTGGGAAAGCATAAGCAAATACTATGGGACACCCACTCCCCAATAATGGGACTTATGTTTGTAATATGCTGTACTGCATGGCTCTTGTAAGGGGCATTGCAAGTTGCTCCGTCCTAATTTTTGGCAGCTTTTGCTTGGAAAGCATAAGCAAATACTATGGGACACCCACTCCCCAATAATGGGACTTATCTTTGTACTATGCTGTACTGCATAGCTCTTGTAAGGGGCATTGCAAGTTGCTCCGTCCTAATTATTGGCAGCTTTTGCTTGGAAAGCATAAGCAAATACTATGGGACACCCACTCCCCAATAATGGGACTTATGTTTGTAATATGCTGTACTGCATGGCTCTTGTAAGGGGCATTGCAAGTTGCTCCGTCCTAATTTTTGGCAGCTTTTGCTGGGAAAGCATAAGCAAATACTATGGGACACCCACTCCCCAATAATGGGAGTTATGTTTGTAATATGCTGAACTGCATGGCTCTTGTAAGGGGCATTGCAAGTTGCTCCGTCCTAATTTTTGGCAGCTTTTGCTTGGAAAGCATAAGCAAATACTATGGGACACCCACTCAACAATAATGGGACTTATGTTTGTAATATGCTGTACTGCATGGGTCTTGTAAGGGGCATTGCAAGTTGCTCCGTCCTAATTTCTGGCAGCTTTTGCTGGGAAAGCATAAGCAAATACTATGGGACACCCACTCCCCAATAATGGGACTTATGTTTGTAATATGCTGTACTGCATGGCTCTTGTAAGGGGCATTGCAAGTTGCTCCGTCCTAATTTTTGGCAGCTTTTGCTGGGAAAGCATAAGCAAATACTATGGGACACCCACTCCCCAATAATGGGACTCATGTTTGTATTATGCTGTACTGCATGGCTCTTGTAAGGGGCATTGCAAGTTGCTCCGTCCTAATTTTTGGCAGCTTTTGCTGGGAAAGCATAAGCAAATACTATGGGACACCCACTCCCCAATAATGGGACTTATGTTTGTAATATGCTGTACTGCATGGCTCTTGTAAGGGGCATTGCAAGTTGCTCCGTCCTAATTTTTGGCAGCTTTTGCTTGGAAAGCATAAGCAAATTCTATGGGACACCCACTCTCCAATAATGGGACTTATGTTTGTAATATGCTGTACTGCATGGCTCTTGTAAGGGGCATTGCAAGTTGCTCCGTCCTAATTTTTGGCAGCTTTTGCTGGGAAAGCATAAGCAAATACTATGGGACACCCACTCCGCAATAATGGGACTTATGTTTGTAATATGCTGTACTGCATGGCTCTTGTAAGGGGCATTGCAAGTTGCTCAGTCCTAATTTTTGGCAGCTTTTGCTGGGAAAGCATAAGCAAATACTATGGGACACCCACTCCCCAATAATGGGACTTATGTTTGTAATATGCTGTACTGCATGGCTCTTGTAAGGGGCATTGCAAGTTGCTCTGTCCTAATTTTTGGCAGCTTTTGCTGGGAAAGCATAAGCAAATACTATGGGACACCCACTCCCCAATAATGGGACTTATGTCTGTAATATGCTGTACTGCATGGCTCTTGTAAGGGGCATTGCAAATTGCTCTGTCCTAATTTTTGGCAGCTTTTGCTGGGAAAGCATAAGCAAATACTATGGGACACCCACTCCCCAATAATGGGACTTATGTTTGTAATATGCTGTACTGCATGGCTCTTGTAAGGGGCATTGCAAGTTGCTCCGTCCTAATTTCTGGCAGCTTTTGCTGGGAAAGCATAAGCAAATACTATGGGACACCCACTCCCCAATAATGGGACTTATGTTTGTAATATGCTGTACTGCATGGCTCTTGTAAGGGGCATTGCAAGTTGCTCCGTCCTAATTTTTGGCAGCTTTTGCTGGGAAAGCATAAGCAAATACTATGGGATACCCACTCCCCAATAATGGGACTTATGTTTGTAATATGCTGTACTGCATGGCTCTTGTAAGGGGCATTGCAAGTTGCTCCGTCCTAATTTTTGGCAGCTTTTACTGGGAAAGCATAAGCAAATACTATGGGACACCTACTCCCCAATAATGGGACTTATGTTTGTAATATGCTGTACTGCATGGCTCTTGTAAGGGGCATTGCAAGTTGCTCCGTCCTAATTTTTGTCAGCTTTTGCTGGGAAAGCATAAGCAAATACTATGGGACACCCACTCCGCAATAATGGGACTTATGTTTGTAATATGCTGTACTGCATGGCTCTTGTAAGGGGCATTGCAAGTTGCTCCGTCCTAATTTTTGGCAGCTTTTGCTGGGAAAGCATAAGCAAATACTATGGGACACCCACTCCCCAATAATGGGACTTATGTTTGTAATATGCTGTACTGCATGGCTCTTGTAAGGGGCATTGCAAGTTGCTCCGTCCTAATTTTTGGCAGCTTTTGCTTGGAATGCATAAGAAAATACTATGGGACACCCACTCCCCAATAATGGGACTTATGATTGTAATATGCTGTACTGCATGGCTCTTGTAAGGGGCATTGCAAGTTGCTCTGTCCTAATTTTTGGCAGCTTTTGATTGGAAAGCATAAGCAAATACTATGGGACACCCACTCCCCAATAATGGGACTTATGTTTGTAATATGCTGTACTGCATGGCTCTTGTAAGGGGCATTGCATGTTGCTCCGTCCTAATTTTTGGCAGCTTTTGTTGGGAAAGCATAAGCAAATACTATGGGACACCCAGTCCCGAATAATGGGACTTATGTTTGTAATATGCTGTACTGCATGGCTCTTGTAAGGGGCATTGCAAGTTGCTCCGTCCTAATTTTTGGCAGCTTTTGCTGGGAAAGCATAAGCAAATACTATGGGACACCCACTCCCCAATAATGGGACTTATGTTTGTAATATGCTGTACTGCATGGCTCTTGTAAGGGGCATTGCAAGTTGCTCCGTCCTAATATTTGGCAGCTTTTACTGGGAAAGCATAAGCAAATACTATGGGACACCTACTCCCCAATAATGGGACTTATGTTTGTAATATGCTGTACTGCATGGCTCTTGTAAGGGGCATTGCAAGTTGATCCGTCCTAATTTTTGGCAGCTTTTGCTGGGAAAGCATAAGCAAATACTATGGGACACCCACTCCCCAATAATCGGACTTATGTTTGTAATATGCTGTACAGCATGGCTCTTGTAAGGGGCATTGCAAGTTGCTCCGTCCTAATTTTTGGCAGCTTTTGCTTGGAAAGCATAAGCAAATACTATGGGACACCCACTTCCCAATAATGGGAGTTATGTTTGTAATATGCTGAACTGCATGGCTCTTGTAAGGGGCATTGCAAGTTGCTCCGTCCTAATTTTTGGCAGCTTTTGCTTGGAAAGCATAAGCAAATACTATGGGACACCCACTCAACAATAATGGGACTTATGTTTGTAATATGCTGTACTGCATGGCTCTTGTAAGGGGCATTGCAAGTTGCTCCGTCCTAATTTCTGGCAGCTTTTGCTGGGAAAGCATAAGCAAATACTATGGGACACCCACTCCCCAATAATGGGACTTATGTTTGTAATATGCTGTACTGCATGGCTCTTGTAAGGGGCATTGCAAGTTGCTCCGTCCTAATTTTTGGCAGCTTTTGCTTGGAATGCATAAGAAAATACTATGGGACACCCACTCCCCAATAATGGGACTTATGATTGTAATATGCTGTACTGCATGGCTCTTGTAAGGGGCATTGCAAGTTGCTCTGTCCTAATTTTTGGCAGCTTTTGATTGGAAAGCATAAGCAAATACTATGGGACACCCACTCCCCAATAATGGGACTTATGTTTGTAATATGCTGTACTGCATGGCTCTTGTAAGGGGCATTGCAAGTTGCTCCGTCCTAATTTTTGGCAGCTTTTGCTGGGAAAGCATAAGCAAATACTATGGGACACCCACTCCCGAATAATGGGACTTATGTTTGTAATATGCTGTACTGCATGGCTCTTGTAAGGGGCATTGCAAGTTGCTCCGTCCTAATTTTTGGCAGCTTTTGCTGGGAAAGCATAAGCAAATACTATGGGACACCCACTCCCCAATAATGGGACTTATGTTTGTAATATGCTGTACTGCATGGCTCTTGTAAGGGGCATTGCAAGTTGCTCCGTCCTAATATTTGGCAGCTTTTACTGGGAAAGCATAAGCAAATACTATGGGACACCTACTCCCCAATAATGGGACTTATGTTTGTAATATGCTGTACTGCATGGCTCTTGTAAGGGGCATTGCAAGTTGCTCCGTCCTAATTTTTGGCAGCTTTTGCTGGGAAAGCATAAGCAAATACTATGGGACACCCACTCCCCAATAATCGGACTTATGTTTGTAATATGCTGTACAGCATGGCTCTTGTAAGGGGCATTGCAAGTTGCTCCGCCCTAATTTTTGGCAGCTTTTGCTTGGAAAGCATAAGCAAATACTATGGGACACCCACTCCCCAATAATGGGACTTATGTTTGTAATATGCTGTACTGCATGGCTCTTGTAAGGGGCATTGCAAGTTGCTACGTTCTAATTTTTGGCAGCTTTTGCTGGGAAAACATAAGCAAATACTATGGGACACCCACTCCCCAATAATGGGACTTATGTTTGTAATATGCTGTGCTGCATTGCTCTTGTAAGGGGCATTGCTAGTTGCTACGTCCTAATTTTTGGCAGCTTTTGCTGGGAAAGCATAAGCAAATACTATGGGACACCCACTCCCCAATAATGGGACTTATGTTTGTAATATGCTGTACTGCATGGCTCTTGTAAGGGGCTTTGCAAGTTGCTCTGTCCTAATATTTGGCAGCTTTTACTGGGAAAGCATAAGCAAATACTATGGGACACCCACTCCCCAATAATGGGACTTATGTTTGTAATATGCTGTACTGCATGGCTCTTGTAAGGGGCATTGCAAGTTGCTCCGTCCTAATTTTTGGCAGCTTTTGCTTGGAAAGCATAAGCAAATACTATGGGACACCCACTCCCCAATAATGGGACTTATGTTTGTACTATGCTCTACTGCATGGCTCTTGTAAGGGGCATTGCAAGTTGCTCCGTCCTAATTATTGGCAGCTTTTGCTTGGAAAGCATAAGCAAATACTATGGGACACCCACTCCCCAATAATGGGACTTATGTTTGTAATATGCTGTACTGCATGGCTCTTGTAAGGGGCATTGCAAGTTGCTCCGTCCTAATTATTGGCAGCTTTTGCTTGGAATGCATAAGAAAATACTATGGGACACCCACTCCCCAATAATGGGACTTATGATTGTAATATGCTGTACTGCATGGCTCTTGTAAGGGGCATTGCAAGTTGCTCTGTCCTAATTTTTGGCAGCTTTTGATTGGAAAGCATAAGCAAATACTATGGGACACCCACTCCCCAATAATGGGACTTATGTTTGTAATATGCTGTACTGCATGGCTCTTGTAAGGGGCATTGCAAGTTGCTCCGTCCTAATTTTTAGCAGCTTTTGCTTGGAAAGCATAAGCAAATACTATGGGACACCCACTCCCCAATAATGGGACTTATGTTTGTAATATGCTGTACTGCATGGCTCTTGTAAGGGGCATTGCAAGTTGCTCCGTCCTAATTTTTGGCAGCTTTTGTTGGGAAAGCATAAGCAAATACTATGGGACACCCACTCCCGAATAATGGGACTTATGTTTGTAATATGCTGTACTGCATGGCTCTTGTAAGGGGCATTGCAAGTTGCTCCGTCCTAATTTTTGGCAGCTTTTGCTGGGAAAGCATAAGCAAATACTATGGGACACCCACTCCCCAATAATGGGACTTATGTTTGTAATATGCTGTACTGCATGGCTCTTGTAAGGGGCATTGCAAGTTGCTCCGTCCTAATATTTGGCAGCTTTTACTGGGAAAGCATAAGCAAATACTATGGGACACCTACTCCCCAATAATGGGACTTATGTTTGTAATATGCTGTACTGCATGGCTCTTGTAAGGGGCATTGCAAGTTGCTCCGTCCTAATTTTTGGCAGCTTTTGCTGGGAAAGCATAAGCAAATACTATGGGACACCCACTCCCCAATAATCGGACTTATGTTTGTAATATGCTGTACAGCATGGCTCTTGTAAGGGGCATTGCAAGTTGCTCCGTCCTAATTTTTGGCAGCTTTTGCTTGGAAAGCATAAGCAAATACTATGGGACACCCACTCCCCAATAATGGGACTTATGTTTGTAATATGCTGTACTGCATGGCTCTTGTAAGGGGCATTGCAAGTTGCTCCGTCCTAATTTTTGGCAGCTTTTGCTGGGAAAGCATAAGCAAATACTATGGGACACCCACTCCCCAATAATGGGAGTTATGTTTGTAATATGCTGAACTGCATGGCTCTTGTAAGGGGCATTGCAAGTTGCTCCGTCCTAATTTTTGGCAGCTTTTGCTTGGAAAGCATAAGCAAATACTATGGGACACCCACTCAACAATAATGGGACTTATGTTTGTAATATGCTGTACTGCATGGCTCTTGTAAGGGGCATTGCAAGTTGCTCCGTCCTAATTTCTGGCAGCTTTTGCTGGGAAAGCATAAGCAAATACTATGGGACACCCACTCCCCAATAATGGGACTTATGTTTGTAATATGCTGTACTGCATGGCTCTTGTAAGGGGCATTGCAAGTTGCTCCGTCCTAATTTTTGGCAGCTTTTGCTTGGAATGCATAAGAAAATACTATGGGACACCCACTCCCCAATAATGGGACTTATGATTGTAATATGCTGTACTGCATGGCTCTTGTAAGGGGCATTGCAAGTTGCTCTGTCCTAATTTTTGGCAGCTTTTGATTGGAAAGCATAAGCAAATACTATGGGACACCCACTCCCCAATAATGGGACTTATGTTTGTAATATGCTGTACTGCATGGCTCTTGTAAGGGGCATTGCAAGTTGCTCCGTCCTAATTTTTGGCAGCTTTTGCTGGGAAAGCATAAGCAAATACTATGGGACACCCACTCCCGAATAATGGGACTTATGTTTGTAATATGCTGTACTGCATGGCTCTTGTAAGGGGCATTGCAAGTTGCTCCGTCCTAATTTTTGGCAGCTTTTGCTGGGAAAGCATAAGCAAATACTATGGGACACCCACTCCCCAATAATGGGACTTATGTTTGTAATATGCTGTACTGCATGGCTCTTGTAAGGGGCATTGCAAGTTGCTCCGTCCTAATATTTGGCAGCTTTTACTGGGAAAGCATAAGCAAATACTATGGGACACCTACTCCCCAATAATGGGACTTATGTTTGTAATATGCTGTACTGCATGGCTCTTGTAAGGGGCATTGCAAGTTGCTCCGTCCTAATTTTTGGCAGCTTTTGCTGGGAAAGCATAAGCAAATACTATGGGACACCCACTCCCCAATAATCGGACTTATGTTTGTAATATGCTGTACAGCATGGCTCTTGTAAGGGGCATTGCAAGTTGCTCCGCCCTAATTTTTGGCAGCTTTTGCTTGGAAAGCATAAGCAAATACTATGGGACACCCACTCCCCAATAATGGGACTTATGTTTGTAATATGCTGTACTGCATGGCTCTTGTAAGGGGCATTGCAAGTTGCTACGTTCTAATTTTTGGCAGCTTTTGCTGGGAAAACATAAGCAAATACTATGGGACACCCACTCCCCAATAATGGGACTTATGTTTGTAATATGCTGTGCTGCATTGCTCTTGTAAGGGGCATTGCTAGTTGCTACGTCCTAATTTTTGGCAGCTTTTGCTGGGAAAGCATAAGCAAATACTATGGGACACCCACTCCCCAATAATGGGACTTATGTTTGTAATATGCTGTACTGCATGGCTCTTGTAAGGGGCTTTGCAAGTTGCTCTGTCCTAATATTTGGCAGCTTTTACTGGGAAAGCATAAGCAAATACTATGGGACACCCACTCCCCAATAATGGGACTTATGTTTGTAATATGCTGTACTGCATGGCTCTTGTAAGGGGCATTGCAAGTTGCTCCGTCCTAATTTTTGGCAGCTTTTGCTTGGAAAGCATAAGCAAATACTATGGGACACCCACTCCCCAATAATGGGACTTATGTTTGTACTATGCTGTACTGCATGGCTCTTGTAAGGGGCATTGCAAGTTGCTCTGTCCTAATTTTTGGCAGCTTTTGATTGGAAAGCATAAGCAAATACTATGGGACACCCACTCCCCAATAATGGGACTTATGTTTGTAATATGCTGTACTGCATGGCTCTTGTAAGGGGCATTGCAAGTTGCTCCGTCCTAATTTTTGGCAGCTTTTGCTGGGAAAGCATAAGCAAATACTATGGGACACCCACTCCCGAATAATGGGACTTATGTTTGTAATATGCTGTACTGCATGGCTCTTGTAAGGGGCATTGCAAGTTGCTCCGTCCTAATTTTTGGCAGCTTTTGCTGGGAAAGCATAAGCAAATACTATGGGACACCCACTCCCCAATAATGGGACTTATGTTTGTAATATGCTGTACTGCATGGCTCTTGTAAGGGGCATTGCAAGTTGCTCCGTCCTAATATTTGGCAGCTTTTACTGGGAAAGCATAAGCAAATACTATGGGACACCTACTCCCCAATAATGGGACTTATGTTTGTAATATGCTGTACTGCATGGCTCTTGTAAGGGGCATTGCAAGTTGCTCCGTCCTAATTTTTGGCAGCTTTTGCTGGGAAAGCATAAGCAAATACTATGGGACACCCACTCCCCAATAATCGGACTTATGTTTGTAATATGCTGTACAGCATGGCTCTTGTAAGGGGCATTGCAAGTTGCTCCGCCCTAATTTTTGGCAGCTTTTGCTTGGAAAGCATAAGCAAATACTATGGGACACCCACTCCCCAATAATGGGACTTATGTTTGTAATATGCTGTACTGCATGGCTCTTGTAAGGGGCATTGCAAGTTGCTCCGCCCTAATTTTTGGCAGCTTTTGCTTGGAAAGCATAAGCAAATACTATGGGACACCCACTCCCCAATAATGGGACTTATGTTTGTAATATGCTGTACTGCATGGCTCTTGTAAGGGGCATTGCAAGTTGCTACGTTCTAATTTTTGGCAGCTTTTGCTGGGAAAACATAAGCAAATACTATGGGACACCCACTCCCCAATAATGGGACTTATGTTTGTAATATGCTGTGCTGCATTGCTCTTGTAAGGGGCATTGCTAGTTGCTACGTCCTAATTTTTGGCAGCTTTTGCTGGGAAAGCATAAGCAAATACTATGGGACACCCACTCCCCAATAATGGGACTTATGTTTGTAATATGCTGTACTGCATGGCTCTTGTAAGGGGCTTTGCAAGTTGCTCTGTCCTAATATTTGGCAGCTTTTACTGGGAAAGCATAAGCAAATACTATGGGACACCCACTCCCCAATAATGGGACTTATGTTTGTAATATGCTGTACTGCATGGCTCTTGTAAGGGGCATTGCAAGTTGCTCCGTCCTAATTTTTGGCAGCTTTTACTTGGAAAGCATAAGCAAATACTATGGGACACCCACTCCCCAATAATGGGACTTATGTTTGTACTATGCTGTACTGCATGGCTCTTGTAAGGGGCATTGCAAGTTGCTCCGTCCTAATTATTGGCAGCTTTTGCTTGGAAAGCATAAGCAAATACTATGGGACACCCACTCCCCAATAATGGGACTTATGTTTGTAATATGCTGTACTGCATGGCTCTTGTAAGGGGCATTGCAAGTTGCTCCGTCCTAATTATTGGCAGCTTTTGCTTGGAATGCATAAGAAAATACTATGGGACACCCACTCCCCAATAATGGGACTTATGATTGTAATATGCTGTACTGCATGGCTCTTGTAAGGGGCATTGCAAGTTGCTCTGTCCTAATTTTTGGCAGCTTTTGATTGGAAAGCATAAGCAAATACTATGGGACACCCACTCCCCAATAATGGGACTTATGTTTGTAATATGCTGTACTGCATGGCTCTTGTAAGGGGCATTGCAAGTTGCTCCGTCCTAATTTTTAGCAGCTTTTGCTTGGAAAGCATAAGCAAATACTATGGGACACCCACTCCCCAATAATGGGACTTATGTTTGTAATATGCTGTACTGCATGGCTCTTGTAAGGGGCATTGCAAGTTGCTCCGTCCTAATTTTTGGCAGCTTTTGTTGGGAAAGCATAAGCAAATACTATGGGACACCCACTCCCGAATAATGGGACTTATGTTTGTAATATGCTGTACTGCATGGCTCTTGTAAGGGGCATTGCAAGTTGCTCCGTCCTAATTTTTGGCAGCTTTTGCTGGGAAAGCATAAGCAAATACTATGGGACACCCACTCCCCAATAATGGGACTTATGTTTGTAATATGCTGTACTGCATGGCTCTTGTAAGGGGCATTGCAAGTTGCTCCGTCCTAATATTTGGCAGCTTTTACTGGGAAAGCATAAGCAAATACTATGGGACACCTACTCCCCAATAATGGGACTTATGTTTGTAATATGCTGTACTGCATGGCTCTTGTAAGGGGCATTGCAAGTTGCTCCGTCCTAATTTTTGGCAGCTTTTGCTGGGAAAGCATAAGCAAATACTATGGGACACCCACTCCCCAATAATCGGACTTATGTTTGTAATATGCTGTACAGCATGGCTCTTGTAAGGGGCATTGCAAGTTGCTCCGTCCTAATTTTTGGCAGCTTTTGCTTGGAAAGCATAAGCAAATACTATGGGACACCCACTCCCCAATAATGGGACTTATGTTTGTAATATGCTGTACTGCATGGCTCTTGTAAGGGGCATTGCAAGTTGCTCCGTCCTAATTTTTGGCAGCTTTTGCTGGGAAAGCATAAGCAAATACTATGGGACACCCACTCCCCAATAATGGGAGTTATGTTTGTAATATGCTGAACTGCATGGCTCTTGTAAGGGGCATTGCAAGTTGCTCCGTCCTAATTTTTGGCAGCTTTTGCTTGGAAAGCATAAGCAAATACTATGGGACACCCACTCAACAATAATGGGACTTATGTTTGTAATATGCTGTACTGCATGGCTCTTGTAAGGGGCATTGCAAGTTGCTCCGTCCTAATTTCTGGCAGCTTTTGCTGGGAAAGCATAAGCAAATACTATGGGACACCCACTCCCCAATAATGGGACTTATGTTTGTAATATGCTGTACTGCATGGCTCTTGTAAGGGGCATTGCAAGTTGCTCCGTCCTAATTTTTGGCAGCTTTTGCTTGGAATGCATAAGAAAATACTATGGGACACCCACTCCCCAATAATGGGACTTATGATTGTAATATGCTGTACTGCATGGCTCTTGTAAGGGGCATTGCAAGTTGCTCTGTCCTAATTTTTGGCAGCTTTTGATTGGAAAGCATAAGCAAATACTATGGGACACCCACTCCCCAATAATGGGACTTATGTTTGTAATATGCTGTACTGCATGGCTCTTGTAAGGGGCATTGCAAGTTGCTCCGTCCTAATTTTTGGCAGCTTTTGCTGGGAAAGCATAAGCAAATACTATGGGACACCCACTCCCGAATAATGGGACTTATGTTTGTAATATGCTGTACTGCATGGCTCTTGTAAGGGGCATTGCAAGTTGCTCCGTCCTAATTTTTGGCAGCTTTTGCTGGGAAAGCATAAGCAAATACTATGGGACACCCACTCCCCAATAATGGGACTTATGTTTGTAATATGCTGTACTGCATGGCTCTTGTAAGGGGCATTGCAAGTTGCTCCGTCCTAATATTTGGCAGCTTTTACTGGGAAAGCATAAGCAAATACTATGGGACACCTACTCCCCAATAATGGGACTTATGTTTGTAATATGCTGTACTGCATGGCTCTTGTAAGGGGCATTGCAAGTTGCTCCGTCCTAATTTTTGGCAGCTTTTGCTGGGAAAGCATAAGCAAATACTATGGGACACCCACTCCCCAATAATCGGACTTATGTTTGTAATATGCTGTACAGCATGGCTCTTGTAAGGGGCATTGCAAGTTGCTCCGCCCTAATTTTTGGCAGCTTTTGCTTGGAAAGCATAAGCAAATACTATGGGACACCCACTCCCCAATAATGGGACTTATGTTTGTAATATGCTGTACTGCATGGCTCTTGTAAGGGGCATTGCAAGTTGCTACGTTCTAATTTTTGGCAGCTTTTGCTGGGAAAACATAAGCAAATACTATGGGACACCCACTCCCCAATAATGGGACTTATGTTTGTAATATGCTGTGCTGCATTGCTCTTGTAAGGGGCATTGCTAGTTGCTACGTCCTAATTTTTGGCAGCTTTTGCTGGGAAAGCATAAGCAAATACTATGGGACACCCACTCCCCAATAATGGGACTTATGTTTGTAATATGCTGTACTGCATGGCTCTTGTAAGGGGCTTTGCAAGTTGCTCTGTCCTAATATTTGGCAGCTTTTACTGGGAAAGCATAAGCAAATACTATGGGACACCCACTCCCCAATAATGGGACTTATGTTTGTAATATGCTGTACTGCATGGCTCTTGTAAGGGGCATTGCAAGTTGCTCCGTCCTAATTTTTGGCAGCTTTTGCTTGGAAAGCATAAGCAAATACTATGGGACACCCACTCCCCAATAATGGGACTTATGTTTGTACTATGCTGTACTGCATGGCTCTTGTAAGGGGCATTGCAAGTTGCTCCGTCCTAATTATTGGCAGCTTTTGCTTGGAAAGCATAAGCAAATACTATGGGACACCCACTCCCCAATAATGGGACTTATGTTTGTAATATGCTGTACTGCATGGCTCTTGTAAGGGGCATTGCAAGTTGCTCCGTCCTAATTATTGGCAGCTTTTGCTTGGAAAGCATAAGCAAATACTATGGGACACCCACTCCCCAATAATGGGACTTATGTTTGTAATATGCTGTACTGCATGGCTCTTGTAAGGGGCATTGCAAGTTGCTCCGTCCTAATTTTTGGCAGCTTTTGCTGGGAAAGCATAAGCAAATACTATGGGACACCCACTCCCCAATAATGGGAGTTATGTTTGTAATATGCTGAACTGCATGGCTCTTGTAAGGGGCATTGCAAGTTGCTCCGTCCTAATTTTTGGCAGCTTTTGCTTGGAAAGCATAAGCAAATACTATGGGACACCCACTCAACAATAATGGGACTTATGTTTGTAATATGCTGTACTGCATGGCTCTTGTAAGGGGCATTGCAAGTTGCTCCGTCCTAATTTCTGGCAGCTTTTGCTGGGAAAGCATAAGCAAATACTATGGGACACCCACTCCCCAATAATGGGACTTATGTTTGTAATATGCTGTACAGCATGGCTCTTGTAAGGGGCATTGCAAGTTGCTCCGTCCTAATTTTTGGCAGCTTTTGCTGGGAATGCATAAGAAAATACTATGGGACACCCACTCCCCAATAATGGGACTTATGATTGTAATATGCTGTACTGCATTTCTCTTGTAAGGGGCATTGCAAGTTGCTCTGTCCTAATTTTTGGCAGCTTTTGATTGGAAAGCATAAGCAAATACTATGGGACACCCACTCCCCAATAATGGGACTTATGTTTGTAATATGCTGTACTGCATGGCTCTTGTAAGGGGCATTGCAAGTTGCTCCGTCCTAATTTTTGGCAGCTTTTGCTGGGAAAGCATAAGCAAATACTATGGGACACCCACTCCCGAATAATGGGACTTATGTTTGTAATATGCTGTACTGCATGGCTCTTGTAAGGGGCATTGCAAGTTGCTCCGTCCTAATTTTTGGCAGCTTTTGCTTGGAAAGCATAAGCAAATACTATGGGACACCCACTCCCCAATAATGGGACTTATGTTTGTAATATGCTGTACTGCATGGCTCTTGTAAGGGGCATTGCAAGTTGCTCCGTCCTAATTTTTGGCAGCTTTTGCTTGGAAAGCATAAGCAAATACTATGGGACACCCACTCAACAATAATGGGACTTATGTTTGTAATATGCTGTACTGCATGGCTCTTGTAAGGGGCATTGCAAGTTGCTCCATCCTAATTTTTGTCAGCTTTTACTGGGAAAGCATAAGCAAATACTATGGGACACCTACTCCCCAATAATGGTACTTATGTTTGTAATATGCTGTACTGCATGGCTCTTGTAAGGGGCATTGCAAGTTGCTCTGTCCTAATTTTTGGCAGCTTTTGCTTGGAAAGCATAAGCAAATACCATGGGACACCCACTCCCCAATAATGGGACTTATGTTTGTAATATGCTGTACTGCATGTGACGCGCCCCCTGGGCCGTGTGTACACGTGTGTGGGATACCCGGGTCTCTGGGGTCTGTAGTCTCCGTGACGGTGACCCGGTCCCGTAGCTCAGGCTGGTCAAACCAGTGGCAGTCTTTCTTTGGTTTTGAAGTTAATTGTCCGACTGTGCCACCCGTGGATTGCGGTCAGGGAGTACCACCGCTGCGAGGCAGACCGCTGAGGCTGGTGTTGTGTGCGCAGCATAGAATGGGATAACTCCCCTCGGCAGGAGTATAGCCTCAGGGCAGTGAATGTGGATGATGGGGGTGATGGTGCACGAGCGCAGCAGGAGTGACTCAGAGTCTTTGCAGTGCAGTTCAGGGTCTTTACTGATGATTATAATGTAGACCCTCCCTGGAGTACTGGCTAGCATAAGAGGCCTGGTCAGTCTGTGAGCAAGCAGGAGTTCCCCTGGCCTGGTGGAGTTGTAGGCCTCCCCGTCTGTCTGCACTCTTCCTGGCTACCTTGCTGTAAGCGGGTAGAAGTAGCCCACGTCCCTGAGTGTACCGTGTAGTGCTCACCCGTATGGCTGGTGACTTGGGGCCTTCTGTTAGCCTCCGCTCCACGACGGCGGTGCTGGTCCCTTGCTTGTGACTGAGCCTCCGGGCTTCTATGGCCAGAGGACCTGAAATCCCCTGCTGACTGGTTTCTGCTGCTGGATTTATAAGTCCTCACAGCTTCGGACTCCTGTGTCCGGTTCCTATTGTCTTCTGCCAGGGCGAGCTCTGCTCAGCTTCCAGCCCCAGGTCTTTAGCTCCTAGCTCCTACAGAGCTCCTTGCTGTTACTTTCTCTTGCTCTCACTCTGACTCTGACTGTTCTCTGACTCACTCAACCCCGCCCCAGATCCAGTTTATAAGGGCAGAATTCTCCCCTCCCAGGATTGGGGCAGGAGGATGTTGCATGTTTAAGGGATCCTGACCAGGAAACCTCCCACTTGCTCTCCGACGTAATATCTCTATTACTGTGGTGACCAGGCCCTTGGGGTGCCACACATGGCTCTTGTAAGGGGCATTGCAGTTCCTCATAATTTTTGGAAAGCCTTCCATTCACTGTTTAGGCCAACAGTGCACGGGAGACCCAGTTGCTATAAATGGAAAAAAAGGTTTAGTTAACGCCCTCTGACCTCCATGTCATTTCCAAGGGGCATTGGAGTGGTTCAAAAATTTTGGTAGGCATTGCACTCACTGTATGCCCTCTAACTGTGTAGCCGAACTGCTCCTTTTGTTACAGAAACATATCCTACAAGACATATCTGGTGGACTGGCCTGATATTGATGTGAATGGTCACTGTTCCTCCTGCTCTTTCTCCTTTGCCACTACCTCATCCATCATTTATCACCTGAAGCTTTGTTTTAACGGGAGTCATAGAACTTGGACAGTAGCAGGAAAACATCCAGCAATCCTCGGAGGAGGTAGGATATGCGCCAAAACGCTGACCACCTCAGGCCTAGCCGCTACTACATACATGCGCTTGCATTACAACAAAACAAAGCAGATGCTAACTTCTATCATCCTCATCATGCTCCTCACCTTGGCACTCTCAACTCCCCTGATGGAGAAGCCAGGGCCCACGGGAGGAGTCTGATAGTCCGGTGGGCTCGGCCAATGCTGCCCTAAAGCAGGCCAGGCTAAGAAAAGTGTGGGAAAGGTTACCGGGACAAGTAGGGGTGGCTGGGGACCGAGTATGGACACCCGGCCACCCCCTGGAGGCTGGGGAGCAAGCGGGGACACCCGGCCACCAGGCGGCTGTGGACTGAGTATGGATACCAGGCCGCCAACACAGCCATGACGTGGTGGCCAGATTCCACCTCCACATGCCTAAAAGGCCCAATTTCAAGTTCAAGCAAGCAAGCAGTATGGTATTGCAGCCTGGGGGTGGGTGGGTGGGTGGCAGGCTGCATACTTGAGCTTGTATTGCAAGGAATGGGGGAGGCACAATTGAACACTGCCCTGGGACTAGAACTTGCATGGGGATAGTTGCAAGTCTACATCTTCTGATGCGGTAAGGATCACTTATGATGGGCACACTTTTAGACAGTGACCTGGGAGTCAGAGATGCTTCCAGGGGTCTTCCCCATGCTGTTCCAATGTCTTTTCAGCACTTTATGCATGTGTCACACAGCACTTGGCCAGATAAGGTTGTAAAATGTTAAAATGACATTTCACGGTGAATGCATTTGTCATAGTTGAAAGCAATACAAAAGTGCAAAAATGCATAAAAAATGCTACTTGTGAACATAGCCGAAGGTGTGGAGGAGTATTTTTGTTTTTGGTCATTTATTTTAACTTATACACAAGTCTTTACCCTGGAAACGATGTTCCTTAACATATTTCACAGGAAAAAAGTTTCACTTTCGTTTTTGAACGTTTTATTGTCAGCCCGTAAAAGTGGCTTAATACCTCTGACCACGTTGTTGACAGCAGTGACCTGGGGGTCAGAAATGCTTCCTGGGGCGATCCCCATGCTGTCCCCATGTCATTTGAGCACTGTCACTATCGTTTTGGGCACTTGTTAGGCTTTTAAAAGACTGCCGGGGGTGACACCGCAAAAATGCTCGAGTCTCCCATAGACTAACATTGGGCTCGTTGCTTGGGTCGAGCACCCGAGTATCACGGCGAGCTCGGTCCGAGCTTCGAGCACCCGAGCATTTTAGTGCTCGCTCAACACTAATCCTCACCCATCCCTTCTAGAATGTGAGCCCGCGCGGGCAGGGTCCTCGCTCCTACTGTACCAGTCGCTGACTCGTTTTGTTAAGATTATGTAAATGCTTTTGTTATGTATATCCCTATCACATGTAAAGCGCCATGGAACAAATGGCCCTATAATAATAAATAATAATAATAATAATAAAAAGACAATATCAATTCCCATAGGAAAAGTGATGGAGGTTACAGTGGATTAAAAAGACAATATCAATGCCCCTTAGAAGAGAGGTGGAAGTCGCAGTGGAATAAAAAGACAATATCAATGCCCCTTTGATGAGCTGTGGTGTACAGAGTGGTTTAACCAAACGGTTTAATGCCCCTTGGAAGAGACGTGGAGGTCACAGTAGCTTATCAAGACTGCTTTAATGCCCCTTGGAAGAGTGGTGGAGGTCGAAGTGGATTAAAAAGACAATATCAATGCACCTTTCAAGAGTGGTGGAGGTCACAGTGGAATAAAAAGACAATATCAATTCCCCTTGGAAGAGATGTGGAGGTCGCAGTGGAATAAAAAGACAATATCAATGCCCCGTGGAAGAGTGCTGGAGATTACAATGGAATAAAAAGACAATATCAATGGCTCTTGCAAGAGCTGTGGAGTTCAGAGTGGTTTAAATTGACGGCTTTAATGCCCCTTGGAAGAGAAGTGGAGGTCACAGTAGTTTAATAAGACGGTTTTAATGCCACATGGAAAAGTGGTGGAGGTCGCAGTGGATTAAAAAGACAATATCAATGCCCCTTAGAAGAGTGGTGGAGATCGCAGTGGAATAAAAAGACAATATCAAAGCCCTTTGGAAGAGTGGTGGAGGTTACAGTGGAAAAAAAAGAAAATATCAATGCCCAGTGGAAGAGACGTGGAGGTCACAGTAGCTTAACAAGACGGTTTTAATGCCCCTTGGAAGAGTGGAAAGGTAACAGTTGATTAAAAAGACAATATCAATGCCCCTTGGAAGAGTGGTGGAGGTTGCAGTGGAATAAAAAGGCAATATCTATGCCCTGTGAAATTGACGTGGAGGTCAAAGTAGCTTAACAACAAGGTTTTAATGGCCCTTGGAAGAGTGGTGGAGGTCGCAGTGGATTAAAAAGACAATATCAATGCCCCTTAGAAGAGTGGTGAAGATCGCAGTGGAATAAAAAGACAATATCAAAGCCCTTTGGAAGAGTGGTGGAGGTTACAGTGGAAAAAAAAGAAAATATCAATGCCCAGTGGAAGAGACGTGGAGGTCACAGTAGCTTAACAAGACGGTTTTAATGCCCCTTGGAAGAGTGGAAAGGTAACAGTTGATTAAAAAGACAATATCAATGCCCCTTGGAAGAGTGGTGGAGGTTGCAGTGGAATAAAAAGGCAATATCTATGCACTGTGAAATTGACGTGGAGGTCAAAGTAGCTTAACAACAAGGTTTTAATGGCCCTTGGAAGAGTGATGGAGGTCGCAGTTGATTAAAAAGACAATATCAATGCCCCTCAGAAGAGTGGTGGAGGTCGCAGTGGAATAAAAAGACAATATCAATGCCCCTTGGAAGAGTAGTGGAGTTTAGAGTTGTTAAACTAGACGGTTTTAATGCCCTTTGGAAGTGACGTGGAGATCACAGTAGCTTAAAAAGACGTTTTTAATGCCCCTTGGAAAAGTGGTGGAGGTTGCAGTGGATTAAACAGACAATATCAATGCCCCTTGGAAGAGTGGTGGAGGTGGCAGGGAAATAAAAAGACAATATCAATGCCCCTTGGAAAAGAGGTGAAAGTCGCAGTGGAATAAAAAGACAATATCAATGCCCCTTGGAAGAGTGCTGGAGGTTACAGTGGCATAAAAAACAATATCAAAGCCGCTTGCAAGAGCTGTGGAGTTGAGAGTGGTTTAAATTGACGGTTTTAATGCCCCGTGGAATTGACGTGGAGGTCAAAGTAGCTTAACAACATGGTTTCAATGGCCCTTGGACAAGTGGTGGAGGTCGCAGTTGATTAAAAAGACAATATAAATGCCCATTAGAAGAGAGGTGGAGGTCGCAGTGGAATAAAAAGACAATATCAATGCCCCTTGGAAGAGTATTGGAGGTCGCAGTGGAATAAAAAAACAATATCAATGCCCCTTAGAAGAGCAGTGGAGTTAAGAGTAGTTAAACGAGACGGTTTTAATGCCAATTGGAAGTGACGTGGAGATCACAGTAGCTTAAAAAGACGTTTTTAATGCCCCTTGGAAAAGTGTTGGAGTTCGCAGTGGATTAAAAAGACAATATCAATGCCCCTTGGAAGAGTGGTGCAGGTGGCAGTGGAATAAAAAGACAATATCAATGACCCTTGGAAGAGTGGTGGAGTTTACAGTGGAATAAAAAGACAATATCAATGCCCCGTGAAAGAGACGTGGATGTCACAGTAGCTTAACAAGGCGGTTTTAATGTCCCTTGGAAGAGAGGTGAAAGTCGCAGTGGAATAAAAAGACAATATCAATGACCCTTGGAAGAGTGCTGGAGGTTACAGTGGAATAAAAAACAATATCAAAGCCCCTTGCAAGAGCTGTGGAGTTGAGAGTGGTTTAAATTGACGGTTTTAATGCCCCTTGGAAGAGACTTGGAGGTCTCAGTAGATTAACAAGACTGTTTTAATGCCCCTTGGAAGAGTGGTGGACGTCGAAGTGGATTAAAAAGACAATGTCAATTTTCCTTGAAGGAGTGGTTGAAGTCTCAGTGGAATAAAAAGACAATATCAATGCACCTTGGAAGAGTGTTGGAGGTTCTAGTGGAATAAAAAGACAATATCAATGCCCTGTGGAAGAGACATGGAGGTCACAATAGCTTAACAAGACGGTTTTAATGCCCCTTGGAAGAGTGGTGGAGGTCGCAGTGGAATAAAAAGACAATATCAATTCCCCTTGGAAGAGTGGTGGAGGATACAGTGGAATAAAAAGACAATATCAATGCCCCTTGGAAGATCTGTGGAGTTCAGATTGGTTTAACCATACGGTTTTAATACCCCTTGGGAGAGACCTGGAGGTCACAGTAGCTTAACAAGACTGTTTTAATGAGACATGGAAGAGTGGTGGAGGCTGCAGTGGATTAAAAAGACAATATCAATGCACCGAGGAAGAGTGGTTGAGGTCGCAGTGGAATAAAAAGACAATATCAATGCCCCGTGGAAGAGATGTGGAGGTCACAGTAGCTTAACAAGATGGTTTTAATGCCCTTTGGAAGAGTGGTGGAGGTCGCAGTGGATTAAAAAGACAATATCAATGCCCTTTGGAAGAGTGGTGGAGGTCGCAGTGGAATAAAAATACAATATCAATGCCCCTTGGAAGAGTGGTGGAGGTTGCAGTGGAATAAAAAGGCAATATCTATGCCCTGTGAAATTGACGTGGAGGTCAAAGTAGCTTAACAACAAGGTTTTAATGGCCCTTGGAAGAGTGGTGGAGGTCGCAGTGGATTAAAAAGACAATATCAATGCCCCTTAGAAGAGTGGTGAAGATCGCAGTGGAATAAAAAGACAATATCAAAGCCCTTTGGAAGAGTGGTGGAGGTTACAGTGGAAAAAAAAGAAAATATCAATGCCCAGTGGAAGAGACGTGGAGGTCACAGTAGCTTAACAAGACGGTTTTAATGCCCCTTGGAAGAGTGGAAAGGTAACAGTTGATTAAAAAGACAATATCAATGCCCCTTGGAAGAGTGGTGGAGGTTGCAGTGGAATAAAAAGGCAATATCTATGCACTGTGAAATTGACGTGGAGGTCAAAGTAGCTTAACAACAAGGTTTTAATGGCCCTTGGAAGAGTGGTGGAGGTCGCAGTTGATTAAAAAGGCAATATCAATGCCCCTCAGAAGAGTGGTGGAGGTCGCAGTGGAATAAAAAGACAATATCAATGCCCCTTGGAAGAGTGGTGGAGGTAACAGTGGATTGAAAAGACAATATCAATGCCCCTTGGAAGAGTAGTGGAGTTTAGAGTTGTTAAACTAGACGGTTTTAATGCCCTTTGGAAGTGACGTGGAGATCACAGTAGCTTAAAAAGACGTTTTTAATGCCCCTTGGAAAAGTGGTGGAGGTTGCAGTGGATTAAACAGACAATATCAATGCCCCTTGGAAGAGTGGTGGAGGTGGCAGGGAAATAAAAAGACAATATCAATGCCCCTTGGAAGAGAGGTGAAAGTCGCAGTGGAATAAAAAACAATATCAAAGCCCCTTGCAAGAGCTGTGGAGTTGAGAGTGGTTTAAATTGACGGTTTTAATGCCCCTTGGAAGAGACTTGGAGGTCTCAGTAGATTAACAAGACTGTTTTAATGCCCCTTGGAAGAGTGGTGGACGTCGAAGTGGATTAAAAAGACAATGTCAATTTTCCTTGAAGGAGTGGTTGAAGTCTCAGTGGAATAAAAAGACAATATCAATGCACCTTGGAAGAGTGTTGGAGGTTCCAGTGGAATAAAAATACAATATCAATGCCCTGTGGAAGAGACATGGAGGTCACAATAGCTTAACAAGACGGTTTTAATGCCCCTTGGAAGAGTGGTGGAGGTCGCAGTGGAATAAAAAGACAATATCAATTCCCCTTGGAAGAGTGGTGGAGGATACAGTGGAATAAAAAGACAATATCAATGCCCCTTGGAAGATCTGTGGAGTTCAGATTGGTTTAACCATACGGTTTTAATACCCCTTGGGAGAGACCTGGAGGTCACAGTAGCTTAACAAGACTGTTTTAATGAGACATGGAAGAGTGGTGGAGGCTGCAGTGGATTAAAAAGACAATATCAATGCACCGAGGAAGAGTGGTTGAGGTCGCAGTGGAATAAAAAGACAATATCAATGCCCCGTGGAAGAGATGTGGAGGTCACAGTAGCTTAACAAGATGGTTTTAATGCCCTTTGGAAGAGTGGTGGAGGTCGCAGTGGATTAAAAAGACAATATCAATGCCCTTTGGAAGAGTGGTGGAGGTCGCAGTGGAATAAAAATACAATATCAATGCCCCTTGGAAGAGTGGTGGAGGTTGCAGTGGAATAAAAAGGCAATATCTATGCCCTGTGAAATTGACGTGGAGGTCAAAGTAGCTTAACAACAAGGTTTTAATGGCCCTTGGAAGAGTGGTGGAGGTCGCAGTGGATTAAAAAGACAATATCAATGCCCCTTAGAAGAGTGGTGAAGATCGCAGTGGAATAAAAAGACAATATCAAAGCCCTTTGGAAGAGTGGTGGAGGTTACAGTGGAAAAAAAAGAAAATATCAATGCCCAGTGGAAGAGACGTGGAGGTCACAGTAGCTTAACAAGACGGTTTTAATGCCCCTTGGAAGAGTGGAAAGGTAACAGTTGATTAAAAAGACAATATCAATGCCCCTTGGAAGAGTGGTGGAGGTTGCAGTGGAATAAAAAGGCAATATCTATGCACTGTGAAATTGACGTGGAGGTCAAAGTAGCTTAACAACAAGGTTTTAATGGCCCTTGGAAGAGTGGTGGAGGTCGCAGTTGATTAAAAAGACAATATCAATGCCCCTCAGAAGAGTGGTGGAGGTCGCAGTGGAATAAAAAGACAATATCAATGCCCCTTGGAAGAGTGGTGGAGGTAACAGTGGATTGAAAAGACAATATCAATGCCCCTTGGAAGAGTAGTGGAGTTTAGAGTTGTTAAACTAGACGGTTTTAATGCCCTTTGGAACTGACGTGGAGATCACAGTAGCTTAAAAAGACGTTTTTAATGCCCCTTGGAAAAGTGGTGGAGGTTGCAGTGGATTAAACAGACAATATCAATGCCCCTTGGAAGAGTGGTGGAGGTGGCAGGGAAATAAAAAGACAATATCAATGCCCCTTGGAAGAGAGGTGAAAGTCGCAGTGGAATAAAAAGACAATATCAATGCCCCTTGGAAGAGTGCTGGAGGTTACAGTGGCATAAAAAACAATATCAAAGCCGCTTGCAAGAGCTGTGGAGTTGAGAGTGGTTTAAATTGACGGTTTTAATGCCCCATGGAATTGACGTGGAGGTCAAAGTAGCTTAACAACATGGTTTCAATGGCCCTTGGACAAGTGGTGGAGGTCGCAGTTGATTAAAAAGACAATATAAATGCCCATTAGAAGAGAGGTGGAGGTCGCAGTGGAATAAAAAGACAATATCAATGCCCCTTGGAAGAGTATTGGAGGTCGCAGTGGAATAAAAAAACAATATCAATGCCCCTTAGAAGAGCAGTGGAGTTAAGAGTAGTTAAACGAGACGGTTTTAATGCCAATTGGAAGTGACGTGGAGATCACAGTAGCTTAAAAAGACGTTTTTAATGCCCCTTGGAAAAGTGTTGGAGTTCGCAGTGGATTAAAAAGACAATATCAATGCCCCTTGGAAGAGTGGTGCAGGTGGCAGTGGAATAAAAAGACAATATCAATGACCCTTGGAAGAGTGGTGGAGTTTACAGTGGAATAAAAAGACATTATCAATGCCCCGTGAAAGAGACGTGGATGTCACAGTAGCTTAACAAGGCGGTTTTAATGTCCCTTGGAAGAGAGGTGAAAGTCGCAGTGGAATAAAAATCAATATCAAAGCCCCTTGCAAGAGCTGTGGAGTTGAGAGTGGTTTAAATTGACGGTTTTAATGCCCCTTGGAAGAGACTTGGAGGTCTCAGTAGATTAACAAGACTGTTTTAATGCCCCTTGGAAGAGTGGTGGACGTCGAAGTGGATTAAAAAGACAATGTCAATTTTCCTTGAAGGAGTGGTTGAAGTCTCAGTGGAATAAAAAGACAATATCAATGCACCTTGGAAGAGTGTTGGAGGTTCCAGTGGAATAAAAAGACAATATCAATGCCCTGTGGAAGAGACATGGAGGTCACAATAGCTTAACAAGACGGTTTTAATGCCCCTTGGAAGAGTGGTGGAGGTCGCAGTGGAATAAAAAGACAATATCAATTCCCCTTGGAAGAGTGGTGGAGGATACAGTGGAATAAAAAGACAATATCAATGCCCCTTGGAAGATCTGTGGAGTTCAGATTGGTTTAACCATACGGTTTTAATACCCCTTGGGAGAGACCTGGAGGTCACAGTAGCTTAACAAGACTGTTTTAATGAGACATGGAAGAGTGGTGGAGGCTGCAGTGGATTAAAAAGACAATATCAATGCACCGAGGAAGAGTGGTTGAGGTCGCAGTGGAATAAAAAGACAATATCAATGCCCCGTGGAAGAGATGTGGAGGTCACAGTAGCTTAACAAGACGGTTTTAATGCCCTTTGGAAGAGTGGTGGAGGTCGCAGTGGATTAAAAAGACAATATCAATGCCCTTTGGAAGAGTGGTGGAGGTCGCAGTGGAATAAAAATACAATATCAATGCGCCTTGGTAGAGTGGTTGATGTTACAGTGGAATTTAAAGACAATATCAATGCCCCGTGGAAGAGATGTGGAGGTCACTGTAGCTTAACAAGACAGTTTTAATGCCGCTTGGAAGAATGGTGGAGGTCGCAGTGGAATAAAAAGACAATGTAAATGCCCCTTGCAAGAGTGGTGGAGGTTAGAGTGGAATAAAAAGACAACACCAATGCCCCTTGGAAGAGCTGTGGAGTTCAGAGTGGTTTAACCAGACGGTTTTAATGCCCATTGGAAGTGACGTGGAGGTCACAGTAGCTTAAAAGACGTTTTTAATGCCCCTTGGAAAAGTGGTGGAAGTCACAGTGGATTAAAAAGACAATATCAATGCCCCTTGGAAGAGTGGTGGAGATGGCAGTGGAATAAAAAGACAATATCAATGCCCCTTGGAAGAATGATGGAGGTCGCAGTGGAATAAAATGACAATGTCAATGACCCTTGGAAGAGTGGTGGAGCTTAGAGTGGAATAAAAAGACAATACCAATGCCCCTTGGAAGAGCTGTGGAGTTCAGAGTGGATTAAACAGATTGTTTTATTGCCCATTGGAAGAGACGTGGAGGTCACAGTAGATTAACAAGATGGTTTTAATGCCCCTTGGAAAAGTGGTGGAGGTCACAGTTGAATAAAAAGACAATATCAATGCCAAGTAGAAGACACGTGGAGGTCACAGTAGCTTAACAAGACAGTTTTAATGCACCTTGGAAGAGTGGTGGACGTCGCAGTGGAATAAAAAGACAATATCAATGCTCCTTGAAAGAGTGGTGAAGGTTACAGTGAAATAAAAAGACAATATCAATGCCTCTTGAAAGAGCTATGGAGTTCAGAGTGTTTTAACCAGATGTTCCTAATGCCCCTTGGAAGAGTTCTGGAGGTCGCAGTACATTAAAAAGTCAATATCAATACCCCTTGAAAGAATGGTGGAGGTTACAGTGGAATAAAAAGACAATATCAATGACCCTTGGAAGAGCTGTTCAGAGTGGTTTAACCAGACGGTTTTAATGCCCCTTGGAAGAGATGTGGAGGTTACAGTAGCTTAACAAGACTGTTTTAATGCCTCTTGGTAGAGTGGTGGAGGTCGCAGTGGATTAAATAGACAATATCAATGCCCCTTAGAAGAGAGGTGGAAGTCTCAGTGGAATAAAAAGACAATATCAATATCCCTTGGAAGAGTGGTGAAGGATACAGTGGAATAAAAAGACTATATCAATGTCCCGTGGAATAGACATGGACGTTACAGTAGCTAAACAAACTGTTTTTAATGCACCTTGGGAGAGTGGTGGAAGTTGTAGTGGAATAAAAAGACAATATCAATGCACCTTGAAAGATTGCTGTAGGTTACAGTGGAGTAAAAAGACAATATCAATGCCTCTTGCAAGAGCTGTGGAGTTCAGAGTGGTTATATTGACGGTTTTAATGCACCTTGGAAGGGACGTGTAGGTCACAATAGCTTAACAAGACGGTTTTAATGCCCCTTGGAAGAGAGGTGGAAGTTGCAGTGGAATAAAAAGACAATATCAATGGCCCTTGGAAGACTGCTTGAGGTTACATTGGAATAAAAAGACAATATCAATGCCCCTTGCAAGAGATGTGGAGTTCAGAGTGGTTTAAATTGACGGATTTAATGCCCATTGGAAGGGACGTGGAGGTGACAGTAGCTTAACAAGACGGTTTTAATGCCCCTTGGAAGAGTGGTGGAGGTCGCAGTGGATTAAAAAGACAATATGAATGCCCCTTGGAAGAGTGGTGGAGGTCGCAGTTGAATAAAAAGACAATATCAATGCCCCTTGGAAGAGTGGTGGAGGTTACAGTTGAATAAAAAGACAATATCAATGACCCTTGGAAGAGTGATGTAGGTTACCGTGGTATAAAAAGACAATATCAATGCCCCTTGGAATAGTGGTGGAGGTTACAGTTAAATAAAAAGACAATATCAATGCCACGTGGAAGAGATGTGGAGGTCACAATAGCTTAGCAAGATGGTTTTAATGCCCCTTGGAAGAGTGGTGGAGGTCGGAGTGGATTAAAAAGACAATATCAATGAGCCTTGGAAGAGTGGTGGAGGTCGCAGTGGAATAAAAAGACATTATCAATGCCCCTTGGAAGAGTGGTGGAGGTTAGAGTGGAATAAAAAGACAATTTCAATGCCCTGTGGAAGAGACGTGGAGGTCACACTAGCTTAACAAGACGGTTTTAATGCCCCTTGGAGGACTGGTGGAGGTCGCAGTGGAATAAAAAGACAATATCAAAGTCCCCTGGAAGAGTGGTGGAGGTTACAGAGGAATAAAAAGACAATAATAATGCCCATTGGAAGAGCTGTGGAGTTCAGAGTGGTATAACCAGACTGTTTTAACGCTCCTTGGAAGAGACATGAAGGTAACAGTAACTTAACAAGACGGTTTTAATGCCCCTTGGAAGAGTGGTGGAGGTCGCAGTGGAATAAAAAAACAATATCAATGCCCCTTGGAAGATTGGTGGAGGTTACAGTGAAATAAAAAGACAATATCAATGCCCCGTGGAATAGATGTGGAGGTCACTGTAGCTTAACAATATGGTTTTAATGCCCCTTGGAAGAGTGGTGGAGGTCGCAGTGGAAAAAAAAGACAATGTCAATGCCCCTTGGAAGAGTAGTGGAGGTTAGAGTGGAATAAAAAGACAATACAAATGCCCCTTGGAAGAGCTGTGAAGTTCAGAGTGGTTTAACCAGATGGTTTTAATGCCCCCTGGAAGAAAAGTCGACGTCACAGTAGCATAACAAGACCGTTTTAATTCCCCTTGGAAGAGTGGTGGAGTTCGTAGTGGAATAAAAAGACAATATCAATGCCCTTTGGAAGAGTGGTGGAGGTTACAGTTGAATAAAAAGACAATATCAATGCCCCTTGGAAGAGTGATGGAGGTTACAGTGGAATAAAAAGACAATATCAATGCTCCTTCGAACAGTGGTGGAGGTTACAGTTAAATAAAAAGACAATATCAATGCCCCGTGGAAGAGATGTGGAGGTCACAACAGCTTAACAAGACGGTTTTAATGCCCCTTGGAAGAGTGGTGGAGGTCGCAGTGGATTAAAAAGACAATATCAATGAGCCTTGGAAGAGTGGTGGAGGTCGCAGTGGAATAAAAAGACATTATCAATGCCCCTTGGAAGAGTGGTGGAGGTCGCAGTGGAATAAAAAGACAATATCAATGCCCATTGAACGAGTGGTGGAGGTTACAGTGGAATAAAAAGACAATTTCAATGCCCTGTGGAAGAGACGTGGAGGTCACAGTAGCTTAACAAGACAGTTTTAATGCCTCTTGGAGGAGTGGTGGAGGTCGCAATGGAACAAAAAGACAATATCAATGCCCCCTGGAAGAGTGGTGGAGGTTATAGAGGAATAAAAAACAATAATAATGCCCTTTGGAAGAGCTGTGGAGTTCAGAGTGGTTTAACCAGATGGTTTTAATGCCCCTTGGAAGAGAAGTCGACGTCACAGTAGCATAACAAGTCGGTTTTAATGCCCCTTGGAAGAGTGGTGGAGTTCGTAGTGGATTAAAAAGACAATATCAATGACCCTTGGAAGAGTGGTGGAGGTCGCAGTGGAATAAAAAGACAATATCAATGCCCCGTGGAAGGGACGTGGAGGTCACAGTAGCTTAACAAGACGGTTTAAATGCAACTTGGAAGAGTGGCGGAGGTTACAGGGGATTAAACAGACAATAAAAATGCCCATTGGAATAGACATGGACGTGACAGTAGCTTAACAAGACGGCTTTAATGCCCCTTGGAAGAGTGGTGGAGGTTGCAGTGGATTAAAAAGACGATATCAATGCCCGTTGGAAGAGTATTAGAGGTCGCAGTGGAATAAAAATACAAAATCAATGCCCCTTGGAAGAGTGGTGGAGGTTACAGTGGAATAAAAAGACAATATCAATGCCCCATAGAAGAGTTGTGGAGGTACCTGTAGCTTAACAAGATGGTCTTAATGCCCCTTGGAGGAGTGGTGGAGGCCGCAGTGGAATAAATAGACAATGTCAATGCCCCTTGGAAGAGTGGTGGAGGTTAGAGTGGAATAAAAAGACATTAACAGTGCTCCTTGGAAGAGCTGTGGAGTTCAGAGTGGTTTAAATTGACCGTTTTAATGCCCCTTTGAAGAGACGTGGGGGTCACAGTGGATTAAAAAGACAATATCAATGCCCCTTCGAAGAGTGGTGGATGTCGCAGTGGATTAAAAAGACAATATCAATGCCCCTTGGAAGAGTGGTGGAGGTCGCAGTGGAATAAAAAGACAATATAAATGCCCCCTGGAAGGGACGTGGAGGTCACAGTAGCTTCACAAGACGGTTTTAATGACCCCTTGGAAGAGAGGTGGAGGTCGCAGTTGATTAAAAAGACAATATCAATGTCCCTTGCAAGAGTGGTGGAGGTCGCAGTGGAATAAACAGACAATATCAATGCCGCTTGGAAGAGTGGTGGATGTTACAGTCGAATAAAAAGACAATATCAATGCCTCTTGTAAGAGCTGTGGAGTTCAGAGTGTTTAACCAGACGGTTTTAATGCCCCGTGGAAGAGACGAGGAGGTCACAGTAGCTAAACAAGACTGTTTTAATGCCCCTTGCAAGAGTGGTGGAGATCGTTGTGGATTTAAAAGACAATATCAATGCCCCTTAGAAAAGTGGCGGAGGTCGCAGTGGAATAAAAAGACAATATCAATGCCCCTTGAAAGATAGGTGGAGGTTACAGTGTAAAAAAAAGACAATATCAATGCCCCTTGGAAGAGTGGTGGAGGTTAAAGTGGAAAAAAAGACAATATCAATGCCCTGTGTAAGAAACTTGGAGGTCACAGTAGCTTAACAAGACGGTTTTAATGCCCCTTGGAAGAGTCGTGGACGTCGCAGAGGAATAAAAAGACAATATCAATGCATTTGGAAGAGTTCAGAAGGATACAAAGAAATAAAAAGACATTGTCAATGCCCCTTGGAAGAGCTGTGGAGCTCAGAGCGGTTTAACCAGCCGTTTTTTTTGCCCCTTGGAAGAGGCTTGGAGGTCACAGTAGCTTAACAAGACGGTTTTAATGCCCCTTGGAAGAGTGGTGGAGGTCGCAATGGAATAAAAAGACAATAACAATGCCCCGTGGAAGGGACGTGGAGGTCACAGTATCATAACAAGACGGTTTTAATGCCCCTTGGAAGAGTGGTGTAGGTCGCAGTGGATAAAAAAGACAATATCAAAGCCACTTGGAAGAGTGGTGGAGGTCTCAGTGGAAAAGAGAAACAATATCAATGCCCGTTGGAAGAGTGGTGGAGGTTACAGTCGAATAAAAAGACAATATCAATGCCTCTTGGAAGAGCTGTGAAGTACAGAGTGGTTTAACCAGATGGTTAAATGCCCCTTGGAAGAGATGTGGAGGTCACAGTAGCTTATCAAGACTGTTTTAATGCCCCTTGGAAGAGTGGTGGAGGTCGCAGTGGATTAAAAAGACAATATCAATGCCCCTTAGAAGAGTAGTGGAGGTCGCAGTGGAATAAAAGGACAATATCAATTCCCCTTGGAAAAGATGTGGAGGTCGCAGTGGAATAAAAAGACAATATCAATGCCTCGTGGAAGAGACTTGGAGGTCACAGTAGCTTAACAAGATGGTTTTAATGCCCCTTGGAAGAGAGGTGGAGGTCGCAGTGGAATAAAAAGACAATATCAATGCCCCTTGGAAGAGTGGTGGAGGTTACAGTGGAATAAAAAGACAATATCAATGACCATTGGAAGAGTGTTGGAGGTCGCAGTAAAATAAAAAGACAATATCAATGCCCCTTGGAAGAGTGGAGGAGGTTTCAGTGGAATAAAAAGAAAATATTAATGCCTCATGGAAGAGTGTTGGAGGTCGCAGTAAAATAAAAAGACAATATCAATGCCCCTTGGAAGAGTGGTGGAAGTTACAGTGGAATAAAAATACTATATCAATGCCCCTTGGAATAGCTGTGGAGTTCACAGTGGTTTAACCAGAAGGTTTTAAGGCACCGTGGAATAGACGTGGAGGTCACATTAGCTAAACAAGACGGTTTTTAATGCTTCTTGGAAGAGTGATGGAGGTCGCAGTGGATTAAAAAGACAAAATCAATGCCCCTTGCAAGAGTGGTGGAGGTTACAGTGGAATAAAAAGACAATATCAATGCCTTTTGCAAGAGCTGAGGAGTTCAGAGTGGTTTAAATTGACGGTTTTAATGCCCCTTGGAAAAGAAGTGGAGGTCACAATAGCTTAACAAGATGGTTTTAATGCCCCTTGGAAGAGTGGTGGAGGTTACAGTCGAATGAAAAGACAATATCAATGCCTCTTGGAAGAGCTGTGGAGTTCAGAGTGGTTTAACCAGATGGTTTTAATGCCCCTTGGAAGAGACGTGGAGGTCACAGTAGCTTAACAAAACTGTTTTAATGCCCCTTGGAAGAGTGGTGGAGGTCGCAGTGGATTAAAAAGACAATATCAATGCCCCGTGGAAGAGTGGTGGAGGTCGCAGTGGAATAAAAAGACAATATCAATGCCCCCTGTAAGGGACGTGGAGGTCACAGTAGCTTCACAAGACGGTTTTAATGACCCCTTGGAAGAGAGGTGGAGGTCGCAGTTGATTAAAAAGACAATATCAATGTCCCTTGCAAGAGTGGTGGAGGTCGCAGTGGAATAAACAGACAATATCAATGCTGCTTGGAAGAGTGGTGGATGTTACAGTCGAATAAAAAGACAATATCAATGCCTCTTGTAAGAGCTGTGGAGTTCAGAGTGTTTAACCAGACGGTTTTAATGCCCCTTGGAAGAGACGAGGAGGTCACAGTAGCTTAACAAGACTGTTTTAATGCCCCTTGCAAGAGTGGTGGAGATCGTTGTGGATTTAAAAGACAATATCAATGCCCCTTAGAAAAGTGGTGGAGGTCGCAGTGGAATAAAAAGACAATATCAATGCCCCTTGAAAGATTGGTGGAGGTTACATTGTAATAAAAAGACAATATCAATGCCCCTTGGAAGAGTGGTGGAGGTTACAGTGGAAAAAAAGACAATATCAATGCCCTGTGTAAGAAACTTGGAGGTCACAGTAGCTTAACAAGACGGTTTTAATGCCCCTTGGAAGAGTCGTGGAGGTTACAGTCGAATGAAAAGACAATATCAATGCCTCTTGGAAGAGCTGTGGAGTTCAGAGTGGTTTAACCAGATGGTTTTAATGCCCCTTGGAAGAGACGTGGAGGTCACAGTAGCTTAACAAAACTGTTTTAATGCCCCTTGGAAGAGTGGTGGAGGTCGCAGTGGATTAAAAAGACAATATCAGTGCCCCGTGGAAGAGTGGTGGAGGTCGCAGTGGAAAAAAAAGACAATATCAATTCCACTTGGAAGAGATGTGGAGGTCGCAGTGGAATAAAAAGACAATATCAGTGCCTCGTGGAAGAGACTTGGAGGTCACAGTAGCTTAAAAGATTGTTTTAATGCCCCTTGGAAGAGAGGTGGAGGTCGCAGTGGAATAAAAAGATAATATCAATGCCCCTTGGAAGAGTGGTGGAGGTGACAGTGGAATAAAAAGACAATATCAATGACCCTTGGAAGAGTGGTGGAGGTCGCAGTGGAATAAAAAGACAATATTAATGCCAATTGGAAGAGTGGTGGAGGTCGCAGTAAAATAAAAAGACAATATCAATGCCCCTTGGAAGAGTGGTGGAGGTTACAGTGGAATAAAAAGACAATATCATTGCCCCTTGGAAGAGCTGTGGAGTTTACAGTAGTTTAACCAGAAGGTTTTAAGGCACAGTGGAATAGAGGTGGAGGTCACAATAGCTAAACAAGACTGTTTTAATGCTTCTTGGAAGAGAGATGGAGGTCGCAGTGGATTAAAAAGACAAAATCAATGCCCCTTGGAAGAGTGGTGGAGGTTACAGTGGAATAAAAAGACAATATCAATGCCTCTTGCAAGAGCTGTGGAGTTCAGAGTGGTTTAAATTGACGGTTTTAATGCCCCTTGGAAGAGACGTGGAGGTCACAGTAGCATAACAAGACGGTTTTAATGCCCCTTGGAAAAGTGGTGGAGGTCGAAGTGGATTAAAAAGACAATATCAATGGCCCTTGGAAGAGTGCTTGAGGTTACATTGGAATAAAAAGACAATATCAAAAAAAGACAATATCAATGCCCCTTGCAAGAGCTGTGGAGTTCAGAGTGGTTTAAATTGACGGATTTAATGCCCATTGGAAGGGACGTGGAGATGACAGTAGCTTAACAAGACGGTTTTAATGCCCCTTGGAAGAGTGGTGGAGGTCGCAGTGGATTAAAAAGACAATATGAAGGCCCCTTGGAAGAGTGGTGGAGGTCGCAGTTGAATAAAAAGACAATATCAATGCCCCTTGGAAGAGTGGTGAAGGTTACAGTTGAATAAAAAGACAATATCAATGACCCTTGGAAGAGTGATGGAGGTTACCGTGGTATAAAAAGACAATATCAATGCCCCTTGGAATAGTGGTGGAGGTTACAGTTAAATAAAAAGACAATATCAATGCCACGTGGAAGAGATGTGGAGGTCACAATAGCTTAGGAAAACGGTTTTAATGCCCCTTGGAAGAGTGGTGGAGGTCGGAGTGGATTAAAAAGACAATATCAATGAGCCTTGGAAGAGTGGTGGAGGTCACAGTGGAATAAAAAGACATTATCAATGCCCCTTGGAAGAGTGGTGGAGGTTAGAGTGGAATAAAGAGACAATTTCAATGCCCTGTGGAAGAGACGTGGAGGTCACACTAGCTTAACAAGACGGTTTTAATGCCTCTTGGAGGACTGGTGGAGGTCGCAGTGGAATAAAAAGACAATATCAAAGTCCCCTGGAAGAGTGGTGGAGGTTACAGAGGAATAAAAAGACAATAATAATGCCCCTTGGAAGAGCTGTGGAGTTCAGAGTGGTATAACCAGTCTGTTTTAACGCTCCTTGGAAGAGACATGGAGGTAACAGTAACTTAACAAGACGGTTTTAATGCCCCTTGGAAGATTGGTGGAGGTCGCAGTGGAATAAAAAAACAATATCAATGCCCCTTGAAAGATTGGTGGAGGTTACAGTGAAATGAAAAGACAATATCAATGCCCCGTGGAATAGATGTGGAGGTCACTGTAGCTTAACAATATGGTTTTAATGCCCCTTGGATGAGTGGTGGAGGTCGCAGTGGAATAAAAAGACAATGTCAATGCCCCTTGGAAGAGTGGTGGAGGTTAGAGTGGAATAAAAAGACAATACAAATGCCCCTTGGAAGAGCTGTGAAGTTCAGAGTGTTTTAAGCAGATGGTTTTAATGCCCCTTGGAAGAAAAGTCGACGTCACAGTAGCATAACAAGACGGTTTTAATTCCTCTTGGAAGAGTGGTGGAGTTCGTAGTGGAATAAAAAGACAATATCAATGCCCCTTGGAAGAGTGGTGGAGGTTACAGTTGAATAAAAAGACAATATCAATGCCCCTTGGAAGAGTGATGGAGGTTACAGTGGAATAAAAAGACAATATCAATGCACCTTTGAACAGTGGTGGAGGTTACAGTTAAATAAAAAGACAATATCAATGCCCCGTGGAAGGGACGTGGAGGTCACAGTAGCTTAACAAGATGGTTTAAATGCACCTTGGAAGAGTGGCGGAGGTTGCAGGGGATTAAACAGACAATAAAAATGCCCATTGGAAGAGTGGTGGAGGTCGCAGTGGAATAAAAAGACAAAATCAATGCCCCTTGGAAGAGTGATGGGGGTTACAGTGGAATAAAAATACAAAATCAATGCCCCTTGGAAGAGTGGTGGAGGTTACAGTGGAATAAAAAGACAATATCAATGCCCCTTGGAAGAGCTGGGGAGTTCAGAGTCGTTTAACCAGACGATTTTAATGCCCCTTGGAAGAGACGTGGAGGTCACAGTAGCTTAACAAGAATGTTTTAATGCCCCTTGGAAGAGTGTTGGAGGTCGCAGTGGATTAAAAAGACAATATCAATGCCCCTTAGAAGAGAGATGGAAGTCGCAGTGGAATAAAAAGACAATGTCATTGCCACTTGGAAGAGTGGTGGATTTTACAGTGGATTAAAAAGACAATATCAATGCCCCGTGGAATAGACATGGACGTGACAGTAGCTTAACAAGACGGCTTTAATGCCCCTTGGAAGAGTGGTGGAGGTTGCAGTGGATTAAAAAGACGATATCAATGCCCATTGGAAGAGTATTAGAGGTCGCAGTGGAATAAAAATACAAAATCAATGCCCCTTGGAAGAGTGGTGGAGGTTACAGTGGAATAAAAAGACAATATCAATGCCCCATAGAAGAGTTGTGGAGGTACCTGTAGCTTAACAAGATGGTCTTAATGCCCCTTGGAGGAGTGGTGGAGGTCGCAGTGGAATAAATAGACAATGTCAATGCCCCTTGGAAGAGTGGTGGAGGTTAGAGTGAAATAAAAAGACATTAACAGTGCTCCTTGTAAGAGCTGTGGAGTTCAGAGTGGTTTAAATTGACCGTTTTAATGCCCCTTTGAAGAGACAGGGGGGTCACAGTGGATTAAAAAGACAATATCAATGCCCCTTCGAAGAGTGGTGGATGTCGCAGTGGATTAAAAAGACAATATCAATGCCCCTTGGAAGAGTGGTGGAGGTCGCAGTGGAATAAAAAGACAATATCAATGCCCCCTGGAAGGGACGTGGAGGTCACAGTAGCTTCACAAGACGGTTTTAATGACCCCTTGGAAGAGAGGTGGAGGTCGCAGTTGATTAAAAAGACAATATCATTGTCCCTTGCAAGAGTGGTGGAGGTCGCAGTGGAATAAACAGACAATATCAATGCCACTTGGAAGAGTGGTGGATGTTACAGTCGAATAAAAAGACAACATCAATGCCTCTTGTAAGAGCTGTGGAGTTCAGAGTGTTTAACCAGACGGTTTTAATGCCCCTTGGAAGAGACGAGGTGGTCACAGTAGCTTAACAAGACTGTTTTAATGCCCCTTGCAAGAGTGGTGGAGATCGTTGTGGATTTAAAAGACAATATCAATGCCCCTTGAAAGATTGGTGGAGGTTACAGTGTAATAAAAAGACAATACCAATGCCCCTTGGAAGAGTGGTGGAGGTTACAGTGGAAAAAAAGACAATATCAATGCCCCTTGAAAGATTGGTGGAGGTTACAGTGTAATAAAAAGACAATATCAATGCCCCTTGGAAGAGTGGTGGAGGTTACAGTGGAAAAAAAGACAATATCAGTGCCCTGTGTAAGAAACTTGGAGGTCACAGTAGCTTAGCAAGACGGTTTTAATGCCCCTTGGAAGAGTCGTGGACGTCGCAGAGGAATAAAAAGACAATATCAATGCACTTGGAAGAGTGCAGAAGGATACAAAGAAATAAAAAGACATTGTCAATGCCCCTTGGAAGAGCTGTGGAGCTCAGAGCGGTTTAACCAGCCGTTTTTTTTGCCCCTTGTAAGAGGCTTGGAGGTCACAGTAGCTTAACAAGACGGTTTTAATGCCCCTTGGAAGAGTGGTGGAGGTCGCAATGGAATAAAAAGACAATAACAATGCCCCGTGGAAGGGACGTGGAGGTCACAGTATCATAACAAGACGGTTTTAATGCCCCTTGGAAGAGTGGTGTAGATCGCAGTGGATAAAAAAGACAATATCAAAGCTCCTTGGAAGAGTGGTGGAGGTCGCAGTGGAAAACATAACCAATATCAATGTCCCTTGGAAGAGTGGTGGAGGTTACAGTCGAATAAAAACACAATATCAATGCCTCTTGGAAGAGCTGTGGAGTACAGAGTGGTTTAACCAGACGGTTTAATGCCCCTTGGAAGAGACGTGGAGGTCACAGTAGCTTATCAAGACTGGTTTAATGCCCCTTGGAAGATTGGTGGAGGTCGCAGTGGATTAAAAAGACAATATCAATGCCCCTTAGAAGAGTGGTGGAGGTCACAGTGGAATAAAAAGACAATATCAATTCCCCTTGGAAAAGATGTGGAGGTCGCAGTGGAATAAAAAGACAATATCAATGCCTCGTGGAAGAGACTTGGAGGTCACAGTAGCTTAACAAGATGGTTTTAATGCCCCATGGAAGAGAGGTGGAGGTCGCAGTGGAATAAAAAGACAACATCAATGCCCCTTGGAAGAGTGGTGGAGGTTACAGTGGAATAAAAAGACAATATCAATGACCATTGGAAGAGTGGAGGAGGTTTCAGTGGAATAAAAAGAAAATATTAATGCCTCATGGAAGAGTGTTGGAGGTCGCAGTAAAATAAAAAGACAATATCAATGCCCCTTGGAAGAGTGGTGGAAGTTAGAGTGGAATAAAAAGACTATATCAATGCCCCTTGGAATAGCTGTGGAGTTCACAGTGGTTTAACCAGAAGGTTTTAATTCATCGTGGAATAGACGTGGAGGTCACAGTAGCTAAACAAGACGGTTTTAATGCTTCTTGGAAGAGTGATGGAGGTCGCAGTGGATTAAAAAGACAAAATCAATGACCCTTGCAAGAGTGGTGGAGGTTACAGTGGAATAAAAAGACAATATCAATGCCTTTTGCAAGAGCTGAGGAGTTCAGAGTGGTTTAAATTGACTGTTTTAATGCCCCTTGGAAAAGAAGTGGAGGTCACAGTAGCTTAACAAGATGGTTTTAATGCCCCTTGGAAGAGTGGTGGAGGTTACAGTCGAATGAAAAGACAATATCAATGCCTCTTGGAAGAGCTGTGGAGTTCAGAGTGGTTTAACCAGATGGTTTTAATGCCCCTTGGAAGAGACGTGGAGGTCACAGTAGCTTAACAAAACTGTTTTAATGCCCCTTGGAAGAGTGGTGGAGGTCGCCGTGCATTAAAAAGACAATATCAATGCCCCGTGGAAGAGTGGTGGAGGTCGCAGTGGAAAAAAAAGACAAGATCAATTCCACTTGGAAGAGATGTGGAGGTCGCAGTGGAATAAAAAGACAATATCAGTGCCTCGTGGAAGAGACTTGGAGGTCACAGTAGCTTAAAAGATTGTTTTAATGCCGCTTGGAAGAGAGGTGGAGGTCGCAGTGGAATAAAAAGACAATATCAATGCCCCTTGGAAGAGTGGTGCAGGTTACAGTGGAATAAAAAGACAATATCAATGACCCTTGGAAGAGTGGTGGAGGTTATAGTGGAATAAAAAGACAATATCATTGCCCCTTGGAAGAGCTGTGGAGTTTACAGTGGTTTAACCAGAAGGTTTTAAGGCACAGTGGAATAGAGGTGGAGGTCACAGTAGCTAAACAAGACTGTTTTATTGCTTCTTGGAAGAGAGATGGAGGTCGCAGTGGATTAAAAAGACAAAATCAATGCCCCTTGGAAGAGTGGTGGAGGTTACAGTGGAATAAAAAGACAATATCAATGCCTCTTGCAAGAGCTGTGGAGTTCAGAGTGGTTTAAATTGACAGTTTTAATGCCCCTTGGAAGAGACGTGGAGGTCACAGTAGCATAACAAGACGGTTTTAATGCCCCTTGGAAGAGTGGTGGAGGTCGCAGTGGATTAAAAAGACTATCAAATCCCCTTCGAAGAGTGGTGGAGGTTGCATTGGAAAAAAAAACAATATCAATGCCCATTGGAAGATTGGTGGAGGTAACAGTTGAATAAATAGACAATATCAGTGCCTCTTGGAAGAGCTGTGGAGTTCAGAGTGGTTTAACCATGCGGTTTTAATGCCCCTTGGAAGAGACGTGGAGGTCACAGAAGCTTATCAAGACTGTTTTAAAGCCCCTTGGAGGAGTGGTAGATGTCGCAGTGGATTAAAAAGACAATATCAATGCCCCTTGGAAAAGTGGTGGAGGTTACAGTGGAATAAAAAGACAATATCAATGTCCCTTGGAAGAATGGTGGAGGTTACAGTGGAATAAAAAGACAAAATCAATGCCCCTTGGAAAAGTGGTGGAGGTTCCAATTAAATAAAAAGAAAATATCAATGCCCCTTGGAAGAGTGGTGGAGGTTACAGTGGAATAAAAAGACAATATCAATGACCCTTGGAAGAGTGGTGGAGGTCGCAGTGGAATAAAAAGACAATATTAATGCCAATTGGAAGAGTGGTGGAGGTCGCAGTAAAATAAAAAGACAATATCAATGCCCCTTGGAAGAGTGGTGGAGGTTACAGTGGAATAAAAAGACAATATCATTGCCCCTTGGAAGAGCTGTGGAGTTTACAGTGGTTTAACCAGAAGGTTTTAAGGCACAGTGGAATAGAGGTGGAGGTCACAGTAGCTAAACAAGACTGTTTTAATGCTTCTTGGAAGAGAGATGGAGGTCGCAGTGGATTAAAAAGACAAAAAGAATGCCCCTTGGAAGAGTGGTGGAGGTTACAGTGGAATAAAAAGACTATATCAATGCCTCTTGCAAGAGCTGTGGAGTTCAGAGTGGTTTAAATTGACGGTTTTAATGCCCCTTGGAAGAGACGTGGAGGTCACAGTAGCATAACAAGACGGTTTTAATGCCCCTTGGAAAAGTGGTGGAGGTCTAATTGGATTAAAAAGACAATATCGATGCCCCTTGGAAGAGTGGCGGAGGTCGCAGTGGAATTAAAAGACAATATCAATGCCCCTTGGAAGAGTGGTGGAGGTCGCAGTGGAATAAAAAGACAATATCAATGCCCCGTGGAAGGGACGTGGAGGTCTGAGTAGCTTAACAAGACGGTTTTAATGCCCCTTGGAAGAGTGGTGGAGGTCGCAGTGGATTAAAAAGACTATCAAATCCCCTTCGAAGAGTGGTGGAGGTCGCATTGGAAAAAAAAACAATATCAATGCCCATTGGAAGATTGGTGGAGGTAACAGTTGAATAAATAGACAATATCAGTGCCTCTTGGAAGAGCTGTGGAGTTCAGAGTGGTTTAACCATGCGGTTTTAATGCCCCTTGGAAGAGACATGGAGGTCACAGAAGCTTATCAAGACTGTTTTAAAGCCCCTTGGAGGAGTGGTAGAGGTCGCAGTGGATTAAAAAGACAATATCAATGCCCCTTGGAAGAGTGGTGGAGGTTACAGTGGAATAAAAAGACAATATCAATGTCCCTTGGAAGAATGGTGGAGGTTACAGTGGAATAAAAAGACAAAATCAATGCCCCTTGGAAAAGTGGTGGAGGTTCCAATTAAATAAAAAGAAAATATCAATGCCCCTTGGAAGAAGCGTGGAGGTCACAGTGGAATAAAAAGACAATATTAATGCCTCTTGGAAGAGCTGTGGAGTTCAGAGTGTTTAACCAGACTGTTTTAATGCCCCTTGGAAGAGACGAGGAGGTCACAGTAGCTTAACAAGACTGTTTTAATGCCCCTTGTAAGAGTGGTGGAGATCGTTGTGGATTTAAAAGCATTATCAATGCCCCTTAGAAAAGTTGTGTAGGTCGCAGTGAAATAAAAAGACAATAACAATGCCCCTTGGAAGATTGGTGGAGGTTACAGTGGAATAAAAAGACAATATCAATGCCCCTTGGAAGAGTGGTGGAGGTTACAGTGGAATAAAAAGACAATATCAATGCCCTGTGTAAGAAACTTGGAGGTCACAGTAGCTTAACAAGATGGTTTTAATGCCCCTTGGAAGAGTCGTGGACGTCGCAGAGGAATGAAAAGACAATATCAATGCACTTGGAAGAGTGCAGAAGGTTACAAAGGAATAAAAAGACATTGACAATACCCCTTGGAAGAGCTGTGGAGCTCAGAACGGTTTAACCAGACATTTTTTTTGCCCCTTGGAAGAGACTTTGAGGTCACAGTAGCTTAACAAGACGGTTTTAATGCCCCTTGGAAGAGTGGTGGAGGTCGCAATGGAATAAAAAGACAATAACAATGCCCAGTGGAAGGGACGTGGAGGTCACAGTAGCATAACAAGACGGTTTTAATGCCCCTTGGAAGAGACGTGGAGGTCGCAGTGGATAAAAAAGACAATATCAAAGCCCCTTGGTAGAGTGGTGGAGGTCGCAGTGGAAAACAGAGACAATATCAATGCCCCTTGGAAGAGTGATGGAGGTTACAGTCGAATAAAAAGACAATATCAATGCCTCTTGGAAGAGCTGTGGAGTACAGAGTGGTTTAACCAGACGGTTTAATGCCCCTTGGAAGAGACGGGAAGGTCACAGTAGCTTATCAAGACTGTTTTAATGCCCCTTGGAAGAGTGGTGGAGGTCGCAGTGGAATAAATAGACAATATCAATTCCCCTTGGAAAAGATGTGGGGGACGCAGTGGAATAAAAAGACAATATCAATGCCTCGTGGAAGAGACTTGGAGGTCACAGTAGCTTAACAAGATTGTTTTAATGCCCCTTGGAAGAGAGGTGGAGGTCACAGTGGAATAAAAAGACAATATCAATGCCCCTTAGAAGAGTGGTGGAGGTCGCAGTGGAATAAATAGACAATATCAATTCCCCTTGGAAAAGATGTGGGGGTCGCAGTGAAATAAAAAGACAATATCAATGCCTCGTGGAAGAGACTTGGAGGTCACAGTAGCTTAACAAGATTGTTTTAATGCCCCTTGGAAGAGAGGTGGAGGTCACAGTGGAATAAAAAGACAATATCAATGCCCCTTGGAAGAGTGGTGGAGGTTACAGTGGAATAAAAAGACAATATCAATGACCCTTGGAAGAGTGGTGGAGGTTTCAGTGGAATAAAAAGACAATATTAATGCCTCATGGAAGAGTGTTGGAGGTCGCAGTAAAATAAAAAGACAATATCAATGCCCCTTGGAAGAGTGGTGGAAGTTACAGTGGAATAAAAAGACTATATCAATGCCCCTTGGAATAGCTGTGGAGTTCACAGTGGTTTAACCAGAAGGTTTTAAGGCACCGTGGAATAGACATGGAGGTCACAGTAGCTAAACAAGACGGTTTTAATGCTTCTTGGAAGAGTAATGGGGGTTGCAGTGGATTAAAAAGACATAATCAATGCCCCTTGGAAGAGTGGTGGAGGTTACAGTGGAATAAAAAGACAATATCAATGCCTTTTGAAAGAGCTGAGGAGTTCAGAGTGGTTTAAATTGACGGTTTTAATGCCCCTTGGAAAAGAAGTGGAGGTCACAGTAGCTTAACAAGATGGTTTTAATGCCCCTTGGAGAGTGGTGGAGGTTACAGTCGAATGAAAAGACAATATCAATGCCTCTTGGAAGAGCTGTGGAGTTCAGAGTGGTTTAACCAGATGGTTTTAATGCCCCTTGGAAGAGACGTGGAGGTCACAGGAGCTTAACAAAACTGTTTTAATGCCCCCTGGAAGAGTGGTGAAGGTCGCAGTGGATTAAAAAGACAATATCAATGTCCCGTGGAAGAGTGGTGGAGGTCGCAGTGGAAAGAAAAGACAATATCAATTCCACTTGGAAGAGATGTGGAGGTCGCAGTGGAATAAAAAGACAATATCAGTGCCTCGTGGAAGAGACTTGGAGGTCACAGTAGCTTAACAATATTGTTTTAATGCCCCTTGGAAGAGAGGTGGAGGTCGCAGTTGAATAAAAAGACAATATCAATGCCCCTTGGAAGAGTGGTCGAGGTTACAGTGGAATAAAAAGACAATATCAATGACCCTTGGAAGAGTGGTGGAGGTCGCAGTGGAATAAAAAGACAATATTAATGCCACTTGGAAGAGGGGTGGAGGTCGCAGTGGAATAAAAAGACAATATCAATGCCCCTTGGAAGAGTTGTGGAGGTTACAGTGGAATAAAAAGACAATATCATTGCCCCTTGGAAGAGCTGTGGAGTTTACAGTGGTTTAACCAGAAGGTTTTAAGGCACCGTGGAATAGAGGTGGAGGTCACAGTAGCTAAACAAGACTGTTTTAATGCTTCTTGGAAGAGAGATGGAGGTCGCAGTGGATTAAAAAGACAAAATCAATGCCCCTTGGAAGAGTGGTGTAGGTTACAGTGGAATAAAAAGACAATATCAATGCCTCTTGCAAGAGCTGTGGAGTTCAGAGTGGTTTAAATTGACGGTTTTAATGCCCCTTGGAAGAGACGTGGAGGTCACAGTGGCATAACAAGACGGTTTTAATGCCCCTTGGAAAAGTGGTGGAGGTCGAAGTGGATTAAAAAGTCAATATCGATGCCCCTTGGAAGAGTGGTGGAGGTCGCAGTGGAATAAAAAGACAATATCAATGTCCCTTGGAAGAGTGGTGGAGGTCACAGTGGATTAAAAAGACAATATCAATGCCCCTTGGAAGAGTGGTGGAGGTCGCAGTGGAATAAAAAGACAATATCAATGCCCCGTGGAAGGGACATGGAGGTCTGAGTAGCTTAACAAGATTTTTTTAATGCCCCTTGGAAGAGTGGTGGAGGTCGCAGTGGATTAAAAAGACTTTCAAATCCCCTTCGAAGAGTGGTGGAGGTCGCATTGGAAAAAAAAACAATATCAATGCACATTGGAAGATTGGTGGAGGTAACAGTTGAATAAAAAGACAATATCAATGCCTCTTGGAAGAGCTGTGGAGTTCAGAGTGGTTTAACCATGCGGTTTTAATGCCCCTTGGAAGAGACGTGGAGGTCACAGAAGCTTATCAAGACTAGAGATGAGCGTTGTTCTACTCGAACTGTTCGCCAATCTCAAATTCGAACTGTTTTGGGCGGTGTTCGAGCCGTTCGGCGAACACGAACAATTTGAGTAAAATTCGGCTGTTCGAGGTTATGTTCGATAACTGTTCGTGTACCAAAATCATAACTGGATTTTTTCTCAGTAATGATGAAAATTAATGTTAATACGCAGTTTGAGTGTACAGCGGGGTGGGGGGAGGGGCAGGGGATGGATCTCTGCAGGAACAATGAAGATCTCCATTTTTTTTTCTCTTTCCCGCATTTGCAGTGGGGAGGTGCAATCTGTCAGCCTATCAGCAGCGCACACACGGAGCGAAGTGCTTTTTTTCACACAAGCAAGGGCATGTGTCATTGGCAGTGTATGTCACATGTCCTTGCCCTATAAGACCAAGCCATTTTCCCCGTCGCCACCATTTTCTCACTGCTGCAGCTGCGTGTTAGACGGCACCGCTGTTGCTGTGTGCGCTATACCTTGTTAATTTCAAGCCAATTTTCGCACAAATCTACAGATAGCTTGGGAGTAGGGAATAGTTGTGATTGCAGTCCTTTTAAGGACTAGGTTACAGCATTTCCTACGACTTTTATCAGGCAGGTCTGTGCTCTTAAATAGATAGATTGTGGGAGTAAAGACTAATTGTAATTGGAGTCCTTTTCAGGACTAGGTTACATCAGTTCCTATCAGTTTTTGCCAGGCAGGTCTGTGCCAGTGCTGTGCAAGTTTTTTTCACAGCATTTGGCTGAATCTAGCAAAGCTAATCCTTTTTGGCCTATTGCAGAGTGTGTTAGTCAGTGGAGTAGCCTATCTGTGTTGCAAGATATACCACCTGTGTATAGAATACCAATTTTTTTACTGCACCTAGTGAAGTAAAATCTTTTGGGCATAGCATCATTCTATTAGTCCATCTATACTGACCTCCATCAGGTTGCAAATTGAATATAATTTTTTTCTGCATCTAGCTCTGAAAAAATATTGGGCTTCTAGATGTGTGTGGGACTTGTTCTATTAATTCATCTATACAGACCTCCATCAGGTAGCAAACTGAATATATTTTTTTCTGCATCTACCTCTGAAAAAATATTGGGCTTCTAGCTGTGTGTGGGACTTGTTCTATTAATCCATCTATACAGACCTCCATCAGGTTGCAAACTGAATATATTTTTTTCTGCATCTACCTCTGAAAAAATATTGGGCTTCTAGCTGTGTGTGGGACTTGTTCTATTAATCCATCTATACAGACCTCCATCAGGTTGCAAACTGAATATATTTTTTTCTGCATCTAGCTCTGAAAAAATATTGGGCTTCTAGCTGTGTGTGGGACTTGTTCTATTAATCCATCTATACAGACCTCCATCAGGTTGCAAACTGAATATATTTTTTTCTGCATCTACCTCTGAAAAAATATTGGGCTTCTAGCTGTGTGTGGGACTTGTTGTATTAGTCCATCTATACTGACCTCCATCAGGTTGCAAACTGAATATATTTTTTTCTGCATCTACCTCTGAAAAAATATTGGGCTTCTAGCTGTGTGTGGGACTTGTTCTATTAATCCATCTATACAGACCTCCATCAGGTTGCAAACTGAATATATTTTTTTCTGCATCTACCTCTGAAAAAATATTGGGCTTCTAGCTGTGTGTGGGACTTGTTCTATTAATCCATCTATACAGACCTCCATCAGGTTGCAAACTGAATATATTTTTTTCTGCATCTACCTCTGAAAAAATATTGGGCTTCTAGCTGTGTGTGGGACTTGTTCTATTAATCCATCTATACAGACCTCCATCAGGTTGCAAACTGAATATATTTTTTTCTGCATCTACCTCTGAAAAAATATTGGGCTTCTAGCTGTGTGTGGGACTTGTTCTATTAATCCATCTATACAGACCTCCATCAAGTTGCAAACTGAATATATTTTTTTCTGCATCTACCTCTGAAAAAATATTGGGCTTCTAGCTGTGTGTGGGACTTGTTGTATTAGTCCATCTATACTGACCTCCATCAGGTTGCAAACTGAATATATTTTTTTCTGCATCTACCTCTGAAAAAATATTGGGCTTCTAGCTGTGTGTGGGACTTGTTCTATTAATCCATCTATACAGACCTCCATCAGGTTGCAAACTGAATATATTTTTTTCTGCATCTACCTCTGAAAAAATATTGAGCTTCTAGCTGTGTGTGGGACTTGTTCTACTAATCCATCTATACAGACCTCCATCAGGTTGCAAACTGAATATATTTTTTTCTGCATCTACCTCTGAAAAAATATTGGGCTTCTAGCTGTGTGTGGGACTTGTTCTATTAATCCATCTATACAGACCTCCATCAGGTTGCAAACTGAATATATTTTTTTCTGCATCTACCTCTGAAAAAATATTGGGCTTCTAGCTGTGTGTGGGACTTGTTGTATTAGTCCATCTATACTGACCTCCATCAGGTTGCAAACTTTATATATTTTTTTCTGCATCTACCTCTGAAAAAATATTGGGCTTCTAGCTGTGTGTGGGACTTGTTGTATTAGTCCATCTATACTGACCTCCATCAGGTTGCAAACTGAATATATATTTTTCTGCATCTACCTCTGAAAAAATATTGGGCTTCTAGCTGTGTGTGGGACTTGTTGTATTAGTCCATCTATACTGACCTCCATCAGGTTGCAAACTGAATATATTTTTTTCTGCATCTACCTCTGAAAAAATATTGGGCTTCTAGCTGTGTGTGGGACTTGTTCTATTAATCCATCTATACAGACCTCCATCAGGTTGCAAACTGAATATATTTTTTTCTGCATCTACCTCTGAAAAAATATTGGGCTTCTAGCTGTGTGTGGGACTTGTTGTATTAGTCCATCTATACTGACCTCCATCAGGTTGCAAGCTGAATATATTTTTTTCTGCATCTACCTCTGAAAAAATATTGGGCTTCTAGCTGTGTGTGGGACTTGTTCTATTAATCCATCTATACAGACCTCCATCAGGTTGCAAATTGAATATAATTTTTTTCTGCATCTAACCCAGCCAATAGTTTTGGCCTAATACCACAGTTTGGCCACTCAGCTCTGCTCGGTTCCCATCCATTGTTTTTTTGTGCAAACAACTCCAGAGTTGTGAATTAGTTAACCACCAAAATGAGTGGAAAAAGGCCTGCTGCTGGTGGAAAGGGGAATAGGCGTGTTGGGAAGGGGAAAAAAGGTTGTATCCGTGGGGTAGGTGTTAAAGCAACAGTAACATCTGCAGAAGAAAGACCATCTCCCAGCCAAACTAAAATGTCTACTTCTTTTAGCGGACAATGTGATAAGATCCCTTTCCTACGGCCACGCCAATCGCTACAAATTCCAGATGAGGCACAAAAACAGCAGGTGCTTCAACGGATATCAAGTGCTCCTTTAAGTGGGCTCTCCTCCACATCAACTTCAACATCACAAATACTCCAGTCCTCAAAGGTGTCACCCCAATCACACTTGCTTCCTCACAGCTCCCAAATCTCCAGCTGCCCGTCTGAGTATGAGGTAGAACAGATGGTTGAGTCTGCAGAGCTGTTTACTCATACTATAGCCTGGGAATCAGAGGTCGACTCCAGCGCTTCTGTGAATCCAGACGAGGAAATGATCTGCACTGATGCCCAGAATCTTTATGAGTCGGATCCAGGACCAGACGCAGAAGGTTCTGACCATAATGTAGACCCTCATTCCCAAACTGTAACTCCTGTTGGTGGAGACAATGAGGAAGACGATGATAAGACTCAAATACCTGATCGGAGCGACAACTTTAGTTTTTTGTCAGGGCAGGAACAGGTTGGCTCTGAGGACGACGGGTGTGATAACACACAGGGTGATGATGATGAGGTTGGAGATCCCACTTACTGTCAACCCACAGTCAGCCAAGAGATGAGGTCAGCAGAGGAGGTGGAGGAAGATGCTAGTGACGACGAGGTCAGGTTGCGCCTTCCTGGACAGAGACGTAGTACTGGAAGCACGTCAACAACTGCATCCTCAAACACAACTCTGCCTCTCACCACAAGTCGTGGTGGCTCTTCAGGTCGCATGGGTGCTAAGCCTTGCATAGCCTGGGCATTTTTTCAGATCGATAAAGATGACCCAACTCGTGTTATCTGTAACATTTGTCAGCAAAAGCTAAGTAGAGGCCAAAAAATACATAGTTTGAGTACTTCATGCATGAACCGGCACGTGGACATGAAGCATAAGTTGCAGTGGGAAGCTCAGTGTGCTACAATGCGGCCTAGCCGGCCGGGCCAACCACCGTCTGCCATATCTTGTGCATCCGCGGCCTCTTCATCCTCTGTGACTGGGGGGACAGCAGTCACACCTGTTTTGGGGCGCAGACCTGCCACCTCTTTACCCGCAACAGCCAGCGTGATTGGCAGGTCATCATTTTCTTTGGAGGTGGTAACACCAGCTGGTGTTGAGCGCTGTCCGACATCGATAGCACCACCTTTGGATCAAGGCAACCTAACATGTCCGCCTGCATCTTCCTCACAGACCGGCAGTTTGCCGGGGACACCCTTATCAACCCCGTCTAAGCACAATAGCCAGCCCTCGGTCCCTCAGATGTGGACAAGTAAAAGACCATTTCCTCCTAGCCATGAGAAAGCTAAGAGGTTGAATTTCACCATCTGCAAGCTCTTGGCTACAGAAATGCTGCCTTTCCGCCTGGTGGACACAGAGGATTTTCGAGACCTTATGTCCGTCGCAGTGCCCCAGTACCAGATGCCCAGTCGGCACTACTTCTCAAAGAAAGGTGTGCCTGCGCTCCACCAGCATGTCGCACACAACATCACCGCTTCTTTGAGAAACTCTGTGTGTGACAGGGTGCATTTCACCACAGACACTTGGACGAGTAGGCATGGACAGGGGCGTTACATGTCGCTGACTGGGCACTGGGTAACTATGGTGACAGTTGGACAAGGGGCTGCTGTCCAAGTCTTGCCGTCCCCACGAGTTGTGCGTCAATCCTCTTTATGTCAAAGTTCCTCCACTGCTTCTGCCTCCTCAACCTCCTCTCGGTCTTCCACCTGCACCCAAAGCCTGTCTGGTCATGCCACAAGCTTTCTAACTGCGCAGAAGGGATCCTGCACACCTCCTTACTATGCTGGCAGTAGGGCTCAACGTCATCAGGCGGTTTTTACATTGAAATGTCTGGGAAATGTGAGTCACACAGCTGAGGAGTTGTGGTCAGCTCTGGAGAACCAATTTCATGAATGGTTGTCTCCACTGGACCTGAAACCAGGGAAGGCCGTGTGCGACAATGCTGCAAACCTGGGTGCGGCCCTTCGCCGGGGCAATGTCACACACGTGCCTTGTATGGCTCACGTGTTGAACCTGGTTGTCCAGCAATTTTTAGCCCACTATCCCAGACTAGATGGCCTTCTGCAGAGGGCACGGTCGCTGTGTGCTCACTTCCGCCGTTCGCATCCCGCAGCTCAGCGACTTACATCTCTACAGAAGTCGTTGGTCCTGCCACTTCACCGGCTAAAATGCGATGTGCCTACCCGGTGGAATTCAACTCTGCACATGTTGCAGCGACTGTGGCAGCACAGACAAGCCCTGGTGCAATACGTTCTGACGTATAGCCTGGGCCAACGAGATTCAGAGGTGGGGCAAATCACGCTGGAGCAGTGGTCTCAGATCAGGGACCTATGCACCCTTCTGCACAGTTTTGAAATGGCGACGAAGATGTTTAGTGCTGACGATGCCATTATCAGCATGACTATTCCGGTGATTTACATGCTGGAGCACATGTTAAACAGAATTCGGAGTCAGGTGGTGGCACAAGAGGAGGTGGAGGAAGTAGAGGAGGAGGAGTTGTATGCGGAAGGGCTAACATCTGCAAGGTCCAGACGGTCGGCAGCACCAAGGCGGCAGGCATGTGAGGGTGGGGGAGATGGTTTTACCAGGGCGCATGGTAGCAGCCAAACTAGTGAGGAAGGTGCAGGAGCCCAGGAAGAAGTGGAAGACGAACTGATGGAAGACTCATCAGATGAGGGAGACCTTGATCACATTTCTGTTGTGCGAGGTTGGGGGGAGAGGACAGAGGAAGGAAGCATGATTGTTACCTCGCCACCAACACAACAGGGACTTGGTGCTCCTGGATGCGCAACACACATGAGTGCCTTCTTGCTGCACTACCTGCAACATGACCCTCGAATTGTGAGAATTAGAAATAATCCTGACTACTGGGTTGCCACACTGTTAGATCCCCGGTACAAAAGTAAATTTGCAGAAGTTATTCCTGCCATAGAAAGGGATGCACGCATGCAGGAGTATCAGCAGAGACTGTTGCAGAATCTTACATGTGCTTTTCCACAAAATACCAGTGGTGCACGTAGTGAATCTCACAGTTCCAACTTGCCAACCGTAGGACCGTCAAGTGTTCAGCACTCAAACCGTAACAGAACCACAGTATCTGCTGGTAACATCAATTTTGCGGAATCATTTCACCACTTTTTTAGCCCATCCTTTGCAAGGCCACAGGAGACAAGAAGTCTGACACATAGTCAACGCCTAGAGACGATGGTACAGGAGTATCTCCAAGTAAACATTGAAGCCATGACTGTGTCACTGGACCCTTGCTCTTTTTGGGCTTCCAATCTGGATAAATGGCCGGAGTTAGCCACTTACGCCTTGGAGATCTTGTCATGCCCCGCAGCCAGCGTTCTATCTGAACGTGTGTTCAGCGCTGCTGGTGGTGTGCTGACAGATAAGCGCACGCAGCTCTCCACTGATAATGTAGACAGACTCACGTTCATAAAGATGAACAAATCATGGATCCGAAACGACTTTTCTACCCCTGTGTCATCCTGGGGAGAGTAAAAGATGGATGATTGGTTAAAATCACCCTACCAACCATTTTAAGCTTTCAAATTACTAATCATGTTTATCTGTATCTTGGCTGGAAAATAATTTGGGCTTTGTAGCAGTGTGCAGCACTGATCCTATTAGGCCATCTATACTAAAGCTTCACCAGATTTCAAATTAATAATAATTTTTAGCTGCATCTAGCCCGGAAAATAATTTTGGGGCTCCGAGATGCGCAAGACACATAAGTGCCTTCTTGCTGCACTACCTGCAGCATGACCGTCATATTGTCAGAATTCGAAGTAATCATGACTACTGGGTTGCCACACTCTTAGATCCCCCAAACTTTTCGATCAACCTTTTCATTTTAATAAAGACCAAAAAAATGGTCATTTTTGAAATTATAAGCATTAGCAGGTTGTTAGAAACTGAAATCAAACAGTTTTCAACTCAAAACTTTATTCTAGGTGATGTTACATTTTCACATAGAACCCCTTGTTCGAAAGGAGCTTCTGAACTCTCTCGTCCATTGAATTTGTCAGGTTTTGGATGGTTTCTGCTTCAATTGTTTTGCATGAGGACAGAATACCCTCCCAGAGCTGTTGCTTAGATGTGAACTGCCTCCCGCCATCATAGACACTCCTTTTGATGATGCTCCAGAGGTTTTGAATGGGGTAGAGGTCAGGGGAGCATGGGGGTCACACCATAAGTTTGTCCCCTTTTATGCCCATATCAGCCAGAGATGCAGATGTTTTATGTGCAGCATGAGATGGTGCATTATCATGCAAAAAAATGATCTTGCTGTGAAATACACGGTTCTTCTTCTTGAACCATGGCAGGAAGTGCTGTTTGAGAAAATCCACATACATTATGGAGTTCATCTTTAGCGCCTTCAGGGATCCTAAAGGGGCCGACAATCTCTCTCCCCATGATTGCAGCCCAAAACATTACTCCACCTCCTCCTTGTTGGCGCTGTAGCCGTGTTTGCGTGGGGTGTCCATCAACCAGCCATCCTCCACTCCATCCATCTGGACCATCGAGCGTTGCACGGCACTCATCCGTGAACAAAACAGTTTTGAAATCAGTCTTCATGTAATGTTTGGCCCACTGGAGCCATTTCTGCTTGTGTGAAGTGGATAGAGGAGGTCGACAGGATGGCGTATGCACAGCTGCAAACCTCTGAAGGACCCTGCATCTTGTTGTTCGGGGGACGTTGGAGGCACCAGCAGCTTCAAAAACTTGTCTGCTGCTATGGCTTTTTTGCCGCTGCTCTTTCAACCTGACGTAATTGCCTGTAGGAAAGAGTCCTCAATTTGCCCTTATCAGCACGCACACGTGTGTACTGTGAATCAGCTACATACTTCTTGATTGCCAAGATACTTCATCCTGATCATCGTACAATGTTGATTGTAGTCATGCCTTGACCTAAACACTCCACAATTTGTTGCTTCTCAGCAGCCGACACATCCTTTTTCTTTCCCATTTTGGCAGAAAATGTAGGCTGCTTAATAATGTGAGACAGCCTTCTTAAGTAGTCTTGCCTTTCATTGGACACACCTGCCAAACTAATTAGCACAGGTGTCTGCAATTGCTTACAGTGATATAAAGAGCCCTGACACACATCACCATCAATGAGTTTAACTGACAAACAAACAAATTCTTCCCTTATCACTCCTAAACACTTTTTGCATAATAATTTGGAACACAGTGTACATGTGCTTTTCCACAAAACACCAGTGGTTCACGTAGTGAATCTTACAGTTCTAACTTGCCAACCGTGGTCTGTATGGAATTGTTCAATAAAGGGCCAAAAATTAAGATAACATAGATGGGAGAGGTCTCTATGAATAGGAATTCCTAAGTATTTGATACCCTGTGAGGGCCAGGCAAAGGGAAAGTTGGACTGGATGGAATCCTATATGGATTTGGGGAGGGAGACATCGAGGGCCTCAGACTTGATTGATTTTAAAATTTGACCATGTAACAAAGTGATCTATTTCAGCCATAACAGCATGGATGGATATATGTGATTGAGTGATATATACTAGGACATCATCAGCAAATAGAGAGCACTTGTACTCGGTGCCTCCCACCTCAATCCACCTAATATTGGGGTTATGGCGAATTGATGAGAGCAGGTGCTCCGTCACTAGGATGTATAAGAGAGGGGACAGAGGACATCCCTGCCTTGTCCCATTGGTGATTGTGAAAGGTGATGAAAATGTTCTGATGCACCCCCTGGGCCTTGGGACACCCGGAGCCGGACCCTTATTGGTGGATGCTGGTGGTTGTAGTCTTCGTGGCGGCGACCCGGTTCCGTGGCTCAGGGTGGTCAAACCAGTGGCGGAACTATTTATGTGGTTTTGATGTTTAAATGTCCGACTACGCCACCCGTGGATTGCGGTCAGAGTGAACCGCCGCTACAGGGCAGACCGCTGAGGCTGGTGTTGTGGGTGCAGCAGAGCGTAGCATAACTCCCCACGGGAGGAGTATAGCCTCAGGGCAGTGTATGCGGAGGATGGGGGTGATGGTGCAGGGCAGCAGCAGTAACGACACGGAGTCAGTGATGCAGTTCAGGGCCTTTACTCACAGTTCTTATTATCCAGACCCCGTCTGCAGGTAACGGCTGCCCACGTCGTACTGTGCTCACCAGGTGAGGGGCTCAGACAACTCCCAGATAACTTTGGAGTGCTTCACAGGACCCCCTTTGTGTGTCCTTTGTCTGGCCTTTCTTACCAACACTTCTGTCCGGCTGCCTCGGGCCTCCTCTTGGTAAACTTGGCGCCAGTTTCCCTGACCCTATGTGGTGCCTTCCTAGCGGGTGTAGCGAGGGGCTGCGCCACATAAAATGTCAGAGCCTCCGGTTTCTAGCTGAGGGTCGTTTCCTGCCTCCACTAGTTCGGGGACCGGTCTCCCCATTTGGCCTGACCCCTCCACGCAGGTGGATTCGGGCGTGCGGTGGCGACTCGCCCGTCCGCACCCCTGGGATCCCTTCATTCCTCGTTCCTGAAGCCTTCTCCGCTCCTCTTCCTTCCTTCTCCCTCTTCCAGGCCTGGGCCTCTGTTACTAGGCCCGCCTCCGGAGCAGAGCTCATGCAGAGCCCCTGCTCCCTGCCACTTCTGCTCAGACTTCTCTGCACTGAACTAAGATGGTGCCCACCTTTTATACTCCCTTCTCAATGCACCCAGGAACTGCTTCCTCCCTGCTCCTGCACTACAGGGTTCCCCTTCCTCAGTGTTCCCTCCCCCCACTCCAGCCAGGGACAGGGACTGTCGTGCCCATCTCAGGGGCATATTGGTCGCCCTGCCCCACGGCAATGTGGTGTAATGCATGCAGGTGTCGGGTCCTGATCCACACTCCATCCTTACCTGAGAGTGAGATATCACACCTCTGGGTGAGGTGCAATACGTCTGTAGCAACTGAGCCCTCAGGGTGCTACAGTTCCATTTATCTTCAGCCTAGGTGACGTATTGTGATACAGGGCCGTGATTTTGACTATAAAAGGGTCCCCTAGACCCCTACCCCAAGCTTTTTAAGAGAATCATATATGGCGTGCCAGGAGACTCTATGGAATGCTTTCTCAGCATCCAACGAGAGTATCTAATTACAAATTTTTAACTGCATCTAGCCCAGGAAATACTTTGTGCCTAGTAGCAGTGTCTGCTAGTCAGCGGATTATCCCGGCTGTTAAGCAAGCTACACCACCTGTAGTTTGGACACTTAATTTTTTCAAAGGAAATGCTTTGGGACCACGGGATACTCAGTGAAGAGCATCAGGAGGCACCCCAAGGCATAGGGGCTGGGACTGGCAGTAGGATGCCTTGCGGTGGACAGCCGAGCTCGATCCTTATAAAAGCTTTTTAACTGCAGCAGCTTTAGTGGACGCTACTGGAGCTGGAATTACGCGGCTGCTGGCATGAGACTTGCCCTCCAATAGATCCTTGTAAATGGATTTAAAGTGTATTCATTCAAATTAGAGAGAAAATATAAATTAAAAAGCTTAGAGCTGCCTCCACCACAGGGGGGCTCGCTCGACCCACCAGCGGACAGGCACCAGTATTGGGAGAGGGGGGCTGGCCATGAGGGTTCACCGCGGCTCTGGCACAAACCCGGCGACACGGAGGTGGCACGGGCAGGAGCGGACTGGCCGTGTCGGCTTCTCACTTTTTGGATTTTAGAAGGGCATGACATGCCTATATCTGTGTCTCCCCCTCCTTTTACTCCTCCACCTCATTTATTTTCACATGACTATATGTACTTGACACTTTTCCATGTGTTAGTTATGTCTTCTGAGCAGTTTGTCAGCTTTTGGACACCTTTGAAGGTGTTTTCTATGTGTTTCTATGTGTTTTTGTTTGCCTGCCATTGGTTTTAAAGGTGTTCGAAGGTGTTCGACGAACAGTTCGATGAACAGTTCGGCGAACACACGGGTGTTCGACGAACCGAACTGAACTCGAACACTACGGGGGTGGCTCAACACTAATCAAGACTGTTTTAAAGCCTCTTGGAGGAGTGGTAGAGGTAGCAGTGGATTAAAAAGACAATATCAATGCCCCTTAGAAAAGTTGTGGAGGTCGCAGTGAAATAAAAAGACAATAACAATGCCCCTTAGAAGATTGGTGTAGGTTACAGTGGAATAAAAAGACAATATCAATGCCCCTTGGAAGAGTGGTGGAGGTTACAGTGGAATAAAAAGACAATATCAATGCCCTGTGTAAGAAATTTGGAGGTCACAGTAGCTTAACAAGATGGTTTTAAAGCCCCTTGGAAGAGTCGTGGACGTCGCAGAGGAATGAAAAGACAATATCAATGCACTTGGAAGAGTGCAGAAGGTTACAAAGGAATAAAAAGACATTGGCAATACCCCTTGGAAGAGCTGTGGAGCTCAGAGCGGTTTAACCAGACGTTTTTTTTGCCCCTTGGAAGAGACTTGGAGGTCACAGTAGCTTAACAAGACGGTTTTAATGCCCCTTGGAAGAGTGGTGGAGGTCGCAATGGAATAAAAAGACAATAACAATGCACCGTGGAAGGGACGTGGAGGTCACAGTAGCATAACAAGACGGTTTTAATGCCCCTTGGAAGAGACGTGGAGGTCGCAGTGGATAAAAAAGACAATATCAAAGCCCCTTGGAAGAGTGGTGGAGGTCGCAGTGGAAAACAGAGACAATATCAATGCCCCTTGGAAGAGTGATGGAGGTTACAGTCGAATAAAAAGACAATATCAATGCCTCTTGGAAGAGCTGTGGAGTACAGAGTCGTTTAACCAGACGGTTTAATGCCCCTTGGAAGAGACGTGGAGGTCACAGTAGCTTATCAAGACTGTTTTAATGCCCCTTGGAAGAGTTGTGGAGGTCACAGTGGATTAAAAAGACAATATCAATGCCCCTTAGAAGAGTGGTGGAGGTCGCAGTGGAAAAAATAGACAATATCAATTCCCCTTGGAAAAGATGTGGGGGTCGCAGTGGAATAAAAAGACAATATCAATGCCTCGTGGAAGAGACTTGGAGGTCACAGTAGCTTAACAAGATTGTTTTAATGCCCCTTGGAAGAGAGGTGGAGGTCACAGTGGAATAAAAAGACAATATCAATGCCCCTTGGAAGAGTGGTGGAGGTTACACTGGAATAAAAAGACAATATCCATGACCCTTGGTAGAGTGGTGGAGGTCGCAGTGGAATAAAAAGACAATATTAATGCCCCTTGGAAGGGTGTTGGAGGTCGCAGTAAAATAAAAAGACAATATCAATGCCCCTTGGAAGAGTGGTGGAGGTTACAGTGGAATAAAAAGACAATATCAATTCCCCTTGGAAGAGCTGTGGAGTACACAGTGGTTTAACCAGAAGGTTTTAAGGCACTATGGAATAGACGTGGAGGTAACAGTAGCTAAAGAAGACGGTTTTAATGCTTCTTGGAAGAGTGATGGAGGTCGCAGTGGATTAAAAAGACAAAATCAATGCCCCTTGGAGGAGTGGTGGAGGTTACAGTGGAATAAAAAGACAATATCAATGCCTCTTGCAAGAGCTGTGTTCAGAGTGGTTTAAATTGACGGTTTTAATGCCCCTTGGAAAAGACGTGGAGGTCACAGTGGCTTAACAAGACGGTTTTATTGCCCCTTGGAAGAGTGGTGGAGGTTACAGTCGAATAAAAAGACAATATCAATGCCTCTTGGAAGAGCCATGGAGTTCAGAGTGGTTTAACCAGACGGTTTTAATGCCCCTTGGAAGAGACGTGGAGGTCACTGTAGCTTAACAAAACTGTTTTAATGACCCTTGGAAGAGTGGTGGAGGTCGCAGAGGATTAAAAAGACAATATCAATGCCCCTTAGAAAAGTGGTGGAGGTCTCGGTGGAAAAAAAAGACAATATCAATTCCACTTGGAAGAGATGTGGAGGTCGCAGTGGAATAAAAAGACAATGTCAATGCCTCATGGAAGAGACTTGGAGGTCACAGTAGCTTAGCAAGATTGTTTTAATGCCCCTTGGAAGAGAGGTGGAGGTCACAGTTGAATAAAAAGACAATATCAATGCCCCTTGGAAGAGTGGTGGAGGTTACAGTGGAATAAAAAGACAATATCAATGACCCTTGGAAGAGTGGTGGAGGTCGCAGTGGAATAAAAAGACAATATTAATGGCACTTGGAAGAGTGGTGGAGGTCGCAGTAAAATAAAAAGACAATATCAATGCCCTGTGTAAGAAATTTGGAGGTCACAGTAGCTTAACAAGATGGTTTTAATGCCCCTTGGAAGAGTCGTGGACGTCGCAGAGGAATGAAAAGACAATATCAATGCACTTGGAAGAGTGCAGAAGGTTACAAAGGAATAAAAAGACATTGTCAATACCCCTTGGAAGAGCTGTGGAGCTCAGAGCGGTTTAACCAGACGTTTTTTTGCCCCTTGGAAGAGACTTGGAGGTCACAGTAGCTTAACAAGACGGTTTTAATGCCCCTTGGAAGAGTGGTGGAGGTCGCAATGGAATAAAAAGACAATAACAATGCACCGTGGAAGGGACGTGGAGGTCACAGTAGCATAACAAGACGGTTTTAATGCCCCTTGGAAGAGACGTGGAGGTCGCAGTGGATAAAAAAGACAATATCAAAGCCCCTTGGAAGAGTGGTGGAGGTCGCAGTGGAAAACAGAGACAATATCAATGCCCCTTGGAAGAGTGATGGAGGTTACAGTCGAATAAAAAGACAATATCAATGCCTCTTGGAAGAGCTGTGGAGTACAGAGTCGTTTAACCAGACGGTTTAATGCCCCTTGGAAGAGACGTGGAGGTCACAGTAGCTTATCAAGACTGTTTTAATGCCCCTTGGAAGAGTGGTGGAGGTCACAGTGGATTAAAAAGACAATATCAATGCCCCTTAGAAGAGTGGTGGAGGTCGCAGTGGAATAAATAGACAATATCAATTCCCCTTGGAAAAGATGTGGGGGTCGCAGTGGAATAAAAAGACAATATCAATGCCTCGTGGAAGAGACTTGGAGGTCACAGTAGCTTAACAAGATTGTTTTAATGCCCCTTGGAAGAGAGGTGGAGGTCACAGTGGAATAAAAAGACAATATCAATGCCCCTTGGAAGAGTGGTGGAGGTTACACTGGAATAAAAAGACAATATCCATGACCCTTGGTAGAGTGGTGGAGGTCGCAGTGGAATAAAAAGACAATATTAATGCCCCTTGGAAGGGTGTTGGAGGTCGCAGTAAAATAAAAAGACAATATCAATTCCCCTTGGAAGAGTGGTGGAGGTTACAGTGGAATAAAAAGACAATATCAATTCCCCTTGGAAGAGCTGTGGAGTACACAGTGGTTTAACCAGAAGGTTTTAAGGCACTGTGGAATAGACGTGGAGGTAACAGTAGCTAAACAAGACGGTTTTAATGCTTCTTGGAAGAGTGATGGAGGTCGCAGTGGATTAAAAAGACAAAATCAATGCCCCTTGGAAAAGTGGTGGAGGTTACAGTGGAATAAAAAGACAATATCAATGCCTCTTGCAAGAGCTGTGGAGTTCAGAGTGGTTTAAATTGACGGTTTTAATGCCCCTTGGAAAAGACGTGGAGGTCACAGTGGCTTAACAAGACGGTTTTATTGCCCCTTGGAAGAGTGGTGGAGGTTACAGTCGAATAAAAAGACAATATCAATGCCTCTTGGAAGAGCCGTGGAGTTCAGAGTGGTTTAACCAGACGGTTTTAATGCCCCTTGGAAGAGACGTGGAGGTCACTGTAGCTTAACAAAACTGTTTTAATGACCCTTGGAAGAGTGGTGGAGGTCGCAGAGGATTAAAAAGACAATATCAATGCCCCTTAGAAAACTGGTGGAGGTCGCAGTGGAAAAAAAAGACAATATCAATTCCACTTGGAAGAGATGTGGAGGTCGCAGTGGAATAAAAAGACAATGTCAATGCCTCATGGAAGAGACTTGGAGGTCACAGTAGCTTAGCAAGATTGTTTTAATGCCCCTTGGAAGAGAGGTGGAGGTTGCAGTTGAATAAAAAGACAATATCAATGCCCCTTGGAAGAGTGGTGAAGGTTACAGTGGAATAAAAAGACAATATCAATGACCCTCGGAAGAGTGGTGGAGGTCGCAGTGGAATAAAAAGACAATATTAATGCCACTTGGAAGAGTGGTGGAGGTCGCAGTAAAATAAAAAGACAATATCAATTCCCCTTGGAAGAGTGGTGGAAGTTACAGTGGAATAAAAAGACAATATCATTGCCCCTTGGAAGAGCTGTGGAGTTTAAAGTGGTTTAACCAGAAGGTTTTAATGCATCGTGGAATAGACGTGGAGGTCACTGTAGATAAACAAGATGGCTTTAATGCTTCTTGGAAGTGAGATGGAGGTCGCAGTGGATTAAAAAGACAAAATCAATGCCCCTTGGAAGAATGGTGGAAGTTACAGTGGAATAAAAAGACAATATCAATGCCTCTTGCAAGAGCTGTGGAGTTCAGAGTGGTTTAAATTGACGGTTTTAATGCCCCTTGGAAGAGACGTGGAGGTCACAGTAGCTTAACAAGACGGTTTTAATGCCCCTTGGAAGAGTGATGGAGGTCGCAGTGGATTAAAAAGACATTATCGATGCCCCTTGGAAGAGTGGTGGAGGTCGCAGTGGAATAAAAAGAAAATATCAATGTCCCTTAGAAGAGTGGTGGAGGTTACAGTGTTAAAAAAGACAATATCAATGTTCCTTGGATGAGGGGTGAAGGTCGCAGTGGAATAAAAAGACAATATCAAAGTCCCTTGGAAGAGTGGTGGAGGTCACAGTGGATTAAAAAGACAATATCAATGCCCCTTGGAAGAGTGGTGGTGGTCGCAGTGGAATCAAAAGACAATATCAATGCCCCGTGGAAGGGAAGTGGAGGTCACAGTAGCTTAACAAGAAGGTTTTAATGCCCCTTGGAAGAGTGATGGAGGTCGCAGTGGATTAAAAAGACAAAATCAATGCCCCTTGGAAAAGTTGTGGAGGTTACAGTGGAATAAAAAGACAATATCAATGCCTCTTGCAAGAGCTGTGGAGTTCAGAGTGGTTTAAATTGACGGTTTTAATGCCCCTTGGAAAAGACGTGGAGGTCACAGTGGCTTAACAAGATGGTTTTATTGCCCCTTGGAAGAGTGGTGGAGGTTACAGTCGAATAAAAAGACAATATCAATGCCTCTTGGAAGAGCCGTGGAGTTCAGAGTGGTTTAACCAGATGGTTTTAATGCCCCTTGGAAGAGACGTGGAGGTCACTGTAGCTTAACAAAACTGTTTTAATGACCCTTGGAAGAGTGGTGGAGGTCGCAGAGGATTAAAAAGACAATATCAATGCCCCTTAGAAAAGTGGTGGAGGTCGCAGTGGAAAAAAAAGACAATATCAATTCCACTTGGAAGAGATGTGGAGGTCGCAGTGGAATAAAAAGACAATGTCAATGCCTCATGGAAGAGACTTGGAGGTCACAGTAGCTTAACAAGATTGTTTTAATGCCCCTTGGAAGAGAGGTGGAGGTCGCAGTGGAATATAAAGACAATATCAATGCCCCTTGGAAGAGTGGTGGAGGTTACAGTGGAATAAAAAGACAATATCAATGACCCTTGGAAGAGTGGTGGAGGTCGCAGTGGAATAAAAAGACAATATTAATGCCACTTGGAAGAGTGGTGGAGGTCGCAGTAACATAAAAAGACAATATCAATTCCCCTTGGAAGAGTGGTGGAAGTTACAGTGGAATAAAAAGACAATATCATTGCCCCTTGGAAGAGCTGTGGAGTTTAAAGTGGTTTAACCAGAAGGTTTTAATGCATCGTGGAATAGACGTGGAGGTCACTGTAGATAAACAAGATGGCTTTAATGCTTCTTGGAAGAGAGATGGAGGTCGCAGTGGATTAAAAAGACAAAATCAATGCCCCTTGGAAGAATGGTGGAAGTTACAGTGGAATAAAAAGACAATATCAATGCCTCTTTCAAGAGCTGTGGAGTTCAGAGTGGTTTAAGTTGACGGTTTTAATGCCCCTTGGAAGAGACGTGGAGGTCACAGTAGCTTAACAAGACTGTTTTAATGCCCCTTGGAAGAGTGGTGGAGGTCGCAGTGGATTAAAAAGACATTATCGATGCCCCTTGGAAGAGTGGTGGAGGTCGCAGTGGAATAAAAAGAAAATATCAATGTCCCTTAGAAGAGTGGTGGAGGTTACAGTGGAAAAAAAGACAATATCAATGTTCCTTGGATGAGGGGTGAAGGTCGCAGTGGAATAAAAAGACAATATCAAAGTCCCTTGGAAGAGTGGTGGAGGTCACAGTGGATTAAAAAGACAATATTAATGCCCCTTGAAAGAGTGGTGGTGGTCGCAGTGGAATAAAAAGACAATATCAATGCCCCATGGAAGGGAAGTGGAGGTCACAGTAGCTTAACAAGAAGGTTTTAATGCCCCTTGGAAGAGTGGTGGAGGTCGCAGTGGATTAAAAAGACTACCAAATCCCCTTCGAAGAGTTGTGGAGGTCGCAGTGGAAAAAAAAACAATATCAATGCCCATTGGAAGATTTGTGGAGGTTACAGTTGAATAAAAAGACAATATCAATGCCTCTTGTAAGAGCTGTGGAGTTCAGAGTGGTTTAACCATGCTGTTTTAATGCCCCTTGGAAGAGACGTGGAGGTCACAGAAGCTTATCAAGACTGTTTTAAAGCCCCTTGGGGGAGTGGTAGAGGTCGCAGTGGTTTAAAAAGGCAATATCAATGCCCCTTGGAAGAGTGGTGGAGGTTACAGTAGAATAAAAAGACAATATCAATGCCCCTTGGAAGAGTGGTGGAGGTTACAGTGGAATAAAAAGACAATATCAATGTCCCTTGGAAGAATGGTGGAGGTTACAGTGGAATGAAAAGACAAAATCAATGCCCCTTGGAAAAGTGGTGGAGGTTCCAATTAAATAAAAAGACAATATCAATGCCCCTTGGAAGAGACGTGGAGGTCACAGTGGAATAAAAAGACAATATTAATGCCCCTTGGAAGAGTGGTGGAAGTAGCAGTAAAATAAAAAGACAATATCATTGCCCCTTGGAAGAGTGGTGGAGGTTAGAATGGAATAAAAAGACAATACCAATGACCCTTGGAAAAGCTGTGGAGTTCACAGTGGTTTAACCAGAAAGTTTTAATGCACCGTGGAATAGACGTGGAGGTCACAGTAGCTTAACAAGACGGTTTCAATGCTTCTTTGAAGAGTGATGGAGGTCGCAGTGAAATAAAAATACAATATCAATGCCCCTTGGAAGAGTGGTGGAGGTTACAGTGGAATGAAAAGACAATTGCAATGCCCTGTGGAAGAGACGTGGACATCACAGTAGCTTAACAAGACAGTTTTAATGCCCCTTAGCGGAGTGGTGGAGGTCGCAGTGGAATAAAAAGACAATAACAATGCCCTGTGGAAGAGACGTGGAGGTCACAGTAGCTTAGCAAGACAGTTTTAATGCCCCTTAGAACAGTGGTGGATTTTACAGTGGAATAAAAATACAATATCAATGCCCTTTGGAAGAGTGGTGGAGGTCGCAGTGGAATAAAAAGACAATATCAATGCCCCTTGGAAAAGTGGTGGAGGTTCCAATTAAATAAAAAGACAATATCAATGCCCCTTGGAAGAGACGTGGAGGTCACAGTGGAATAAAAAGACAATATTAATGCCCCTTGGAAGAGTGGTGGAGGTAGCAGTAAAATAAAAAGACAATATCATTGCCCCTTGGAAGAGTGGTGGAGGTTAGAGTGGAATAAAAAGACAATATCAATGACCCTTGGAAAAGCTGTGGAGTTCACAGTGGTTTAACCAGAAAGTTTTAATGCACCGTGGAATAGACGTGGAGGTCACAGTAGCTTAACAAGACGGTTTCAATGCTTCTTTGAAGAGTGATGGAGGTCGCAGTGAATTAAAAAGACAATATCAATGCCCCTTGGAAGAGTGGTGGAGGTTACAGTGGAATGAAAAGAAAATTACAATGACCTGTGGAAGAGACGTGGACATCACAGTAGCTTAACAAGCCAGTTTTAATGCCCCTTGGCAGAGTGGTGGAGGTCGCAGTGGAATAAAAAGACAATAACAATGCCCTGTGGAAGAGACGTGGAGGTCACAGTAGCTTAGCAAGACGGTTTTAATGCCCCTTAGAACAGTGGTGGATTTTACAGTGGAATAAAAATACAATATCAATGCCCTTTGGAAGAGTGGCGGAGGTCGCAGTGGAATAAAAAGACAATATCAATGCCCCTTGGAAGAGTGGTGGATGTCGCAGTGGAATAAAAAGACAATATCAATGCCCCTTGGAAGAGTGGTGGAGGTCGCAGTGGAATAACCTCACTGGTACATGCTCTGTATAACTTCTCTGCTTGCCGTGTCTGCTGTAATGTAATGCTCTGCTTTGCTGATTCACCTCACTGGTACATGCTCTGTATAACTTCTCTGCTTGCCGTGTCTGCTGTAATGTAATGCTCTGCTTTGCTGATTCACCTCACTGGTACATGCTCTGCATAACTTCTCTGCTTGCTGTGTCTGCTGTAATCTAATGCTCTGCTTTGCTGATTCACCTCACTGTTACATGCTCTGCATAACTTCTCTGCTTTATCTGTCCCACTCCATTCAATACCCACATATGTCTGTCCCTTCCCCACTATAGATCTTATCTGATTTTTAGAGGTGCTAAACTGCAGAGACTAGAGTCCTAGCTCTGTGTTTGATCACCCAGCCATCTCCTGGTGAGACGACCAGCTGCTAATTTAGCCATATGCAGCTCCCACAATGCCCTTCACCTGATAGTTTAATGTGCCCTATATATTTAGAAACTCTGTAAGGGGTGCACGCGTCTTCTTGTGCAAAGTGGCTTCGGAGATAAGTGGCAGTTATTTCAGAGGCAGTTAGTCAGGGCAGGAGTCAGGTTAACCAACACTTTGACCACTTACTCTCTTTTAACTATGTTTCTGTTAGCTCTCACTTTTTCCTCTATCTTGCTCCCACCTGCTAACACTTTCTCTGCTCCTCTTCACTGCTGGAGATATCTCTCCAAATCCTGGTCCTCCTCGCCATATCCCCACAGTTACTTCTTCCTCCTATCCGCGACTTCCACAAATGGTCGCAACCCTTCTAACCTCATACCCTTCCAACCAATCCCCACTTCCTTAGTTGCTCTAACAGGAGCTCTATGGAACGTTCGCTCTGTCTGCAACAAACTTTCCTTCTTCCACGATCTTTTCATTACAAACAAACTTTCCTTCCTCGCCATCACTGAAACCTGGCTCACCCCCTCTGACACAGACTCCCCAGCAGCACTTTCATATGGCGTATTCCACCTTTCCCAACCCCCCGCCCCAACGGCAAACATGGCAGAGGCGTAATTTTTCTCCTATCAGAACACTGCGCTTTCACCCAAATCCCACTGCCACCCTCTGTTACACTCCCCTCTTTTGAGGTGCACTGTGTGCGCATTTATTCCCCCTCCAACCTCCAACTGGCCGTCATTTACCGACCCCCAGGGCAAGCCACCACCTTCTTAGACCACTTCACAACCTGGCTGCTTCACTTCCTCTCCACTGACATCCCCACTATCATAATGGGTGACTTCAACATCCCCATTAACACTTCCCACTCGTCTGTCTCTAAGTTCCTATCTCTCACTTCCTCCTTCGGACTCACTCAATGGTCTTCCACACCCACCCACAAAGATGGCCACACACTGGACCTCATCTTCACCCGCCTCTGTTCCCTATCTAACCTCTCTAACTCACCTCTCCCTCTCTCTGATCACAGCCTACTTACATTCTCTTCTCTCTCCTCCCCGGGGCAACAATCCCCACTCCACAAACTTGCATTCCCTTGCAGAAACCTCAAACACCTTGACTTACACTCACTCTCTGAATCCCTCCTCCCTCTTACAGACATAAATTCCTTACACGATGCAGACGTTGCTGCTGCTTCATATAACACCACAATAGCTGCAGGTCTAGACTCGATCGCCTCTCTCATACACACCACATCTCGCACATTCAACAGGCAACCCTGGCACACTAAACTTACTAAAGAACTGCGCCGGGCCTCCAGGGTTGCGGAGCGGAGATGGAAAAGGTCTCACTCCATCAAGCACTTCATTGCATTCAAGCAATCCCTCACTAATTTCAAGTCCGCACTCACTACAGCAAAACAAACCTACTTCTCATCTCTCATATCCTCCCTATCTCACAAACCTAAACAGCTATTTAACACTTTCAACTCTCTCCTTCGTCCCCCAGCACCTCCTCCCTCTTCTCTCATCTCAGCCGATGACTTTGCCTCATTCTTCAAACAGAAGATTGACACCAACAGACAAAACTTTTGCCTAATGTCCACACAACCCCTCCTCATATCTATTCAACCCTCCTCCTCCAAACCCCACTTCTCCACCATTACAGAAGGTCAAGTCTCCTCTTTACTCTCCAAATCACACCTCACCACCTGCGAACTTGACCCAATCCCATCCCACCTCATCACTAACCTTACCACAGTCTTCATCCCAGCCCTAACCCACCTCTTCAATCTGTCACTAACAACCGGTGTCTTCCCCTCATGTTTCAAACATGCCGCAATCACACCCATCCTCAAAAAGACCTCCCTTGACCCTTCGTCTCTGACTAGCTACCGCCCCATATCACTCCTCCCCTTTGCCTCAAAACTACTAGAACAACATGTCCACCTTGATCTGTCCTCCCACCTCTTCTCCTGCTCCCTCTTCGACCGCCTGCAATCTGGCTTCCGACCGCATCACTCGACTGAAACTGCCCTGACCAAAGTCACCAACGACCTACTAAATGCCAAATTCAAGCGACACTACTCCATCCTCCTCCTTCTGGACCTGTCATCTGCCTTTGACACAGTGGACCATTCCCTCTTACTCCAGATTCTCTCATCTCTTGGCATCACGGACTTTGCTCTATCTTGGATCTCCTCATACTTAACAGACAGGACATTCAGCGCCTCCCACTCACGCACCACCTCCTCTTCTCACCCCCTATCTCTTGGTGTCCCCCAAGGTTCAGTTCTAGGACCTCTGTTCTTCTCCATCTACACCTTTGGCCTGGGACAGCTCATAGAGTCTCACGGTTTTCAGTATCACCTCTATGCTGACGACACACAGATCTACCTCTCTGGACCCGATATCTCCTCCCTACTAACCAAAATCCCACAATGTCTGTCCGCCATGTCATCCTTCTTCTCTGACAGATTTCTAAAACTCAACATGGATAAAACAGAGTTCATCATCTTTTCACCCTCTCATTCACATCCCCCATCTGACATAGCCATCAAAGTCAATGGCTGTTCACTCTCCCCAGTCCCACAAGCTCGCTGCCTTGGAGTAACCCTGGACTCTGATCTCTTCTCAAGCCACATATCCAAGCCCTTTCCACTTCCTGCCAACTCCAACTCAAAAACATCTCCCGGATCCGTGCATTCCTCAGCAAAGACTCTGCAAAAACACTAGTGCATGCCCTCATCATATCCCGCCTCAACTACTGCAACCTCCTGCTCCTTGGCCTCCCTTACAACACTCTTGCGCCTCTCCAATCTATCCTAAACTCTGCTGCTCGACTAATTCACCTGTCCCCCAGCTATTCCCCGGCCTCGCCTCTCTGTCAATCTCTTCACTGGCTCCCCATTGCCCAGAGAATCCAGTTCAAAACTCTAACCATGGCATACAAAGCCATCCACAACCTGTCTCTCCCACACATCTGTGACCTAGTCTCCCGGTACTTACCTGCACGTAACCTCCGATCCTCACAAGATCTCCTTCTCTACTCCCCTCTTATCTCCTCCTCCCACAATCGTATACAAGATTTCTCCCGTGCATCCCCCCTATTCTGGAACTCTCTACCCCAACACATCAGACTCTCCCCGACCGTGGAAACCTTCAAAAGAAACCTGAAGACCCACCTCTTATGACAAGCCTACTACCTGCAGTAACCACCGCTGCACGACCAACTCTACCCTCACCTAATGTATCCTCACCCATCCCTTCTAGAATGTGAGCCCTCACGGGCAGGGTCCTCGCTCCTCCTGTACCAGTCGCTGACTTGTTTTGTTAAGATTATGTAAATGCTTTTGTTATGCATATCCCTATCACATGTAAAGCGCCATGGAATAAATGGCGCTATAATAATAAATAATAATAATAAAAGACAATATCAATTCCCACAGGAAAAGTGGTGGAGGTTACAGTGGAATAAAAAGACAATATCAATGCCCCTTTGATGAGCTGTGGAATTCAGAGTGATTTAACCTGACGGTTTTAATGTTCCTTGGAAGAGACGTGGAGGTCATAGTAGCTTAATAAGATGTTTTTAATGCGTTTTGGAAGAGTGGTGGAGGTCGCAGTGGATTAAAAAGACAATATCACTGACCCTTGGAAGAGTGGTGGAGGTTACATTGGAATAAAAAGACAATATCAATGCCCCGTGGAATAGACATGGAGGTTACAGCAGCTTAACAAGACAGTTTAATGCCCCTTGGAAGAGTGGTGGAGGTCGCAGTTGATTAAAAAGACAATATAAATGCCCCTTAGAAGAGTGGTGGAGGTCGCAGCGAAATAAAAAGACAATATCAATGCCCCTTGGAAGATCTGTGGAGTTCAGATTGGTTTAACCATGCGGTTTTAATGTCCCTTGGAAGAGACGTGGAGGTCACAGTAGCTAAACAAGACTGTTTTAATGCCCCTTGGAAGAGTGTTGGAGGTCGCAGTGGAATAAAAAGACAATATCAATGCCCCTTGGAAGAGTGTTGGAGGTTCCAGTGGAATAAAAAGACAATATCAATGCCCTGTGGAAGAGACATGGAGGTCACAGTAGCTTAACAAGATGGTTTTAATGCCCCTTGGAAGAGTGTTGGAGGTCGCAGTGGAATAAAAAGACAATATCAATGCCCCTTGGAAGAGTGGTGGAGGATACAGTGGAATAAAAACACATTATCAATGCCACTTGGAAGATCTGTGGAGTTCAGATTTGTTTAACCATACTGTTTTAATGCCCCTTGGAAGAGACGTGGAGATCACAGTAGCTTAACAAGACGGTTTTAATGCCACATGGAAGAGTGTTGGAGGTTGCAGTGGAATAAAAAGACAATACCAATGCCCCGTGGAAGAGACGTGGAGGTCACAGTAGCTTAACAAGATGGTTTTAATGCCCTTTGGAAGAGTGGTGGAGGTCGCAGTGGATTAAAAAGACAATATCAATGCCCTTAGGAAGAGTGTTGGAGGTCGCATTGGAATAAAAAGACAATGTCAATGCCCCTTGGAAGAGTGGTGGAGGTTAGAGTGGAATAGAAAGACAATACCAATGCCCCTTGGTAGAGCTGTGGAGTTCTGAATGGTTTAACCAGACGGTTTTAATGCCCATTGGAAGTGACGTGGAGGTCACAGTAGCTTAAAAAGGTGTTTTTAATGCCCCTTGGAAAAGTTGTGGAGGTCGCAGTGGATTAAAAAGACAATATCAATGCCCCTTGGAAGAGTTGTGGAGGTGGCAGTCGAATAAATAGACAATATCAATGCCCCTCGGAAGAATGATGGAGGTCGCAGTGAAATAAAAAGACAATGTAATTGCCCCTAGCAAGAGTGGTGAAGGTTAGAGTGGAATAAAAAGACAATACCAATGCCCCTTGGAAGGGCTGTGGAGTTCAGAGTGGTTTAAGCAGATGATTTTATTGCCCCTTGGAAAAAACGTGGAGGTCATAGTAGATTAACAAGACGGTTTTAATGCCCCTTGGAAAAGTGGTGGAGGTCACAGTGGATTAAAAAGACAATATCAATGCCCCGTAGAAGACACGTGGAGGTCTCAGAAGCTTAACAAGAAAGTTTTAATGCTCATTGGAAGAGTGGTGGAGGTCACAGTGGAATAAAAAGACAATATCAATTCCCCTTGAAAGAGTGGTGGAGGTTACTGTGAAATAAAAAGACAATATCAATGACTCTTGAAAGAGCTATGGACTTCAGAGTGGTTTAACCAGATGGTTTTAATGCCCCTTGGAAGAGTGGTGGAGGTCGCAGTGCATTAAAAAGACAATATCAATACCCCTTGGAACAATGGTGGAGGTTACAGTGGAATAAAAAGACAATTTCAATGCCCCTTGGAAGAGCTGTGGAGTTCAGAGTGGTTTAACCAGACGGTTTTAATGCCCCTTGGAAGAGCTGTGGAGGTCACAATACCTTAACAAAACTGTTTTAATGCCTATTGGAAGAGTGGTGGAGGTTGCAGTGGATTAAAAAGACAATATCAATGCCCCTTAGAAGAGAGGTGGAAGTCGCAGTGGAATAAAAAGACAATATAAATACCCCTTGGAAGAGTGGTGGAGGATACAGTGGAATAAAAAGACAATATCAATGTCCCGTGGAATAGACATGGACGTTACAGTAGCTAAACAAGATGTTTTTAATGTACCTTGGGAGAGTGGTGGAAGTCGTAGTGGAATAAAAAGACAATATCAATGCCCCTTGAAAGAGTGCTGTAGGTTACAGTGGAGTAAAAAGACAATATCAATGCCTTTTGCAATAGCTGTGGAGTTCAGAGTGGTTTAAATTGACGGTTTTATTGCACCTTGGAAGAGACGTGGAGGTGACAGTAGCTAACAATACAGTTTTAATGCCCCTTGGAAGAGTGGTGGAGGTCGCAGCGGATGAAAATGACAATATCAATGCCACTTGGAAGAGTGGTGAAGGTCCCAGAGGAATAAAAAGATAATATAAATACCCCTTGGAAGAGTGGTGGAGCTAAAAGTGGAATAAAAAGACAATATCAATGCGCCGTGAAAGAGACGTGTAGGTCACAGTAGCTTAACAAGACGGTTTTAATTCCCCTTGGAAGAGAGGTGAAAGTTGCAGTGGAATAAAAAGTCAATATAAATGCCCCTTGGAAGAGTGCTGGAGGTTACGTTGGAATAAAAAGACAATATTAATGCCCCTTGCAAGAGCTGCGGAGTTCAGAGTGTTTTAAATTGACGGTTTTAATGCCGCTTGGAAGGGACGTGGAGGTGACAGAAGCTTAACAAGACGGTTTTAATGCCCCTTGGAAGAGTGGTGGAGGTCGCAGCGGATTAAAAATACGATATGAATGCCCCTTGGAAGAGTGGTGGAGGTCGCAGTGGAATAAAAAGACAATATCAATGCCCCTTGGAGAGTTGTGGAGGTTACAGTATAATAAAAGACAATATCAATGCCCCTTGGAAGAGTGATGGAGGTTACAGTGGAATAAAAAGACAATATCAATGCCCCTTGGAACAGTGGTGGAGGTTACAGTTAAATAAAATGACAATATCAATACCCCGTGGAAGAGATGTGGAGGTAACAATAGCTTAACAAGACGGTTTTAATGCCCCTTGGAAGGGTGGTGGAGGTCGCAGTGGATTAAAAAGACAATATCAATGAGCTTTGGAAGAGTGGTGGAGGTCGCAGTGGAGTAAAAAGACATTATCAATGCCCCTTGGAATAGTGGTGAAGGTCGTAGTGGAATAAAAAGACAATATCAATGCCCCTTGGACGAGTGGTGGAGGTTACAGTGGAATAAAAAGACAATTACAATACCCCGTGGAAGAGACGTGGAGGTCACAGTAGCTTAACAAGACGGTTTTAATGCCTCTTGTAGGACTGGTGGATGTCGCAGTGGAATAAAAAGACAATATCAATGCCCCTTGGAAGAGTTGTGGAGGTTACAGTAGAATAAAAAGACAATATCAATGCACCTTGGAAGAGTGATGGAGGTTACAGTGGAATAAAAAGACAATATCAATGCCCCTTGGAACAGTGGTGGAGGTTACAGTTGAATAAAAAGGCAATATCAATGCCCCGTGGAAGAGATGGGGAGGTCACAATAGCTTAAAAAGACGGTTTTAATGGCCCTTGGTAGAGTGGTGGAGGTCGCAGTGGATTAAAAAGACAATATCAATGAGCCTTGGAAGAGTGGTGGAGGTCGCAGTGGAATAAAAAGACATTATCAATGCCCCTTGGAAGAGTGGTGGAGGTCGCATTGGAAAAAAAAGACAATATCAATGCACCTTGGATGAGTGGTGCAGGTTACAGTGGAATAAACAGACAATTTCAATGCCCCGTGGAAAAGACGTGGAGGTCACAGTAGCTTAACAAGATGGTTTTAATGCCTCTTGGAGGACTGGTGGAGGTCGCAGTGGAATAAAAAGACAATATCAATGCCCCTTGGAAAAGTGGTGGAGGTTACAGTGGAATAAAAAGACAATAATAATGCCCCTTGGAAGAGCTGTGGAATTCAGAGTGGAATAACCAGACAGTTTTAACGGTCTTAGGAAGAGACGTGGAGGTCACAGTAACTTAACAAGACGGTTTTAATGCCCCTTGGAAGAGTGGTGGGCGTCACAGTGGAATAAAAATACAGTATCAATGCCCCTTGGAAGATTGGTGGAGGTAACAGTGGGATAAAAAGACAATATCAATGCCCCGTGGAAGAGATGTGGAGGTCACTGTATCTTAACAATATGGTTTTAATGCCCCTTGGAAGAGTGGTGGAGGTTGCAGTGGAATAAAAAGACAATGTCAATGCCCCTTGGAAGAGTGGTGGAGGTTACAGTAGAATAAAAAGACAATATCAATGCCCCTTGGAAGAGTGATGGAGGTTACAGTGGAATAAAAAGAAAATATCAATGCCCCTTGGAACAGTGGTGGAGGTTACAGTTGAATAAAAAGGCAATATCAATGCCCCGTGGAAGAGATGGGGAGGTCACAATAGCTTAACAAGACGTTTTAATGGCACTTGGTAGAGTTGTGGAGGTCGCAGTGGATTAAAAAGACAATATCAATGAGCCTTGGAAGAGTGGTGGAGGTCGCAGAGGAATAAAAAGACAATGTCAATGCCCCTTGGAAGAGTGGTGGAGGTTAGAGTGGAATAAACTGAAAATACAAATGCCCCTTGGAAGAGCTGTGGAGTTCAGAGTGGTTTAACCAGATGGTTTTAATGCCCCTTGGAAGAGAAGTCGACATCACAGTAGCATAACAAGACGGTTTTAATGCCCCTTGGAAGAGTGGTGGAGTTCGCAGTGGATTAAAAAGACAATATCAATGCCCCTTGGAAGAGTGGTGGAGGTCGCAGTGGAATAAAAAGACAATATCAATGCCCCGTGGAAGGGAAGTGGAGGTCACAGTAGCTTAACAAGACTGTTTTAATGCCCATTGGAAGAGTGGTGGAGGTCGCAGTGGAATAAAAAGACAAAATCAATGCCCCTTGGAAGAGTGGTGCAGGTCGCAGTGGAATAAAAAGACAATATCAATGCCCCTTGGAAGAGCTGTGGAGTTCAGAGTGCTTAAACCAGATCTTTTTAATGCCCCTTGGAAGAGACGTGGAGGTCACAGTAGCTTAACAAGACTGTTTTAATGCCCCTTGGCAGAGTGCTGAAGGTTACATTGGAATAAAAAGACAATATCAGGGCCCCTTGCAAGAGCTGTGGAGTTCAGAGTGGTTTAAATTGACGGTTTTAATGCCCCTTTGAAGGGACGTGGAGGTGACAGTAGCTTAGCAAGACGGTTTTAATGCCCCTTTGAAGAGTGGTGGAGGTCGCAGTGGATTAAAAAGACAATATGAATGCCCCTTGGAAGAGTGGTGGAGGTCGCAGTGGAATAAAAAGACAATATCAATGCCCCTTGGAAGAGTGGTAGAGGTTACAGTTGAATAAAAAGACAATATCAATGCCCCTTCGAAGAGTGATGGAGGTTACAGTGGAATAAAAAGACAATATCAATGCCCCTTGCATGAGCTGTGGAGTTCAGAGTGGTTTAAATTGACGGTTTTAATGCCCCTTGGAATGGTTGTGGAGAAGACAGTAGCTTAACAAGATGGTTTTAATGCCCCTTGGAAGAGTGGTGGAGGTCGCATTGGATTAAAAAGACAATATGAATGCCCCTTGGAAAAGTGGTGGAGGTCTCAGTGGAATAAAAAGACAATATCAATGCCCCTTGGAAGATTGGTGGAGGTTACAGTTGAATAAAAAGACAATGTCAATGCCCCTTGGAAGGGTGATGGAGGTTACAGTGGAATAAAAAGACAATATCAATGCCCCATGCCCCTTGCGTGAGCTGTGGAGTTCAGAGTGGTTTTAATTGACGGTTTTAATGCCCCTTGGAATGGATATGGAGATGACAGTAGCTTAACAAGATGGTTTTAATGCACCTTGGAAGAGTGGTGGAGGTCGCATTGGATTAAAAAACAATATGAATGCCCCTTGGAAAAGTGGTGGAGGTCTCAGTGGAATAAAAAGACAATATCAATGCCCCTTGGAAGAGTGGTGGAGGTTACAGTTGAATAAAAAGACAATGTCAATGCCCCTTGGAAGGGTGATGGAGGTTACAGTGGAGTAAAAAGACAAAATCAATGCCCCTTGCATGAGCTGTGGAGTTCAGAGTGGTTTTAATTGACGGTTTTAATGCCCCTTGGAATGGATGTGAAGATGACAGTAGCTTAACAAGATGGTTTTAATGCCCCTTGGAAGAGTGGTGGAGGTCGCATTGGATTAAAAAGACAATATGAATGCCCCTTGGAAAAGTGGTGGAGGTCTCAGTGGAATAAAAAGACAATATCAATGCCCCTTGGAAGAGTGGTGGAGGTTACAGTTGAATAAAAAGACAATGTCAATGCCCCTTGGAAGGGTGATGGAGGTTACAGTGGAATAAAAAGACAATATCAATGCCCCTTGGAACAGTGGTGAAGGTTACAGTTAAATAAAAAGACAATATCAATGCCCCGTGGAAGAGATGTGGAGGTCAATATAGCTTAACAAGACTGTTTTAATGCCCCTTGGAAGAGTGGTGGAGGTCGCAGTGGATTAAAAAGACAATATCAATGAGCCTTGGAAGAGTGGTGCAGGTCGCAGTGGAATAAAAAGACATTATCAATGCCCCTTGGAAGAGTGGTCGAGGTCGCAGTGGAATAAAAAGACAATATCAATGCCCCTTGGAAGAGACTTGGAGGTCACAGTAGCTTAACAAGACGGTTTTAATGCCTCTTGGAGGACTGGTGGTGGTTGCAGTGGAATAAAAAGACAATATCAATGCCGCTTGGAAGAGTGGTGGAGGTTACAGTGGAATAAAAAGACAATAATAATGTCCTTTGGAAAAGCTGTGGAGTTCAGAGTGGTATAACCAGACGGTTTTAACGCTCCTTGGAAGAGACGTGGAGGTCACAGTAACTTAACAAGATGGTTTTAATGCCCCTTGGAAGAGTGTTGGAGGTCGCAGTGGAATAAAAAAACAATATCAATGCCCGTTAGAAGAGTGTTGGAGGTCGCAGTGGAATAAAAAGACAATGTCAATGCCCCTTGGAAGAGTGGTGGAGGTTAGAGTGGAATAAAAAAACAATACAAATGCCCCTTGGAAGAGCTGTGGAGTTCAGAGTGGTTTAACCATATGGTTTTAATGCCCCTTGGAAGAGAAGTCGATGTCACAGTAGCATAACAAGGTGGTTTTAATGCCCCTTGGAAGAGTGGTGGAGTTCGCAGTGGATTAAAAAGACAATATCAAGGCCCCTTGGAATAGTGGTGGAGGTCACAGTGGAAGAAAAAGACAATATCAATGCACCGTGGAAGGGAGGTGGAGGTCACAATAGCTTAACAAGACAGTTTTAATGCCCCTTGGAAGAGTGGTGGAGGTTGCAGAGGATTAAAAAGACAATAACAATGGCCATTGGAAGAGTGGTGGAGGTCTCACTGAAATAAAAAGACAAAATCAATGCCACTTGGAAGAGTGATGGAGGTTACAGTGGAATAAAAAGACAATATCAATGCCCCGTGGAAGAGATGTGGAGGTCAATATAGCTTAACAAGACTGTTTTAATGCCCCTTGGAAGAGTGGTGGAGGTCGCAGTGGATTAAAAAGACAATATCAATGAGCCTTGGAAGAGTGGTGCAGGTCGCAGTGGAATAAAAAGACATTATCAATGCCCCTTGGAAGAGTGGTCGAGGTCGCAGTGGAATAAAAAGACAATATCAATGCCCCTTGGAAGAGACTTGGAGGTCACAGTAGCTTAACAAGACGGTTTTAATGCCTCTTGGAGGACTGGTGGTGGTTGCAGTGGAATAAAAAGACAATATCAATGCCGCTTGGAAGAGTGGTGGAGGTTACAGTGGAATAAAAAGACAATAATAATGTCCCTTGGAAAAGCTGTGGAGTTCAGAGTGGTATAACCAGACGGTTTTAACGCTCCTTGGAAGAGACGTGGAGGTCACAGTAACTTAACAAGATGGTTTTAATGCCCCTTGGAAGAGTGTTGGAGGTCGCAGTGGAATAAAAAAACAATATCAATGCCCGTTAGAAGAGTGTTGGAGGTCGCAGTGGAATAAAAAGACAATGTCAATGCCCCTTGGAAGAGTGGTGGAGGTTAGAGTGGAATAAAAAAACAATACAAATGCCCCTTGGAAGAGCTGTGGAGTTCAGAGTGGTTTAACCATATGGTTTTAATGCCCCTTGGAAGAGAAGTCGATGTCACAGTAGCATAACAAGGTGGTTTTAATGCCCCTTGGAAGAGTGGTGGAGTTCGCAGTGGATTAAAAAGACAATATCAAGGCCCCTTGGAATAGTGGTGGAGGTCACAGTGGAAGAAAAAGACAATATCAATGCACCGTGGAAGGGAGGTGGAGGTCACAATAGCTTAACAAGACGGTTTTAATGCCCCTTGGAAGAGTGGTGGAGGTTGCAGAGGATTAAAAAGACAATAACAATGGCCATTGGAAGAGTGGTGGAGGTCTCACTGAAATAAAAAGACAAAATCAATGCCACTTGGAAGAGTGATGGAGGTTACAGTGGAATAAAAAGACAATATCAATGCCCCTTGGAAGAGTGTGGAGTTCAGAGTGATTTAACCAGACGGTTTTAATGCCCCTTTAAAGAGACGTGGATGTCACAGTAGCTTAACAAGACTGTTTTAATGCCCCTTGGAAGAGTGGTGGAGGTCGCAGTGGATTAAAAAGACAATATCAATGCCCCTTAGAAGAGAGGTGGAAGTCGCAGTGGAATAAAAAGACAATGTCAATGCCACTTGGAAGAGTGGTGGAGGTTACAGTGGAATAAAAAGACAATATCAATGCCCCGTGGAACAGACATGGACATGACAGTAGCTTAAAAAGACGGCTTTAATGCCCCTTGGGAGAGTGGTGGAGTTTGCAGTGGATTAAAAAGACAACATCAATGCCCATTGGAAGAGTGGTAGAGGTTGCAGTGGAATATAAAGACAAAATCAATGCCCCTTGGAAGAGTGGTGGGGGTCACTGTAGCTTAACAAGATGGTCTTAATGCCCCTTGGAAGAGTGGTGGAGGTCGCAGTGGAATAAATAGACATAGTCAATGCCCCTTGGAAGAGTGATGAAGGTTAGAGTGGAATAAAAAGATAATACCAGTTCTCCTTGGAAGAGCTGTGGAGTTTAGAGTGGTTTAAATTGATGGTTTTAATGCCCCTTGGAAGAGACGTGGAGGTCACAGTGTATTAAAAAGACAATATCAATGCCCCTTGGAAGAGTGGTGGAGGTCGCAGTGGATTAAAAAGACAATATCAATGCCCCTTAGAAGAGTGGTGGAGGTCGCAGTGGAATAAAAAGACAATATCAATGCCCCGTGGAAGGGACGTGCAGGTCACAGTAGCTTAACAAGATGGTTTTAATGCCCCTTGGAAGAGAGGTGGAGGTCGCAGTTGAATAAAAAGACAATATCAATGCCCCTTGTAAGAGAGGTGGATGTCGCAGTGGAATAAAAAGACAATATCAATGCCGCTTGGAAGAGTGGTGGATGTTACCATCGAATAAAAAGACAATATCAATGCCTCTTGTAAGAGCTGTGGAGTTCAGAGTGTTTAACCAGACGATTTTAATGCCCCTTGGTAGAGACGAGGAGGTCACAGTAGCTTAACAAGACTGTTTTAATGCCCCTTGGAAGAGTGGTGGACATCGTTGTGGATTTAAAAGACAATATCAATGCCCCTTAGTAGAGTTTAGGAGGTCGTAGTGGAATAAAAAAACAATATCAATGCCCCTTGGAAGATTGGTGGAGGTAACAGTGGAATAAAAAGACAATATCAATGCCCCTTGGAGAAGTGGTGGAGGTTACAGTGGAATAAAAAGACAATATCAATGCCCTGTGTAAGAAACTTGGAGGTCACTGTAGCTTAGCAAGACGGTTTTAATGCCTCTTGGAGGACTGGTGGTGGTTGCAGTGGAATAAAAAGACAATATCAATGCCGCTTGGAAGAGTGGTGGAGGTTACAGTGGAATAAAAAGACAATAATAATGTCCTTTGGAAAAGCTGTGGAGTTCAGAGTGGTATAACCAGACGGTTTTAACGCTCCTTGGAAGAGACGTGGAGGTCACAGTAACTTAACAAGATGGTTTTAATGCCCCTTGGAAGAGTGGTGGAGGTCGCAGTGGAATAAAAAACAATATCAATGCCCGTTAGAAGAGTGTTGGAGGTCGCAGTGGAATAAAAAGACAATGTCAATGCCCCTTGGAAGAGTGGTGGAGGTTAGAGTGGAATAAAAAAACAATACAAATGCCCCTTGGAAGAGCTGTGGAGTTCAGAGTGGTTTAACCATATGGTTTTAATGCCCCTTGGAAGAGAAGTCGATGTCACAGTAGCTTAACAAGACGGTTTTAATGCCCCTTGGAAGAGTCGTGGACGTCGCAGAGGAATAAAAAGACAATATCAATGCACTTGGAAGAGTGCAGAAGGTTACAATGGAATAAAAAGACATTGACAATGCCCATTGGAAGAGCTGTGTAGCTCAGAGGGGTTTAACCAGACGGTTTTAATGCCCCTTGGAAGAGACTTGGAGGTCACAGTAGCTTAACAAGACGGTTTAAATGCCCCTTGGACGAGAGGTGGAGGACGCACTGGAATAAAAAGACAATATCAATGCCCCGTGGAAGCGACGTGGAGGTCACAGTAGCATAACAAGACGGTTTTAATGCCCATTGGAAGAGTGGTGGAGGTTGCAGGGAATAAAAAAGGCAATATCAAAGCCCCTTGGAAGAGTGATGGAGGTCGCAGTGGAAAACAGAGACAATATCAATGCCCCTTGGAAGAGTGGTGGAGGTTACAGTCGAATAAAAAGACAATATCAATGCCTCTTGGAAGAGTTGTGGAGTACAGAGTTGTTAAACCAGACGGTTTAATGCCCCGTGGAAGAGACGTGGAGGTCACAGTAGCTTATCAAGTGGTGGAGGTCGCAGTGGATTAAAAAGACAATATCAATGCCCCTTAGAAGAGTGGTGGAGGTCGCACTGGAATAAAAAGACAATACCAATTCCCCTTGGAAGAGATGTGGAGGTCGCAGTGGAATAAAAAGACAATATCATTGCCTCGTGGAAGAGACTTGGAGGTCACAGTAGCTTAACAAGATGGTTTTAATGCCCCTTGGAAGAGAGGTGGAGGTCGCAGTGGAATAAAAAGACAATATCAATGACCTTGGAAGAGTGGTGGAGGTAGCAGTGGAATAAAAAGACAATATTAATACCCCTTGGAAGAGTGGTGGAAGTCACAGTAAAATAAAAAGACAATATCAATGCCCCTTGGAAGAGTGATGGAGGTTACAGTGAAATAAAAAGACAATATCAATGCCCCTTGGAAGAGCTGTGGAGTACACAGTGGTTAAACCAGAAGGTTTTAAGGCACCGTGGAATAGACGTGGAGGTCACAGTAGCTAAACAAGACGGTTTTAATGCTTCTTGGAAGAGAGATGGAGTTCGCAGTGGATTAAAAAGACAAAATCAATGCCCCTTGGAGGAGTGGTGGAGGTTACAGTGGTATAAAAAGACAATATCAATGCCTCTTACAAGAGCTGTGGAGTTCAGAGTGGTTTAAATTGATGGTTTTAATCCCCCTTGGAAGAGATGTGGAGGTCACAGTAGCTTAACAAGACGGTTTTAATGCCCCTTGGAAGGGTGGTGGAGGTCGCAGTGGATTAAAATTACATTATCAATGCCCCTTGGAAGAGTGGTGGATGTCGCAGTGGAATAAAAAGAAAATATCAATGCCCCTTAGAAGAGTGGTGGAGGTTACAGTGGAAAAAAAAGACAATATCAATGTTCCTTGGAAGAGGGGTGAAGGTCGCAGTGGAATAAAAATACAATATCAATGTCCCTTGGAAGAGGGGTGGAGGTCGCAATGGATTAAATAGACAATATCAATGCCCCTTGGAAGAGTGGTGGAGGTCGCAGTGGAATAAAAAGACAATATCAATGCCCGTGGAAGGGACGTGGAGGTCACAATAGCTTAACAAGACAGTTTTAATGACCCTTGGAAGAGTGGTGGAGGTCGCAGTGGATTAAAAAGACTATCAAATCCCCTTGGAAGAGTGGTGGAGGTCACAGTGGAAAAAAAGACAATATCAATGCCCCATGGAAGAGTGGTGGAGGTTACAGTTGAATAAAAAGACAATATCAATGCCTCTTGGAAGAGCTGTGGAGTTCAGAGTGGTTTAACCATGCTGTTTTAATGCCCCTAGGAAGAGACGTGGAGGTCACAGAAGCTTATCAAGACTGTTTTAAAGCCCCTTGGAAGAGATGTGAAGGTCACAGTGGAATAAAAAGACAATATCAATGCCCCTTGGAAGAGTGGTGGAGGTTACCGTGGAATAAAAAGACAATATCACTGACCCTTGGAAGAGTGGTGGAGGTCGCAGTGGAATAAAAAGACAATATTAATGCCCCTTGGAAGAGTGGTGGAGGTCGCAGTGCATTAAAAAGACAATATCAATACCCCTTGGAAGAATGGTGGAGGTTACAGTGGAATAAAAAGACAATATCAATGCCCCTTGGAAGAGCTGTGGAGTTCAGAGTGGTTTAACCAGACGGTTTTAATGCCCCTTGGAAGAGATGTGGAGGTCACATTAGCTTAACAAGACTGTTTTAATGCCTCTTGGAAGAGTGGTGGATGTCGAAGTGGATTAAAAAGATAATATCAATGCCCCTTAGAAGAGAGGTGGTAATCGCAGTGGAATAAAAAGACAATATCAATACCCCTTGAAAGAGTGGTGGAAGATACAGTGGAATAAAAAGACAATATCAATGCCCCGTGGAATAAACATGGACGTTACAGTAGCTAAACAAGATGCTTTTAATGCACCTTGGGAAAGTGGTGGAAGTCGTAGTGGAATAAAAAGACAATATCAACGCCCCTTGAAAGAGTACTGTAGGTTACAGTGGAATAAAAAGACAATATCAATGCCTCTTGCAAGAGCTGTGGAGTTCAGATTGGTTTAAATTGACGGTTTTAATGCACCTTGGAAGAGACGTGGAGGTCACAGTAGCTTAACAATACGGTTTTAATGCCACTTGGAAGAGTGGTGGAGGTCGCAGTGGATTAAAAAGACAATATCAATGCCACTTGGAAGAGTGGTGAAGGTCCCAATGGAATAAAAAGACAATATCAATGCCCCTTGGAAGAGTGGTGGAGGTTACAGTGGAATAAAAAGACAATATCAATGCCCCGTGAAAGAGATGTGGATGTCACAGTAGCTTAACAAGACGGTTTTAATGCCCCTTGGAAGAGAGGTGGAAGTTGCAGTGGAATAAAAAGACAATATCAATGCCCCTTGGAAGAGTGCTGGAGGTTACAGTGGAATAAAAAGACAATATCAATGCCCCTTGCAAGAGCTGTGATGTTCAGAGTGTAACATAGTTTGTAAAGCCGAATAAAGACTTGCGTCCATCAAGTTCGACTTGTTAGTTCTGTAATTGCTAAAGTTGATCCAGAGGAGGGCAAAAACCCCAAATGATTTAGCCAATCTTCACCAGAGGAAAAATTCCCTCCCGACTCTGAAACCAGCAGCCAGAATAAATCCCTGTATTGACGGTTTTAATGCCCCTTGGAAGGGACGTGGAGGTGACAGTAGCTTAACAAGATGGTTTTAATGCCCCCTTGAAGAGTGGTGGAGGTCGCAGTGGATTAAAAAGACAATATGAATGCCCCTTGGAAGAGTGGTGGAGATTACTGTTGAATAAAAAGACAATATCAATGCCCCTTGGAAGAGTGATGGAGGTTACAGTGGAATAAAAAGACAATATCAATGCCCCTTGCAAGAGCTGTGATGTTCAGAGTGTAACATAGTTTGTAAAGCCGAATAAAGACTTGCGTCTATCAAGTTCGACTTGTTAGTTCTGTAATTGCTAAAGTTGATCCAGAGGAGGGCAAAAACCCCAAATGATTTAGCCAATCTTCACCAGAGGAAAAATTCCCTCCCGACTCTGAAACCAGCAGTCAGAATAAATCCCTGTATTGACGGTTTTAATGCCCCTTGGAAGGGACGTGGAGGTGACAGTAGCTTAACAAGACGGTTTTAATGCCCCTTTGAAGAGTGGTGGAGGTCGCAGTGGATTAAAAAGACAATATGAATGCCCCTTGGAAGAGTGGTGGAGGTTACTTTTGAATAAAAAGACAATATCAATGCCCCTTGGAAGAGTGATGGAGGTTACAGTGGAATAAAAAGACAATATCAATGCCCCTTCAAACAGTGGTGGAGGTTACAGTTAAATAAAAAGACAATATCAATGCCCCGTGGAAGAGATGTGGAGGTTACAATAGCTTAACAAGACTGTATTAATGTCCCTTGGAAGAGTGGTGGAGGTCGCAGTGGATTAAAAAGACAAAATCAATGCCCCTAGGAAGAGTGGTGGAGGTTACAGTGGAATAAAAAGACAATATCAATGCCCCTTCAAACAGTGGTGGAGGTTACAGTTAAATAAAAAGACAATATCAATGCCCCGTGGAAGAGATGTGGAGGTTACAATAGCTTAACAAGACTGTATTAATGCCCCTTGGAAGAGTGGTGGAGGTCGCAGTGGATTAAAAAGACAAAATCAATGCCCCTAGGAAGAGTGGTGGAGGTTACAGTGGAATAAAAAGACAATATCAATGCCCCGTGGAAGAGATGTGGAGGTCACTGTATCTTAACAATATGGTTTTAATGCCCCTTGGAAGAGTGGTGGAGGTTGCAGTGGAATAAAAAGACAATGTCAATGCCCCTTGGAAGAGTGGTGGAGGTTACAGTAGAATAAAAAGACAATATCAATGCCCCTTGGAAGAGTGATGGAGGTTACAGTGGAATAAAAAGAAAATATCAATGCCCCTTGGAACAGTGGTGGAGGTTACAGTTGAATAAAAAGGCAATATCAATGCCCCGTGGAAGAGATGGGGAAGTCACAATAGCTTAACAAGACGGTTTTAATGGCACTTGGTAGAGTTGTGGAGGTCGCAGTGGATTAAAAAGACAATATCAATGAGCCTTGGAAGAGTGGTGGAGGTCGCAGAGGAATAAAAAGACAATGTCAATGCCCCTTGGAAGAGTGGTGGAGGTTAGAGTGGAATAAACTGAAAATACAAATGCCCCTTGGAAGAGCTGTGGAGTTCAGAGTGGTTTAACCAGATGGTTTTAATGCCCCTTGGAAGAGAAGTCGACATCACAGTAGCATAACAAGACGGTTTTAATGCCCCTTGGAAGAGTGGTGGAGTTCGCAGTGGATTAAAAAGACAATATCAATGCCCCTTGGAAGAGTGGTGGAGGTCGCAGTGGAATAAAAAGACAATATCAATGCCCCGTGGAAGGGAAGTGGAGGTCACAGTAGCTTAACAAGACTGTTTTAATGCCCATTGGAAGAGTGGTGGAGGTCGCAGTGGAATAAAAAGACAAAATCAATGCCCCTTGGAAGAGTGGTGCAGGTCGCAGTGGAATAAAAAGACAATATCAATGCCCTTTGGAAGAGCTGTGGAGTTCAGAGTGCTTAAACCAGATCTTTTTAATGCCCCTTGGAAGAGACGTGGAGGTCACAGTAGCTTAACAAGACTGTTTTAATGCCCCTTGGCAGAGTGCTGAAGGTTACATTGGAATAAAAAGACAATATCAGGGCCCCTTGCAAGAGCTGTGGAGTTCAGAGTGGTTTAAATTGACGGTTTTAATGCCCCTTTGAAGGGACGTGGAGGTGACAGTAGCTTAGCAAGACGGTTTTAATGCCCCTTTGAAGAGTGGTGGAGGTCGCAGTGGATTAAAAAGACAATATGAATGCCCCTTGGAAGAGTGGTGGAGGTCGCAGTGGAATAAAAAGACAATATCAATGCCCCTTGGAAGAGTGGTGGAGGTTACAGTTGAATAAAAAGACAATATCAATGCCCCTTCGAAGAGTGATGGAGGTTACAGTGGAATAAAAAGACAATATCAATGCCCCTTGCATGAGCTGTGGAGTTCAGAGTGGTTTAAATTGGCGGTTTTAATGCCCCTTGGAATGGTTGTGGAGAAGACAGTAGCTTAACAAGATGGTTTTAATGCCCCTTGGAAGAGTGGTGGAGGTCGCATTGGATTAAAAAGACAATATGAATGCCCCTTGGAAAAGTGGTGGAGGTCTCAGTGGAATAAAAAGACAATATCAATGCCCCTTGGAAGATTGGTGGAGGTTACAGTTGAATAAAAAGACAATGTCAATGCCCCTTGGAAGGGTGATGGAGGTTACAGTGGAATAAAAAGACAATATCAATGCCCCTTGCATGAGCTGTGGAGTTCAGAGTGGTTTTAATTGACGGTTTTAATGCCCCTTGGAATGGATATGGAGATGACAGTAGCTTAACAAGATGGTTTTAATGCACCTTGGAAGAGTGGTGGAGGTCGCATTGGATTAAAAAACAATATGAATGCCCCTTGGAAAAGTGGTGGAGGTCTCAGTGGAATAAAAAGACAATATCAATGCCCCTTGGAAGAGTGGTGGAGGTTACAGTTGAATAAAAAGACAATGTCAATGCCCCTTGGAAGGGTGATGGAGGTTACAGTGGAATAAAAAGACAATATCAATGCCCCTTGCATGAGCTGTGGAGTTCAGAGTGGTTTTAATTGACGGTTTTAATGCCCCTTGGAATGGATGTGAAGATGACAGTAGCTTAACAAGATGGTTTTAATGCCCCTTGGAAGAGTGGTGGAGGTCGCATTGGATGAAAAAGACAATATGAATGCCCCTTGGAAAAGTGGTGAAGATCTCAGTGGAATAAAAAGACAATATCAATGCCCCTTGGAAGAGTGGTGGAGGTTACAGTTGTATAAAAAGACAATGTCAATGCCCCTTGGAAGGGTGATGGAGGTTACAGTGGAATAAAAAGACAATATCAATGCCCCTTGGAACAGTGGTGAAGGTTACAGTTACATAAAAAGACAATATCAATGCCCCGTGGAAGAGATGTGGAGGTCAATATAGCTTAACAAGACTGTTTTAATGCCCCTTGGAAGAGTGGTGGAGGTCGCAGTGGATTAAAAAGACAATATCAATGAGCCTTGGAAGAGTGGTGCAGGTCGCAGTGGAATAAAAAGACATTATCAATGCCCCTTGGAAGAGTGGTCGAGGTCGCAGTGGAATAAAAAGACAATATCAATGCCCCTTGGAAGAGACTTGGAGGTCACAGTAGCTTAACAAGACGGTTTTAATGCCTCTTGGAGGACTGGTGGTGGTTGCAGTGGAATAAAAAGACAATATCAATGCCGCTTGGAAGAGTGGTGGAGGTTACAGTGGAATAAAAAGACAATAATAATGTCCCTTGGAAAAGCTGTGGAGTTCAGAGTGGTATAACCAGACGGTTTTAACGCTCCTTGGAAGAGACGTGGAGGTCACAGTAACTTAACAAGATGGTTTTAATGCCCCTTGGAAGAGTGTTGGAGGTCGCAGTGGAATAAAAAAACAATATCAATGCCCGTTAGAAGAGTGTTGGAGGTCGCAGTGGAATAAAAAGACAATGTCAATGCCCCTTGGAAGAGTGGTGGAGGCTAGAGTGGAATTAAAAAACAATACAAATGCCCCTTGGAAGAGCTGTGGAGTTCAGAGTGGTTTAACCATATGGTTTTAATGCCCCTTGGAAGAGAAGTCGATGTCACAGTAGCATAATAAGGTGGTTTTAATGCCCCTTGGAAGAGTGGTGGAGTTCGCAGTGGATTAAAAAGACAATATCAAGGCCCCTTGGAATAGTGGTGGAGGTCACAGTGGAAGAAAAAGACAATATCAAAGCACCGTGGAAGGGAGGTGGAGGTCACAATAGCTTAACAAGACGGTTTTAATGCCCCTTGGAAGAGTGGTGGAGGTTGCAGAGGATTAAAAAGACAATAACAATGGCCATTGGAAGAGTGGTGGAGGTCTCACTGAAATAAAAAGACAAAATCAAAGCCACTTGGAAGAGTGATGGAGGTTACAGTGGAATAAAAAGACAATATCAATGCCCCTTGGAAGAGTGTGGAGTTCAGAGTGATTTAACCAGACGGTTTTAATGCCCCTTTAAAGAGACGTGGAGGTCACAGTAGCTTAACAAGACTGTTTTAATGCCCCTTGGAAGAGTGGTGGAGGTCGCAGTGGATTAAAAAGACAATATCAATGCCCCTTAGAAGAGAGGTGGAAGTCGCAGTGTAATAAAAAGACAATGTCAATGCCACTTGGAAGAGTGGTGGAGGTTACAGTGGAATAAAAAGACAATATCAATGCCCCGTGGAACAGACATGGACATGACAGTAGCTTAAAAAGACGGCTTTAATGCCCCTTGGGAGAGTGGTGGAGTTTGCAGTGGATTAAAAAGACAACATCAATGCCCATTGGAAGAGTGGTAGAGGTTGCAGTGGAATATAAAGACAAAATCAATGCCCCTTGGAAGAGTGGTGGGGGTCACTGTAGCTTAACAAGATGGTCTTAATGCCCCTTGGAAGAGTGGTGGAGGTCGCAGTGGAATAAATAGACATAGTCAATGCCCCTTGGAAGAGTGATGAAGGTTAGAGTGGAATAAAAAGATAATACCAGTGCTCCTTGGAAGAGCTGTGAAGTTTAGAGTGGTTTAAATTGATGGTTTTAATGCCCCTTGGAAGAGACGTGGAGGTCACAGTGTATTAAAAAGACAATATCAATGCTGATTGGAAGAGTGGTGGAGGTCGCAGTGGATTAAAAAGACAATATCAATGCCCCTTAGAAGAGTGGTGGAGGTCGCAGTGGAATAAAAAGACAATATCAATGCCCCGTGGAAGGGACGTGCAGGTCACAGTAGCTTAACAAGATGGTTTTAATGCCCCTTGGAAGAGAGGTGGAGGTCGCAGTTGAATAAAAAGACAATATCAATGCCCCTTGTAAGAGAGGTGGATGTCGCAGTGGAATAAAAAGACAATATCAATGCCGCTTGGAAGAGTGGTGGATGTTACAGTCGAATAAAAAGACAATATCAATGCCTCTTGTAAGAGCTGTGGAGTTCAGAGTGTTTAACCAGACGATTTTAATGCCCCTTGGTAGAGACGAGGAGGTCACAGTAGCTTAACAAGACTGTTTTAATGCCCCTTGGAAGAGTGGTGGACATCGTTGTGGATTTAAAAGACAATATCAATGCCCCTTAGTAGAGTTTAGGAGGTCGTAGTGGAATAAAAAAACAATATCAATGCCCCTTGGAAGATTGGTGGAGGTAACAGTGGAATAAAAAGACAATATCAATGCCCCTTGGAGAAGTGGTGGAGGTTACAGTGGAATAAAAAGACAATATCAATGCCCTGTGTAAGAAACTTGGAGGTCACTGTAGCTTAGCAAGACGGTTTTAATGCCTCTTGGAGGACTGGTGGTGGTTGCAGTGGAATAAAAAGACAATATCAATGCCGCTTGGAAGAGTGGTGGAGGTTACAGTGGAATAAAAAGACAATAATAATGTCCTTTGGAAAAGCTGTGGAGTTCAGAGTGGTATAACCAGACGGTTTTAACGCTCCTTGGAAGAGACGTGGAGGTCACAGTAACTTAACAAGATGGTTTTAATGCCCCTTGGAAGAGTGGTGGAGGTCGCAGTGGAATAAAAAACAATATCAATGCCCGTTAGAAGAGTGTTGGAGGTCGCAGTGGAATAAAAAGACAATGTCAATGCCCCTTGGAAGAGTGGTGGAGGTTAGAGTGGAATAAAAAAACAATACAAATGCCCCTTGGAAGAGCTGTGGAGTTCAGAGTGGTTTAACCATATGGTTTTAATGCCCCTTGGAAGAGAAGTCGATGTCACAGTAGCTTATCAAGACGGTTTTAATGCCCCTTGGAAGAGTCGTGGACGTCGCAGAGGAATAAAAAGACAATATCAATGCACTTGGAAGAGTGCAGAAGGTTACAATGGAATAAAAAGACATTGACAATGCCCATTGGAAGAGCTGTGTAGCTCAGAGGGGTTTAACCAGACGGTTTTAATGCCCCTTGGAAGAGACTTGGAGGTCACAGTAGCTTAACAAGACGGTTTTAATGCCCCTTGGACGAGAGGTGGAGGACGCACTGGAATAAAAAGACAATATCAATGCCCCGTGGAAGCGACGTGGAGGTCACAGTAGCATAACAAGACGGTTTTAATGCCCATTGGAAGAGTGGTGGAGGTTGCAGTGGATAAAAAAGGCAATATCAAAGCCCCTTGGAAGAGTGATGGAGGTCGCAGTGGAAAACAGAGACAATATCAATGCCCCTTGGAAGAGTGGTGGAGGTTACAGTCGAATAAAAAGACAATATCAATGCCTCTTGGAAGAGTTGTGGAGTACTGAGTTGTTAAACCAGACGGTTTAATGCCCCGTGGAAGAGACGTGGAGGTCACAGTAGCTTATCAAGTGGTGGAGGTCGCAGTGGATTAAAAAGACAATATCAATGCCCCTTAGAACAGTGGTGGAGGTCGCACTGGAATAAAAAGACAATACCAATTCCCCTTGGAAGAGATGTGGAGGTCGCAGTGGAATAAAAAGACAATATCATTGCCTCGTGGAAGAGACTTGGAGGTCACAGTAGCTTAACAAGATGGTTTTAATGCCCCTTGGAAGAGAGGTGGAGGTCGCAGTGGAATAAAAAGACAATATCAATGACCTTGGAAGAGTGGTGGAGGTAGCAGTGGAATAAAAAGACAATATTAATACCCCTTGGAAGAGTGGTGGAAGTCACAGTAAAATAAAAAGACAATATCAATGCCCCTTGGAAGAGTGATGGAGGTTACAGTGAAATAAAAAGACAATATCAATGCCCCTTGGAAGAGCTGTGGAGTACACAGTGGTTAAACCAGAAGGTTTTAAGGCACCGTGGAATAGACGTGGAGGTCACAGTAGCTAAACAAGACGGTTTTAATGCTTCTTGGAAGAGAGATGGAGTTCGCAGTGGATTAAAAAGACAAAATCAATGCCCCTTGGAGGAGTGGTGGAGGTTACAGTGGTATAAAAAGACAATATCAATGCCTCTTACAAGAGCTGTGGAGTTCAGAGTGGTTTAAATTGATGGTTTTAATCCCCCTTGGAAGAGATGTGGAGGTCACAGTAGCTTAACAAGACGGTTTTAATGCCCCTTGGAAGGGTGGTGGAGGTCGCAGTGGATTAAAATTACATTATCAATGCCCCTTGGAAGAGTGGTGGATGTCGCAGTGGAATAAAAAGAAAATATCAATGCCCCTTAGAAGAGTGGTGGAGGTTACAGTGGAAAAAAAAGACAATATCAATGTTCCTTGGAAGAGGGGTGAAGGTCGCAGTGGAATAAAAATACAATATCAATGTCCCTTGGAAGAGGGGTGGAGGTCGCAATGGATTAAATAGACAATATCAATGCCCCTTGGAAGAGTGGTGGAGGTCGCAGTGGAATAAAAAGACAATATCAATGCCCGTGGAAGGGACGTGGAGGTCACAATAGCTTAACAAGACAGTTTTAATGACCCTTGGAAGAGTGGTGGAGGTCGCAGTGGATTAAAAAGACTATCAAATCCCCTTGGAAGAGTGGTGGAGGTCACAGTGGAAAAAAAGACAATATCAATGCCCCATGGAAGAGTGGTGGAGGTTACAGTTGAATAAAAAGACAATATCAATGCCTCTTGGAAGAGCTGTGGAGTTCAGAGTGGTTTAACCATGCTGTTTTAATGCCCCTAGGAAGAGACGTGGAGGTCACAGAAGCTTATCAAGACTGTTTTAAAGCCCCTTGGAAGAGATGTGAAGGTCACAGTGGAATAAAAAGACAATATCAATGCCCCTTGGAAGAGTGGTGGAGGTTACCGTGGAATAAAAAGACAATATCACTGACCCTTGGAAGAGTGGTGGAGGTCGCAGTGGAATAAAAAGACAATATTAATGCCCCTTGGAAGAGTGGTGGAGGTCGCAGTGCATTAAAAAGACAATATCAATACCCCTTGGAAGAATGGTGGAGGTTACAGTGGAATAAAAAGACAATATCAATGCCCCTTGGAAGAGCTGTGGAGTTCAGAGTGGTTTAACCAGACGGTTTTAATGCCCCTTGGAAGAGATGTGGAGGTCACATTAGCTTAACAAGACTGTTTTAATGCCTCTTGGAAGAGTGGTGGATGTCGAAGTGGATTAAAAAGATAATATCAATGCCCCTTAGAAGAGAGGTGGTAATCGCAGTGGAATAAAAAGACAATATCAATACCCCTTGAAAGAGTGGTGGAAGATACAGTGGAATAAAAAGACAATATCAATGCCCCGTGGAATAAACATGGACGTTACAGTAGCTAAACAAGATGCTTTTAATGCACCTTGGGAAAGTGGTGGAAGTCGTAGTGGAATAAAAAGACAATATCAACGCCCCTTGAAAGAGTACTGTAGGTTACAGTGGAATAAAAAGACAATATCAATGCCTCTTGCAAGAGCTGTGGAGTTCAGATTGGTTTAAATTGACGGTTTTAATGCACCTTGGAAGAGACGTGGAGGTCACAGTAGCTTAACAATACGGTTTTAATGCCACTTGGAAGAGTGGTGGAGGTCGCAGTGGATTAAAAAGACAATATCAATGCCACTTGGAAGAGTGGTGAAGGTCCCAATGGAATAAAAAGACAATATCAATGCCCCTTGGAAGAGTGGTGGAGGTTACAGTGGAATAAAAAGACAATATCAATGCCCCGTGAAAGAGATGTGGATGTCACAGTAGCTTAACAAGACGGTTTTAATGCCCCTTGGAAGAGAGGTGGAAGTTGCAGTGGAATAAAAAGACAATATCAATGCCCCTTGGAAGAGTGCTGGAGGTTACAGTGGAATAAAAAGACAATATCAATGCCCCTTGCAAGAGCTGTGATGTTCAGAGTGTAACATAGTTTGTAAAGCCGAATAAAGACTTGCGTCCATCAAGTTCGACTTGTTAGTTCTGTAATTGCTAAAGTTGATCCAGAGGAGGGCAAAAACCCCAAATGATTTAGCCAATCTTCACCAGAGGAAAAATTCCCTCCCGACTCTGAAACCAGCAGCCAGAATAAATCCCTGTATTGACGGTTTTAATGCCCCTTGGAAGGGACGTGGAGGTGACAGTAGCTTAACAAGATGGTTTTAATGCCCCCTTGAAGAGTGGTGGAGGTCGCAGTGGATTAAAAAGACAATATGAATGCCCCTTGGAAGAGTGGTGGAGATTACTGTTGAATAAAAAGACAATATCAATGCCCCTTGGAAGAGTGATGGAGGTTACAGTGGAATAAAAAGACAATATCAATGCCCCTTGCAAGAGCTGTGATGTTCAGAGTGTAACATAGTTTGTAAAGCCGAATAAAGACTTGCGTCTATCAAGTTCGACTTGTTAGTTCTGTAATTGCTAAAGTTGATCCAGAGGAGGGCAAAAACCCCAAATGATTTAGCCAATCTTCACCAGAGGAAAAATTCCCTCCCGACTCTGAAACCAGCAGTCAGAATAAATCCCTGTATTGACGGTTTTAATGCCCCTTGGAAGGGACGTGGAGGTGACAGTAGCTTAACAAGACGGTTTTAATGCCCCTTTGAAGAGTGGTGGAGGTCGCAGTGGATTAAAAAGACAATATGAATGCCCCTTGGAAGAGTGGTGGAGGTTACTTTTGAATAAAAAGACAATATCAATGCCCCTTGGAAGAGTGATGGAGGTTACAGTGGAATAAAAAGACAATATCAATGCCCCTTCAAACAGTGGTGGAGGTTACAGTTAAATAAAAAGACAATATCAATGCCCCGTGGAAGAGATGTGGAGGTTACAATAGCTTAACAAGACTGTATTAATGTCCCTTGGAAGAGTGGTGGAGGTCGCAGTGGATTAAAAAGACAAAATCAATGCCCCTAGGAAGAGTGGTGGAGGTTACAGTGGAATAAAAAGACAATATCAATGCCCCTTCAAACAGTGGTGGAGGTTACAGTTAAATAAAAAGACAATATCAATGCCCCGTGGAAGAGATGTGGAGGTTACAATAGCTTAACAAGACTGTATTAATGCCCCTTGGAAGAGTGGTGGAGGTCGCAGTGGATTAAAAAGACAAAATCAATGCCCCTAGGAAGAGTGGTGGAGGTTACAGTGGAATAAAAAGACAATATCAATGCCCCGTGGAAGAGATGTGGAGGTCACTGTATCTTAACAATATGGTTTTAATGCCCCTTGGAAGAGTGGTGGAGGTTGCAGTGGAATAAAAAGACAATGTCAATGCCCCTTGGAAGAGTGGTGGAGGTTACAGTAGAATAAAAAGACAATATCAATGCCCCTTGGAAGAGTGATGGAGGTTACAGTGGAATAAAAAGAAAATATCAATGCCCCTTGGAACAGTGGTGGAGGTTACAGTTGAATAAAAAGGCAATATCAATGCCCCGTGGAAGAGATGGGGAAGTCACAATAGCTTAACAAGACGGTTTTAATGGCACTTGGTAGAGTTGTGGAGGTCGCAGTGGATTAAAAAGACAATATCAATGAGCCTTGGAAGAGTGGTGGAGGTCGCAGAGGAATAAAAAGACAATGTCAATGCCCCTTGGAAGAGTGGTGGAGGTTAGAGTGGAATAAACTGAAAATACAAATGCCCCTTGGAAGAGCTGTGGAGTTCAGAGTGGTTTAACCAGATGGTTTTAATGCCCCTTGGAAGAGAAGTCGACATCACAGTAGCATAACAAGACGGTTTTAATGCCCCTTGGAAGAGTGGTGGAGTTCGCAGTGGATTAAAAAGACAATATCAATGCCCCTTGGAAGAGTGGTGGAGGTCGCAGTGGAATAAAAAGACAATATCAATGCCCCGTGGAAGGGAAGTGGAGGTCACAGTAGCTTAACAAGACTGTTTTAATGCCCATTGGAAGAGTGGTGGAGGTCGCAGTGGAATAAAAAGACAAAATCAATGCCCCTTGGAAGAGTGGTGCAGGTCGCAGTGGAATAAAAAGACAATATCAATGCCCTTTGGAAGAGCTGTGGAGTTCAGAGTGCTTAAACCAGATCTTTTTAATGCCCCTTGGAAGAGACGTGGAGGTCACAGTAGCTTAACAAGACTGTTTTAATGCCCCTTGGCAGAGTGCTGAAGGTTACATTGGAATAAAAAGACAATATCAGGGCCCCTTGCAAGAGCTGTGGAGTTCAGAGTGGTTTAAATTGACGGTTTTAATGCCCCTTTGAAGGGACGTGGAGGTGACAGTAGCTTAGCAAGACGGTTTTAATGCCCCTTTGAAGAGTGGTGGAGGTCGCAGTGGATTAAAAAGACAATATGAATGCCCCTTGGAAGAGTGGTGGAGGTCGCAGTGGAATAAAAAGACAATATCAATGCCCCTTGGAAGAGTGGTGGAGGTTACAGTTGAATAAAAAGACAATATCAATGCCCCTTCGAAGAGTGATGGAGGTTACAGTGGAATAAAAAGACAATATCAATGCCCCTTGCATGAGCTGTGGAGTTCAGAGTGGTTTAAATTGGCGGTTTTAATGCCCCTTGGAATGGTTGTGGAGAAGACAGTAGCTTAACAAGATGGTTTTAATGCCCCTTGGAAGAGTGGTGGAGGTCGCATTGGATTAAAAAGACAATATGAATGCCCCTTGGAAAAGTGGTGGAGGTCTCAGTGGAATAAAAAGACAATATCAATGCCCCTTGGAAGATTGGTGGAGGTTACAGTTGAATAAAAAGACAATGTCAATGCCCCTTGGAAGGGTGATGGAGGTTACAGTGGAATAAAAAGACAATATCAATGCCCCTTGCATGAGCTGTGGAGTTCAGAGTGGTTTTAATTGACGGTTTTAATGCCCCTTGGAATGGATATGGAGATGACAGTAGCTTAACAAGATGGTTTTAATGCACCTTGGAAGAGTGGTGGAGGTCGCATTGGATTAAAAAACAATATGAATGCCCCTTGGAAAAGTGGTGGAGGTCTCAGTGGAATAAAAAGACAATATCAATGCCCCTTGGAAGAGTGGTGGAGGTTACAGTTGAATAAAAAGACAATGTCAATGCCCCTTGGAAGGGTGATGGAGGTTACAGTGGAATAAAAAGACAATATCAATGCCCCTTGCATGAGCTGTGGAGTTCAGAGTGGTTTTAATTGACGGTTTTAATGCCCCTTGGAATGGATGTGAAGATGACAGTAGCTCAACAAGATGGTTTTAATGCCCCTTGGAAGAGTGGTGGAGGTCGCATTGGATGAAAAAGACAATATGAATGCCCCTTGGAAAAGTGGTGAAGATCTCAGTGGAATAAAAAGACAATATCAATGCCCCTTGGAAGAGTGGTGGAGGTTACAGTTGTATAAAAAGACAATGTCAATGCCCCTTGGAAGGGTGATGGAGGTTACAGTGGAATAAAAAGACAATATCAATGCCCCTTGGAACAGTGGTGAAGGTTACAGTTACATAAAAAGACAATATCAATGCCCCGTGGAAGAGATGTGGAGGTCAATATAGCTTAACAAGACTGTTTTAATGCCCCTTGGAAGAGTGGTGGAGGTCGCAGTGGATTAAAAAGACAATATCAATGAGCCTTGGAAGAGTGGTGCAGGTCGCAGTGGAATAAAAAGACATTATCAATGCCCCTTGGAAGAGTGGTCGAGGTCGCAGTGGAATAAAAAGACAATATCAATGCCCCTTGGAAGAGACTTGGAGGTCACAGTAGCTTAACAAGACGGTTTTAATGCCTCTTGGAGGACTGGTGGTGGTTGCAGTGGAATAAAAAGACAATATCAATGCCGCTTGGAAGAGTGGTGGAGGTTACAGTGGAATAAAAAGACAATAATAATGTCCCTTGGAAAAGCTGTGGAGTTCAGAGTGGTATAACCAGACGGTTTTAACGCTCCTTGGAAGAGACGTGGAGGTCACAGTAACTTAACAAGATGGTTTTAATGCCCCTTGGAAGAGTGTTGGAGGTCGCAGTGGAATAAAAAAACAATATCAATGCCCGTTAGAAGAGTGTTGGAGGTCGCAGTGGAATAAAAAGACAATGTCAATGCCCCTTGGAAGAGTGGTGGAGGCTAGAGTGGAATTAAAAAACAATACAAATGCCCCTTGGAAGAGCTGTGGAGTTCAGAGTGGTTTAACCATATGGTTTTAATGCCCCTTGGAAGAGAAGTCGATGTCACAGTAGCATAATAAGGTGGTTTTAATGCCCCTTGGAAGAGTGGTGGAGTTCGCAGTGGATTAAAAAGACAATATCAAGGCCCCTTGGAATAGTGGTGGAGGTCACAGTGGAAGAAAAAGACAATATCAAAGCACCGTGGAAGGGAGGTGGAGGTCACAATAGCTTAACAAGACGGTTTTAATGCCCCTTGGAAGAGTGGTGGAGGTTGCAGAGGATTAAAAAGACAATAACAATGGCCATTGGAAGAGTGGTGGAGGTCTCACTGAAATAAAAAGACAAAATCAAAGCCACTTGGAAGAGTGATGGAGGTTACAGTGGAATAAAAAGACAATATCAATGCCCCTTGGAAGAGTGTGGAGTTCAGAGTGATTTAACCAGACGGTTTTAATGCCCCTTTAAAGAGACGTGGAGGTCACAGTAGCTTAACAAGACTGTTTTAATGCCCCTTGGAAGAGTGGTGGAGGTCGCAGTGGATTAAAAAGACAATATCAATGCCCCTTAGAAGAGAGGTGGAAGTCGCAGTGTAATAAAAAGACAATGTCAATGCCACTTGGAAGAGTGGTGGAGGTTACAGTGGAATAAAAAGACAATATCAATGCCCCGTGGAACAGACATGGACATGACAGTAGCTTAAAAAGACGGCTTTAATGCCCCTTGGGAGAGTGGTGGAGTTTGCAGTGGATTAAAAAGACAACATCAATGCCCATTGGAAGAGTGGTAGAGGTTGCAGTGGAATATAAAGACAAAATCAATGCCCCTTGGAAGAGTGGTGGGGGTCACTGTAGCTTAACAAGATGGTCTTAATGCCCCTTGGAAGAGTGGTGGAGGTCGCAGTGGAATAAATAGACATAGTCAATGCCCCTTGGAAGAGTGATGAAGGTTAGAGTGGAATAAAAAGATAATACCAGTGCTCCTTGGAAGAGCTGTGAAGTTTAGAGTGGTTTAAATTGATGGTTTTAATGCCCCTTGGAAGAGACGTGGAGGTCACAGTGTATTAAAAAGACAATATCAATGCTGATTGGAAGAGTGGTGGAGGTCGCAGTGGATTAAAAAGACAATATCAATGCCCCTTAGAAGAGTGGTGGAGGTCGCAGTGGAATAAAAAGACAATATCAATGCCCCGTGGAAGGGACGTGCAGGTCACAGTAGCTTAACAAGATGGTTTTAATGCCCCTTGGAAGAGAGGTGGAGGTCGCAGTTGAATAAAAAGACAATATCAATGCCCCTTGTAAGAGAGGTGGATGTCGCAGTGGAATAAAAAGACAATATCAATGCCGCTTGGAAGAGTGGTGGATGTTACAGTCGAATAAAAAGACAATATCAATGCCTCTTGTAAGAGCTGTGGAGTTCAGAGTGTTTAACCAGACGATTTTAATGCCCCTTGGTAGAGACGAGGAGGTCACAGTAGCTTAACAAGACTGTTTTAATGCCCCTTGGAAGAGTGGTGGACATCGTTGTGGATTTAAAAGACAATATCAATGCCCCTTAGTAGAGTTTAGGAGGTCGTAGTGGAATAAAAAAACAATATCAATGCCCCTTGGAAGATTGGTGGAGGTAACAGTGGAATAAAAAGACAATATCAATGCCCCTTGGAGAAGTGGTGGAGGTTACAGTGGAATAAAAAGACAATATCAATGCCCTGTGTAAGAAACTTGGAGGTCACTGTAGCTTAGCAAGATGGTTTTAATGCCTCTTGGAGGACTGGTGGTGGTTGCAGTGGAATAAAAAGACAATATCAATGCCGCTTGGAAGAGTGGTGGAGGTTACAGTGGAATAAAAAGACAATAATAATGTCCTTTGGAAAAGCTGTGGAGTTCAGAGTGGTATAACCAGACGGTTTTAACGCTCCTTGGAAGAGACGTGGAGGTCACAGTAACTTAACAAGATGGTTTTAATGCCCCTTGGAAGAGTGGTGGAGGTCGCAGTGGAATAAAAAACAATATCAATGCCCGTTAGAAGAGTGTTGGAGGTCGCAGTGGAATAAAAAGACAATGTCAATGCCCCTTGGAAGAGTGGTGGAGGTTAGAGTGGAATAAAAAAACAATACAAATGCCCCTTGGAAGAGCTGTGGAGTTCAGAGTGGTTTAACCATATGGTTTTAATGCCCCTTGGAAGAGAAGTCGATGTCACAGTAGCTTATCAAGACGGTTTTAATGCCCCTTGGAAGAGTCGTGGACGTCGCAGAGGAATAAAAAGACAATATCAATGCACTTGGAAGAGTGCAGAAGGTTACAATGGAATAAAAAGACATTGACAATGCCCATTGGAAGAGCTGTGTAGCTCAGAGGGGTTTAACCAGACGGTTTTAATGCCCCTTGGAAGAGACTTGGAGGTCACAGTAGCTTAACAAGACGGTTTTAATGCCCCTTGGACGAGAGGTGGAGGACGCACTGGAATAAAAAGACAATATCAATGCCCCGTGGAAGCGACGTGGAGGTCACAGTAGCATAACAAGACGGTTTTAATGCCCATTGGAAGAGTGGTGGAGGTTGCAGTGGATAAAAAAGGCAATATCAAAGCCCCTTGGAAGAGTGATGGAGGTCGCAGTGGAAAACAGAGACAATATCAATGCCCCTTGGAAGAGTGGTGGAGGTTACAGTCGAATAAAAAGACAATATCAATGCCTCTTGGAAGAGTTGTGGAGTACTGAGTTGTTAAACCAGACGGTTTAATGCCCCGTGGAAGAGACGTGGAGGTCACAGTAGCTTATCAAGTGGTGGAGGTCGCAGTGGATTAAAAAGACAATATCAATGCCCCTTAGAACAGTGGTGGAGGTCGCACTGGAATAAAAAGACAATACCAATTCCCCTTGGAAGAGATGTGGAGGTCGCAGTGGAATAAAAAGACAATATCATTGCCTCGTGGAAGAGACTTGGAGGTCACAGTAGCTTAACAAGATGGTTTTAATGCCTCTTGGAAGAGAGGTGGAGGTCGCAGTGGAATAAAAAGACAATATCAAAGCCCCTTGGAAGAGTGGTGGAGGTTACAGTGGAATAAAAAGACAATATCAATGACCTTGGAAGAGTGGTGGAGGTAGCAGTGGAATAAAAAGACAATATTAATACCCCTTGGAAGAGTGGTGGAAGTCACAGTAAAATAAAAAGACAAGAAGGTTTTAAGGCACCGTGGAATAGACGTGGAGGTCACAGTAGCTAAACAAGACGGTTTTAATGCTTCTTGGAAGAGAGATGGAGTTCGCAGTGGATTAAAAAGACAAAATCAATGCCCCTTGGAGGAGTGGTGGAGGTTACAGTGGAATAAAAAGACAATATCAATGCCTCTTGCAAGAGCTGTGGAGTTCAGAGTGGTTTAAATTGATGGTTTTAATGCCCCTTGGAAGAGATGTGGAGGTCACAGTAGCTTAACAAGACGGTTTTAATGCCCCTTGGAAGGGTGGTGGAGGTCGCAGTGGATTAAAATTACATTATCAATGCCCCTTGGAAGAGTGGTGGATGTCGCAGTGGAATAAAAAGAAAATATCAATGCCCCTTAGAAGAGTGGTGGAGGTTACAGTGGAAAAAAAAGACAATATCAATGTTCCTTGGAAGAGGGGTGAAGGTCGCAGTGGAATAAAAATACAATATCAATGTCCCTTGGAAGAGGGGTGGAGGTCGCAATGGATTAAATAGACAATATCAATGCCCCTTGGAAGAGTGGTGGAGGTTGCAGTGGAATAAAAAGACAATATCAATGCCCGTGGAAGGGACGTGGAGGTCACAATAGCTTAACAAGACAGTTTTAATGACCCTTGGAAGAGTGGTGGAGGTCGCAGTGGATTAAAAAGACTATCAAATCCCCTTGGAAGAGTGGTGGAGGTCACAGTGGAAAAAAAAGACAATATCAATGCCCCTTGGAAGAGTGGTGGAGGTTACAGTTGAATAAAAAGACAATATCAATGCCTCTTGGAAGAGCTGTGGAGTTCAGAGTGGTTTAACCATGCTGTTTTAATGCCCCTAGGAAGAGACGTGGAGGTCACAGAAGCTTATCAAGACTGTTTTAAAGCCCCTTGGAAGAGATGTGAAGGTCACAGTGGAATAAAAAGACAATATCAATGCCCCTTGGAAGAGTGGTGGAGGTTACCGTGGAATAAAAAGACAATATCACTGACCCTTGGAAGAGTGGTGGAGGTCGCAGTGGAATAAAAAGACAATATTAATGCCCCTTGGAAGAGTGGTGGAGGTCGCAGTGCATTAAAAAGACAATATCAATACCCCTTGGAAGAATGGTGGAGGTTACAGTGGAATAAAAAGACAATATCAATGCCCCTTGGAAGAGCTGTGGAGTTCAGAGTGGTTTAACCAGACGGTTTTAATTCCCCTTGGAAGAGATGTGGAGGTCACATTAGCTTAACAAGACTGTTTTAATGCCTCTTGGAAGAGTGGTGGATGTCGAAGTGGATTAAAAAGATAATATCAATGCCCCTTAGAAGAGAGGTGGTAATCGCAGTGGAATAAAAAGACAATATCAATACCCCTTGAAAGAGTGGTGGAAGATACAGTGGAATAAAAAGACAATATCAATGCCCCGTGGAATAAACATGGACGTTACAGTAGCTAAACAAGATGCTTTTAATGCACCTTGGGAAAGTGGTGGAAGTCGTAGTGGAATAAAAAGACAATATCAACGCCCCTTGAAAGAGTACTGTAGGTTACAGTGGAATAAAAAGACAATATCAATGCCTCTTGCAAGAGCTGTGGAGTTCAGATTGGTTTAAATTGACGGTTTTAATGCACCTTGGAAGAGACGTGGAGGTCACAGTAGCTTAACAATACGGTTTTAATGCCACTTGGAAGAGTGGTGGAGGTCGCAGTGGATTAAAAAGACAATATCAATGCCACTTGGAAGAGTGGTGAAGGTCCCAATGGAATAAAAAGACAATATCAATGCCCCTTGGAAGAGTGGTGGAGGTTACAGTGGAATAAAAAGACAATATCAATGCCCCGTGAAAGAGATGTGGATGTCACAGTAGCTTAACAAGACGGTTTTAATGCCTCTTGGAAGAGAGGTGGAAGTTGCAGTGGAATAAAAAGACAATATCAATGCCCCTTGGAAGAGTGCTGGAGGTTACAGTGGAATAAAAAGACAATATCAATGCCCCTTGCAAGAGCTGTGATGTTCAGAGTGTAACATAGTTTGTAAAGCCGAATAAAGACTTGCGTCCATCAAGTTCGACTTGTTAGTTCTGTAATTGCTAAAGTTGATCCAGAGGAGGGCAAAAACCCCAAATGATTTAGCCAATCTTCACCAGAGGAAAAATTCCCTCCCGACTCTGAAACCAGCAGCCAGAATAAATCCCTGTATTGACGGTTTTAATGCCCCTTGGAAGGGACGTGGAGGTGACAGTAGCTTAACAAGACGGTTTTAATGCCCCCTTGAAGAGTGGTGGAGGTCGCAGTGGATTAAAAAGACAATATGAATGCCCCTTGGAAGAGTGGTGGAGATTGCTGTTGAATAAAAAGACAATATCAATGCCCCTTGGAAGAGTGATGGAGGTTACAGTGGAATAAAAAGACAATATCAATGCCCCTTGCAAGAGCTGTGATGTTCAGAGTGTAACATAGTTTGTAAAGCCGAACAAAGACTTGCGTCTATCAAGTTCGACTTGTTAGTTCTGTAATTGCTAAAGTTGATCCAGAGGAGGGCAAAAACCCCAAATGATTTAGCCAATCTTCACCAGAGGAAAAATTCCCTCCCGACTCTGAAACCAGCAGTCAGAATAAATCCCTGTATTGACGGTTTTAATGCCCCTTGGAAGGGACGTGGAGGTGACAGTAGCTTAACAAGACGGTTTTAATGCCCCTTTGAAGAGTGGTGGAGGTCGCAGTGGATTAAAAAGACAATATGAATGCCCCTTGGAAGAGTGGTGGAGGTTACTATTGAATAAAAAGACAATATCAATGTCCCTTGGAAGAGTGATGGAGGTTACAGTGGAATAAAAAGACAATATCAATGCCCCTTCAAACAGTGGTGGAGGTTACAGTTAAATAAAAAGACAATATCAATGCCCCGTGGAAGAGATGTGGAGGTTACAATAGCTTAACAAGACTGTATTAATGCCCCTTGGAAGAGTGGTGGAGGTCGCAGTGGATTAAAAAGACAAAATCAATGCCCCTAGGAAGAGTGGTGGAGGTTACAGTGGAATAAAAAGACAATATCAATGCCTCTTGCAAGAGCTGTGGTGTTCAGAGTGGTTTAAATTAACGGTTTTAATGCCCCTTGGAAGAGATATGGAGGTCACATTAGCTTAACAAGACTGTTTTAATGCCTCTTGGAAGAGTGGTGGAGGTCGCAGTGGAATAAAAAGACAATATCAATACCCCTTGGAAGAGTCGTTGAGGATACAGTGGAATAAAAAGACAATATCAATGCCCCGTGGAATAGACATGGATGTTACAGTAGCTAAACAAGATGTTTTTAATGTACCTTGGGAGAGTGGTGGAAGTCGTAGTGGAATAAAAAGACAATATCAATGCCCCTTGAAAGAGTGCTGTAGTTTACTGTGGAGTAAAAAGACAATATCAATGCCTCTTGCAAGACCTGTGGAGTTCAGAGTGGTTTAAATTGTCTGTTTTAATGCACCTTGGAAGAGACGTGGAGGTCACAGTAGCTTAACAATATGGTTTTAATGCCCCTGGTGAGGTCACAGTGGATTAAAAAGACAATATCAATGCCACTTGGAAGAGTGGTGAAGGTCCCAGTGGAATAAAAAGACAATATCAATGCCCCTTAGAAGAGTGGTGGAGGTCACAGTGGAATAAAAAGACAATATCAATTCCCCTTGGAAGAGATGTGAAGGTCGCAGTGGATTAAAAAGACAATATCAATGCCCTTAGAAGAGAGGTGGAAGTCGCAGTGGAATAAAAAGACAATATCAATACCCCTTGGAAGAGTGGTGGAGGATACAGTGGAATAAAAAGACAGTATCAATGCCCCGTGGAATAGACATGGACATTATAGTAGCTAAACAAGATGTTTTTAATGCACCTTGGGAGAGTGGTGGAAGTCGTAGTGGAATAAAAAGACAATATCAATGCCCCTTGAAAGAGTGTTGTAGGTTACAGTGGAGTAAAAAGACAATATCAATGCCTCTTGCAAGAGCTGTGGAGTTCAGAGTGGTTTAAATTGATGGTTTTAATGCACCTTGGAAGAGACGTGGAGGTCACAGTAGCTTAACAATATGGTTTTAATGCCCCTTGTGAGGTCGCAGTGGATTAAAAAGACAATATCAATGCCACTTGGAAGAGTGGTGAAGGTCCCAGTGGAATAAAAAGACAATATCAATGCCCCTTAGAAGAGTGGTGGAGGTCACAGTGGAATAAAAAGACAATATCAATTCCCCTTGGAAGAGATGTAAAGGTCGCAGTGGAATGAAAAGACAATATCAATGCCCCTTGGAAGAGTGGTGGAGGTTACAGTGGAATAAAAAGACAATATCACTGACCCTTGGAAGAGTGGTGGAGGTCGCAGTGGAATAAAAAGACAATATCAATGCCCCTTGGAAGAGTTCTGGAGGTTATATTGGAATAAAAAGACAATATCAATGCCCCTTGCAAGAGCTGTGAAGTTCAGAGTGGTTTAAATTGACGGTTTTAATGCCCCTTGGAAGGGACGTGGAGGTGACAGTAGCTTAACAACAGGGTTTTAATGCCCCTTTGAAGAGTGGTGGAGGTCGCAGTGGATTAAAAAGATAATATGAATGTCCCTTGGAAGAGTGGTGGAGGTCGCAGTGGAATAAAAAGACAATATCAATGCCCCTTGAAAGAGTGATGGAGGTTACAGTGGAATAAAAAGACAATATCAATGCCCCTTGGAACAGTGGTGGAGGTTACAGTTAAATAAAAAGACAATATCAATGCCCAGTGGAAGAGATGTGGAGGTCACAATAGCTTAACAAGACGGTTTTAATGCCCCTTGGAAGAGTGGTGGAGGTCGCAGTGAATTAAAAAGACAAAATCAATGCCCCTTGGAAGAGTGGTGGAGGTTACAGTGGAATAAAAAGACAATATCAATGCCTCTTGCAAGAGCTGTGGAGTTCAGAGTGCTTTAAATTGACGGTTTTAATGCCACTTGGAAGAGACGTGGAGGAAACAGTAGCTTAACAAGATGGTTTTAATGCCCCTTGGAAGAGGGGTGGAGGTTACAGTCGAATAAAAAGACAATATCAATGACTCTTGGAAGAGCTGTGGAGTTCAGAGTGGTTTAACCAGACGGTTTTAATGCCCCTTGGAAGAGACGTGGAGGTCACAGTAGCTTATCAAAACTGTTTTAATGCCCCTTGGAAGAGTGCTGGAGGTCACAGTGGATTAAAAAGACAATATCAATGCCCCTTAGAAGAGTGGTGGAGGTCGCAGTGGAATAAAAAGACAATATCAATTCCACTTGGAAGAGATATGGAGGTCGCAGTGGAATAAAAAGACAATATCAATGCCTCGTGGAAGAGACTTGGAGGTCATAGTAGCTTAACAAGATGGTTTTAATGCCCCTTGGAAGAGAGGTGGTGGTCACAGAGGAATAAAAAGACAATATCATTGCCCCTTGGAAGAGTGGTGGAGATTACAGTGGAATAAAAAGACAATATCAATGACCCTTGGAAGAGTGGTGGAGGTCGCAGTGGAATAAAAAGACAATATTAATGCCCCTTGGAAAAGTGGTGGAGGTCGCAGTAAAATAAAAAGACAATATCAATGCCCCTTGGAAGAGTGGTGGAGGTTACAGTGGAATAAAAAGACAATATTATTGCCCCTTGGAAGAGCTGTGGAGTTCACAGTGGTTTAACCAGAAGGTTTTAAGGCACCGTGGAATAGACGTGGAGGTCACAGTAGCTAAACAAGACGGTTTTAATGCTTCTTCGAAGAGAGATAGAGGTCGCAGTGGATTAAAAAGACAAAATCAATGCCCCTTGGAAGAGTGGTGGAGGTTACAGTGGAATAAAAAGACAATCTCAATGCCTTGCCTCTTGCAAGAGCTGTGGAGTTAAGAGTGGTTTAAATTGACTTTTTTAATGCCCCTTGGAAGAGAAGTGGAGGTCACAGTAGCTTAACAAGACGGTTTTAATGCCCCTTGGAAGAGTGGTGGAGGTCGCAGTGGATTAAAAAGACATTATCGATGCCCCTTGGAAGAGTGGTGGAGGTCGCAGTGGAATAAAAAGAAAATATCAATGCCCCTTAGAAGAGTGGTGGTGGTTACAGTGGAAAAAAAAGACAATATCAATGTTCCTTGGAAGAAGAGTGAAGCTCGCAGTGGAATAAAAAGACAATATCAATGTCCCTTGGAAGAGTGGTGGAGGTCGCAGTGGATTAAAAAGACAATATCAATGCCCCTTGGAAGAGTGGTGGAGGTTGCAGTGGAATAAAAAGACAATATCAATGCCCCATGGAAGGGACGTGGAGGTCACAGTAGCTTAACAAGACGGTTTTAATGCCCCTTGGAAGAGTGGTGGAGGTCGCAGTGAATTAAAAAGACTATCAAATCCCCTTGGAAGAGTGGTGGAGGTCGCAGTGGAAAAAAAAGACAATATCAATGCCCCTTATAAGAGTGGTGGAGGCTGCAGTTGAATAAAAAGACAATATCAATGCCTCTTGGAAGAGCTGTGGAGTTCAGAGTGGTTTAACCATGGGGTTTTAATGCCCCTTGGAAGAGACGTGGAGGTCACAGAAGCTTATCAAGACTGTTTTAAAGCCCCTTGTAGGAGTGGTAGAGGTCGCAGTGGATTAAAAAGACAATATGAATGCCCCTTGGAGGAGTGGTGGAGGTTACAGTGAAATAAAAAGACAATATGAATGCCCCTTGGAAGAGTGGTGGAGGTTACAGTGGAATAAAAAGACAATATCAATGTCCCTTGGAAGAGTGGTGGAGGTTACAGTGGAATAAAAAGACAATATCAATGCCCCTTGGAAGAGTGGTGGAGGTTACAGTGGAATAAAAAGACAATATCAATGCCCCTTGGAAGAGTGGTGGAGGTTCCAATTAAATAAAAAGACAATATCAATGCCCCTTGGAAGAGACGTGGAGGTCACAGTGGAATAAAAAGACAATATTAATGCCCCTTGGAAGAGTGGAGGAGGTCGCAGTAAAATAAAAAGACAATATCAATGCCCCTTGGAAGAGTGGTGGAGGTTAGAGTGGAATAAAAAGACAATATCAATGCCCCTTGGAAGAGCTGTGGAGTACACAGTGGTTTAACCACTTCGCATCAGAGCCTTTTTTTGCCTTCTTGACCGTGCCAATTTTTTCAATTCTGACCACTGTCACTTTATGAAGTAATTACTCTGGAATGCTTCAACGGATCCCCCTGATTCTGAGACTTTTTTTTCGTGACATATTGTACTTCATGATAGTGGTAAAATTTATTCGATATCACTTGCGTTTATTTGTGAAAAAATTGGAAATTTGGCGAAAATTTTGAAAATTTTGCAATTTTCAAACTTTGAATTTTCATGCCCTTAAATCAGAGAGATATGTCACACAATATAGTTAATAAATAACATTTTCCACATGTCTACTTTACATCAGCACAATTTTGGAACCAAAATTTTTTTTGTTAGGGAGCTATAAGGGTTAAATTTGACCAGCGATTTCTCATTTTTCCAACAAAATTTACAAAAACATTTTTTTAGGGACCACATCATATTTGAAGTCACTTTGAGGGGTCTTTATGACATAAAATACCCAAAAGTGACACCATTCTAAAAACTGCACCTCTCAAGGTGCTCAAAACGACATTCAAGAACTTTATTAACCCTTCAGGTGCTTCACAGGAATTTTTGGAATGTGGAAGAAAAAAATTAACATTTAACTTTTTTCACAAAAATGTTACTTTAGACCCAATTTTTTTTATTTTCACAGGGGTAACAGGAAAAAATGGACCTCAAAATTTTTTGTGCAATATCTCTTGAGTGCGCTGATACCCCATATGTGAGGGAAAACCACTGTTTGGGCGCACTGCAGGGTTCGGAAGGGAAGGAGCGCCATTAGACTTTTTGAATGTAAAATTTGTCTGAATAATTAACAGACGCCATGTTGCGTTTGGAGAGCTCCTGATGTTCCTAAACAGTGTAAACCCCCCCATAAGTGACACCATTTTGGAAACTAGATCCCTTTGGGAACTTATCTAGATGTGTGGTGAGCACCTTGAACCCCAAGGTGCTTCACAGAAGTTTATAATATTGAGCTGTAAAAATAAAATTTTCACATTTTTCCCACAAAAACGTTTTTCATCCCTTAAGTTTGCATTATCATAAGGGTAATAGGAAAAATTGCACCATGCAGTTTGTTGTGCAATTTCTCCTGAACACGCTGATACCCAATATGTGGAGGCAAACCACTGTTTGGGCGCACGGCAGGGTTTGGAAGGGAAGGAGCGCCATTTGACTTTTTGAATGTAAAATTTGTCTGAATAATTAACAGACGCCATGTTGCGTTTGGAGAGCTCCTGATGTTCCTAAACAGTGGAAATCCCCCATAAGTGACACCATTTTGGAAACTAGACCCCTTAGGGAACTTATCTAGATGTGTGGTGAGCACCTTGAACCCCAAGGTGCTTCACAGAAGTTTATAATATTGAGCTGTAAAAATAAAATTTTCACATTTTTCCCACAAAAACGTTTTTCATCCCTTAAGTTTGCATTATCATAAGGGTAATAGGAAAAATTGCACCATGAAATTTGTTGTGCAATTTCTCCTGAACACGCTGATACCCCATATATGGAGGCAAACCACTGTTTGGGCGCACGGCAGGGTTTGGAAGTGAAGGAGCGCCATTTGACTTTTTGAATGTAAAATTTGTTTGAATAATTAGCGGATGCCATGTTGCATTTGGGGAGCCCCTGATGTGCCTAAACAGTGGAAACCCCCCACAAGTGACACCATTTTGGAAACTAGACCCCTTAGAGAACTTATCTAGATGTGTGGTGAGCACCTTGCACCCTCAGCCGCTTCACAGAAGTTTATAATATTGAGCAGTAAAAATAAAGTTTTCACATTTTTCCCACAAAAAATGTTTTTCATTCCCTAATTTTGCATTATCATAAGGGTAACAGGATAAATTGCACCATGAAATTTGTTGTGCAATTTCTCCTGAGTACACCGATACCCCATATGTGGGGGACAACCACTGCTTTGGTGTACGGCAGGGCTATGTTGGCTGGGATAGGTTGCCGACATGTCACATTTGAAGAGTCGCTGACATGCCGAAACAGCAGAAACCCCCACAAGTGACCCCATTTTGTAAACTACACCTCTCAAGGAATTCATCTAGGGAAGTAGTGAGTATTTTTTAATTTTTAAATTTAAACCATTGGGCAGTGAAAAAACATAATTATATTTTTACCACAAAAAAATGTTTTACCCTCAGATTTTACATTTTCACACAGGGCAATGGGTAAAAATGGTGCCGAAATGTGTCACACAATTTCTTCTAAAAGTGTCAATACCCCATATGTGGCTGTATCGTACCGCTCAGCCATACGGCGAGATCAGGGGGGGACGGAGTGCTATTTGACAATTGGAGAACAAATTATTGTAGAATAGGCATTTGGATTTGGGAGCACAAAATGTTCTGAATTTCTTTTGGGGGGCAAGGGCCATTTCGCTTTTCCAGAGCCTTTCTGCTACCAGTAACTTGGAAGTCCCTTAAATTTTTAACAGATGATGGACCTGAGTGGGGACTAGCTTTTTTTGAGGACTGAGTTGAAGCTTTTATTGGGAACATTTTACGTAACATTTATCCGGCGCTCTAGGCTGAGCACTTACATCGGGGTTTCCATCTGAATTTCCAAGTGATGTAATTCAGATGAAACCCCTGCGGGATCCATTCACTGTAATGAGGCAGCAGAGTTACTCTGGACTCCGTCTGGCCTCTGTTTAGCGGTGTCCTTTTTTTCAGAAGTGCACAAAACTGTGGCCAACCGCACTTTTATGCACGCCTAAAAAAAACTGACACCGTGGGATCCCAGGCCAGACGGCATCCACAGTGCCTATATCTGCCTCATTACAGGGAATGTTCCGTCATGGGTTCCGTCTGAATCACATATTTCAGAGATTTACATGGAAACTCTGGGGTAAGTGCTCAGCGCAGAGCGCAGGATAAATGTAAGGCTCTGCGCCTTACTGCGATCTTTGGGAGACATAATAAACTAATCAGTAGCAGGTGAAGAATTGGTTTTATTTATTTTTTACGCCGTTACTAGTGTGATATAACTGATTAGATTACTTTATTCTTCGGGTCGGTGCGATTACAAAGATGCCAGATTTATATCGGGTTTTTATGACTGACAACTGTCACACTCTAAAAGACGCTTTTTTTTGCAAAATCTAGTTTTTGCATCGCCATATTTTGACAGCTATAATTTTTCCAGATTTTTGCCGACAGAGTTATGTGATGGCTTGTTTTTTGCGGCACGAGTTGACATTTTTATTGGTACCATTTTTGGGAACGTGACGTTTTTTGATTGCTTTCTATTCCGTTTTTTGGGAGGTAAAATTAACAAAAACCAATTCAGGAATTGTTTTTTGAGGTTTTTTTTTATGCCGTTCTGCGTGTGATAAAAGTGATCAGGCAGCGTTATTCTTTGGGTCAGTACGTTTACAGCGATACTACACTTACTGTATATTTTTAATGTTTTGGCACTTTTACACAATAAAACCATTTTATAGAAAAAATATTTTTTTTGCATTGCTTTATTCTGAGAGGTATAACTTTTTTATTTTTCGGCTGATGGAGCTGTATGGTGGCTTGTTTTTTGCGGAACAAGATGCCATTTTCAGCGGTACCATTTTTATTTCCATTTTGATTTTTGATCGCATTTTTTTCCACTTTTTGTTTGGCGATATGAGGAAAAGCATAGTTTTTTGCTCCGTTTTTTATTTATTTTTATTACGGTGTGCACAGAAGGAGTTAATTAGTGTGATAGTTTTATAGGTCGGGTTGTTTCGGACGCGGTGATACCAAATATGTGTACTTTTTTTATTTTTGCATAAATATACTTATTTATCGGTTTAATATTTTATTTATTTATTTTATTTATTTTGTAATTTTTTTTAACAGTTTAAAAACATATTTTTTTACTTTTTTTTTTACATTTTTACTTAGTCCCTGTATGGGACATTAATTTTTATTTTTGTGATCACTGATCTCATGTAATGTAATAGACATGTATTACATTACATTAGATCTTCCCTGACTGTTTCACAGTCAGTCTCCTGCCTGGCTTCAGCTGCAGGCTGAGCCAGGCAGGACACCATATATGGCAGATCTGGAGGCGGTCATGTGACCTCCAGCTGCCACAGCAACGTCAGGTCCTGGAAAGTATAAGGGGGCCGTCTTAGAGGTAAGTGGACGACCCCCTCTCCTCCTGCTGTCTTCTATATGCCGCGATCACTATAGATCCTGAGCCCTGCGGGACCACCCACCGTTTTTAAACGTCCGCACTGCACAGAGCCCAGGCAGCTCGGACGTTTATCTACAGTGGGCGGTCGGGAAGCGGATAACCAGAAAGTTTTAATGCACCATGGAATAGACATGGAGGTCACAGTAGCTTAACAAGATGGTTTCAATGCTTCTTGGAAGAGTGTTGGAGGTCGCAGTGGATTAAAAAGACAATATCAATGCCCCTTGGAAGAGTGGTGGAGGTTACAGTGGAATAAAAAGACAATATCAATGCCCTGTGTAAGAAACTTGGAGGTCACAGTAGCTTAACAAGACGGTTTTAATGCCCCTTGGAAGAGTCGTGGACGTCGCAGAGGAATAAAAAGACAATATCAATGCACTTGCAAGAGTGCAGAAGGTTACAATGGAATAAAAAGACATTGTCAATGCCCCTTGGAAGAGCTGTGGAGCTCAGAGCGGTTTAACCAGACGGTTTTAATGCCCCTTGGAAGAGACTTGGAGGTCACAGTAGCTTATCAAGACGGTTTTAATGCCCCTTGGAAGAGTGGTGGAGGTCACAGTGGAATAAAAATACAATATCAATGAACCTTGGATGAGTGGTGGAGGTCGCAGTGGAATAAAAAGACAATATCAATGCCCCTTGGAAGAGTGGTGGAGGTTACAGTGGAATAAAAAGACAATACCAATGCCTCTTGGAAGAGTGGTGGAGGTTACAGTGGAATAAAAAGACAATATCAATGCCCCGTGGAAGAGACGGGGACATCACAGTAGCTTAACAAGATGCTTTTAATGCCCCTTGGCAGAGTGGTGGAGGTCGCAGTGGAATAAAAAGACAATAACAATGCCCTGTGGAAAAGACGTGGAGGTCACAGTAGCTTAACAAGACGGTTTTCATGCCCCCTAGAACAGTGGTGGAGGTTACAGTGGAATAAAATATAATATCAATGCCCTTTGGAAGAGTGGCGGAGGTCACAGTGGAATAAAAAGACAATATCAATGCCCCTTGGAAGAGCTGTGGAGTACAGAGTGGTTTAACCAAACGGTTTTAGTGCCCCTTGGAAGAAACGTGGAGGTCATAGTAGCTTAATAAGATGTTTTTAATGCCGCTTGGAAGAGTGGTGGAGGTCGCAGTGGAATAAAAAGACAATATCAATGCCCCTTGAAAGAGTGGTGGAGGTTACAGTGAAATGAAAAGACAATATCAATGCCTCTTGAAAGAGCTATGGAGTTCAGAGTGGTTTAACCAGATGATTTTAATGCCCCTTGGAAGAGTGGTGGAGGTCGCAGTGCATTAAAAAGACAATATCAATACCCCTTGGAAGAATGGTGGAGGTTACAATGGAATAAAATGACAATATCAATGCCCCGTGGAATTGACGTGGATGTCAAAGTAGGTTAACAAGACAGTTTTAATGCCCCTTTGAAGAGTTGTGGAGGTCGAAGTTGATTAAGAAGACAATATAAATGCTCCTTGGAAGAGTGGTGGAGGTCGCAGTGGAAAAAAAGACAATATCAATGCCCCTTGGAAGCGTAGTGGAGGTCGCAGTGGAATAAAAAGACATTATCAATTCCCCGTGGAAGAAACGTGGAGATCACAGTAGCTTAACAAGATGGTTTTAATGCTCATTGGAAGAGTGGTGGAGGTCGCAGTTGATTAAAAAGAAAATATCAATGCCCTTTGGAAGAGTGGTGGAGGTCGCAGTGGAATAAAAATACAATATGAATGCCCCTTGGTAGAGTGGTGGAGGTTACAGTGGAATTTAAAGACAATTTCAATGCCCCGTGGAAGAAATGTGGAGGTCACTGTAGCTTAACAAGACAATTTTAATGCCCCTTGGAAGAATGGTGGAGGTCGCAGAGGAATAAAAAGAAAATGTAAATGCCCAGTGGAAGAGTGGTGGAGGTTAGAGTGGAATAAAAAGACAATACCCATGCCTCTTGGAAGAGCTGTGGAGTTCAGAGTGGTGTAATCAGACGGTTTTAATGCCCAATGGAAGTGACGTGGAGGTCACAGTAGCTTAAAAAGACGTTTTTAATGCCCCTTGGAAAAGTGGTGGAGGTCGCAGTGGATTAAAAAGACAATATCAATGCCTCTTGGAAGAGTGGTGGATGTGGCAGTGGAATAAAAAGACAATATCAATGCCCCTTGGAAGAATGATGGAGATCGCAGTGGAATAAAAAGACAATGTCAATGCCACTTCAAAGAGTGGTGGAGGTTAAAGTGGAATAAAAAGACAATACCAATGCCCCTTGGAAGAGCTGTGGAGTTCAGAGTGGTTTAACCAGATGGTTTTATTGCCCCTTGGAAGAGACGTGGAGGTCACAGTAGATTAACAAGACGGTTTTAATGCCCCTTGGAAAAGTGGTGGAGGTCACAGTGGATTAAAAAGACATTATCAATGCCCCGTGGAAGACACGTGGAGTTCACAATAGCTTAACAAGACAGTTTTAATGCCCCTTGGAAGAGTGGTGAAGATCGCAGTGGAATAAAAAGACAATATCAATGCCCAATGAAAGAGTGGTGGAGGTTACAGTGAAATAAAAAGACTATATCAATGCCTCTTGAAAGAGTTACGGAGTTCAGAGTGGTTTAACCAGATGGTTTTAATGCCCCTTGGTAGAGTGGTGGAGGTCGCAGTGCATTAAAAAGACAAAATCAATACCCCTTGGAAGAATGGTGGAGGTTAGAGTGGAATAAAAAGACTATATCAATGCCTCTTGAAAGAGTTACGGAGTTCAGAGTGGTTTAACCTGACGGTTTTAATGCCCCTCGGAAGAGATGTGGAGGTCACAGTAGCTTAACAAGACTGTTTTAATGCCCCTTGGCAGAGTGGTGGAGGTCGGAGTGGAATAAAAAGACAATAACAATGCCCTGTGGAAGAGTCGTGGAGGTCACAGTAGCTTAACAAGACGGTTTTAATGACCCTTAGAACAGTGTTGGAGGTTACAGTGGAATAAAAGACAATATCAATGCCCTTTGGAAGAGTGGCGGAGGTCGCAGTGGAATAAAAAGACAATATCAATGCCCCTTGGAAGAGTGGTGGATTTCGCAGTGGAATAACCTCACTGGTACACGCTCTGCTTAACTTCCCTGCTTGCTGTGTCTGCTGTAATCTAATAATCTGCTTTGCTGATTCACCTCACTGTTACATGCTCTGCATAACTTCTCTGCTTGCTGTGTCTGCTGTAATCTAATGCTCTGCTTTGCTGATTCACCTCACTGGTACATGCTCTGCATAACTTCTCTGCTTTATCTGTCCCACTCCATTCAATACCCACATATGTCTGTCCCTTCCCCACTATAGATCTTATCTGATTTTTAGAGGTGCTAAACTGCAGAGACTAGAGTCCTAGCTCTGTGTTTGATCACCCAGCCATCTCCTGGTGAGACGACAAGCTGCTAATTTAGCCATATGCAGCTCCCACAATGCCCTTCACCTGATAGTTTAATGTGCCCTATATATTTAGAAGCTCTGTAAGGGGTGCACGCGTCTTCTTGTGCAAAGTGGCTTCGGAGATAAGTGGCAGATATTTCAGAGGCAGTTAGTCATGGCAGGAGTCAGGTAACCAACACTTTGACCACTTACTCTCTTTTAACTATGTTTCTGTTAGCTCTCACTTTTTCCTCTATAGTCCTCCACTTGCTACTACCCCTCAAATCCCTACACCTAGTAAGAAACTCTTCATCTCTTCCTCCATCCTCCCCATTCATCTCACATCCTCCTCCAAATTATTCCTAAACATTCAATCCTGGATCTCCAAACACAGACAGCCACCTCATGCTCTCTCTTGCTCCCACCTGCTAACACTTTCTCTGCTCCTCCTCACTGCTGGAGATATCTCTCCAAATCCTGGTCCTCCTCGCCATATCCCCACAGTTACTTCTTCCTCCTATCCACGACCTTCCACAAACTGTCGCAACCCTTCTAAGCTCATACCCTTCCAACCATTCCCCACTCCCTTAGTTGCTCTAACAGGAGCTCTATGGAACGCTCGCTCTGTCTGCAACAAACTTTCCTTCATCCACTTTCCTTCCTCGCCATCACTGAAACCTGGCTCACCCCCTCTGACAGAGCCTCCCCAGCAGCACTTTCATATGGCGGATTCCACCTTTCCCACACCCCCCGCCCCAACGGCAAACATGGCGGAGGCGTAGGTTTTCTCCTATCAGAACACTGCGATTTCACCCAAATCCCACTGCCACCCTCCGAAACACTCCCCTCTTTTGAGGTGCACTGTGTGCGCATCTATTCCCCCTCCAACCTCCAACTGGCCATCGTTTACCGACCCCCAGGGCAAGCCACCACCTTCTTAGACCACTTCACCACCTGGCTGCTTCACTTCCTCTCCACTGACATCCCCACTATCATAATGGGTGACTTCAACATCCCCAATAACACTTCCCACTAGTCTGTCTCTAAGTTCCTATCTCTCACTTCCTCCTTCGGACTCACTCAATGGTCTTCCACACCCACCCACAAAGAAGGCCACACACTGGAACTCATCTTCACCCGCCTCTGTTCCCTATCTAACCTCTCTAACTCACCTCTCCCTCTCTCTGATCACAGCCTACTTACATTCTCTTCTCTCTCCTCCCCGGGGCAACAATCCCCACTCCACAAACTTGCATACCCTCGCAGAAATCTCAAACACCTTGACTTACACTCACTCTCTGAATCCCTCCTCTCTCTTACAGACATAAATTCCTTACACGATGCAGACGTTGCTGCTGCTTCATATAACACCACAATAGCTGCAGCTCTAGACTCGATCGCCCCTCTCACACAAACCACATCTCGCACATTCAACAGGCAACCCTGGCACACTAAACTTACTAAAGAACTGCGCCGGGCCTCCAGGCTTGCGGAGCGGAGATGGAAAAGGTCTCACTCCATCGAGCACTTCATCGCATTCAAGCAATCCCTCACTAATTTCAAGTCCGCACTCACTACAGCAAAACAAACCTACTTCTCATCTCTCATATCCTCCCTATCTCACAAACCTAAACAGCTATTTAACACTTTCAACTCTCTCCTTCGTCCCCCAGCACCTCCTCCCTCTTCTCTCATCTCAGCCGATGACTTTGCCTCATTCTTCAAACAGAAGATTGACACCAACAGACAAAACTTTTGCCTAATGTCCACACAACCCCTCCTCATATCTATTCAACCCTCCTCCTCCAAACCCCACTTCTCCACCATTACAGAAGGTCAAGTCTCCTCTTTACTCTCCAAATCACACCTCACCACCTGCGAACTTGACCCAATCCCATCCCACCTCATCACTAACCTTACCACAGTCTTCATCCCAACCCTAACCCACCTCTTCAATCTGTCACTAACAACCGGTGTCTTCCCCTCATGTTTCAAACATGCCGCAATCACACCCATCCTCAGAAAGCCCTCCCTTGACCCTTCCTCTCTGACTAGCTACCGCCCCATATCACTCCTCCCCTTTGCCTCAAAACTACTAGAACAACATGTCCACCTTAAACTGTCCTCCCACCTCTCCTCCTGCTCCCTCTTCGACCGCCTGCAATCTGGCTTCCGACCGCATCACTCGACTGAAACTGCCCTCACCAAAGTCAGCAACGACCTACTAAATGCCAAATCCAAGCGACACTACTCCATCTTCCTCCTTCTGGACCTGTCATCTGCCTTTGACACAGTGGACCATTCCCTCTTACTCCAGACTCTCTCATCTCTTGGCATCATGGACTTGGCTCTATCTTGGATTTCCTCATACTTAACAGACAGGACATTCAGCGTCTCCCACTCACGCACCACCTCCTCATCTCACCCCCTATCTGTCGGTGTCCCCCAAGGTTCAGTTCTAGGACCTCTGCTCTTCTCCATCTACACTTTTGGCCTGGGACAGCTCATATAGTCTCACGGTTTTCAGTATCACCTCTATGCTGACGACACACAGATCTACCTCTCTGGACCCGATATCTCCTCCTTACTAACCAAAATCCCACAATGTCTGTCCGCCATGTCATCCTTCTTCTCTGACAGATTTCTAAAACTCAACATGGATAAAACAGAGTTCATCATCTTTCCACCCTCTCATTCACATCCCCCATCTAACCTAGTCATCAACGTCAATGGCTGTTCACTCTCCCCAGTCCCACAAGCTCGCTGCCTTGGAGTAACCCTGGAGTCTGATCTCTCCTTCAAGCCACATATCCAAGCCTTTTCCACTGCCTGCCGACTCCAACTTCAAAACATCTCCTGGATCCGTGCATTCCTCAGCAAAGACTCTGCGAAAACACTAGTGCATGCCCTCATCATATCCCGTGGCCTCCCTTACAACACTCTTGCGCCTCTCCAATCTATCCTAAACTCTGCTCCTCGACTAATACACCTGTCCCCCCGCTATTCCCCGGCCTCCCTCTCTGTCAATCTCTTCACTGGCTCCCCATTGCCCAGAGAATCCAGTTCAAAACTCTAACCATGGCATACAAAGCCATCCACAACCTGTCTCCCCCACATATCTGTGACCAGGTCTCCCCGTACTTACCTGCACGCAACCTCCGATCCTCACAAGATCTCCTTCTCTACTCCCCTATTATCTCCTCCTCCCACAATCGTAGACAAGATTTCTCCCGTGCATCCCCCCTACTCTGGAACTCTCTACCCCAGCACATCAGACTCTCGCCGACCGTGGAAACCTTCAAAAAGAAACCTGAAGACCCACCTCTTCCAACAAGCCTACAATCTGCAGTAACAACCGCTGCACGGCCAGCTCTACCCTCACCTAATGTATCCTCACCCATCCCTTCTAGAATGTGAGCCCTCGCGGGCAGGGTCCTCGGTCTTCCTGTACCAGTCGCTGACTCGTTTTGTTAAGATTATGTAAATTCTTTTGTTATGTATATCCCTATCACATGTAAAGCGCCATGGAATAAATGGCGCTATAATAATAAATAATAATAATAATAATAATAAAAGACAATATCAATTCCCATAGGAAAAGTGGGGGAGGTTACAGTGGATTAAAAAGACAATATCAATGCCCCTTAGAAGAGAGGTGGAAGTTGCAGTGGAAAAAAAAGACAATATCAATGCCACTTGGAAGAGTGGTGGAGGTGGCAGTGGTATAAAAAGACAATATCAATGCCACTTGGAAGAATGACGGAGGTCGCAGTGGAATAAAAAGACAATATTAATGCCCCTTGGAAGAGAGTTGGAAGTTGCAGTGTAAAAAAAAGACAATGTCAATGCCACTTGGAAGAGTGGTGGAGGTTAGAGTGGAATAAAAAGACAATATCAATGCCCCTTGGAAGAGCTGTGGAATTCACAGTGGTTTAACCAGAAAGTTTTAATGCACCTTGGAATAGACGTGGAGGTCACAGTAGCTTAACAAGACGGTTTCAATGCTTCTTGGAAGAGTGATGGAGGTCGCAGTGGATTAAAAAGACAATATCAATGCCCCTTGGAAGAGTGGTGGAGGTTACAGTGGAATAAAAAGACGATATCAATGCCCTGTGTAAGAAACTTGGAGGTCACAGTAGCTTAACAAGACGGTTTTAATGCCCCTGGAAGAGTCCTGGACGTCGCAGAGGAATAAAAAGACAATATCAATGCACTTGGAATAGTGCAGAAGGTTACAATGGAATAAAAAGACATTGTCAATGCCCCTTGGAAGAGCTGTGGAGCTCAGAGCGGTTTAACCAGGCGGTTTTAATGCCCCTTGGAATAGTGGTGGAGGTCACAGTGCAATAAAAATACAATATCAATGCCCCTTGAAAGAGTGGTGGAAGTTACAGTGAAATAAAAAGACAATATCCATGCCACTTGGAAGAGCTGTGGAGTACAGAGTGGTTTAACCAAACGGTTTTAATGCCCCTTGGAAGAGACATGGAGGTCACAGAAGATTAATAAGACTGTTTTAATGCCCCTTGGAAGAGTGGTGGAGGTCGCAGTGGATTAAAAAGACAATATCAATGAACCTTGGAAGAGTGGTGTAGGTCGCAGTGGAATAAAAAGACAATATCAATTCCCCTTGGAAGAGATGTGGAGGTTACAGTGGAATAAAAAGACAATATCAATGCCTCTTGGAAGAGTGGTGGAGGTTACAGTGGAATAAAAAGACAGTATCAATACCCCGTGGAAGAGACGTGGACATCACAGTAGCTTAGCAAGACGGTTTTAATGCCCCTTGGAAGAGTGGTGGAGGGCGCAGTGGAATAAAAAGACAATAACAATGCCCTGTGGAAGAGACGTGGAGGTCACAGTAGCTTAACAAGACGGTGTTAATGCCCCTTAGAACAATCGTGAAGGTTACAATGGAATAAAAGACAATATCAATGCCCCTTGGAAGAGTGGTGGAGTTCGCAGTGGAATAACCTCACTGGTACATGCTCTGCATAACTTCTCTGCTTGCTGTGTCTGCTGTAATCTAATGCTCTGCTTTTCTGATTCACCCCACAGGTACATGCTCTGCATAACTTCTCTGCTTGCTGTGTCTGCTGTAATGTAATGCTCTGCTTTGCTGATTCACCTCACTGGTACATGCTCTGCATAACTTCTCTGCTTGCTGTGTCTGCTGTAATCTAATGCTCTGCTTTGCTGATTCACCTCACTGGTGCATGCTCTACATAACTTCTCTGATTTATCTGTCCCACTCCATTCAATACCCACATATGTCTGTCCCTTCCCCACTATAGATCTTATCTGATTTTTAGAGGTGCTAAACTGCAGAGACTAGAGTCCTAGCTCTGTGTTTGATCACCCAGCCATCTACTGGTGAGATGACCAGCTGCTAATTTAGCCATATGCAGCTCCCACAATGCCCTTCACCTGATAATTTAATGTGCCCTATATATTTAGAAGCTCTGTAAGGGGTGCACTTGTGCTGGGGTGTGCACGCATCTTCTTGTGCAAAGTGTCTTCGGAGATAAGTGGCAGTTATTTCAGAGGCAGTTAGTCAGGGCAGGAGTCAGGTAACCAACACTTTGACCACTTACTCTCTTTTAACTATGTTTCTGTTAGCTCTCACTTTTTCCTCTATAGTCCTCCACTTTCTAGTAAAATCTCAAATCCCTACACCTAGTAAGAAAATCTTCATCTCTCCCTCCATCCTCCCCATTCCTCTCACCTACTCCTCCAAATTTTTCCTAAACATTCAATCCTGGATCTCCAAACACAGACAGCCACCTCATGCTCTCTCTTGCTCCCACCTGCTAACACTTTCTCTGCTCCTCCTCACTGCTGGAGATATCTCTCCAAATCCTGGTCCTCCTCGCCATATCCCCACAGTTACTTCTTCCTCCTATCCACGACCTTCCACAAACTGTCGCAACCCTTCTGACCTCATACCCATCCAACCAATCCCCACTCCCTTACTTGCTCTAACATGAGCTCTATGGAACGCTCGCTTTGTCTGCAACAAACTTTCCTTCATCCACGATCTTTTCATTGCAAACAAACTTTCCTTCCTCGCCATCACTGAAACCTGGCTCACCCCCTCTGACACAGCCTCCCCAGCTGCACTTTCATATGGCGGATTCCACCTTTCCCACACCCCCAGACCCAATGGCAAACATGGCAGAGGGTTAGGTTTTCTCCTATCAGAACACTGCGCTTTCACCCAAATCCCACTGCCACCCTCCGTTACACTCCCCTCTTTATGGGTGCACTGTGTGAGCATCTATTCCCCTTCCAACCTCCAACTGGCCGTCGTTTACCGACCCCCAGGGCAAGCCACGACCTTCTTAAACCACTTCACCACCTGGCTGCTTCACTTCCTCTCCACTGACATCCCCACTATCATAATGGGTGACTTCAACATCCCCATTAACACTTCCCACTCATCTGTCTCTAAGTTCCTATCTCTCACTTCCTCCTTCGGACTCACTCAATGGCCTTCCACACCCACCCACAAAGATGGCCACACACTGGACCTCATCTTCACCCGCCTCTGTTCCCTATCTAACCTTTCTAACTCACCTCTCACTCTCTCTGATCACAGCCTACTTACAATCTCTTCTCTCTCCTCCCCGGGGAAACAATCCCCACTCCACAAACTTGCATACCCTCGCAGAAATCTCAAACACCTTGACTTACACTCACTCTCTGATTCCCTCCTCACTCTTACAGACATAAATTCCTTACACGACGCAGACGTTGCTGCTGCTTCATATAACACCACAATAGCTGCAGCTCTAGACTTGATCGCCCCTTTCACACACACCACATCTTGCACATTCAACAGGCAACCCTGGCACACTAAACTTACTAAAGAACTGCGCCGGGCCTCCAGGGTTGCGGAGCGGAGATGGAAAAGGTCTTACTCCATCGAGCACTTCATCGCATTCAAGCAATTCCTCACTAATTTCAAGTCCGCACTCACTACTGCAAAACAAACCTACTTCTCATCTCTCATATCCTCCCTATCTCAAAACCCTAAACAGCTATTTAACACTTTCAACTCTCTCCTTCATCCCCCAGCACCTCCTCCCTCTTCTCTCATCTCAGCCAACGGTTTTGCCTCTTTCTTCAAACAGAAGATTGACACCGTCTGACAAAACTTTTGCCTAAAGTCCACACAACCCCTCCTCATATCTATTCAACCCTCCTCCTCCAAACCCCACTTCTCCACCATTACAAAAGGTCAAGTCTCCTCTTTACTCTCCAAATCACACCTCACCACCTGCGAACTTGACCCAATCCCATCCCACATCATCACTAACCTTACCACAGTCTTCATCCCAACCCTAACCCACCTCTTCAATCTGTCACTAACAACCGGTGTCTTCCCCTAATGTTTCAAACATGCCGCAATCACACCCATCCTCAAAAAGCCCTCCCTTGACCCTTCCTCTTTGACTAGCTACCACCCCATATCACTCCTCCCCTTTGCCTCAAAACTACTAGAACAACATGTCCACCTTGAACTGTCCTCCCTCCTCTCCTCCTGCTCCCTCTTCGACCGCCTGCAATGTGGCTTCCGACCGCATCTCTCGACTGAAACTGCCCTGACCAAAGTCACCAACGACCTACTAAATGCCAAATCCAAGCGACACTACTCCATCCTCCTCCTTCTGGACCTGTCATCCGCCTTTGACACAGTGGACCATTCCCTCTTACTCCAGATTCTCTCATCTCTTAGCATCACGGACTTGGCTCTATCTTGTATCTCCTCAACAGACAGGACATTCAGCGTCTCCCACTCACGCACCACCTCCTCGTCTCGCCCCCTATCTGTCGGTGTCCCCCAAGGTTCAGTTCTAGGACCTCTGCTCTTCTCCATCTACACCTTTGGCCTGGGACAGCTCATAAAGTCTCACTGTTTTCATTATCACCTGCATGCTGACGACACACAGATCTACCTCTCTGGACCCGATATCTCCTCCCTACTAACCAAAATCCCACAATGTCTGTCCGCCATGTCATCCTTCTTCTCTGACAGATTTCTAAAACTCAACATGGATAAAACAGAGTTCATCATCTTTCCACCCTCTCATTCACATCCCCCATCTGACCTAGCCATCAACATCAATGGCTGTTCACTCTCCCCAGTCCCACATGCTCGCTGCCTTGGAGTAACCCTGGACTCTGATCTCTCCTTCAAGCCACATATCCAAGCCCTTTCCACTTCCTGCCGACTCCAACTCAAAAACATCTCCCGGATCCGTGCATTCCTCAGCAAAGACTCTGCAAAAACACTAGTGCATGCCCTCATCATATCCTTCCTCGACTACTGCAACTTCCTGCTCCGTGGCCTCCCTTACAACACTCTTGCGCCTCTCCAATCTATCCTAAACAGTGCTGCTCGACTAATTCACCTGTCCCCCCGCTATTCCCCGGCCTCTCCTCTCTGTCAATCTCTTCACTGGCTCCCCATTGCCCAGAGAATCCAGTTCAAAACTCTAACTATGGCATACAAAGCCATCCACAACCTGTCTCCCCCATACATCTGTGACCTAGTCTCCCGGTACATACCTGCACGCAACCTCCGATCCTCACAAGATCTGCTTCTCTACTCCCCTCTTATCTCCTCCTCCCACAATCGTATACAAGATTTCTCCTGTGCATCCCCCCTACTCTGGAACTCTCTACTCCAACACATCAGACTCTCGCCAACCATGGAAACCTTCAAAAGAAACCTGAAGACCCACCTCTTCCGACAAGCCTACAACCTGCAGTAACCACCGCTGCACGAACAGCTCTACCCTCACCTAATGTATCCTCACCCATCCCTTCTAGAATGTGAGTCTTCGCGGGCAGGGTCCTCGCTCCTCCTGTACCAGTCGCTGATTCGCTTTGTTAAGATTATGTAAATGCTTTTGTTATGTATATCCCTATCACATGTAAAGCGCCATGGAATAAATGGCGCTATAATAATAAATAATAATAATAATAATAAAAACACAATATCAATTCCCATAGGAAAATTGGTGGAGGTTACAGTGGAATAAAAATACAATATCAATGACCCTTTGATGAGCTGTGGAATTCAGAGTGGTTTAACCAGACGGTTTTAATGCCCCTTTGAAGAGACATGGAGGTCATAGTAGCTTAATAAGATGTCTTTAATGCCTCTTGGAAGAGTGGTGGAGGTCGCAGTGGTTTAAAAAGACAATATCACTGCCCCTTAGAAGAGTGGTCGAGGTTACATTGGAATAAAAAGACAATATCAATGCCCCGTGGAATAGACATGGAGGTTACAGCAGCTTAAAAAGACAGTTTTAATGCCCCTTGGAAGAGCTGTGGAGTTCAGAGTGGTTTAACCAGACTGTTTTAATGCCCTTTGGAAGTGATGTGGATGTCACAGTAGCTTAAAAAGACATTTTTAATGCACCATGGAAAAGTGGTGGAAGTCGCAGTGGATTAAAAAGACAATATCAATGCCCTTGGAAAAGTGGTGGAGGTGGCAGTGGAATAAAAAGACAATATCAATGCCCCTTGGAAGAATGATGGAGGTCGCAGTGGAATAAAAAGACAATGTCAATGCCCCTTGGAAGAGTGGTGGAGGTTAGAGTGGAATAAAAAGACAATACCAATGCCCATTGGAAGAGCTGTGGAGTTTAGAGTGGTTTAACCAGATGGTTTTATTGCCCCTTGGAAGAGACGTGAAGGTCACAGTAGATTAACAAGATGGTTTTAATGCCCCTTGGAAAAGTGGTGGAGGTCACAGTGGATTAAAAAGACAATATCAATGCCCCGTGGAAGACACGTGGAGGTCACAGTAGCTTAACAACACAGTTTTAATGCCCCTAGGAAGAGTGGTGGAGATCGCAGTGGAATAAAAAGACAATATCAATACCCCTTGGAAGAATGGTGGAGGTTACAGTGGAATAAAAAGACAGTATCAATCCCCATTGGAAGAGCTGTGGAGTTCAGAGTGGTTGAACCAGACGGTTCTAATGCCCCTTGGAAGAGATGTGGAGGTCACAGTAGCTTAACAAGACTGTTTTAATGCCTCTTGGAAGAGTGGTGGAGGTCGCAGTGGATTAATAAGACAATATCAATGCCCCTTAGAAGAGACGTGGAAGTCGCAGTGGAATAAAAAGACAATATCAATACCCCTTGGAAGAGTGGTGGAGGATACAGTGGAATAAAAAGACAATATAAATGCCCTGTGGAATAGACATGGACGTTACAGTAGCTAAACAAGATGTTTTTTATGCACCTTGGGAGAGTGGTGGAAGTCGTAGTGGAATAAAAAACAATATCAATGCCCCTTGAAAGAGTGCTGTAGTTTATAGTGGAGTAAAAAGACGATATCAATGCCCTTTGCTAGAGCTGTGGAGTTCAGAGTGGTTTAAATTGACGGTTTTAATGCCCCTTGGAAGGGACGTGGATGTGACAGTAGCTTAACAAGATGGTTTTAATGCCCCTTGGAAGAGTGGTGGAGGTCGCAGTGGATTAAAAAGACAATATGAATGCCCTTTGGAAGAGTGGGGGAGGTCGCAGTGGAATAAAAAGACAATATTAAAGCCCCTTGGAAGAGTGGTGGAGGTTACAGTTGAATTAAAAGACAATATCAATGCCTCGTGGAAGAGTGATGGAGGTTAGAGTGGAATAAAAAGACAATATCAATGCACCTTGGAACAGTGGAGGAGGTTACAGTTAAATAAAAAGACAATATCAATGCCCCGTGGAAGAGATGTGGAGGTCACAAAAGCCTAACAAGATGGTTTTAATGCCCCTTGGAAAAGTGGTGGAGGTCGCAGTGGATTAAAAAGACTATATCAATGAGCCTTGGAAGAGTGGTGGAGGTCGCAGTGGAATAAAAAGACAATATCAATGCCCCTTGGACGAGTGGTGGAGGTTACAGTGGAATAAAAAGACAATTTCAATGCCCCTTAGAAGAGACGTGGAGGTCACAGTAGCTTAACAAGACGGTTTTAATGCCTCCTGGAGGACTAGTGGAGGTCGCAGTGGAATAAAAAGACAATATCAATGCCCCTTGGAAGAGTGGTGGAGGTTACAGTGGAATAAAAAGACAATAATAGTGCCCCTTGGAAGAGCTGTGGAGTTCAGAGTGGTATAACCAGACTGTTTTAACGCTCCTTTGAAGAGACGTGAAGGTCACAGTAACATAACAAGATGGTTTTAATGCCCCTTGGAAGAGTGGTGGAGGTCGCAGTGGAATAAAAAAACAATATCAATTCCCCTTGGAAGATGGGTGGAGGTTACAGTGGAATAAAAAGACAATATCAATGCCCCGTGGAAGAGATGTGGAGGTCACTGTAGCTTAACAATATGGTTTTAATGCCACTTGCAAGAGTAGTGGAGGTCGCAGTGGAATAAAAAGACAATGTCAATGCCCCTTGGAAGAGTGGTGGAGGTTAGAGTGGAATAAAAAGACAATACCAATGCCCCTTGGAAGAGCTGTGGAGTTCAGAGTGGTTTAACCAGACTGTTTTAATGCCCTTTGGAAGTGATGTGGATGTCACAGTAGCTTAAAAAGACATTTTTAATGCACCATGGAAAAGTGGTGGAAGTCGCAGTGGATTAAAAAGACAATATCAATGCCCTTGGAAAAGTGGTGGAGGTGGCAGTGGAATAAAAAGACAATATCAATGCCCCTTGGAAGAATGATGGAGGTCGCAGTGGAATAAAAAGACAATGTCAATGCCCCTTGGAAGAGTGGTGGAGGTTAGAGTGGAATAAAAAGACAATACCAATGCCCATTGGAAGAGCTGTGGAGTTTAGAGTGGTTTAACCAGATGGTTTTATTGCCCCTTAGAAGAGACGTGAAGGTCACAGTAGATTAACAAGATGGTTTTAATGCCCCTTGGAAAAGTGGGGGAGGTCACAGTGGATTAAAAAGACAATATCAATGCCCCGTGGAAGACACGTGGAGGTCACAGTAGCTTAACAACACAGTTTTAATGCTCCTAGGAAGAGTGGTGGAGATCGCAGTGGAATAAAAAGACAATATCAATACCCCTTGGAAGAATGGTGGAGGTTACAGTGGAATAAAAAGACAATATCAATCCCCACTGGAAGAGCTGTGGAGTTCAGAGTGGTTTAACCATACGGTTTTAATGCCCCTTGGAAGAGATGTGGAGGTCACAGTAGCTTAACAAGACTGTTTTAATGCCTCTTGGAAGAGTGGTGGAGGTCGCAGTGGATTAATAAGACAATATCAATGCCCCTTAGAAGAGACGTGGAAGTCGCGGTGGAATAAAAAGACAATATCAATACCCCTTAGAAGAGTGGTGGAGGATACAGTGGAATAAAAAGACAATATTAATGCCCTGTGGAATAGACATGGATGTTACAGTAGCTAAACAAGATGTTTTTTATGCACCTTGGTAGAGTGGTGGAAGTCGTAGTGGAATAAAAAACAATATCAATGCCCCTTGAAAGAGTGCTGTAGGTTACAGTGGAGTAAAAAGACGATATCAATGCCCCTTGCTAGAGCTGTGGAGTTCAGAGTGGTTTAAATTGACGGTTTTAATGCCCCTTGGAAGGGACGTGGATGTGACAGTAGCTTAACAAGATGGTTTTAATGCCCCTTGGAAGAGTGGTGGAGGTCGCAGTGGATTAAAAAGACAATATGAATGCCCTTTGGAAGAGTGGGGGAGGTCGCAGTGGAATAAAAAGACAATATCAAAGCCCCTTGGAAGAGTGGTGGAGGTTACAGTTGAATTAAAAGACAATATCAATGCCTCTTGGAAGAGTGATGGAGGTTAGAGTGGAATAAAAAGACAATATCAATGCACCTTGGAACAGTGGAGGAGGTTACAGTTAAATAAAAAGACAATATCAATGCCCCGTGGAAGAGATGTGGAGGTCACAAAAGCCTAACAAGATGGTTTTAATGCCCCTTGGAAAAGTGGTGGAGGTCGCAGTGGATTAAAAAGACTATATCAATGAGCCTTGGAAGAGTGGTGGAGGTCGCAGTGGAATAAAAAGACAATATCAATGCCCCTTGGACGAGTGGTGGAGGTTACAGTGGAATAAAAAGACAATTTCAATGCCCCTTAGAAGAGACGTGGAGGTCACAGTAGCTTAACAAGACGGTTTTAATGCCTCCTGGAGGACTAGTGGAGGTCGCAGTGGAATAAAAAGACAATATCAATGCCCCTTGGAAGAGTGGTGGAGGTTACAGTGGAATAAAAAGACAATAATAGTGCCCCTTTGAAGAGCTGTGGAGTTCAGGGTGGTATAACCAGACTGTTTTAACGCTCCTTTGAAGAGACGTGATGGTCACAGTAACATAACAAGATGGTTTTAATGCCCCTTGGAAGAGTGGTGGAGGGCGCAGTGGAATAAAAAAACAATATCAATTCCCCTTGGAAGATGGGTGGAGGTTACAGTGGAATAAAAAGACAATATCAATGCCCCGTGGAAGAGATGTGGAGGTCACTGTAGCTTAACAATATGGTTTTAATGCCACTTGCAAGAGTAGTGGAGGTCGCAGTGGAATAAAAAGACAATGTCAATGCCCCTTGGAAGAGTGGTGGAGGTCACAGTGGAATAAAAAGACAATATTAATGCCCCTTGGAAGAGTGGTGGAGGTCGCAGTAAAATAAAAAGACAATATCAATGCCCCTTGGAAGAGTGGTGGAGGTTATTGTGGAATGAAAAGACAATATCAATGCCCCTTGGAAGAGCAGTGGAGTTCACAGTGGTTTAACCAGACAGTTTTAATGCACCATGGAATAGACGTGGAGGTCACAGTAGCTTAAAAAGACGGTTTCAATGCTTCTTGGAAGAGTGATGGAGGTCGCAGTGGATTAAAAAGACAATATCAATGCCCCTTGGAAGAGTGGTCGAGGTTACAGTGGAATAAAAAGACAATATCAATGCACTGTGTAAGAAACTTGGAGGTCACAGTAGCTTAACAAGATGGTTTTAATGGCCCTTGGAAGAGTCGTGGACGTCGCAGAGGAATAAAAAGACAATATCAATGCACTTGGAAGCGTGCAGAAGGTTACAATGGAATAAAAAGACATTGTCAATGCCCCTTGGAAGAGCTGTGGAGCTCAGAGCGGATTAACCAGACGGTTTTAATGCCCCTTGGAAGAGACTTGGAGGTCACAGTAGCTTAACAAGACGGTTTAAATGCCCCTTGGAAGAGTGGTGGAGGTCGCAGTGGGTTAAAAAGATAATATCAATGCCCCTTGGAGAGTGGTGGAGGTCCCAGTGGAATAAAAAGACAATATCAATGCTCCTTGGAAGAGTGGTGGAGGTAACAGTGGAATAAAAAGACAATATCAATGCCCCGTGAAAGAGACGTGGAGGTCACAGTAGCTTAACAAGACAGTTTTAATGCCCCTTGGAAGAAAGGTGGAAGTTGCAGTGGAATAAAAAGACAATATCAATGCCCCTTGGAAGAGTGCTGGAGTTTACATTGGAATAAAAAGACAATATCAATGCCCCTTGCAAGAGCTGTGGAGTTCAGAGTGGTTTAAATTGACGGTTTTAATGCCCCTTGGAAGGGACGTGGAAGTGACAGTAGCTTAACAAGACGGTTTTAATGCCCCTTGTAAGAGTGGTGGAGGTCGCAGAGGGTTAAAAAGACAATATGAATGGCCCTTGGAAGAGTGGTGGAGGTCCCAGTGTAATAAAAAGACAATATCAATGCCCCTTGGAAGAGTGGTGGAGGTTACAGTTGAATAAAAAGACAATATCAATGCCCCTTGGAACAGTGGTGGAGGTTACAGTTAAATAAAAAGACAATATCAATGCCCCGTGGAAGAGATGTGGAGGTCACAATAGCTTAACAAGATGGTTTTAATGCCCCTTGGAAGAGATGTGGAGGTCACAGTAGCTTAACAAGATGGTTTTAATGCCTCTTGGAAGAGTGGTGGAGATCGCAGTGGATTAATAAGACAATATCAATGCCCCTTAGAAGAGAGGTGGAGGATACAGTGGAATATAAAGACACTATAAATGCCCCGTGGAATAGACATGGACGTTACAGTAGCTAAACAATATGTTTTTAATGCACCTTGGGAGAGTGGTGGAAGTTGTAGTGGAATAAAAAACCATATCAATGCCCCTTGAAAGGGTGCTGTTGGTTACAGTGGAGTAAAAAGACAATATCAATGCCACTTGCTAGAGCTGTGGAGTTCAGAGTGGTTTAAATTGACGGTTTTAATGCCCCTTGGAAAGGACGTGGATGTGACAGTAGCTTAACAAGATGGCTTTAATGCCCCTTGGAAGAGTGGTGGAGGTCGCAGTGGATTAAAAAGGCAATATGATTGCCCCTTGGAAGAGTGGTGGAGGTCGCAGTGGAATAAAAAGACAATATCAAAGCCCCTTGGAAGAGTGGTGGAGGTTACAGTTGAATAAAAAGACAATATCAATGCCCCTTGGAAGAGTGATGGAGGTTACAGTGGAATAAAAAGACAATATCAGTGCACCTTGGAACAGTGGTGGAGGTTACAGTTAAATAAAAAAACAATATCAATGCCCTGTGGAAGAGATGTGGAGGTCACAAAAGCTTAACAAGACTGTTTTAATGCCCCTTGGAAGAGTGGTGGAGGTCGCACTTGATTAAAAAGACAATATCAATGAGCCTTGGAAGAGTGGTGGAGGTCGCAGTGGAATAAAAAGACAATATCAATGCCCCTTGGACGAGTGGTGGAGGTTACAGTGGAATAAAAAGACAATTTCAATGCCCCGTGGAAGAGAAGTGGAGGTCACAGTAGCTTAACAAGACTGTTTTAATGCCTCTTGAAGCACTTGTGGAGGTCGCAGTGGAATAAAAAGACAATATCAATGCCCCTTGGAAGAGTGGTGGAGGTTACAGTGGAATAAAAAGACAATAATAATGCCCCTTGGAAGAGCTGTGGAGTTCAGAGTGGTATAACCAGACGGTTTTAACGCTCCTTTGAAGAGACGTGAAGGTCACAGTAACATAACAAGACGGTTTTAATGCCCCTTGGAAGAGTGGTGGAGGTCGCAGGGGAATAAAAAAACAATATCAATGCCCCTTGGAAGATTGGTGGAGATTACAGTGGAATAAAAAGACAATATCAATGCCCCGTGGAAGAGATGTGGAGGTCAATGTAGCTTAAAAAGACGGTTTTAATGCCCTTTGCAAGAGAGGTGGAGGTCGCAGTGGAATAAAAAGACAATGTCAATGCCCCTTGGAAGAGTGGTGGAGGTCAAAGTGGAATAAAAAGACAATATTAATGCCCCTTGGAAGAGTGGTGGAGTTCGCAGTAAAATAAAAAGACAATATCAATGCCCTTGGAAGAGTGGTGGAGGTTATTGTGGAATAAAAAGACAATATCAAGGCCCCTTGGAAGAGCTGTGGAGTTTACAGTGGTTTAACCAGAAAGTTTTAATGCACCATGGAATAGATGTGGAAGTCACAGTAGCTTAAAAAGACGGTTTCAATGATTCTTGGAAGAGTGATGGAGGTCGCAGTGGATTAAAAAGACAATATCAATGCCCCTTGGAAGAGTGGTGGAGGGTACAGTGGAATAAAAAGACAATATCAATGCCCTGTGTGTAAGAAACTTGGAGGTCACAGTAGCTTAACAAGATGGTTTTAATGCCCCTTGGAAGAGTCGTGGACGTCGCAGAGGAATAAAATGACAATATCAATGCACTTGGAAGAGTGCAGAAGGTTACAATGGAATAAAAAGACATTGTCAATGCCCCTTGGAAGAGCTGTGGAGCTCAGAGCGGATTAACCAGACGGTTTTAATGCCCCTTGGAAGAGACTTGGAGGTCACAGTAGCTTAACAAGATGGTTAAAATGCCCCTTGGAAGATTGGTGGAGGTCGCAGTGGATTAAAAAGACAATATCAATGCCACTTGGAAGAGTGGTGAATGTCCCAGTGGAATAAAAAGACAATATTAATGCCCCTTGGAAGAGTGGTGGAGGTTACAGAGGAATAAAAAGACAATATCAATGCCCCGTGAAAGAGACTTGGAGGTCACAATAGCTTAACAAGACGGTTTTAATGCCCCTTGGAAGAGAGGTGGAAGTTGCAGTGGAATAAAAAGACAATATCAATGCCCCTTGGAAGAGTGCTGGAGGTTACATTGGAATAAAAAGACAATATCAATGCCCCTTGCAAGAGCTGTGGAGTTCAGAGTGGTTTAAATTGATGGTTTTGATGCCCCTTGAAAGGGACGTGGAGGTGACAGTAGCTTAACAAGACGGTTTTAATGCCCCTTGGAAGAGTGGTTGAGGTCGCAGTGGATTAAAAAGACAATATGAATGCCCCTTGAAAGAGTGGTGGAGGTCGCAGTGGAATAAAAACACAATATCAATGCCCCTTGGACGAGTGGTGGAGGTTACAGTGGAATAAAAAGACAATTTCAATGACCTGTGGAAGAGACGTGGAGGTCACAGTAGCTTAACAAGACGGTTTTAATGCCTCTTGGAGGACTGGTGGAGGTAACAGTGGAATAAAAAGATAATATCAATGCCCCTTGGAAGAGTGGTGGAGGTTACAGTGGAATAAAAAGACAATAATAATGCCCCTTGAAATAGCTGTGGAGTTCAGAGTGGTATAACCAGACGGTTTTAACGCTCCTTGGAAGAGACGTGGAGGTCACAGTAACTTAACAAGACGGTTTTAATGCCCCTTGGAAGAGTGGTGGAGGTTGCAGGGGAATAAAAAGACAATATCAATGCCCCTTGGAAGAGCTCTGGAGTTCAGGGTGGTTTAACCAGACGGTTTTAATGCCCCTTGGAAGAGACGTGGAGGTCACAGTAGCTTAACAAGACTGTTTTAATGCCCCTTGGAAGATTGGTGGAGGTTACAGTGGAATGAAAAGACAATATCAATGCCGCGTGGAAGAGTTGTGGAGTTCAGAGTGTTTTAACCAGACGGTTTTAATGCCCCTTGGAAGAGACATGGAGGTCACAGTAGCTTATCAAAACTGTTTTAATGCCCCTTCGAATATTGGTGGAGGTCGCAGTGGATTAAAAAGACAATATGTGCCCTATATATTTAGAAGCTCTGTAAGGGGTTCACTTGCGCTGGGGTGTGCACGCGTCTTCTTGTGCAAAGTGGCTTCGGAGATAAGTGGCAGTTATTTCAGAGGCAGTAAGTCAGGGCAGGAGTCAGGTAACCAACACTTTGACCACTTACTCTCTTTTAACTATGTTTCTGTTAGCTCTCACTTTTTCCTCTATAGTCCTCAACTTTCTAGTAACCCCTCAAATCCCTACACCTAGTAAGAAACTCTTCATCTCTCCCTCCATCCTCCCCATTCATCTCACCTCCTCCTCCAAATTATTCCTAAACTTTCAATCCTGGATCTCCAAACACAGACAGCCACCTCATGCTCTCTCTTGCTCCCACCTGCTAACACTTTCTCTGCTCCTCCTCACTGCTGGAGAAATCTCTCCAAATCCTGGTCCTCCTCGCCATATCCCCACAGTTACTTCTTCCTCCTATCCACGACCTTCCACAAACTGTCGCAACCCTTCTAACCTCATACCCATCCAACCAATCCCCACTCCCTTAGTTGCTCTAACAGTAGCTCTATGGAACGCTCGCTCTGTCTGCAACAAACTTTCCTTCATCCACGATCTTTTCATTACAAACAAACTTTCCTTCCTCGCCATCACTGAAACCTGGCTCACCCCCTCTGACACAGCCTCCCCAGCTGCACTTTCATATGGTGGATTCCACCTTTACCTCACCCCCCACCCCAATGGCAAACATGGCGGAGGCGTAGGTTTTCTCCTATCAGAACACTGCGCTTTTACCCAAATCCCACTGCCACCCTCCGTTACACTCCCCTCTTTTGAGGTGCACTATGTGCGCATCTATTCCCCTTCCAACCTCCAACTGGCCATCGTTTACCGACCCCCAGGGAAAGCCACCACCTTCTTAGACCACTTCACCACCTGGCTGCTTCACTTCCTCTCCACTGACATCCCCACTATCATAATGGGTGACTTCAACATCCCCATTAACACTTCCCACTCGTCTGTCTCTAAGTTCCTATCTCTCACTTCCTCCTTTGGACTCACTCAATGGTCTTCCACACCCACCCACAAAGATAGCCACACACTGGACCTCATCTTCACCCGCCTCTGTTCCCTATCTAACCTCTCTAACTCACCTCTCCCTCTCTCTGATCACAGCCTACTTACATTCTCTTCTCTCTCCTCCCCGGGGAAACAATCCCCACTCCACAAACTTGCACACCCTAGCAGAAATCTCAAACACCTTGACTTACACACACTCTCTGAATCCCTCCTCCCTCTTACAGACATAAATTGCTTACACGACGCAGACATTGCTGCTGCTTTATATAACACCACAATAGCTGCAGCTCTAGACTCGATCGCCCGTCTCACACACACCACATCTCGCACATTCAACAGGCAACCCTGGCACACTAAACTTACTAAAGAACTGCGCCGGGCCTCCAGGGTTGTGGAGCGGAGATGGAAAAGGTCTCACTCCATCGAGCACTTCATCGCATTCAAGCAATCCCTCACTAATTTCAAGTCCGCACTCACTACAGGAAAACAAACCTACTTCTCATCTCTCATATCCTCCCTATCTCACAACCCTAAACAGCTATTTAACACTTTCAACTCTCTCCTTCGTCCCCCAGCACCTCCTCCCTCTTCTCTCATCTCAGCCGACGACTTTGCCTCATTCTTCAAACAGAAGATTGACACCATCAAACAAAACTTTTGCCTAAAGTCCACACAACCCCTCCTCATATCTATTCAACCCTCCTCCTCCAAACCCCACTTCTCCACCATTACAGAAGGTCAAGTCTGCTCTTTACTCTCCAAATCACACCTCACCACCTGCGAACTTGACCCAATCCCATCCCACCTTATCACTAACCTTACCACAGTCTTCATCCCATCCCTAACCCACCTCTTCAATCTGTCACTAACAACCGGTGTCTTCCCATCATGTTTCAAACATGCCGCAATCACACCCATCCTCAAAAAGCACTCCCTTGACCCTTCCTCTCTGACTAGCTACCGCCCCATATCACTCCTCCCCTTTGCCTCAAAACTACTAGAACTACATGTCCACCTTGAACTGTCCTCCCACCTCTCCTCCTGCTCCCTCTTCGACTGCCTGCAATCTGGCTTCCGACCGCATCACTCGACTGAAACTGCCCTGACCAAAGTCACCAACGACCTACTAAATGCCAAATCCAAGCGACACTACTACATCCTCCTCCTTCTGGACCTGTCATCTGCCTTTGACACAGTGGACCATTCCCTCTTACTCCAGATTGTCTCATCTCTTGTCATCACGGACTTGGCTCTATCTTGGATCTCCTCATACTTAACAGACAGGACATTCAGCGTCTCCCACTCACGAACCACCTCCTCATCTCGCCCCCTATCTGTCGGTGTCCCCCAAGGTTCAGTTCTAGGACCTCTGCTCTTCTCCATCTACACCTTTGGCCTGGGACAACTCATAGATTCTCACGGTTTTCAGTATCACCTCTAAGCTGACGACACACAGATCTACCTCTCTGGACCCGATATCTCCTCCCTACTAACCAAAATCCCACAATGTCTGTCCGCCATGTCATCCTTCTTCTCTGACAGATTTCTAAAACTCAACATGGATAAAACAGAGTTCATCATCTTTCCACCCTTTCATTCACATCCCCCATCTGACCTAGCCATCAACGTCAATGGCTATTCACTCTCCCCAGTCCCACAAGCTCGCTGCCTTTGAGTAACCCTGGACTCTGATCTCTCCTTCAAGCCACATATCCAAGCCCTTTCCACTTCCTGCCGACTCCAACTCAAAAACATCTCCCGGATCCGTGCATTCCTCAGCAAAGACTCTGCAAAGACACTAGTGCATGCCCTCATCATATCCCGCCTCGACTACTGCAACCTCCTGCTCCGTGGCCTCCCTTACAACACTCTTGTGCCTCTCCAATCTATCCTAAACTGTGCTGCTCAACTAATTCACCTGTCCCCTCGCTATTCCCCGGCCTCTCCTCTCTGTCAATCTCTTCACTGGCTCCCCATTGCCCAGAGAATCCAGTTCAAAACTCTAACCATGGCATACAAAGCCATCCACAACCTGTCTCCCCCATACATCTGTGACCTAGTCTCCCGGTACTTACCTGCACGCATCTTCCGATCCTCACAAGATCTCCTTCTCTACTCCCCTTTTTTCTCCTCCTCCCACAATCGTATACAAGATTTCTACCGTGCATCCCCCCTACTCTGGTACTCTCTACCCCAACAAATCAGACTCTCGCCGACCGTGGAAACCTTCAAAAGAAACCTTAAGACCCACCTCTTCCGACAAGCCTACGACCTGCAGTAACCACCACTGCACAACCAGCTCTACCCTCACCTAATGTATCCTCTCCCATCCCTTCTAGAATGTGAGCCCTCGCGGGCAGAGTCCTTGCTCCTCCTGTACCAGTCGCTGACTCGTTTTGTTAAGATTATGTAAATGCTTTTGTTATGTATATGCCTATCACATGTAAAGTGTCATGGAATAAATGGAGCTATAATAATAAATTATAATAATAATAATAATAAAAAGACAATATCAATTCCCATAGGAAATGTGGTGGAGGTTATAGTGGATTAAAAAGACAATATCAATGCCCCTTAGAAGAGAGGTGGAGGTCGCAGTGGAATAAAAAGACAATGTCAATGCCCTTTGGAAGAGTGGTGGAGGTTAGAGTGGAATAAAAAGACAACACCAATGCCACTTGAAAGAGCTGTGGAGGTCACAGAAGATTAAAAGACGGATTTAATGCCCCTTGGAAAAGTGGTGGAGGTCATAGAGGATTAAAAAGACAATATCAATGCCACGTGGAAGACACGTGGAGGTCACAGTAGCTTATCAAGACAGTTTTAATGCCCCTTGGAAGAGTGGTGGAGGTCGCAGTGGAATAAAAAGAGAATATCAATGCCCCTTGAAAGAGTGGTGGTGGTTACAGTGAAATAAAAAGACAATATCAATGCCTGTTGAAAAAGCTATGGAGTTCAGAGTGGTTTAACCAGATGGTTTTAATGCCCCTTGGAAGAGTTGTAGAGGTCGCAGTGCATTAAAAAGACAATATCAATACCCCTTGGAAGAATGGTGGAGGTTACAGTGGAATAAAAAGACAATATCAATGCACATTGGAAGAGCTGTGGAGTTCAGAGTGGTTTAACCAGACGGTTTTAATGCCCCTTGGAAGAGATGTGGAGGTCACAGTAGCTTAGCAAGACAGTTTTAATGCCTCTTGGAAGAGTGGTGGAGGTCGCAGTGGATTAAAAAGACAATATCAATGCCCCTTGAAAGAGTGGTGTAGTTTACAGTGGAATAAAAAGACAATATCAATGCCCCGTGAAAGAGACGTGGATGTCACAGTAACTTAACACGACGGTTTTAATGTCCTTTCTAAGAGAGGTGAAAGTCGCAGTGGAATAAAAAGACAATATCAATGCCCCTATGAAGAGTGCTGGAGGTTACAGTGGAATAAAAAACAATATCAAAGTCCCTTGCAAGAGCTGTGGAGTTGAGAGTGGTTTAAATTGACGGTCTTAATGCCCCTTGGAAGAGACGTGGAGGTCACAGTAGATTAACAAGACTGCTTTAATGCCCCTTGGAAGAGTGGTGGAGGTCGAAGTGGATTAAAAAGACAATCTCTATGCTCCTTGAAGGAGTGATTGAAGTCTCAGTGGTATAAAAAGACAATATCAATGCACCTTGGAAGAGTGTTGGAGGTTCCAGTGGAATAAAAAGACAATATCAATGCCCTGTGGAAGAGAAATGGAGGTCACAGTAGCTTAACAAGACGGTTTTAATGCCCCTTGGGAAAGTGGTGGAGGTCGCAGTGGAATAAAAAGACAATATCAATGCCCCTTGGAAGAGTGGTGGAGGATACAGTGGAATAAAAAGACAATATCAATGCCCCTTGGAAGATCTGTGGAGTTCAGATTGGTTTAACCATACGGTTTTAATGCCCCTTGGAAGAGACGTGGAGGTCACAGTAGCTTAACAAGACGGTTTTAATGCCACATGGAAGAGTGGTGGAGGTTGCAATGGATTAAAAAGACAATATGAATGCCATGAGGAAGAGTGGTGGAGGTCGCAGTGGAATAAAAAGACAATATCAGTGCACGGAGGAAGAGACCTGGAGGTCACAGTGGCTTAACAAGATGGTTTTAATGCCCTTTGGAAGAATGGTGGAGGTCGCAGTGTATTAAAAAGACAATATCAATGCCCTTTGCAAGAGTGGTGGAGGTCGCAGTGGAATAAAAATACAATATCAATGCCCCTTGGTAGCATGGTGGAGGTTACAGTGGAATTCAAAGACAATATCAATGCCCCGTGGAAGAGATGTGCAGGTCACTGTAGCATAACAAGACAGTTTTAATGCCCCTTGGAAGAATGGTGGAGGTCACAGTGGAATAAAAAAACACTGTCATTGCCCCTTGGAAGAGTGGTGGAGGTTAGAGTGGAATAAAAGGACAATACCAATGCCCCTTGGAAGAGCTGTGGAGTTCAGAGTTGTTTAACCAAACGGTTTTAATGCCCCTTGGAAAAGTGGTGGAGGTCGCAGTGGAATAAAAAGACAATATCAATGCCCCTTGGAAGAGTGGTGGAGGATACAGTGGAATAAAAAGACAATATCAATGCCCCTTGGAAGATCTGTGGAGTTCAGATTGGTTTAACCATACGGTTTTAATGCCCCTTGGAAGAGACGAGGAGGTCACAGTAGCTTAACAAGACGGTTTTAATGCCACATGGAAGAGTGGTGGAGGTTGCAATGGATTAAAAAGACAATATGAATGCCATGAGGAAGAGTGGTGGAGGTCGCAGTGGAATAAAAAGACAATATCAGTGCACGGAGGAAGAGACCTGGAGGTCACAGTGGCTTAACAAGATGGTTTTAATGCCCTTTGGAAGAGTGGTGGAGGTCGCAGTGTATTAAAAAGACAATATCAATGCCCTTTGCAAGAGTGGTGGAGGTCGCAGTGTAATAAAAAAACACTGTCATTGCCCCTTGGAAGAGTGGTGGAGGTTAGAGTGGAATAAAAAGACTATACCAATGCCCCTTGGAAGAGCTGTGGAGTTCAGAGTTGTTTAACCAGACGGTTTTAATGCCCATTGGAAGTGATGTGGAGGTCACAGTAGCTTAAAAAGACGATTTTAATGACCCTTGGAAAAGTGGTGGAGGTCGCAGTGGATTAAAAAGACAATATCAATGCCCCTTGGAAGAGGGGTGGAGGTGGCAGTGGAATAAAAAGACGATATCAATGCCCCTTGGAAGAATGATGGAGGTCGCAGTGGAATAAAAAGACAATGTCAATGCCCCTTGGAAGAGTGGTGGAGGTTACAGTGGAATAAAAAGACAATATCAATGCCCCTTGGAAAAGTTGCGGAGTTCAGAGTGGTTTAACCAGATGGTTTTATTGCCCCTTGGAAGAGACGTGGAGGTCACAGTAGATTAACAAGACGGTTTTAATGCCCCTTGGAAAAGGGGTGGAGGTCACAGTGGATTAAAAAGACAATATCAATGACCCGTGGAAGACACATGGAGGTCACAGTAGCTTAACAAGACAGTTTTAATGCCCCTTGGAAGAGTGGTGGTGGTCGCATTGGAATAAAAAGACAATATCAATCCCCCTTGAAAGAATGGTGGAGGTTACATTGAAATAAAAAGACAATATCAACGCCTCTTGAAAGAGCTATGGAGTTCAGAGTGGTTTAACCACATGGTTTTAATTCCCCTTGGAAGAGTGGTGGAGGTCGCAGTGCATTAAAAAGACAATATCAATACCCCTTGGAAGAATGGTGGAGGTTACAGTGGAATAAAAAAGACAATATCAATGCCCCTTGGAAGAGCTGTGGAGTTCAGAGTGGTTTAACCAGATGGTTTTAATGCCCCTTGGAAGAGATGTGGAGGTCACAGTAGCTTAACAAGACTATTTTAATGCCTCTTGGAAGAGTGGTGAAGGTCGCAGTGGATTAAAAAGACAATATAAATGCCCCTTAGAAGAGAGGTGGAAGTCGCAGTGGAATAAAAAGACAATATCAATACCCCTTGGAAGAGTGGTGGACGATACAGTGGAATAAAAAGACAATATCAATGCCCAGTGGAATAGACATGGACGTTACAGTAGCTAAACAAGATGTTTTTAATGCACCTTGGGAGAGTGGTGGAAGTCGTAGTGGAATGAAAAGACAATATCAATGCCCTGTGAAAGAGACGTGGAGGTCACAGAAGCTTAACAAGACGGTTTTAATGCCCCTTGGAAGAGGGTTGGAAGTTGGAGTTTAATAAAAAGACAATATCAATGCCCCTTGGAAGAGTGCTGGAGGTTACATTGGAATAAAAAAACAATATCAATGCCCCTTGCAAGAGCTGTGGAGTTCAGAGTGGTTTAAATTGACGGTTTTAATGCCCCTTGGAAGGGACGTGGAGGTGACAGTAGCTTAACAAAACTGTTTTAATGCCCCTTGGAAGAGTGGTGGAGGTCGCAATGGATTAAAAAGACAATATGAATGCCCCTTGGAAGAGTGGTGGTGGTCGCAGTGGAATAAAAAGACAATATCAATGCCCCTTGGAAGAGTGGTGGAGGATACAATTGAATGAAAAGACAATATCAATGCCCCTTGGAAGAGTGATTGAGGTTACAGTGGAATAAAAAGACAATATCAATGCCCCTTGGAACAGTGGTGGAGGTTACAGTATAATAAAAAGACAATATCAATGCCACGTGGAAGAGACGTGGAGGTCACAGTAGCTTAACAAGATGGTTTTAATGCCTCTTGGAAGAGTGGTGGAGGTCGCAGTGGATTAAAAAGACAATATGAATGCCCCTTGGAAGAGTGGTGGAGGTCGCAGTGGAATAAAAAGACAATATCAATGCCCCTTGGAAGAATGGTGGAGGTTACAGTGGAATAAAAAGACAAGAATATTGCCCCTTGGAAGAGCTGTGGAGTTCAGAGTGGTAAAACCAAACGGTTTTAATGCTCCTTGGAAGAGACGTGGAGGTCACAGTAACTTAACAAGATGGTTTTAATGCCCCTTGGAAGAGTGGTGGAGGTCGCAGTGGAATAAAAAAAACAATATCAATGCCCCTTGGAAGATTGGTAGAGGTTAGAGTGGAATAAAAAGACAATGCAAATGCCCCTTGGAAGAGCTGTGGAGTTCAGAGTGGTTTAACCAGATGGTTTTAATGCCCGTTGGAAGAGAAGTCGACGTCACAGTAGCATAACAAGACGGTTTTAATGCCCCTGGTAAGAGTGGTGGGGCTCGCAGTGGATTAAAAAGACAATATCAATGCCCCTTGGAAGAGTGGTGGAGGTCGCAGTGGAATAAAAAGACAATATCAATGCCCCGTGGAAGGGACGTGGAGGTCACAGTAGCTTAACAAGATGGTTTTAATGCCCCTTGGAAGAGTGGTGGAGGTTGCAGCGGATTAAAAAGACAATAACAATGCCCACTGGAAGAGTGGTGGAGGTCGCAGTGGAATAAAAAGACAAAATCAATGCCCCTTGGAAGAGAGGTGGAGGTTACAGTGGAAGAAAAAGACAATATCAATGCCCCTTGGAAGAGCTGTGGAGTTCAGAGCAGTTTAACCAGACGGTTTTAATGCCCCTTGGAAGAGACGTGGAGGTCACAGTAGCTTAACAAGACTGGTTTAATGCCCCTTGGAAGAGTGGTGGAGGTCGCAGTGGATTAAAAAGACAAAATCAATGCCCCTTAGAAGAGAGCTGGAAGTCGCAGTGGAATAAAAAGACAATGTCAATGCCACTTGGAAGAGTGGTGGAGGTTACAGAGGAATAAAAAGACAATATCAATGCCCCGTGGAATAGACATGGACGTGACAGTAGCTTAACTAGACTGCTTTAATGCCCCTTGGAAGAGTGGTGGAGGTTGCAGTGGATTAAAAAGACAATATCAATGCCCATTGGAAGAGTGGTAGAGGTCGCAGTGGAATAAAAAGACAAAATCAATGTCCCTTGGAAGAGTGGTGGAGGTTAGAGTGTAATAAAAAGACAATATCAATGACCAATGGAAGAGTTGTGGAGGTCACTGTAGCTTAACAAGATGGTTTTAATGCCCCTTGGAAGAGTGGTGGAGTTCGCAGTGGAATAAATAGACAATGTCAATGCCCATTGGAAGAGGGGTGGGGGTTAGAGTGGAATAAAAAGACAATACCAGTGCTACTTGGAAGAGCTGTGGAGTTCAGAGTGGTTTAAATTGACGGTTTTAATGCCACTTTGAAGAGAGGTGGAGGTCACAGTGGGTTAAAATGACAATATCAATGCCCCTTTGTAGAGTGGTGGAGGTCGCAGTGGATTAAAAAGACAATATCAATGCCCCTTGGAAGAGTGGTGAAGGTCGCAGTGGAATAAAAAGACAATATCAATGCCCCGTGGAAGGGACGTGGAGGTCACAGTAGCTTCTCAAGACGGTTTTAATGCCCCTTGGAAGAGAGGTGGAGGTCGCAGTTGATTAAATAGACAATATCAATGCCCCTTGGAAGAGTGGTGGAGGTCGAAGTTGAATAAAAAGACAATATCAATGCCGCTTGGAAGAGTGGTGGATGTTACAGTCGAATAAAATGACAATATCAATGCCTCTTGTAAGAGCTGTGGAGTTCAGAGTGTTTAACCAGACGGTTTTAATGCCCCTTGGAAGAGACGTGGAGGTCGCAGTAGCTAAACAAAATGGTTTTAATGCTTCTTGGAAGAGTGATGGAGGTAGCAGTGGATTAAAAAGACAAAATCAATGCCCCTTGGAAGAGTGGTGGAGGTTACAGTGGAATAAAAAGTCAATATCAATGCCTCTTGCAAGAGCTGTGGAGTTCAGAGTTGTTTAAATTGACGGTTTTAATGCCCCTTGGAAGAGACGTGGAGGTCACAGTAGCTTAACAAGATGGTTTTAATGCCCCTTGGAAGAGTGGTGGAGGTTACAGTGGAATAAAAAGACAATATCAATGCCCCTTGGAAAATTGGTGGAGGTTACAGTGGAATAAAAAGACAATATCAATGACCCTTGGAAGAGTGGTGGAGGTCGCAGTGGAATAAAAAGACAATATTAATGCCCCTTGGAAGAGTGGTGGAGGTCGCAGTAAAACAAAAATACAATATCAATGCCTCTTGGAAGAGTGGTGGAGGTTACAGTGGAATAAAAAGACAATATCAATGCCCTTTGGAAGAGCTGTGGAGTTCACAGTGGTTTAACCAGAAGATTTTAAGGCACCGTGGAATAGACGTGGAGGTCACAGTAGCTAAATAAGACGGTTTTAATGCTTCTTGGAAGAGAGATGGAGGTTGCAGTGGATTAAAAAGACAAAATCAATGCCCCTTGGAAGAGTGGTGGAGGTTACAGTGGAATAAAAAGACAATATCAATGCCGCTTGGAAGAGTGGTGGATGTTACAGTCGAATAAAAAGACAATATCAATGCCTCTTGTAAGAGCTGTGGAGTTCAGAGTGTTTAACCAGACGCTTTTAATGCCCCTTGGAAGAGACGAGGAGGTCACAGTAGCTTAACAAGACTGTTTTAATGCCCCTTGGAAGAGTGGTGTAGATCGTTGTGGATTTAAAAGATAATATCAATGCCCCTTAGAAGATTGGTGGAGGTCGCAGTGGAATTAAAAGACAATATCAATGCCCCTTGGAAGATTGGTGGAGGTTACAGTGGAATAAAAAGACAATATCAATGCCCCTTGGAAGAGTGGTGGAGGTTACAGTGGAATAAAAGACAATATCAATGCACTGTGTAAGAAAGTTGGAGGTCACAGTAGCTTAACAAGATGGTTTTAATGCCCCTTGGAAGAGTTGTGGACGTTGCAGAGGAATAAAAAGACAATATCAATGCACTTGGAAGAGTGCAGAAGGTTACAATGGAGTAAAAAGACATTGTCAATGCCCCTTGGAAGAGCAGTGGAGCTCGGAGCGGTTTAACCAGACTGTTTTAATTCCCCTTGGAAGAGACTTGGAAGTCACAGTAGCTTAATAAGACGGTTTTAATGCCCCTTGGAAGAGTGGTGGAGGTCGCAATGGAATAGAAAGGCAATATCAATGACCTGTGGAAGGGACGTGGAGGTCACAGTAGCATAACAAGACGGTTTTAATGCCCATTGGAAGAGTGATGGAGGTCGCAGTGGATAAAAAAGACAATATCAAAGCCCCTTGAAAGAGTGGTGGAGGTCGCAGTGGAAAACAGAGACAATATCAATGCCCCTTGGAATAGTGGTGGAGGTTACAGTCGAATAAAAAGACAATATCAATGCCTCTTGGAAGAGCTGTGGAGTACAGAGTGGTTGAACCAGACGGTTTAATGCCCCTTGGAAGAGACGTGGAGGTCACAATAGCTTATCAAAACTGTTTTAATGCCCCTTGGAAGAGTGGTGGAGGTCGCAGTGGATTAAAAAGACAATATCAATGACCCTTAGAAAAGTGGTGGAGGTCGCAGTGGAATAAAAAGAGAATATCAATTCACCTTGGAAGAGATGTGTAGGTCGCAGTGGAATAAAAAGACAATATCAGTGCCTCGTGGAAGAGACTTGGAGGTCACAGTAGCTTAACAAGATGGTTTTAATGCCCCTTGGAAGAGAGGAGGAGGTCGCTGTGGAATAAAAAGACAATATCAATGCCCCTTGGAAGAGTGGTGGAGGTTACAGTAGAATAAAAAGACAATATCAATGACCCTTGGAAGAGTGGTGGAGGTCGCAGTGGAATAAAAAGACAATATTAATGCCCCTTGGAAGAGTGGTGGAGGTCGCAGTAAAATAAATAGACATAATCAATGCCCCTTGGAAGAGTGTTGGAGGTTACAGTGGAATAAAAAGACATTATCAATGCCCCTTGGAAGAGCTGTGGAGTACACAGTGGTTTAACCAGAAGGTTTTAAGGCGCCGTGCAATAGACGTGGAGGTCACAGTAGCTAAACAAGATAGTTTTAATGCTTCTTGGAAGAGTGATGGAGGTCGCAGTGGATTAAAAAGACAAAATCAATGGCCAATGGAAGAGTGGTGGAGGTTACAGTGGAATAAAAAGACAATATCAATGCCTCTTGCAAGACCTGTGGAGTTCAGAGTGGTTTAAATTGACGGTTTTAATGCTCCTTGGAAGAGACTTGGAGGTCACAGTATCTTAAGAAGACGGTTTTAATCCCTTTGGAAGAGTGATGGAGGTTACAGTCGAATAAAAAGAAAATGTCAATGCCTCTTGGAAGAGCTGTGGAGTACAGAGTGGTTGAACCAGACGGTTTAATGCCCCTTGGAAGAGACGTGGAGGTCACAGTAGCTTATCAAGACTGTTTTAATGCCCCTTGGAAGAGTGGTGGAGGTCGCAGTGGATTAAAAAGACAATATCAATGCCCCTTAGAAAAGTGGTGGAGGTCGCAGTGGAATAAAAAGACAATATCAATTCCCCTTGGAAGAGATGTGTAGGTCGCAGTGGAATAAAAAGACAAAATCAGTGCCTCGTGGAAGAGACTTGGAGGTCACAGTAGCTTAACAAGATGGTTTTAATGCCCCTTGGAAGAGAGGTGGAGGTCGCTGTGGAATAAAAAGACAATATCAATGCCCCTTGGAAAAGTGTTGGAGGTTACAGTGGAATAAAAAGACAATATCAATGACCCTTGGAAGAGTGGCGGAGGTCGCAGTGGAGTAAAAAAACAATATTAATGCCCCTTGGAAGACTGGTGGAGGTCGCAGTAAAATAAAAGGACATAATCAATGCCCCTTGGAAGAGTGTTGGAGGTTACAGTGGAATAAAAAGACATTATCAATGCCTCTTGGAAGAGCTGTGGAGTACACAGTGGTTTAACCAGAAGGTTTTAAGGCGCCGTGGAATAGACGTGGAGGTCACAGTAGCTAAACAAGATGGTTTTAATGCTTCTTGGAAGAGTGATGGAGGTCGCAGTGGATTAAAAAGACAAAATCAATGCCCCTTGGAAGAGTGGTGGAGGTGACAGTGGAATAAAAAGACAATATCAATGCCTCTTTCAAGAGCTGTGGAGTTCAGAGTGGCTTAAATTGACGGTTTTAATGCCCCTTGGAAGAGACGTGGAGGTCCCATAATCTTAAGAAGACGGTTTTAATGCCCCTTCGAAGAGTGATGGAGGTTGCAGTCGAATAAAAAGAAAATGTCAATGCCTCTTGGAAGAGCTGTGGAGTTCAGAGTGGTTTAAGCAGACGATTTTAATGCCCCTTGGAAGAGACGTGGAGGTCACAGTAGCTTATGAAGACTGTTTTAATGCCCCTTGGAAGAGTGGTGGAGGTCGCAGTGGATTAAAAAGACAATATCAATGCCCTTTAGAAGAGTGGTGGAGGTCGCAGTGGAATAAAAAGACAATATCAATTCCACTTGGAAGAGATGTGGAGTTCACAGAGGTTTAACCAGAAGGTTTTAAGGCACCGTGGAATAGACGTGGAGGTCACAGAAGCTAAACAAGATGGTTTTAATGCTTCTTGGAAGAGTGATGGAGGTCACAGTGGATTAAAAAGACAAAATCAATGCACCTTGGAAGAGTGGTGGAGGTTACAGTGGAAAAAAAAGACAATATCAATGTTCCTTGGAAGAGGGGTGAAGGTCGCAGTGGAATAAAAATAGAATATCAATGCCCCTTGGAAGAGACGTGGAGGTCACAGTAGCTTATCAAGACTGTTTTAATGCCTCTTGGAAGAGTGGTGGAGGTCGCAGTGGATTAAAAAGACAATATCAATGCCCCTTGGAAGAGTGGTGGAGGTTGGAGCAGAATAAAAAGACAATATCAATGCCCCGTGGAAGGGACGTGGAGGTCACAGTAGCTTAACAAGACGGTTTTAATGCCTCTTGGAGGACTGGTGGAGGTAACAGTGGAATAAAAAGATAATATCAATGCCCCTTGGAAGAGTGGTGGAGGTTACAGTGGAATAAAAAGACAATAATAATGCCCCTTGAAATAGCTGTGGAGTTCAGAGTGGTATAACCAGACGGTTTTAACGCTCCTTGGAAGAGACGTGGAGGTCACAGTAACTTAACAAGACGGTTTTAATGCCCCTTGGAAGAGTGGTGGAGGTTGCAGGGGAATAAAAAGACAATATCAATGCCCCTTGGAAGAGCTCTGGAGTTCAGGGTGGTTTAACCAGACGGTTTTAATGCCCCTTGGAAGAGACGTGGAGGTCACAGTAGCTTAACAAGACTGTTTTAATGCCCCTTGGAAGATTGGTGGAGGTTACAGTGGAATGAAAAGACAATATCAATGCCGCGTGGAAGAGTTGTGGAGTTCAGAGTGTTTTAACCAGACGGTTTTAATGCCCCTTGGAAGAGACATGGAGGTCACAGTAGCTTATCAAAACTGTTTTAATGCCCCTTCGAAGATTGGTGGAGGTCGCAGTGGATTAAAAAGACAATATGTGCCCTATATATTTAGAAGCTCTGTAAGGGGTTCACTTGCGCTGGGGTGTGCACGCGTCTTCTTGTGCAAAGTGGCTTCGGAGATAAGTGGCAGTTATTTCAGAGGCAGTAAGTCAGGGCAGGAGTCAGGTAACCAACACTTTGACCACTTACTCTCTTTTAACTATGTTTCTGTTAGCTCTCACTTTTTCCTCTATAGTCCTCAACTTTCTAGTAACCCCTCAAATCCCTACACCTAGTAAGAAACTCTTCATCTCTCCCTCCATCCTCCCCATTCATCTCACCTCCTCCTCCAAATTATTCCTAAACTTTCAATCCTGGATCTCCAAACACAGACAGCCACCTCATGCTCTCTCTTGCTCCCACCTGCTAACACTTTCTCTGCTCCTCCTCACTGCTGGAGAAATCTCTCCAAATCCTGGTCCTCCTCGCCATATCCCCACAGTTACTTCTTCCTCCTATCCACGACCTTCCACAAACTGTCGCAACCCTTCTAACCTCATACCCATCCAACCAATCCCCACTCCCTTAGTTGCTCTAACAGTAGCTCTATGGAACGCTCGCTCTGTCTGCAACAAACTTTCCTTCATCCACGATCTTTTCATTACAAACAAACTTTCCTTCCTCGCCATCACTGAAACCTGGCTCACCCCCTCTGACACAGCCTCCCCAGCTGCACTTTCATATGGTGGATTCCACCTTTACCTCACCCCCCACCCCAATGGCAAACATGGCGGAGGCGTAGGTTTTCTCCTATCAGAACACTGCGCTTTTACCCAAATCCCACTGCCACCCTCCGTTACACTCCCCTCTTTTGAGGTGCACTATGTGCGCATCTATTCCCCTTCCAACCTCCAACTGGCCATCGTTTACCGACCCCCAGGGAAAGCCACCACCTTCTTAGACCACTTCACCACCTGGCTGCTTCACTTCCTCTCCACTGACATCCCCACTATCATAATGGGTGACTTCAACATCCCCATTAACACTTCCCACTCGTCTGTCTCTAAGTTCCTATCTCTCACTTCCTCCTTTGGACTCACTCAATGGTCTTCCACACCCACCCACAAAGATAGCCACACACTGGACCTCATCTTCACCCGCCTCTGTTCCCTATCTAACCTCTCTAACTCACCTCTCCCTCTCTCTGATCACAGCCTACTTACATTCTCTTCTCTCTCCTCCCCGGGGAAACAATCCCCACTCCACAAACTTGCACACCCTAGCAGAAATCTCAAACACCTTGACTTACACACACTCTCTGAATCCCTCCTCCCTCTTACAGACATAAATTGCTTACACGACGCAGACATTGCTGCTGCTTTATATAACACCACAATAGCTGCAGCTCTAGACTCGATCGCCCGTCTCACACACACCACATCTCGCACATTCAACAGGCAACCCTGGCACACTAAACTTACTAAAGAACTGCGCCGGGCCTCCAGGGTTGTGGAGCGGAGATGGAAAAGGTCTCACTCCATCGAGCACTTCATCGCATTCAAGCAATCCCTCACTAATTTCAAGTCCGCACTCACTACAGGAAAACAAACCTACTTCTCATCTCTCATATCCTCCCTATCTCACAACCCTAAACAGCTATTTAACACTTTCAACTCTCTCCTTCGTCCCCCAGCACCTCCTCCCTCTTCTCTCATCTCAGCCGACGACTTTGCCTCATTCTTCAAACAGAAGATTGACACCATCAAACAAAACTTTTGCCTAAAGTCCACACAACCCCTCCTCATATCTATTCAACCCTCCTCCTCCAAACCCCACTTCTCCACCATTACAGAAGGTCAAGTCTGCTCTTTACTCTCCAAATCACACCTCACCACCTGCGAACTTGACCCAATCCCATCCCACCTTATCACTAACCTTACCACAGTCTTCATCCCATCCCTAACCCACCTCTTCAATCTGTCACTAACAACCGGTGTCTTCCCATCATGTTTCAAACATGCCGCAATCACACCCATCCTCAAAAAGCACTCCCTTGACCCTTCCTCTCTGACTAGCTACCGCCCCATATCACTCCTCCCCTTTGCCTCAAAACTACTAGAACTACATGTCCACCTTGAACTGTCCTCCCACCTCTCCTCCTGCTCCCTCTTCGACTGCCTGCAATCTGGCTTCCGACCGCATCACTCGACTGAAACTGCCCTGACCAAAGTCACCAACGACCTACTAAATGCCAAATCCAAGCGACACTACTACATCCTCCTCCTTCTGGACCTGTCATCTGCCTTTGACACAGTGGACCATTCCCTCTTACTCCAGATTGTCTCATCTCTTGTCATCACGGACTTGGCTCTATCTTGGATCTCCTCATACTTAACAGACAGGACATTCAGCGTCTCCCACTCACGAACCACCTCCTCATCTCGCCCCCTATCTGTCGGTGTCCCCCAAGGTTCAGTTCTAGGACCTCTGCTCTTCTCCATCTACACCTTTGGCCTGGGACAACTCATAGATTCTCACGGTTTTCAGTATCACCTCTAAGCTGACGACACACAGATCTACCTCTCTGGACCCGATATCTCCTCCCTACTAACCAAAATCCCACAATGTCTGTCCGCCATGTCATCCTTCTTCTCTGACAGATTTCTAAAACTCAACATGGATAAAACAGAGTTCATCATCTTTCCACCCTTTCATTCACATCCCCCATCTGACCTAGCCATCAACGTCAATGGCTATTCACTCTCCCCAGTCCCACAAGCTCGCTGCCTTTGAGTAACCCTGGACTCTGATCTCTCCTTCAAGCCACATATCCAAGCCCTTTCCACTTCCTGCCGACTCCAACTCAAAAACATCTCCCGGATCCGTGCATTCCTCAGCAAAGACTCTGCAAAGACACTAGTGCATGCCCTCATCATATCCCGCCTCGACTACTGCAACCTCCTGCTCCGTGGCCTCCCTTACAACACTCTTGTGCCTCTCCAATCTATCCTAAACTGTGCTGCTCAACTAATTCACCTGTCCCCTCGCTATTCCCCGGCCTCTCCTCTCTGTCAATCTCTTCACTGGCTCCCCATTGCCCAGAGAATCCAGTTCAAAACTCTAACCATGGCATACAAAGCCATCCACAACCTGTCTCCCCCATACATCTGTGACCTAGTCTCCCGGTACTTACCTGCACGCATCTTCCGATCCTCACAAGATCTCCTTCTCTACTCCCCTTTTTTCTCCTCCTCCCACAATCGTATACAAGATTTCTACCGTGCATCCCCCCTACTCTGGTACTCTCTACCCCAACAAATCAGACTCTCGCCGACCGTGGAAACCTTCAAAAGAAACCTTAAGACCCACCTCTTCCGACAAGCCTACGACCTGCAGTAACCACCACTGCACAACCAGCTCTACCCTCACCTAATGTATCCTCTCCCATCCCTTCTAGAATGTGAGCCCTCGCGGGCAGAGTCCTTGCTCCTCCTGTACCAGTCGCTGACTCGTTTTGTTAAGATTATGTAAATGCTTTTGTTATGTATATGCCTATCACATGTAAAGTGTCATGGAATAAATGGAGCTATAATAATAAATTATAATAATAATAATAATAAAAAGACAATATCAATTCCCATAGGAAATGTGGTGGAGGTTATAGTGGATTAAAAAGACAATATCAATGCCCCTTAGAAGAGAGGTGGAGGTCGCAGTGGAATAAAAAGACAATGTCAATGCCCTTTGGAAGAGTGGTGGAGGTTAGAGTGGAATAAAAAGACAACACCAATGCCACTTGAAAGAGCTGTGGAGGTCACAGAAGATTAAAAGACGGATTTAATGCCCCTTGGAAAAGTGGTGGAGGTCATAGAGGATTAAAAAGACAATATCAATGCCACGTGGAAGACACGTGGAGGTCACAGTAGCTTATCAAGACAGTTTTAATGCCCCTTGGAAGAGTGGTGGAGGTCGCAGTGGAATAAAAAGAGAATATCAATGCCCCTTGAAAGAGTGGTGGTGGTTACAGTGAAATAAAAAGACAATATCAATGCCTGTTGAAAAAGCTATGGAGTTCAGAGTGGTTTAACCAGATGGTTTTAATGCCCCTTGGAAGAGTTGTAGAGGTCGCAGTGCATTAAAAAGACAATATCAATACCCCTTGGAAGAATGGTGGAGGTTACAGTGGAATAAAAAGACAATATCAATGCACATTGGAAGAGCTGTGGAGTTCAGAGTGGTTTAACCAGACGGTTTTAATGCCCCTTGGAAGAGATGTGGAGGTCACAGTAGCTTAGCAAGACAGTTTTAATGCCTCTTGGAAGAGTGGTGGAGGTCGCAGTGGATTAAAAAGACAATATCAATGCCCCTTGAAAGAGTGGTGTAGTTTACAGTGGAATAAAAAGACAATATCAATGCCCCGTGAAAGAGACGTGGATGTCACAGTAACTTAACACGACGGTTTTAATGTCCTTTCTAAGAGAGGTGAAAGTCGCAGTGGAATAAAAAGACAATATCAATGCCCCTATGAAGAGTGCTGGAGGTTACAGTGGAATAAAAAACAATATCAAAGTCCCTTGCAAGAGCTGTGGAGTTGAGAGTGGTTTAAATTGACGGTCTTAATGCCCCTTGGAAGAGACGTGGAGGTCACAGTAGATTAACAAGACTGCTTTAATGCCCCTTGGAAGAGTGGTGGAGGTCGAAGTGGATTAAAAAGACAATCTCTATGCTCCTTGAAGGAGTGATTGAAGTCTCAGTGGTATAAAAAGACAATATCAATGCACCTTGGAAGAGTGTTGGAGGTTCCAGTGGAATAAAAAGACAATATCAATGCCCTGTGGAAGAGAAATGGAGGTCACAGTAGCTTAACAAGACGGTTTTAATGCCCCTTGGGAAAGTGGTGGAGGTCGCAGTGGAATAAAAAGACAATATCAATGCCCCTTGGAAGAGTGGTGGAGGATACAGTGGAATAAAAAGACAATATCAATGCCCCTTGGAAGATCTGTGGAGTTCAGATTGGTTTAACCATACGGTTTTAATGCCCCTTGGAAGAGACGTGGAGGTCACAGTAGCTTAACAAGACGGTTTTAATGCCACATGGAAGAGTGGTGGAGGTTGCAATGGATTAAAAAGACAATATGAATGCCATGAGGAAGAGTGGTGGAGGTCGCAGTGGAATAAAAAGACAATATCAGTGCACGGAGGAAGAGACCTGGAGGTCACAGTGGCTTAACAAGATGGTTTTAATGCCCTTTGGAAGAATGGTGGAGGTCGCAGTGTATTAAAAAGACAATATCAATGCCCTTTGCAAGAGTGGTGGAGGTCGCAGTGGAATAAAAATACAATATCAATGCCCCTTGGTAGCATGGTGGAGGTTACAGTGGAATTCAAAGACAATATCAATGCCCCGTGGAAGAGATGTGCAGGTCACTGTAGCATAACAAGACAGTTTTAATGCCCCTTGGAAGAATGGTGGAGGTCACAGTGGAATAAAAAAACACTGTCATTGCCCCTTGGAAGAGTGGTGGAGGTTAGAGTGGAATAAAAGGACAATACCAATGCCCCTTGGAAGAGCTGTGGAGTTCAGAGTTGTTTAACCAAACGGTTTTAATGCCCCTTGGAAAAGTGGTGGAGGTCGCAGTGGAATAAAAAGACAATATCAATGCCCCTTGGAAGAGTGGTGGAGGATACAGTGGAATAAAAAGACAATATCAATGCCCCTTGGAAGATCTGTGGAGTTCAGATTGGTTTAACCATACGGTTTTAATGCCCCTTGGAAGAGACGAGGAGGTCACAGTAGCTTAACAAGACGGTTTTAATGCCACATGGAAGAGTGGTGGAGGTTGCAATGGATTAAAAAGACAATATGAATGCCATGAGGAAGAGTGGTGGAGGTCGCAGTGGAATAAAAAGACAATATCAGTGCACGGAGGAAAAGACCTGGAGGTCACAGTGGCTTAACAAGATGGTTTTAATGCCCTTTGGAAGAGTGGTGGAGGTCGCAGTGTATTAAAAAGACAATATCAATGCCCTTTGCAAGAGTGGTGGAGGTCGCAGTGTAATAAAAAAACACTGTCATTGCCCCTTGGAAGAGTGGTGGAGGTTAGAGTGGAATAAAAAGACTATACCAATGCCCCTTGGAAGAGCTGTGGAGTTCAGAGTTGTTTAACCAGACGGTTTTAATGCCCATTGGAAGTGATGTGGAGGTCACAGTAGCTTAAAAAGACGATTTTAATGACCCTTGGAAAAGTGGTGGAGGTCGCAGTGGATTAAAAAGACAATATCAATGCCCCTTGGAAGAGGGGTGGAGGTGGCAGTGGAATAAAAAGACGATATCAATGCCCCTTGGAAGAATGATGGAGGTCGCAGTGGAATAAAAAGACAATGTCAATGCCCCTTGGAAGAGTGGTGGAGGTTACAGTGGAATAAAAAGACAATATCAATGCCCCTTGGAAAAGTTGCGGAGTTCAGAGTGGTTTAACCAGATGGTTTTATTGCCCCTTGGAAGAGACGTGGAGGTCACAGTAGATTAACAAGACGGTTTTAATGCCCCTTGGAAAAGGGGTGGAGGTCACAGTGGATTAAAAAGACAATATCAATGACCCGTGGAAGACACATGGAGGTCACAGTAGCTTAACAAGACAGTTTTAATGCCCCTTGGAAGAGTGGTGGTGGTCGCATTGGAATAAAAAGACAATATCAATCCCCCTTGAAAGAATGGTGGAGGTTACATTGAAATAAAAAGACAATATCAACGCCTCTTGAAAGAGCTATGGAGTTCAGAGTGGTTTAACCACATGGTTTTAATTCCCCTTGGAAGAGTGGTGGAGGTCGCAGTGCATTAAAAAGACAATATCAATACCCCTTGGAAGAATGGTGGAGGTTACAGTGGAATAAAAAAGACAATATCAATGCCCCTTGGAAGAGCTGTGGAGTTCAGAGTGGTTTAACCAGATGGTTTTAATGCCCCTTGGAAGAGATGTGGAGGTCACAGTAGCTTAACAAGACTATTTTAATGCCTCTTGGAAGAGTGGTGAAGGTCGCAGTGGATTAAAAAGACAATATAAATGCCCCTTAGAAGAGAGGTGGAAGTCGCAGTGGAATAAAAAGACAATATCAATACCCCTTGGAAGAGTGGTGGACGATACAGTGGAATAAAAAGACAATATCAATGCCCAGTGGAATAGACATGGACGTTACAGTAGCTAAACAAGATGTTTTTAATGCACCTTGGGAGAGTGGTGGAAGTCGTAGTGGAATGAAAAGACAATATCAATGCCCTGTGAAAGAGACGTGGAGGTCACAGAAGCTTAACAAGACGGTTTTAATGCCCCTTGGAAGAGGGTTGGAAGTTGGAGTTTAATAAAAAGACAATATCAATGCCCCTTGGAAGAGTGCTGGAGGTTACATTGGAATAAAAAAACAATATCAATGCCCCTTGCAAGAGCTGTGGAGTTCAGAGTGGTTTAAATTGACGGTTTTAATGCCCCTTGGAAGGGACGTGGAGGTGACAGTAGCTTAACAAAACTGTTTTAATGCCCCTTGGAAGAGTGGTGGAGGTCGCAATGGATTAAAAAGACAATATGAATGCCCCTTGGAAGAGTGGTGGTGGTCGCAGTGGAATAAAAAGACAATATCAATGCCCCTTGGAAGAGTGGTGGAGGATACAATTGAATGAAAAGACAATATCAATGCCCCTTGGAAGAGTGATTGAGGTTACAGTGGAATAAAAAGACAATATCAATGCCCCTTGGAACAGTGGTGGAGGTTACAGTATAATAAAAAGACAATATCAATGCCACGTGGAAGAGACGTGGAGGTCACAGTAGCTTAACAAGATGGTTTTAATGCCTCTTGGAAGAGTGGTGGAGGTCGCAGTGGATTAAAAAGACAATATGAATGCCCCTTGGAAGAGTGGTGGAGGTCGCAGTGGAATAAAAAGACAATATCAATGCCCCTTGGAAGAATGGTGGAGGTTACAGTGGAATAAAAAGACAAGAATATTGCCCCTTGGAAGAGCTGTGGAGTTCAGAGTGGTAAAACCAAACGGTTTTAATGCTCCTTGGAAGAGACGTGGAGGTCACAGTAACTTAACAAGATGGTTTTAATGCCCCTTGGAAGAGTGGTGGAGGTCGCAGTGGAATAAAAAAAACAATATCAATGCCCCTTGGAAGATTGGTAGAGGTTAGAGTGGAATAAAAAGACAATGCAAATGCCCCTTGGAAGAGCTGTGGAGTTCAGAGTGGTTTAACCAGATGGTTTTAATGCCCGTTGGAAGAGAAATCGACGTCACAGTAGCATAACAAGACGGTTTTAATGCCCCTGGTAAGAGTGGTGGGGCTCGCAGTGGATTAAAAAGACAATATCAATGCCCCTTGGAAGAGTGGTGGAGGTCGCAGTGGAATAAAAAGACAATATCAATGCCCCGTGGAAGGGACGTGGAGGTCACAGTAGCTTAACAAGATGGTTTTAATGCCCCTTGGAAGAGTGGTGGAGGTTGCAGCGGATTAAAAAGACAATAACAATGCCCACTGGAAGAGTGGTGGAGGTCGCAGTGGAATAAAAAGACAAAATCAATGCCCCTTGGAAGAGAGGTGGAGGTTACAGTGGAAGAAAAAGACAATATCAATGCCCCTTGGAAGAGCTGTGGAGTTCAGAGCAGTTTAACCAGACGGTTTTAATGCCCCTTGGAAGAGACGTGGAGGTCACAGTAGCTTAACAAGACTGGTTTAATGCCTCTTGGAAGAGTGGTGGAGGTCGCAGTGGATTAAAAAGACAAAATCAATGCCCCTTAGAAGAGAGCTGGAAGTCGCAGTGGAATAAAAAGACAATGTCAATGCCACTTGGAAGAGTGGTGGAGGTTACAGAGGAATAAAAAGACAATATCAATGCCCCGTGGAATAGACATGGACGTGACAGTAGCTTAACTAGACTGCTTTAATGCCCCTTGGAAGAGTGGTGGAGGTTGCAGTGGATTAAAAAGACAATATCAATGCCCATTGGAAGAGTGGTAGAGGTCGCAGTGGAATAAAAAGACAAAATCAATGTCCCTTGGAAGAGTGGTGGAGGTTAGAGTGTAATAAAAAGACAATATCAATGACCCATGGAAGAGTTGTGGAGGTCACTGTAGCTTAACAAGATGGTTTTAATGCCCCTTGGAAGAGTGGTGGAGTTCGCAGTGGAATAAATAGACAATGTCAATGCCCATTGGAAGAGGGGTGGGGGTTAGAGTGGAATAAAAAGACAATACCAGTGCTACTTGGAAGAGCTGTGGAGTTCAGAGTGGTTTAAATTGACGGTTTTAATGCCACTTTGAAGAGAGGTGGAGGTCACAGTGGGTTAAAAAGACAATATCAATGCCCCTTTGTAGAGTGGTGGAGGTCGCAGTGGATTAAAAAGACAATATCAATGCCCCTTGGAAGAGTGGTGAAGGTCGCAGTGGAATAAAAAGACAATATCAATGCCCCGTGGAAGGGACGTGGAGGTCACAGTAGCTTCTCAAGACGGTTTTAATGCCCCTTGGAAGAGAGGTGGAGGTCGCAGTTGATTAAATAGACAATATCAATGCCCCTTGGAAGAGTGGTGGAGGTCGAAGTTGAATAAAAAGACAATATCAATGCCGCTTGGAAGAGTGGTGGATGTTACAGTCGAATAAAATGACAATATCATTGCCTCTTGTAAGAGCTGTGGAGTTCAGAGTGTTTAACCAGACGGTTTTAATGCCCCTTGGAAGAGACGTGGAGGTCGCAGTAGCTAAACAAAATGGTTTTAATGCTTCTTGGAAGAGTGATGGAGGTAGCAGTGGATTAAAAAGACAAAATCAATGCCCCTTGGAAGAGTGGTGGAGGTTACAGTGGAATAAAAAGTCAATATCAATGCCTCTTGCAAGAGCTGTGGAGTTCAGAGTTGTTTAAATTGACGGTTTTAATGCCCCTTGGAAGAGACGTGGAGGTCACAGTAGCTTAACAAGATGGTTTTAATGCCCCTTGGAAGAGTGGTGGAGGTTACAGTGGAATAAAAAGACAATATCAATGCCCCTTGGAAAATTGGTGGAGGTTACAGTGGAATAAAAAGACAATATCAATGACCCTTGGAAGAGTGGTGGAGGTCGCAGTGGAATAAAAAGACAATATTAATGCCCCTTGGAAGAGTGGTGGAGGTCGCAGTAAAACAAAAATACAATATCAATGCCTCTTGGAAGAGTGGTGGAGGTTACAGTGGAATAAAAAGACAATATCAATGCCCTTTGGAAGAGCTGTGGAGTTCACAGTGGTTTAACCAGAAGATTTTAAGGCACCGTGGAATAGACGTGGAGGTCACAGTAGCTAAATAAGACGGTTTTAATGCTTCTTGGAAGAGAGATGGAGGTTGAAGTGGATTAAAAAGACAAAATCAATGCCCCTTGGAAGAGTGGTGGAGGTTACAGTGGAATAAAAAGACAATATCAATGCCGCTTGGAAGAGTGGTGGATGTTACAGTCGAATAAAAAGACAATATCAATGCCTCTTGTAAGAGCTGTGGAGTTCAGAGTGTTTAACCAGACGCTTTTAATGCCCCTTGGAAGAGACGAGGAGGTCACAGTAGCTTAACAAGACTGTTTTAATGCCCCTTGGAAGAGTGGTGTAGATCGTTGTGGATTTAAAAGATAATATCAATGCCCCTTAGAAGATTGGTGGAGGTCGCAGTGGAATTAAAAGACAATATCAATGCCCCTTGGAAGATTGGTGGAGGTTACAGTGGAATAAAAAGACAATATCAATGCCCCTTGGAAGAGTGGTGGAGGTTACAGTGGAATAAAAGACAATATCAATGCACTGTGTAAGAAAGTTGGAGGTCACAGTAGCTTAACAAGATGGTTTTAATGCCCCTTGGAAGAGTTGTGGACGTTGCAGAGGAATAAAAAGACAATATCAATGCACTTGGAAGAGTGCAGAAGGTTACAATGGAGTAAAAAGACATTGTCAATGCCCCTTGGAAGAGCAGTGGAGCTCGGAGCGGTTTAACCAGACTGTTTTAATTCCCCTTGGAAGAGACTTGGAAGTCACAGTAGCTTAATAAGACGGTTTTAATGCCCCTTGGAAGAGTGGTGGAGGTCGCAATGGAATAGAAAGGCAATATCAATGACCTGTGGAAGGGACGTGGAGGTCACAGTAGCATAACAAGACGGTTTTAATGCCCATTGGAAGAGTGATGGAGGTCGCAGTGGATAAAAAAGACAATATCAAAGCCCCTTGAAAGAGTGGTGGAGGTCGCAGTGGAAAACAGAGACAATATCAATGCCCCTTGGAATAGTGGTGGAGGTTACAGTCGAATAAAAAGACAATATCAATGCCTCTTGGAAGAGCTGTGGAGTACAGAGTGGTTGAACCAGACGGTTTAATGCCCCTTGGAAGAGACGTGGAGGTCACAATAGCTTATCAAAACTGTTTTAATGCCCCTTGGAAGAGTGGTGGAGGTCGCAGTGGATTAAAAAGACAATATCAATGACCCTTAGAAAAGTGGTGGAGGTCGCAGTGGAATAAAAAGAGAATATCAATTCACCTTGGAAGAGATGTGTAGGTCGCAGTGGAATAAAAAGACAATATCAGTGCCTCGTGGAAGAGACTTGGAGGTCACAGTAGCTTAACAAGATGGTTTTAATGCCCCTTGGAAGAGAGGAGGAGGTCGCTGTGGAATAAAAAGACAATATCAATGCCCCTTGGAAGAGTGGTGGAGGTTACAGTAGAATAAAAAGACAATATCAATGACCCTTGGAAGAGTGGTGGAGGTCGCAGTGGAATAAAAAGACAATATTAATGCCCCTTGGAAGAGTGGTGGAGGTCGCAGTAAAATAAATAGACATAATCAATGCCCCTTGGAAGAGTGTTGGAGGTTACAGTGGAATAAAAAGACATTATCAATGCCCCTTGGAAGAGCTGTGGAGTACACAGTGGTTTAACCAGAAGGTTTTAAGGCGCCGTGCAATAGACGTGGAGGTCACAGTAGCTAAACAAGATAGTTTTAATGCTTCTTGGAAGAGTGATGGAGGTCGCAGTGGATTAAAAAGACAAAATCAATGGCCAATGGAAGAGTGGTGGAGGTTACAGTGGAATAAAAAGACAATATCAATGCCTCTTGCAAGACCTGTGGAGTTCAGAGTGGTTTAAATTGACGGTTTTAATGCTCCTTGGAAGAGACTTGGAGGTCACAGTATCTTAAGAAGACGGTTTTAATCCCTTTGGAAGAGTGATGGAGGTTACAGTCGAATAAAAAGAAAATGTCAATGCCTCTTGGAAGAGCTGTGGAGTACAGAGTGGTTGAACCAGACGGTTTAATGCCTCTTGGAAGAGACGTGGAGGTCACAGTAGCTTATCAAGACTGTTTTAATGCCCCTTGGAAGAGTGGTGGAGGTCGCAGTGGATTAAAAAGACAATATCAATGCCCCTTAGAAAAGTGGTGGAGGTCGCAGTGGAATAAAAAGACAATATCAATTCCCCTTGGAAGAGATGTGTAGGTCGCAGTGGAATAAAAAGACAAAATCAGTGCCTCGTGGAAGAGACTTGGAGGTCACAGTAGCTTAACAAGATGGTTTTAATGCCCCTTGGAAGAGAGGTGGAGGTCGCTGTGGAATAAAAAGACAATATCAATGCCCCTTGGAAAAGTGTTGGAGGTTACAGTGGAATAAAAAGACAATATCAATGACCCTTGGAAGAGTGGCGGAGGTCGCAGTGGAGTAAAAAAACAATATTAATGCCCCTTGGAAGACTGGTGGAGGTCGCAGTAAAATAAAAGGACATAATCAATGCCCCTTGGAAGAGTGTTGGAGGTTACAGTGGAATAAAAAGACATTATCAATGCCCCTTGGAAGAGCTGTGGAGTACACAGTGGTTTAACCAGAAGGTTTTAAGGCGCCGTGGAATAGACGTGGAGGTCACAGTAGCTAAACAAGATGGTTTTAATGCTTCTTGGAAGAGTGATGGAGGTCGCAGTGGATTAAAAAGACAAAATCAATGCCCCTTGGAAGAGTGGTGGAGGTGACAGTGGAATAAAAAGACAATATCAATGCCTCTTTCAAGAGCTGTGGAGTTCAGAGTGGCTTAAATTGACGGTTTTAATGCCCCTTGGAAGAGACGTGGAGGTCCCATAATCTTAAGAAGACGGTTTTAATGCCCCTTCGAAGAGTGATGGAGGTTGCAGTCGAATAAAAAGAAAATGTCAATGCCTCTTGGAAGAGCTGTGGAGTTCAGAGTGGTTTAAGCAGACGATTTTAATGCCCCTTGGAAGAGACGTGGAGGTCACAGTAGCTTATGAAGACTGTTTTAATGCCCCTTGGAAGAGTGGTGGAGGTCGCAGTGGATTAAAAAGACAATATCAATGCCCTTTAGAAGAGTGGTGGAGGTCGCAGTGGAATAAAAAGACAATATCAATTCCACTTGGAAGAGATGTGGAGTTCACAGAGGTTTAATCAGAAGGTTTTAAGGCACCGTGGAATAGACGTGGAGGTCACAGAAGCTAAACAAGATGGTTTTAATGCTTCTTGGAAGAGTGATGGAGGTCACAGTGGATTAAAAAGACAAAATCAATGCACCTTGGAAGAGTGGTGGAGGTTACAGTGGAAAAAAAAGACAATATCAATGTTCCTTGGAAGAGGGGTGAAGGTCGCAGTGGAATAAAAATAGAATATCAATGCCCCTTGGAAGAGACGTGGAGGTCACAGTAGCTTATCAAGACTGTTTTAATGCCTCTTGGAAGAGTGGTGGAGGTCGCAGTGGATTAAAAAGACAATATCAATGCCCCTTGGAAGAGTGGTGGAGGTTGGAGCAGAATAAAAAGACAATATCAATGCCCCGTGGAAGGGACGTGGAGGTCACAGTAGCTTAATAATACGGTTTTAATGCCAATTGGAAGAGTGCTGGAGGTCGCAGTGGAATCAAAAGACTATCAAATCCCCTTGGAAGAGTGGTGGAGGTCGCAGTGGAAAAAAAAGACAATATCAATGACCCGTGGAAGGGACGTGGAGGTCATAGCGGCTTAACAAGATGGTTTTAATGCCCCTTGGAAGAGTGGTGGGGGTCGCAGTGGATTAAAAAGACTATCAAATCCCCTTGGAAGAGTGGTGGAGGTTACAGTTGAATAAAATATCAATGCCTCTTGGAAGAGCTGTGGAGTTGAGAGTGGTTTAACCATGCGGTTTTATTGCCCCTTGGAAGAGACGTGGAGGTCACAGAAGCTTATGAAGACTGTTTTAAAGCCCCTTGGAGGAGTTTTAGAGGTCGCAGTAGAATAAAAAGACAATATCAATGCCCCTTGGAAGAGTGGTGGAGGATACAGTGGAATAAAAAGACAATATCAATGCCCCTTGGAAGAGTGGTGGAGTTTACAATGGAATAAAAAGACAATATCAATGTCCCTTGGAAGAATGGTGGAGGTTACAGTGGAATAAAAAGACAATATCAATGCCCCTTGGAAGAGTGGTGGAGGTTCCAATTAAATAAAAAGACAATATCAATGCCCCTTGGAAGAGTGGTGGAGGTCGCAGTAAAATAAAAAGACAATATCAATGCCCCTTGGAAGAGCTGTGGAGTTTACAGTGGATTAACCAGAAAGTTTTAATGCGCCGTGGAATAGACATGGAGGTCACAGTAGCTTAAGAACACGGTTTCAATGCTTCTTGGAAGAGTGATGGAGGTCGCAGTGGATTAAAAAGACAATATCAATGCCCCTTGGAAGAGTAGTGGAGGTTACAATGGAATAAAAAGACAATATCAATGCACTTGGAAGAGTGCAGAAGGTTACAATGGAATAAAAAGACAATGTCAATGCCCCTTGGAAGAGCTGTGGAGCTCAGAGCGGTTTAACCAGACGGTTTTAATGCCCCTTGGAAGAGTGGTGGAGGTCACAGTGGAATAAAAATACAATATCAATACCCCTTAAAAGAGTGGTGGAATTACAGTGAAATAAGAAGACAATATCAATGCCTCTTGGAAGAGCTGTGGAGTACAGAGTGGTTTAACCAAAAGGTTTTAGTGCCCCTTGGAAGAGACGTGGAGGTCACAGTAGCTTAACAAGACGGTTTTAATGCCCCTTGGAAGAGTGGTGGAGGTCGCAGTGGATTAAAAAGACAATATCAATGAGCCTTGGAAGAGTGGTGGAGGTCGCAGTCGAATAAAAAGACGATATCAATGCCCCTCGAAGAGTGGTGGAGGTTACAGTGGAATAAAAAGACAATAACAATGCCCCGTGGAAGAGACGTGGCCATCACAGTAGCTTAACAAGACGGTTTTAATGCCCCTTGGCAGAGTGGTGGAGGTCGCAGTGGAATAAAAGACAATATCAATGCCCTTTAGAAGAGTGGCGGAGGTCGCAGTGGAATAAAAAGACAATATCAATGCCCCTTGGAAGAGTGGTGGAGGTCGCAGTGGAATATCCTCACTGGTTCATGCTCTGCATAACTTCTCTGCTTGCTGTGTCTGTTGTAATCTAATGCTCTGCTTTGCTGATTCACCTCACTGGTTCATGCTCTGCATAACTTCTCTGCTTGCTGTGTCTGCTGTAATCTAATGCTCTGCTTTGCTGATTCACCTCACTGGTACATGCTTTGCATAACTTCTCTGCTTTATGTGTCCCACTCCATTCAATACCCACATATGTCTGTCCCTTCCCCACTATAGATCTTATCTGATTTTTAGAGGTGCTAAACTGCAGAGACTAGAGTCCTAGCTCTGTGTTTGATCACCCAGACATCTCCTGGTGAGACGACCAGCTGCTAATTTAGGCATATGCAGCTCCCACAATGCCCTTCACCTGGTAGTTTAATGTGCCCTATATATTTAGAAGCTCTGTAAGGGGTGCACTTGTGCTGGGGTGTGCACTTGTCTTTTTGTGCAAAGTGGCTTCGGAGATAAGTGGCAGTTATTTCAGAGGCAGTTAGTCAGGGCAGGAGTCAGGTAACCAACACTTTGACCACTTACTCTCTTTTAACTATGTTTCTGTTAGCTCTCACTTTTTCCTCTATAGTCCTCCACTCTCTAGTAACCCCTCAAAACCTACACCTAGTAAGAAACTCTTCATCTCTCCCTCCATCCTCCCCATTCATCTCACCTCCTCCTCCAAATTATTCCTAAACATTCAATTCTGGATCTCCAAACACAGACAGCCACCTCATGCTCTCTCTTGCTCCCACCTGCTAACACTTTCTCTGCTCCTCCTCACTGCTGGAGATATCAGTCCAAATCCTGGTCCTCCACACCATATCCCCACAGTTACTTCTTCCTCCTATCCACGACCTTCCACAAACTGTCGCAACCTTTCTAAGCTCATACCCATCCAACCATTCCCCACTCCCTTAGTTGCTCTAACAGGAGCTCTATGAAACGCTCGCTCTGTCTGCAACAAACTTTCCTTCATCCACGATCTTTTCATTACAAACAAACTTTCCTTCCTCGCCATCACTGAAACCTGGCTCACCCCCTCTGACACAGCCTCCCCAGCTGCACTTTCATATGGCGGATTCCACCTTTCCCACACCCCCCGCCCCAAAGGCAAACATGGCGGAGGCGTAGGTTTTCTCCTATCAGAACACTGCGCTTTCACCCAAATCCCACTGCCACCCTCTGTTACACTCCCCTCTTTTGAGGTGCACTGAGTGCGCATCTATTCCCCCTCCAACCTCCAACTGGCAGTCGTTTACCGACCCCCAGGGCAAGCCACCACCTTCTTAGACCACTTCACCACCTGGCTGCTCAACTTCCTCTCCACTGACATCCCCACTATCATAATGGGTGACTTCAACATCCCCATTAACACTTCCCACTCGTCTGTCTCTAAGTTCCTATCTCTCACTTCCTCCTTCGGACTCACTCAATGGTCTTCCACACCCACCCACAAAGATAGCCACACACTGGACCTCATCTTCACCCGCCTCTGTTCCCTATCTAACCACTCTAACTCACCTCTCCCTCTCTCTGATCACAGCCTACTTACATTCTCTTCTCTCCCCTCCCCGGGGCAACAATCCCCACTCCACAAACTTGCTTACCCTCGCAGAAATCTCAAACACCTTGACTTACACTCACTCACTGAATCCCTCCTCCCTCTTACAGACATAAATTCCATACACGATGCAGACGTTGCTGCTGCTTCATAAAACACCACAATAGCTGCAGCTCTAGACTCGATCGCCCCTCTCACACACACCACATCTCGCACATTCAACAGGCAACCCTGGCACACTAAACTTACTAAAGAACTGTGCCGGGCCTCCAGGGTTGCGGAGCGGAGATGGAAAAGTTCTCACTCCATCGAGCACTTCATCGCATTCAAGCAATCCCTCACTAATTTCAAGTCCGCACTCACTACAGCAAAACAAACCTACTTCTCATCTCTCATATCATCCGTATCTCACAACCCTAAACATCTATTTAACACTTTAAACTCTCTCCTTCGTCCCCCAGCACCTCCTTCCTCTTCTCTCATCTCAGCCGACGACTTTGCCTCATTCTTCAAACAGAAGATTGACACCATCAGACAAAACTTTTGCCTAAAGTCCACACAACCCCTCCTCATATCTATTCAACCCTCCTCCTCCAAACCCCACTTCTCCACCATTACAGAAGGTCAAGTCTCCTCTTTACTCTCCAAATCACACCTCACCACCTGCGAACTTGACCCAATCCCATCCCACATCATCACTAACCTTACCACAGTCTTCATCCCAACCCTAACCCACCTCGTCAATCTGTCACTAACAACCGGTGTCTTCCCCTCATGTTTCAAACATGCCGCAATCACACCCATCCTCAAAAAGCCCTCCCTTCACCCTTCCTCTCTGACTAGCTACCGCCCCATATCACTCCTCCCCTTTGCCTCAAAACTACTAGAACAACATGTCCACTTTGAACTGTCCTCCCACCTCTCCTCCTGCTCCCTCTTCGACCGCCTGCAATCTGGCTTCCGACCGCATCACTCGACTGAAACTGACCTGACCAAAGTCACCAATGACCTACTAAATGCCAAATCCAAGCGACACTACTCCATCTTCCTCCTTCTGAGCCTGTCATCCGCCTTTGACACAGTGGACCATTAACTTTTACTCCAGATTCTCTCATCTCTTTGCATCACGGACTTGGCTCTATCTTGGATCTCCTCATATTTAACAGACAGGACATTCAGCGTCTCCCACTCACGCACCACCTCCTCATCTCGCCTCCTATCTGTCGGTGTCCCCCAAGGTTCAGTTCTAGGACCTCTGCTCTTCTCCATCTACACCTTTGGCCTGGGACAGCTCATAGAGTCTCACGGTTTTCAGTATCACCTCTATGCTGACGACACACAGATCTACCTCTCTGGACCCGATATCTCCTCCCTACTAACCAAAATCCCACAATGTCTGTCCGCCATGTCATCCTTCTTCTCTGACAGATTTCTAAAGCTCAACATGGATAAAACAGAGTTCATCATCTTTCCACTCTCTCATTCACATCCCCAATCTGACCTAGCCATCAACGTCAATGGCTGTTCACTCTCCCCAGTCCCACAAGCTCGCTGCCTTGGAGTAACCCTGGACTCTGATCTCTCCTTCAAGCCACATATCCAAGCCCTTTCCACTTCCTGCCGACTCCAACTCATAAACATCTCCCGGATCCGTGCATTCCTCAGCAAAGACTCTGCAAAGACACTAGTGCATGCCCTCATCATATCCCGCCTCGACTACTGCAACCTCTTGCTCCGTGGCCTCCCTTACAACACTCTTGCGCCTCTCCAATCTATCCTAAACTCTGCTGCTCGACTAATTCACCTGTCCCCCCTCTATTCCCCGGCCTCTCCTCTCTGTCAATCTCTTCACTGGCTCCCCATTGCCCAGAGAATCCAGTACAAAACTCTAACCATGGCATGCAAAGCCATCCACAACATGTCTTCCCCATACATCTGTGACCTAGTCTCCCAGTACTTACCTGCACGCAACCTCCGATCCTCACAAGATCTCCTTCTCTACTCCCCTCTTATCTCCTCCTCCCACAATCGTATACAAGATTTCTCCCGTGCATCCCCCCTACTCTGAAACTCTTTACCCCAACACATCAGACTCTTCCCGTCCATGGAAACCTTCAAACGAAACCTGAAGACCCACCTCTTCCGACAAGCCTACAACCTGCAGTAACCACTGCCGCACGACCAGCTCTACCCTCACCTAATGTATCCTCACCCATCCCTTCTAGAATGTGAGCCCTCGCGGGCAGGGTCCTCGCTCCTCCTGTACCAGTCGCTGACTCGTTTTGTTACGATTATGTAAATGCTTTTGTTATGTATATCCCTATCACATGTAAAGCGCCATGGAATAAATGGCGCTATAATAATAAATAATAATAATAATAATATTATTAATAAAAAGACAATATCAATTCCCATAGGAAAAGTGGTGGACGTTACAGTGGAATAAAAAGACAATATCAATGCCTCTTTAAAGAGCTATGGAGTTCAGAGTGTTTTAACCAGATGGTTTTAATGCCCCTTGGAAGAGTGGTGGAGATCGCAGTGCATTAAAAAGACAATATCAATACCCCTTGGAAGAATGGTGGAGGTTACAGTGGAATAAAAAAGACAATATCAATGCCCCTTGGAAGAGCTGTGGAGTTCAGAGTGGTTTAACCAGATGGTTTTAATTCCCCTTGTAAAAGATGTGGAGGTCACAGTAGCTTAACAAGACCGTTTTAATGCCTCTTGGAAGAGTGGTGGAGGACCCAGTGGATTAAAAAGACAACATCAATGCCCCTTAGAAGAGAGGTGGAAGTCGCAGTGGAATAAAAAGAAATTATCAATACCCCTTGGAAGAGTGGTGGAGGATTCAGTGGTATAAAAAGACAATATCAATGCACCGTGGAATAGACATGGACGTTACAGTAGCTAAACAAAATGTTTTTAATGCACCTTGGGAGAGTTGTGGAAGTCGTAGTGGAATAAAAAGACAATATCAATGCCCCTTGCAAGAGCTGTGGAGTTCAAAGTGGTTTAAATTTACGATTTTAATGCACCTTGGAAGAGACGTGGAGGTCACAGTACCTTAACAGTACGGTTTTAATGCCCCTTGGAAGAGTGGTGGAGGTCGCAGTGGATTAAAAAGACAATATCAATGCTTCTTTTAAGAGTGGTGGATGTTCCAGTGGAATTAAAAGACAATACCAATGCCCTGTGGAAGAGACGTGGAGGTCACAGTAGCTTAACAAGATGGTTTTAATGCCCCTTGGAGGACTGGTGAAGGTCGCAGTGGAATAAAAAGACAATATCAATGCCCCTTGGAAGAGTGGTGGAGGTTACAGTGGAATAAAAAGACAATAATAATGCCCCTTAGAAGAGTTGTGGAGTACAGAGTGGAATAACCAGACGGTTTTAACGCCCCTTGGATGAGACGTGGTGGTCACAGTAACTTATCAAGATGGTTTTATTGCCCCCTGGCAGAGTGGTGGAGGTCGCAGAGGAGTAAAAAAACAATATCAATGCCCCTTGGAAGATTGGTGGAGGTTACAGTTGAATAAAAAGACAATATCAATGCCCCTTCGAAGGCACGTAGAGGTCAGAGTAGCTTAACAAGATGGTTTTAATGCCCCTTGGAGAGGGGTGGAGTTCGCAGTGGACTAAAAAGACAATATCAATGCCCCTTGTAAGAGTGGTGGAGGTCGCAGTGGAATAAAAAGACAATGTCAATGCCCCTTGTGTTATGATCTGCTATAAGCACTAAGGAAAGAAAGGATATCTGTCCCTACAATAGAACTAAGCTAGATCCCTACGATGTAACGCGGAACCTGATCCTGCGATCAGACCCGCTAAAGTCCTCGGCTTGTCTGTACGAAGACCTATAGATGCAAGGGAGGGATCCCTACAAGAACTAGGGACTGGGATAAAGTTGGGCACCTCCTAGCAGAAATTGTAGCAGTAAAAGACAAACACACAACATAGAACATAAAGGTCCGAACACCTAGCTAAACTGACTGAGATAGGTAACTAAGCACCAGGCTAACTTAAGAGCAGAAATTACAATGAAGTCCAGCAAGGCCAGGAGGGCGGAGAAGGATTAAATAGGCAAACAAGGTCATGTGACCAGCAAGATAGAAAAAACCTAACAGGAGAGTTCTAACAGTACCCCCTCTTCTATGAGGATCCTCCGGATCCCCTAGGCCCAGGCTTATCAGGAAACCTCTTGTGAAATGCTCTGACAAGTCTGGAAGCAGAAATATCATCCGCCCTCACCCATGAGTTATCCTCGGGTCCGAAACCTTTCCAAGTGACGAGATACTGCAAACTCCCTCTATACCGTCTAGAATTTAGGATGCGGGAAATTTCGTATTCCCCGTCCTCCACCACCGGAGGAACAGTGGCAGAGACGTCTCCATCTGACACATAAGCTCTTTTCAACAGAGAAACATGAAACACCGGATTAATCTTCCAGGAGGTAGGAACCTCCAACCTAACAGCAGATTGGTTAACTACCTGAAGCACCTTAAAGGGCCCTACAAACTTGGGACCCAATTTTTTAGAAGGAATCCTCAACCGCAGATTCTTAGCGGACAACCATACCATGTCACCAATAGCAAACAAAACCTCTTGCCGTTTCCTATCAAAGTACCTCTTAGATTTTTTGTTAGCCTCCTGAAGATTACCATTCACATCCGTCCAAACTCTCTCCAAGTCACCGGAAAAACTCTCCTCCTCAGGCACAGCCGATACCAATTTGGAGAATGACCCAAAAGACGGATGTCTCCCAGAACAACCAAAAAAAGGCGAACAACCAGCAGAAGAGGATGTATGGTTGTTAAGAGCAAACTCAGCAAGTGGCAGAAACTCAGACCACCCCTCCTGATTGTCTGCCACAAAACAACTCAAGAACTGCTCAACATCCTGATTCTTCCTTTCTGTCTGGCCATTAGACTCAGGATGATATCCGGATGAAAACGACAAATGAACTCCCAACCTGTCACAAAAAGCACGCCAAAAACGAGCCACTAACTGAGGTCCCCTATCCGAAACAATGTCAGTAGGAACGTCATGTAGTCTGACAATTTCCTTGACAAAGGCCTTAGCGAGTGTCTTAGCGCAGGGCAGTTTGATGAAAGGAACCAAGTGACACATCTTGCTAAAACGGTCCACGACCACCCAGATGACTGTGAAACCCTCAGAGGGGGGAAGGTCAGTAATAAAGTCCATAGCCAGATGTGTCCAAGGTGCACTAGGAACCTCCAGAGGGCAAAGCAACCCCGCTGCAGGAGTATGTGAAGACTTTGATCTAGCACACACCGTACATTGATGCACCCACTTAATGACTTCCTTCTGCCATCCAGGCCACCAAAAACTGCGACCCACAAGTCTCTTGGTCTCATAAATTCCTGGATGACCTGCCAACCGAGACTCATGACACTCAACAAACAAATCTCTCCTAAAGGTCCTAGGCACAAACAACCTCCCATGGGGAGTGTTAGATGGGGCATTCTCCTGTGCTTTAAGAATCTCATCTTCCAAAACGGAGTCCAATGCAGCAATCACAACACCTTCTTGTAAAATGCTCCCCTCCTCCTCAGCACCGACCATGGGAGAAAAGCTGCGAGACAAAGCATCAGCTTTAACATTCTTGGTACCCGGGATGTAAGTAACGGAAAAATTAAACCGCGAGAAAAAAAGTGCCCACCTAGCCTGACGGGCATTCAAGCTCTTGGTAGCATCAAGATAGATCAGATTTTTATGATCAGTGAAAACGTGAATGGGAAATTCAGCACCTTCCAAGAAATTACGCCAGTGTTCAAATGCGAATTTAATAGCCAGCAATTCCCGATTACCAATATCATAATTAAGTTCAGTCTCAGAAAATTTTTTGGAAAAAAAAGCACAGGGATGTACTCCATCCTTGTTTTTCTGAGACAACCCCGCCCGACCCCCACCGAAGAAGCATCAACCTCAACCAAAAACGGCTTAGTCACATCAGGCTGCATAAGGATGGGAGCAGAGCTGAACCTCTCCTTTAGAAACACAAAAGCTTCAATGGCCTCAGTAGTCCACTGAACCGCATTAGCACCTTTCCTGGTGAGATCGGTCAGTGGTTTGACAATAATAGAAAAATTTTTAAAGAATTTTCTGTAATAATTGGCGAAACCCAAAAACCTCTGTATCGATTTCAAACCAATAGGCCTAGGCCATTCCTGAACTGCCTGAACCTTCACAGGGTCCATCTCAAAGCCCTCGCTGGAGATAATGTAGCCCAAAAAACTAATTCTCTGTACAGCAAACTCACATTTCTCCAGCTTAGCAAAAAGCGAATTGTCAATTAATAACTGTAATACCTCACGTACGCTCCGCCAATGAGACTCCAGATCAAGCGAATAAATCAAAATGTCATCCAAATACACAACCACATTTTTGCCGATCAAAGGTCTAAGGATGTCATTAATAAGATTCTGAAAAAATGCTGGAGCATTGGTAAAACCAAAAGGCATAACCAGGTTCTCAAAATGACCCACAGGAGTGTTAAAAGCAGTCTTCCATTCATCACCCTCCTTCATGCACAACAAATTGTATGCCCCCCGGAGATCAATTTTAGAGAACCACTTGGCCCCCACTAACTGGTTAAACAAATCAGGAATCAATGGCAGTGGGTAAGGATTGCGTACAGTAATTTTATTAATCTCACGAAAATCCAGACAAGGACGTAAACCGCCGTCCTTTTTTTTAACAAAAAAAAATCCAACAGCCACAGGAGACTTGGAAAGCCTAATGTGACCGGCGGCCAAGCTTGTCTGTATGTATTCCTCCAAAGCCTTTCTCTCAGGAATAGTAAGATTAAATGAACGACTTTTAGGAAGAGTGGCTCCAGGGACAAATTCAATGGTACAATCATAGTCTCTATGGGGAGGCAATATTTGTGACTCCTCCTCAGAAAAAACTCTCCAAAAATCCTGAATAGGTACAGGTAATTCCCCTTTTTTCACCGCAGCAATACGCCCGTTACAACACTTGTCATAACACTTAGGACTCCAGAACTTAATTTCATTGGTAGACCAATCCAGTACAGGATTGTGCAATTTTAACCAGGGTAACCCCAAAATTACTGGAGAAAGCAAATTATTTAATACCACCAAATCCAAATTTTCTTTGTAAATGCCATTAATAGTGAGGGGAAATTCACAGACCTTGTGAGTAACACTCTTCAAGGGGGAGCCATCGACAGAAACCACAGCAATAGGGGATGACAAAGATTTGGGTTTTAATTTAAGTTTTTCCAAGAATCCCCCATCAATCACATTCAGAGTAGAACCACAATCCACAAATATCCGAAATTCAATTAATTCTTCCTGAGCAGCAGTAGTAGCAGAAAGAAATACCCCCTTAGAATTTAAACAGGCAATACGGGCGTAACTGACCTTTTTTTTTTCTTTGTTCATACGAAGCACACAGTTCTTAATAAAATGGTCAGATTTCCCGCAATAAAAGCACAAACCTTCAGAAGATCTGCGGTCTTTTTCATGAGAGCGGGGTGCCATCGCCCCAATCTCCATCGGCTCTCCAATGTCAGTACAGACCCTCTCAAAACTCGAGCTGACATGGCAGAGGATTTACTTTCATTAACCCTTGCACGCAGTCTCCTGTCCACCCGTATAGCTAATTGCATAGCCTCCTGCAAGTTTCCAGGTGTGGGATAAGCAATCAGCAAATCCTTAACCCTTTCACCTAGCCCTACAAGAAACAAACTTTTCAAAGCTGAATCGTTCCACCCCACCTGGGCAGACCACCGACGGAAGTGAGAACAATATTTTTCCACATTACCTGATCCCTGCCCCAAATGTCTTAATTCAGTCTCAGCTGATGAGACATGATCAGGATCATCATACAACAAACCCAAAGCATAAAAAAAACTATCCACTGATCTAAAGCATGGATCACTAGGTTGGAGAGAAAAGGCCCATCCCTGAGGTTCTTTGCGCAAAAGTGACATTATGAACCCTATGCGCTGTGATTCATCACCAGAGGATCTGGGTCTCAAACGAAAATACAATAAAAGCATTTTTAAAGGAAAAAATTGCTGTTGATCACCAAAGAATAAATCAGGCAAACGTACCTTAGGCTCCACAAAATGTGCTCCAGAACAGCTACTCACGTGTTGTTGGAGCTCGGCAACCTCCAGAGAGAGCCCCTGCAGGCGTTGAGCCAAATCCTGAACCGACACCATGATGGAAACTGGAAGTCTTTCCTTAGAGATATTTTTGGGCTGGACTTACTGTTATGATCTGCTACAAGCACTAAGGAAAGAAAGGATATCTGTCCCTACAATAGAACTAAGCTAGATCCCTACGATGTAACGGGGAACCTGATCCTGCGATCAGACCCGCTAAAGTCCTCGGCTTGTCAGTACGAAGACCTATAGATGCAAGGGAGGGATCCCTACAAGAACTAGGGACTGGGATAAAGTTGGGCACCTCCTAGCAGAAATTGTAGCAGTAAAAGACAAACACACAACATAGAAAATAAAGGTCCGAAGACCTAGCAAAACTGACTGAGAAAGGTAACTAAGCACCAGGCTAACTTAAGAGTAGAAATTACAATAAGTCCAGCAAGGCCAGGATGGCGGAGCAGTATTAAATAGGCAAACAAGGTCATGTGACCAGCAAGATAGAAAAAACCTAACAAGAGAGTTCTAACACCTTGGAAGAGTGGTGGAGGTTAGAGTGGAACAAAAAGACAATACAAATGCCCCTTGGAAGAGCTGTGGAGTTCAGAGTGGTTTAACCAGATGGTTTTAATGCCCCTTGGAAGAGACTTCGATGTCACAGTAGCTTAACAAGACCGTTTTAATGCCCCTTGGAAGAGTGGTGGAGGTCGCAGTGGATTAAAAAGACAATATCAATGCCCATTGGAAGAGTGGTTAAGGTCGCAGTGGAATAAAAAGACAAAATCAATGCCCCTTGGAAGAGTTTTGGAGGTTACAGTGGAAAAAAATATATATCAATGCCCCTTGGAAGAGCTGTGGAGCTCAGAGTGGTTTAACCAGACAATTTTAATGCCCATTGGAAGAGAAGTGAAGGTCACAGTAGCTTAACAAGACTGTTTTAATGCCCCTTGGAAGAGTGGTGGAGGTTGAAGTGGATTAAAAAGACAATGTCAATGCTCCTAGAAGAAGTGGTTGAAGTCTCAGTGGAATAAAAAGACAATATCAATGCCCCTTGGAAGTGTGTTGGAGGTTCCAGTGGAATAAAAAGACAATATCACTGCCCTGTGGAAGAGACATGGAGGTCACAGTAGCTTAACAAGACGGTTTGAATGCCCCTTGAAAGAGTGGTGTAGGTCGCAGTGGAATAAAAAGACAATATCAATGCCCCTTGGAAAAGTGGTGGAGGATACAGTGGAATAAAAAGACAATATCAATGCCCCTTGGAAGATCTGTGGAGATCAGATTGGTTTAACCATACGGTTTTAATGCCCCTTGGAAGAGACGTGGAGGTCACAGTAGCTTAACAAGACTGTTTTAATGCCACATGGAAGAGTGGTGGAGGTTGCAGTGGAATAAAAAGACAACATCAACGCTCCGTGGAAGAGACGTGGAGGTCACAGTAGCTTAGCAAGATGTTTTTAATGCCCTTTGGAAGAATGGTGGAGGTCTCAGTGGATTAAAAAGACAATATCAATGCCCTTTGGAAGAGTGGTGGAGGTCGCAGTGGAATAAAAATACAATATCAATGCACCTTGGTAGAGTGGTGGAGGTTACAGTGGAATTTAAAGACAATATCAATGCCCCGTGAAAAAGATGTGGAAATCACTGTAGCTTAACAAGACAGTTTTAATGCCCCTTGGAAGAATGGTGGAGGTCGCAGTGGAATAAAAAGACAATATCAATGCCCCTTGGAAGAGTGCTAGAGGTTACAGTGGAATAAAAAACAACATCAAAGCCCCTTACAAGAGCTGTGGAGTTGAGAGTGGTTTAAATTGATGGTTTTAATGCCCCTTGGAAGAGACGTGGAGGTCACAGTAGATTAACAAGACTGTTTTAATGCCCCTTTGAAGAGTGGTGCAGGTTAGAGTGGAATAAAAAGACAATACCAATGCCCCTTGGAAGAGCTGTGGAGTTCAGAGTAGTTTAACCAGACTGTTTTAATGCCCATTGGAAGAGACGTGGAGGTCACAGTAGCTTAAAAAGACGTTTTTAATGCTCCTTGGAAAAGTGGTGGAGGTCGCAGTGGATTAAAAAGACAATATCAATGCCCCTCGGAAGAGTGGTGGAGGTGGTAGTGGAATAAAAAGACAATATCAATGCCCCTTGGAAGAATGATGGAGGTCGCATTGGAATAAAAAGACAATGTCAATACCCCTTGGAAGAGTGGTGGAGGTTAGAGTGGAATAAAAAGACAATACCAATGCCCCTTGGAAGAGCTGTGGAGTTCAGAATGGTTTAACCAGATGGTTTTATTGCCCCTTGGAAGAGACGTGGAGGTCACAGTAGACAAACAAGTCGGTTTTAATGCCCCTTGGAAAAGTGGTGGAGGTCACAGTGGATTAAAAAGACAATATCAATGCCCCGTGGAAGACACGTGGAGGTCACAGTAGCTTAACAAGACAGTTTTAATGCCCCTTGGAAGAGTGGTGGAGTTCGCAGTGGAATGAAGAGACAATATCAATGCCCATTGAAAGAGTGGTGGAGGTTACAGTGAAATAAAAAGACAATATCAATGACTCTTGAAAGAGCTATGGAGTTCAGAGTGGTTTAACCAGATAGTTTTAATGCCCCTTGGAAGAGTGGTGGAGGTCGCAGTGCATTAAAAAGACAAAACCAATACCCCTTGGAAGAATGGTGGAGGTTGCAGTGGAATATAAAGACAATATCAATGCCCTTTGGAAGAGCTGTGGAGTTCAGAGTGGTTTAACCAGACGGTTTTAATACCCCTTGGAAGAGATGTGGAGGTCACAGTAGCTTAAAAAGTCTGTTTTAATGCCTCTTGGAAAAGTGGTGGAGGTCGCAGTGGATTAAAAAGACTATATCAATGCCCCTTAGAAGAGAGGTGGAAGTCGCAGTGGAATAAAAAGACAATATCAATACTCCTTGGAAGAGTAATGGAGGATACAGTGGAATAAAAAGACAATATCAATGCCCCTTGGAAGAGTGCTGGAGGTTACATTGGAATAAAAAGACAATATCAATGCCCCTTGCAAGAGCTGTGGAGTTCAGAGAGGTTTAAATTGACGGTTTTAATGCCCCGTGGAATAGACGTGGAGGTCAAAGTAGCTTAACAACACGGTTTTAATGGCTCTTGGAAGAGTGGTGGAGGTCGCAGTTGATTAAAAAGACAATATCAATGCCCCTTGGAAGAGTAGTGGAGGTCGCAGTGGAATAAAAAAACAATATCAATGCCCCTTGGAAGAGTGGTGGAGGTAACAGTGGATTAAAAAGACAATATCAATGCACCTTGGAAGAGCAGTGGAGTTCAGAGTAGTTAAACCAGACGGTTTTAATGCCCATTGGAAGTGACGTGGAGGTCACAGTAGCCTAAAAATACGTTTTTAATGCCCCTTGGAAAAGTGGTGGAGGTCGCAGTGGATTAAAAAGACAATATCAATGCCCCTTGGAAGAGTGGTGGAGGTGGAAGTGGAATAAAAAGACAATATCAAAGCCCCTTGGATGCATGGTGTAGTTTACAGTGGAATAAAAAGACAATATCAATGCCCCGTGAAAGAGTCGTGGATGTCACAGTGGCTTAACAAGACGGTTTTAATGTCCCTTGGAAGAGAGGTGAAAGTCACAGTGGAATAACAAGACAATATCAATGCCCCTTGGAAGAGTGCTGGACGTTACAGTGGAATAAAAAACAATATCAAAGCCCCTTGCAAGAGCTGTGGAGCTGAGAGTGGTTTAAATTGATGGTTATAATGCCCCTTGGAAATGATGTGGTGGTCACAGTAGATTAACAAGACTATTTTAATGCCCCTTGGAAGAGTGGTGGAGGTCGAAGTGGATTAAAAAGACAATGTCAATGCTCCTTGAAGGAGTGGTTGAAGTCTCAGTGGAATAAAAAGGCAATATCAATGCACCTTGGAAGAGTGTTGGACGTTCCAGTGGAATAAAAAGACAATATCAATGCCCTGTGGAAGAGACATGGAGGTCACAGTAGCTTAATAAGACGATTTAAATGCCCGTTGGAAGAGTGGTGGAGGTCGCAGTGGAATAAAAAGACAATATCAATGCCCCTTGGAAGAGCGGTGGAGGATACAGTGGAATAAAAAGACAATATCAATGCCCCTTGGAAGATCTGTGGAGATCAGATTGGTTTAAGCATACGGTTTTAACGCCTCTTGGAAGAGATGTGGAGGTCACAGTAGCTTAACAAGACCGTTTTAATGCCACATGGAAGAGTGTTGGAGGTTGCAGTGGATTAAAAAGACAATATCAATGCCCCGAGGAAGAGTGGTGGAGGTTGCAGTGGAATAAAAAGACAATATCAATGCCTCGTGGAAGAAACGTGGAGGTCACAGTAGCTTATCAAGATGGTTTTATTGCTCGTTGGAAGAGTGGTGGAGGTCACAGTGGATTCAAAAGACAATATCAATGCCCTTTTGAAGAGTGGTGGAGGTTGCAGTGGAATAAAAATACAATATCAATGCCCCTTGTTAGAATGGTGGAGGTTACAGTGGAATTTAAAGACAATATCAATGCCCCATGTAAGAGATGTGGAGGTCACTGTAGCTTAACAAGACAGTGTTAATGCTCCTTGGAAGAATGGTGGAGGTTGCAGTGGAATAAAAAGACAATACCAATGCCCCTTGGAAGAGCTGTGGAGTTCAGAGTGGTTTAACCAGACGGTTTTAATGCCCATTGGAAGTGACGTGGAGGTCACAGTAGCTTAAAAAGACGTTTTTAATGCCCCTTGGAAAAGTGGTGGAGGTCGCAGTGGATTAAAAAGACAATATCAATGCCACTTGGAAGAGTGGTGGAGGTGGCAGTGTAATAAAAAGACAATATCAATGCCCCTTGGAAGAATGATGGAGGTTGCAGTGGAATAAAAAGAAAATGTCAATGCCCCTTTGAAGAGTGGTGGAGGTTAGAGTGGAATAAAAAGACAATACCAATGCCCCTTGGAAGAGCTGTGGAGTTCAGAGTGGTTTAGCCAGATGGTTTTATTGCCCCTTGGAAGAGACGTGGAGGTCACAGTATATTAACAAGACGGTTTTAATGCCCCTTGGAAAAATTGTGGAGGTCGCAGTGGATTAAAAAGACAATATCAATACCACTTGGTAAAGTGGTGAAGGTCTAAGTGGAATAAAAAGACAATATTAATGCCCCTTGGAAGAGAGGTGGAGTATACAGTGGAATAAAAAGACAATATTAATGCCCCGTGAAAGAGACATGGAGGTCACAGTAGCTTAACAAGACGGTTTTAATGCCCCTTGGAAGAGAGGTGGAAGTCGTAGTGGAATAAAAATACAATATCAATGCCCCTTGAAAGAGTGCTGTAGGTTACAGTGGAGTAAAAAGACAATATCAATTCCTCTTGCAAGAGCTGTGGAGTTCAGAGTGGCTTAAATTGACGGTTTTAATGTACCTTGGAAGAGACGTGGAGGTCACAGTAGCTTAACAATACGGTTTTAATGCCCCTTGGAAGAGTGATGGAGGTCGCAGTGGATTAAAAAGACAATATCAATGCCACTTGGAAGAGTGGTGAAGGTCGCAGTGGAATAAAAAGACAATATCAATGCCCATTGGAAGAGACTTGGAGGTCACAGTAGCTTAACAAGACGGTTTTAAAGCCCCTTGGAAGAGAGGTGGATGTTGCAGTAGAATAAAAAGACAATATCAATGCCCCTTGGAAGAGTGCTGGAGGTTACATTGGAAAAAAATGACAATATTAATGCCCCTTGCAAGAGCTGTGGAGTTCAAAGTGGTTTAAATTAACGATTTTAATGCTCCTTGGAAGGGACGTGGAGGTGACTGTAGCTTAACAAGACGGTTTTAATGCCCCTTGGAAGAGTGGTGGAGGTCGCAGTGGATTAAAAACACAATATGAATGCCCCTTGGAAGAGTGGTGGAGGTCGCAGTGGAATAAAAAGACAATATCAATGCCCCTTGGAAGAGTGATGGAGGTTACAGTTGAATAAAAAGACAATATCAATGCCCTTTGGAAGAGTGATGGAGGTTACAGTGGAATAAAAAGACAATATCAATGCCCCTTGGAACAGTGGTGGAGGTTACAGTTAAATAAAAAGACAATATCAATGCCCCGAGGAAAAGATGTGGAAGTCACAATGGCTTAACAAGATGGTTTTAATGCCCCTTGGAACAGTGGTGTAGGTCGCAGTGGATTAAAAAGACAATATCAATGTTTCTTGGAAGACTGGTGGAGGTCGCAGTGGAATAAAAAGACATTATCAATGCTCCTTGGAAGAGTGGTGGAGGTCGCAGTGGAATAAAAAAACAATATCAATGCCCCTTGGACGAGTGGTGGAGGTTAGAGTGGAATAAAAAGACAATTTCAATGCCCCGTGGAAGAGACGTGGAGGTCACAGTAGCTTAAGAAGACGGTTTTAATGCATCTTGGAGGACTGGTGGAGGAGGTCACAGTGGAATAAAAAGACAATATTAAAGCCCCTTGGAAGAGTGGGGGAGGTTATAGTGGAATAAAAAGACAATAATAATGCCCCTTGGAAGAGCTGTGGAGTTCAGAGAGGTATAACGAGATGGTTTTAACGCTCCTTGGAAGAGACGTGGAGGTCACAGTAACTTAACAGCACGGTTTTAATGCCCCTTGGAAGAGTGGTTGACGTTGCAGTGGAATAAAAAAACAATATCAATGCCCCTTGGAAGATTGGTGGAGGTTACAGTGGAATAAAAAGACAATATCAATGCCCCGTGGAAGAGATGTGGAGGTCACTGTAGCTTAACAATATGGTTTTAATGCCCCTTGGACGAGTGGTGGAGGTCGCAGTGGAATAAAAAGACAATGTCAATGCCCCTTGGAAGAGTGGTGGAGGTTAGGGTGGAATAAACAGACAATACAAATGCCCATTGGAAGAGCTGTGGAGTTCAGAGTGGTTTAACAAGATGGTTTTAATGCCCCTTGAAAGAGAAGTCGGCGTCAAAGTAGCATAACAAGACGGTTTTATTGCCCCTTGGAAGAGTGGTGGAGTTCGCAGTGGAATAAAAAGACAAAATCAGTGCCCCTTGGAATAGTGGTGGAGGTTACAGTGGAATAAAAAGAAAATTTCAATGTCCCTTCGAAGAGCTGTGGAGTTCACAGTGGTTTAACCAGATGGTTTTATTGCCCATTGGAAGAGACGTGGAGGTCACAGTAGCTTAACAAGACTGTTTTAATGCCCCTTGGAAGAGTGGTGGAGGTCGCAGTGGATTAAAAAGACAATATCAATGCCCCTTAGAAGAGAGGTGGAAGTCGCAGTGGAAAAAAAAGACAATGTCAATGCCACTTGGAAGAGTGGTGGAGGTTACAGTTGAATAAAAAGATAATATCAATGCCCCGTGGAATAGATATGGACTTGACAGTAGCTTAACAAGACGGCTTTAATGCCCCTTGGAAGAGTGGTGGAGGTTGCAGTGGATTGAAAAGACAATATCAATGCCCATTGGAAGAGTGGTAGAGGTCGCAGTGGAATAAAAAGACAAAATCAATGCCCCTTGGAAGAGTGGTGGAGGTTACAGTGGAGTAAAAAGACAATATCAATGGCCCATGGAAGAGTTGTGGAGGTCTCTGTAGCTTAACAAGAAGGTCTTAATGCCCCTTGGAAGAGTGGTGGAGGTCGCAGTGGAATTAATAGACAATGTCAATGCCTCTTGGAATAGTGGTAGAGGTTAGAGTGGAATAAAAAGACAATACCAGTGCTCCTTGGAAGAGCTGTGTAGTTCAGAGTGGTTTAAATTGACGGTTTTAATGCCCCTTGGAAGAGACGTGGAGGTCACAGTGGATTAAAAAGGCAATATCAATGCCCCTTGCAAGAGTGGTGGAGGTCGCAGTGGATTAAAAATACAATATCAATGCCACTTGGAAGAGTGGTGGAGGTCGCAGTGGAATAAAAAGACAATATCAATGCCACGTGGAAGGGACGTGGAGGTCACAGTAGCTTCACAAGACGGTTTTAATGCCCGTTGGAAGAGTGGTGGAGGTTGCAGTGGATTAAAAAGACAATAACAATGCCACTTGGAAGAGTGGTGAAGGTCCCAGTGGAATAAAAAGACAATATGAATGCCCCTTGGAAGAGTGGTGGAGGTTACAGTGGAATAAAAAGACAATATCAATGCCCCGTGAAAGAGACGTGAAGGTCACAGTAGCTTAACAAGACGGTTTTAATGCCCCTTGGAAGAGAGGTGGAAGTTGAAGTGGAATAAAAAGACAATATCAATGCCCCTTGGAATAGTGCTGGAGGTTACATTGGAAAAAAAGACAATATCAATGCCCCTTGCAAGAGCTGTGGAGCTCAGAGTGGTTTAAATTGACGGTTTTAATGCCCCTTGGAAGGGACGTGGAGGTGACAGGAGCTTAACAAGACGGTTTTAATGCCCCCTTGTAAAAGTGGTGGAGGTCGCAGTTGATTAAAAAGACAATATGAATGCCCCTTGGAAGAGTGGTGGAGGTTGCAGTGGAATAAAAAGACAATATCAATGCCCCTTGGAAGAGTGGTGAAGGTTACAGTTGAATAAAAAGACAATATCAATGCCCCTTGGAAGAGTGATGGAGGTTACAGTGGAATAAAAAGACAATATCAATGCCCCTTGGAACAATAGTGGAGGTTACAGTTAAAAGAAAGACAATATCAATGCCCCGTGGAAGAGATGTGGAGATCACAATAGCTTAACAAGACGTATTTAATGGCCCTTGGAAGAGTGGTGGAGGTCGCAGTGGATTAAAAAGACAATATCAATGTGCCTTGGAAGAGTGGTGGAGGTCGCAGTGGGATAAAAAGACAATATAAATGCCCCTTGGACGAGTGGTGGAGGTTACAGTGGAATAAAAAGACAATTTCAATGCCCCGTGGAAGAGACGTGGAGGTCACAGTAGCTCATCAAGATGGTTTTAATGCCTCTTGGATTACTGGTGGAGGTCTCAGTGGAATAAAATGACAATATCAATGCCCCTTGGAAGAGTGGTGGAGGTTACAGTGGAATAAAAAGACAATAATAATGCCCCTTGGAAAAGCTGTGGAGCTCAGAGTGTTATAACCAGACGGTTTTAATGATCCTCGGAAGAGACGTGGAGGTCACAGTAACTTAACAAGACGGTTTTAATGCCCCTTGGAAGAGTGGTGGAGGTCGAAGTTGATTAAAAAGAAAAGGTCAATGCTCCTTGAAGGAGTGGTTGAAGTCTCAGTGGAATAAAAAGACAATATCAATGCACCTTGGAAGAGTGTTGGAGGTTCCAGTGGAATAAAAAGACAATATCAATGCCCTGTGGAAGAGACATGGAGGTCACAGTAGCTTAACAAGACTGTTTTAATGCACCTTTGAAAAGTGGTGGAGGTCGCAGTGGATTAAAAAGACAATATCAATGCCCCTTGGAAGAGGGGTGTAGGTGGCAGTGGAATAAAAAGACAATATCAATGCCCCTTGGAAGAATGATGGAGGTCGCAGTGCAATAAAAAGACAATATCAATGCCCCTTGGTAGAGTGGTGGACGATACAGTGGAATTTAAGTACAATGTCAATGCCCCTTGGAAGAGTGGTGGAGGATAGAGTGGAATAAAAAGACAATACCAATACCCTTGAAAGAGCTGTGGAGTTCAGAGTGGTTTAACCAGATGGTTTTATTGCCCCTTGGAAGAGACTTGGAGGTCACAGTAGATTAACAAGACAGTTTTAATGCCCCTTGGAAAAGTGGTGGAGGTCACAGTGGATTAAAAATACAATTTCAATGCCCCACGGAAGACAAGTGGAGGTCACAGTAGCTTAACAAGACAGTTTTAATGCACCTTTGAAGAGTGGTGGAGGTCGCAGTGGAATAAAAAGACAATATCAATGCCCCTTGGAAGAGTGGTGGAGGTTACAGTGGAATAAAAAGACAATATCAATGCCCCTTGGAAGTTCTGTGGAGTTCAGATTGGTTTAACCATACGGTTTTAATGCCCCTTGGAAGAGACATGGAGGTCACAGTAGCTTAAATAGATGGTTTTAATGCCACATGGAAGAGTGGTGGAGGTTGCAGTGGATTAAAAAGACAATATCAATGCCCCGAGGAAGAGTGGTGGAGGTCGCAGTGGAATAAAAAGACAATATCAATGCAACGTGGAGGAGACGTGGAGGTCACAGTAGCTTAAGAAGATGGTTTTAATGCCCTTTGGAAGAGTGGTAGAGGTCGCAGTGGATTAAAAAGACAATATCAATGACCCTTGGAAGAGTGGTGGAGGTCGCATTGGAATAAAAAGACAATGTCAATGCCCCTTGAAAGAGTGGTGGAGGTTAGAGTGGAATAAAAAGACAATACAAATGCCCCTTGGAAGTGCTGTTGAGATCATAGTGGTTTAACCAGATGGTTTTAATGCCCCTTGGAAGAGAAGTCGACGTCACAGTAGCATAACAAGACGGTTTTAATGACCCTTGGAAGAGTGTTGGAGTTCACAGTGAGTTAAAAAGACAATATCAATGCCCCTTGGAAGAGTGGTGGAGGTGGCAGTGGAATAAAAAGACAATATCAATGCCCCGTGGAAGGGACGTGGAGGTCACAGTAGCTTAACAAGACAGTTTTAATGCCCTTTGGAAGAGTGGTGGAGGTTGCAGGCGATTAAAAAGACAATAACAATGCCCATTGGAAGAGTGGTGGAGGTCGCAGTGGAATAAAAAGACAAAATCAGTGCCACTTGGAAGAGTGGTGGAGGTTACAGTGGAATAAAAAGACAATATAAATGCCCCTTGTTAGAGCTGTGGAGTTCAGAGTGGTTTAACCAGACGGTTTTAATGCCCCTTGGAAGAGACGTGGAGGTCATAATAGCTTAACAAGACTGTTTTAATGCCCCTTGGAAGAGTGGTGGAGCTTGCAGTGGATTAAAAAGACAATATCAATGCCCCTTAGAAGAGAGGTAGAAGTCGCAGTGGAATAAAAATAGAATGTCAATGCCACTTGGAAGAGTGGTGGAGGTTACAGTGGAATAAAAAGACAATATCAATGCCCCGCGGAATAGACATGGACGTGACAGTAGCTTAACAAGACGGCTTTATTGCCCCTTGGAAGAGTGGTGGAGGTTGCAGTGGATTAAAAAGACAATATCAATACCCATTGGAAGAGTGGTAGAGGTCGCAGTGTAATAAAAAGACCAATCAATGCCCCTTGGAAGAGTGGTGGAGGTTACAGTGGAATAAAAAGACAATATCAATGCCCCATGGAAGAGTGGTGGAGGTTAGAGTGGAATAAAAAGACAATACCAGTGCTCCTTCGAAGAACTGTAGAGTTCAGAGTGGTTTAAATTGACGATTTTAATGCCCCTTTGAAGAGACGTGGGGGTCACAGTGGATTAAAAAGAAGGTCTTCATTCCCCTTGGAAGAGTGGTGGAGGTCGCAGTGGAATAAATAGACAAGTCAATGCCCCTTGGAAGAGTGGTGGAGGTTAGAGTGGAATAAAAAGACAATACCAGTGCTCCTTGGAAGAACTGTGGAGTTCAGAGTGGTTTAAATTGCCGGTTTTAATGCTCCATTGGAAGAGACGTGGAGGTCACAGTGGATTAAAAAGACAATATCAATGCCCCTTGGAAGAGTGGAGGAGGTCGCACTGGATTAAAAAGACAATATCAATGCCTGTTGGAAGAGTGGTGGAGGTCGCAGTGGAATAAAAAGACAATATCAATGCCCCTTGGACGAGTGGTGGAGATTACAGTGGAATAAAAAGACAATTTCAATGTCCCATGGAAGAGACGTGGAGGTCACAGTAGCTTATCAAGACGGTTTTAATGCCTCTTGGAGGACTGGTGGAGGTCTCAGTGAAATAAAATGACAATATCAATGCCCCTTGGAAGAGTGGTGGAGGTTACAGTGGAATAAAAAGACAATAATAATGCCCCTTGGAAGAGCTGTGTAGTTCAGAGTGGTATAACCCCATGGTTTTAACGATCCTTGGAAGAGACGTGGAGGTCACAGTAACTTAACAAGACGGTTTTAATGCCCCTTGGAAGAGTGGTGGAGGTCGAAGTGGATTAAAAAGACAATGTCAATGCTCCTTGAAGGAGTGGTTGAAGTCTCAGTGGAATAAAAAGACAATATCAATGCACCTTGGAAGAGTGTTGGAGGTTCCAGTGGAATAAAAAGACAATATCAATGCCCTGTGGAAGAGACATGGAGGTCACAGTAGCTTAACAAGATGGTTTTAATGCACCTTTGAAGAGTGGTGGAGGTCGCAGTGGAATAAAAAGACAATATCAATGCCCCTTGGAAGAGTGATGGAGGTTACAGTGGAATAAAAAGACAATATCAATGCCCCTTGAAAGTTCTGTGGAGTTCAGATTGGTTTAACCATACGGTTTTAATGAACCTTGGATGAGACGTGGAGGTCACAGTAGCTTAACAAGATATTTTTAATGCCACATGGAAGAGTGGTTGAGGTTGCAGTGGATTAAAAAGACAATATCAATGCCCCGAGGAAGAGTGGTGGAGGTCGCAGTGGAATAAAAAGACAATATCAATGCCCCGTGGAAGAGACGTGGAGGTCACAGTAGCTTAAAAAGATGGTTTTAATGCCCTTTGGAAGAGTGGTGGAGGTCGCAGTGGATTAAAAAGACAATATCAATGCCTGTTGGAAGAGTGGTGGAGGTCGCAGTGGAATAAAAAGACAATATCAATGCCCCTTGGACGAGTGGTGGAGATTACAGTGGAATAAAAAGACAATTTCAATGTCCCATGGAAGAGACGTGGAGGTCACAGTAGCTTTTCAAGACGGTTTTAATGCCTCTTGGAGGACTGGTGGAGGTCTCAGTGAAATAAAATGACAATATCAATGCCCCTTGGAAGAGTGGTGGAGGTTACAGTGGAATAAAAAGACAATAATAATGCCCCTTGGAAGAGCTGTGGAGTTCAGAGTGGTATAACCCCATGGTTTTAACGATCCTTGGAAGAGACGTGGAGGTCACAGTAACTTAACAAGACGGTTTTAATGCCCCTTGGAAGAGTGGTGGAGGTCGAAGTGGATTAAAAAGACAATGTCAATGCTCCTTGAAGGAGTGGTTGAAGTCTCAGTGGAATAAAAAGACAATATCAATGCACCTTGGAAGAGTGTTGGAGGTTCCAGTGGAATAAAAAGACAATATCAATGCCCTGTGGAAGAGACATGGAGGTCACAGTAGCTTAACAAGATGGTTTTAATGCACCTTTGAAGAGTGGTGGAGGTCGCAGTGGAATAAAAAGACAATATCAATGCCCCTTGGAAGAGTGATGGAGGTTACAGTGGAATAAAAAGACAATATCAATGCCCCTTGAAAGTTCTGTGGAGTTCAGATTGGTTTAACCATACGGTTTTAATGAACCTTGGATGAGACGTGGAGGTCACAGTAGCTTAACAAGATATTTTTAATGCCACATGGAAGAGTGGTTGAGGTTGCAGTGGATTAAAAAGACAATATCAATGCCCCGAGGAAGAGTGGTGGAGGTCGCAGTGGAATAAAAAGACAATATCAATGCCCCGTGGAAGAGACGTGGAGGTCACAGTAGCTTAAAAAGATGGTTTTAATGCCCTTTGGAAGAGTGGTGGAGGTCGCAGTGGATTAAAAAGACAATATCAATGCCCATTGGAAAGTGGTGGAGGTCGCAGTGGTATAAAAATACAATATCAATGCCCCTTGGTAGAGTGGTGGAGGTTACAGTGGAATTTAAATACAATATCAATGCCCCATGGAAGAAATGTGGAGGTCACTGTAGCTTAACAAGACAGTTTTAAAGTCCCTTGGAAGAATGGTGGAGGTCGCAGTGGAATAAAATGTCAATGCCCCTTGGAAGAGTGGTGGAGGTTAGAGTGGAATAAAAAGACAATACCAATGCCCCTTGGAAGAGCTGTGGAGTTCAGAGTGGTTTAACCAGACGGTTTTAATGCCCATTGGAAGTGACGTGGAGGTCACAGTTGCTTAAAAAGACGTTTTTAATGCCACTTGGAAAAGTGGTGGAGGTCGCAGTGGATTGAATAGACAATATCAATGCCCCTTGGAAGAGGGGTGGAGGTGGCAGTGGAATAAAAAGACAATATCAATGCCCCTTGGAAGAATGATGGAGGTCGCAGTGGAATAAAAAGACAATATCAATGACCCTTGGTAGAGTGGTGGAGGTTACAGTGGAATTTAAATACAATATCAATGCCCCGTGGAAGAGATGTGGAGGTCACTGTAGCTTAAGAAGACAGTTTTAATGCCCCTTGGAAGAATGGTGAAGGTCGCAGTGGATTAAAAAGACAATATCAATGCCCCTTGGAAGAATGATCGAGGTTAGAGTGGAATAAAAAGACAATACCAATGCCCCTTGAAAGAGCTCTGGAGGTCAGACTAGTTCAACCAGATGGTGTTAATGCGCCTTGGAAGAGACGTGGAGGTCACAGTAGCTTAACAAGACTGTTTTATTGCCTCTTGGAAGAGTGGTGGAGGTCGCAGTGGATTAAATAGACAATATCAATGCCCCGTGGAAGACACGTGGAGGTCACAGTAGCTTAACAAGACTGTTTTATTGCCTCTTGGAAGAGTGGTGGAGGACGCAGTGGATTAAAAAGACAATATCAATACCCCTTGGAAGAGTGGTGGAGGATACAGTGGAATAAAAAGACAAAATCAATGCCCCGTGGAATAGACATTGACGTTACAGTGGCTAAACGAGATGTTTTTAATGCACCTTGGGAGAGTGGTGGAAGTCGTAGTGGAATAAAAAGACTATTAATGCCCCTTAAAAGACTGCTGTAGGTTACAGTGGAGTAAAAAGACAATATCAAGGCCTCTTGCAAGAGCTGTGGAGTTCAGAGTGGTTTAAATTAACGGTTTTAATGCACCTTGGAAGAGAAGTGGAGGTCACAGTAGTTTAACAATACGGTTTTAATGCCCTTTGGAAGAGTGGTGGCGGTCACAGTGGATTAAAAAGACAATAACAATGCCACTTGGAAGAGTGGTGAAGGTCCCAGTGGAATAAAAAGACAATATGAATGCCCCTTGGAAGAGTGGTGGAGGTTACAGTGGAATAAAAAGACAATATCAATGCCCCGTGAAAGAGACATGGAGGTCACAGTAGCTTAACAAGACGGTTTTAATGCCCCTTGGAAGAGAGTTGGAAGTTGCAGTGGAATAAAAAGACAATATCAATGCCCCTTGGAAGACTGCTGGAGGTTACATTGGAAAAAAAAGACATTATCAATGCCCCTTGCAAGAGCTGTGGAGTTCAGAGTGGTTTAAATTGACTGTTTTAATGCCCCTTGGAAGGAACGTGGAGGTGACAGTAGCTTAACAAGACGGTTTTAATGCCCCTTGGAAAAGTAGTGGAGGTCGCAGTGGAGTAAAAAGAAAATATGAATGCCCCTTGGAAGAGTGGTGGAGGTTACAGTGGAATAAAAAGACAATATCAATGCCCTTTGGAAGAGTGTTGAAGGTTACAGTTGAATAAAAAGACAATATCAATGCCACTTGGAAGAGTGATGGAGGTTACAGCGGAATAAAAAGACAATATCAATGCCCCTTGGAACAGTGGTGGAGGTTACAGTTAAAGGAAAGACAATATCAATGCCCCGTGGAAGAGATGTGGAGGTCACAATAGATTAACAAGACGGTTTTAATGCCCCTTGGAAGAGTGATGAAGGTTACAGTTGAATAAAAAGACAATATCAATGCCACTTGGAAGAGTGATGGAGGTTACAGTGGAATAAAAAGACAATATCAATGCCCCTTGGAACAGTGGTGGAGGTTACAGTTAAAGGAAAGACAATATCAATGCCCCGTGGAAGAGATTTGGAGGTCACAGTAGCTTAACAAGACCGTTTTAATGCCTCTTGGAGGACTGGTGGAGGTCGCAGTGGAATAAAATGACAATATCAATGCCGCTTGGAAGAGTGGTGGAGGCTACAGTAGAATAAAAAGACAATAATAATGTCCCTTGGAAGAGCTGTGGAGTTCAGAGTGGTATAACCATACGGTTACGGTGACTTAGAGGTCACAGTAGCTTAACAAGATGGTTTTAATGCCCCTTGGAAGAGTGGTGGAGGTCGCAGTGGAATAAAAAAACAACATCAATGCCCCGTGGAAGAGATGTGGAGGTCACTGTAGCTTAACAATATGGTTTTAATGCCCCTTGGAAGAGTGGTGGAGGTCGCAGTGGAATAAAAAGACAATGTCAATGCCCCTTGGAAGAGTGGTGGAGGTTAGAGTGGAATAAAAAGATAATACAAATGCCCCTTGGAAGAGCTGTGGAGTTCAGAGTGGTTTAACCACATGGTTTTAATGCCCCTTGGAAGAGAAGTCGACGTCACAGTAGCATAAAAAGACGATTTTAATGACCCTTGGAAGAGTGGTGGAGTTCGCAGTGGATTAAAAAGACAATATCAATGCCCCTTGGAAGAGTGGTGGAGGTGGCAGTGGAATAAAAAGACAAAATCTATGCCCCTTGGAAGAGTGGTGGAGGTTACAGTGGAATAAAAAGACAATATAAATGCCCCTTGGTAGAGCTGTGGAGTTCAGAGTGGTTTAACCAGACGGTTTTAATGCCCCTTGGAAGAGACATGGAGGTCACAGTAGCTTAACAAGACTGTTTTAATGCCCCTTGGAAGAATGGTGGAGGTCACAGTGGATTAAAAAGACAATATCAATGCCCCTTAGAAGAGAGGTGGAGGTCGCAGTGGAATAAACAGACAATATCAATTACCCTTGCAAAAGATGTGGAGGTCGCAGTGGAATAAAAAGACAATATCAATGCCTCGTGGAAGAGACTTGGAGGTCACAGTAGCTTAACAAGATGGTTATAATGCCCCTTGGAAGAGAGGTGGAGGTCGCAGTGGAATAGAAAGACAATATCAATGCCCTTTGGAAGAGTGGTGGAGGTTACAGTGGAATAAAAAGACAATATCAATGACCCTTGGAAGAGTGGTGGAGGTCGCAGTGGAATAAAAAGACAATATTAATGCCCCTTGGAAGAGTGGTGGAGGTCGCAGTAAAATAAAAGACAATCTCAATGCCCCCTGGAAGAGTGGTGGAGGTTACAGTGGAATAAAATGACAATATCAATGCCCCTTGGAAGAGCTGTGGAGTTCACAGTGGTTTAAACAGAAGGTTTTAAGGCACCGTGGAATAGACGTGGAGTTCACTGTAGCTAAACAAGACGGTTTTAATGCTTCTTTGAAGAGTGATGGAGGTCGCAGTGGATTAAAAAGACAAAATCAATGCCCTTTGGAAGAGTGGTGGAGGTTACAGTGGAATAAAAAGACCATATCAATGCCTCTTGCAAGACCTGTGGAGTTCAGAGTGGTTTAAATTGCCGGTTTTAATGCACCTTGGAAGAGAAATTGAGGTCACAGTAGCTTAACAAGACGGTTTTAATGCCTCTTGGAAGAGTGGTGGAGGTTACAGTCAAATAAAAAGACAATATAAATGCCGCTTGGTAGAGCTGTGGAGTTCAGAGTGGTTTAACCAGACGGTTTTAATGCCCCTTGGAATAGACATGGACGTGACAGTAGCTTAACAATTCGGCTTTATTGCCCCTTGGAAGAGTGGTGGAGGTTGCAGTGGATTAAAAAGACAATATCAATGCCCATTGGAAGAGTAGTAGAGGTCGCAGTGGAATAAAAAGACCAAATCAATGCCCCTTGGAAGAGTGGTGGAGGTTACAGTGGAATAAAAAGACAATATCAATGCCCCATGAAAGAGTTGTGGAGGTCACTGTAGCTTAACAAGATGGTCTTAATTCCCCTTGGAAAAGTGGTGAAGGTCGCAGTGGAATAAATAGACAATGTCAATGCCCCTTGGAAGAGTGGTGGAGGTTAGAGTGGAATAAAAAGACAATACCAGTGCTCCTTGGAAGAACTGTGGAGTTCAGAGTGGTTTAAATTGACGGTTTTAATGCTCCCTTGGAAGAGACGTGGAGGTCACAGTGGATTAAAAAGACAATATCAATGCCCCTTGGAAGAGTGGTGGAGGTGGCAGTGGATTAAAAAGACAATATCAATCCCCTTGGATGAGTGGTGGAGGCTTGCAGAGGAATAAAAAGACTATATCAATGCCCCTTGGAAGATTGGTGGAGGTTACAGTGGAATAAAAAGACAATATCAATGGCCCTTGAAAGAGTGGTGGAGGTTACAGTGGAATAAAAAGACAATATCAATGCCCTGTGTAAGAAACTTGGAGGTCACAGTAGCTTAACAAGACGGTTTTAATGCCGTTTGGAAGAGTCGTGGACGTCGCATGAGGAATAAAAAGACAATATCAATGCACTTGGAAGAGTGCAGAAGGTTACAATGGAATAAAAAGACATTGTCAATGCCCCTTGGAAGAGCTGTGGAGCTCAGAGCGGTTTAACCAGAAGGTTTTAAAGCCCCTTGGAAGAGACTTGGAGTTCACAGTAGCTTAACAAGACGGTTTTAATGCCCATTGGAAGAGTGGTGGAGGTCGTAGTGGATAAAAAAGACAATATCAAAGCCCCTTGGAAGAGTGGTGGATGTCGCAGTGGAAAACAGAGCCAATATCAAAGCCGCTTGGAAGAGTGGTGGAGGTTACAGTCGAATAAAAAGACAATATCAATGCCTCTTGGAAGAGCTGTGGAGTTCAGAGTGGTTTAACCAGACGGTTTTAATGCCCCTTGGAAGAGACGTGGAGGTCACAGTAGCTTATCAAAACTGTTTTAATGCCCCTTGGAAGAGTGGTGGAGGTCGCAGTGGATTAAAAAGACAATATCAATGCCCCTTAGAAGAGTGGTGGAGGTCGCAGTGGAATAAAAGGACAATATCAATTCCACTTGGAAGAGATGTGGAGGTGGCAGTGGAATAAAAAGACAATATCACTTCCTCGTGGAAGAGACTTGGAGGTCACAGTAGCTTAACAAGATGGTTTTAATGACCCTTGGAAGAGAGGTGGAGGTCGCAGTAAAATAAAAAGACAATATCAATGCCCCTTTGAAGATTGGTGGAGGTTACAGTGGAATAAAAAGACAATATCAATGCCCCTTGGAAGAGCTGTGGAGTTGACAGTGGTTTTACCAGAAGATTTTAAGGCACCGTGGAATAGACGTGGAGGTCACAGTAGCTAAACAAGACGGTTTAATGCTTCTTGGAAGAGAGATGGAGGTCGCTGTGGAGTAAAAAGACAAAATCAATGCACCTTGGAAGAGTGGTGGAGGTTACAGTGGAATAAAAAGACAATATCAATGCCTCTTGCAAGAGCTGTGGAGTTCAGAGTGGTTTAAATTGGTGGTTTTAATGCCCCTTGGAAGAGACGTGGAGGTCATAGTAGCTTAAAAAGACGGTTTTAATGCCCCTTGGAAAAGTGGTGGAGGTCAAAGTGGATTAAAAAGACAATATAAATGCCCCTTGGAAGAGTGGTGTAGGTCACAGTGGAATAAAAAGACAATATCAATGCCCCTTGGAAGAGTACTGGAGGTCGCAGTGGAATAAAAAGATAATATCAATTTCCCTTGGAAGAGTGGTGGAGGTTACAGTGGAATGAAAAGACAATATCAATGCCCCTTAGAAGAGCTGTGGAGTTCAGAGAAGTTAAACCAGACTGTTTTAATGCCCCTTGGAAGTGACGTGGAGGTCACAGTAGCTTAACAAAACGATTTTAATGCCCCTTGGAAAAGTGGTGGAGGTCGCAGTGGATTAAACAGACAATATCAATGCCTCTTGGAAGAGTGGTGGAGGTCGCAGTGGAATAAAAAGACAATATCAATGCCCCTTGGAAGAGTGGTGGAGGTCGCAGTGGAATAAAAAGACAATATCAATGCCCTTTCTAATAGTGGTGAAGGTTACAATGGAATAAAAAGACAATATCAATGCCCCGAGAAAGAGACGTGGATGTCACAGTAGCTTAAGAAAACGGTTTTAATGCCCCTTGTAAGAGAGGTGGAAGTCGCAGTGTAATAAAAAGACAATATCAATGCCCCTTGCAAAAGATGTGGAGGTCGCAGTGGAATAAAAAGACAATATCAATGCCTCGTGGAAGAGACTTGGAGGTCACAGTAGCTTAACAAGATGGTTATAATGCCCCTTGGAAGAGAGGTGGAGGTCGCAGTGGAATAAAAAGACAATATCAATGCCCTTTGGAAGAGTGGTGGAGGTTACAGTGGAATAAAAAGACAATATCAATGACCCTTGGAAGAGTGGTGGAGGTCGCAGTGGAATAAAAAGACAATATTAATTCCCCTTGGAAGAGTGGTGGAGGTCGCAGTAAAATAAAAAGACAATATTAATGTCCCCTGGAAGAGTGGTGGAGGTTACAGTGGAATAAAATGACAATATCAATGCCCCTTGGAAGAGCTGTGGAGTTCACAGTGGTTTAAACAGAAGGTTTTAAGGCACCGTGGAATAGACGTGGAGTTCACTGTAGCTAAACAAGATGGTTTTAATGCTTCTTTGAAGAGTGATGGAGGTCGCAGTGGATTAAAAAGACAAAATCAATGCCCTTTGGAAGAGTGGTGGAGGTTACAGTGGCATAAAAAGACCATATCAATGCCTCTTGCAAGACCTGTGGAGTTCAGAGTGGTTTAAATTGCCGGTTTTAATGCACCTTGGAAGAGAAATTGAGGTCACAGTAGCTTAACAAGACGGTTTTAATGCCTCTTGGAAGAGTGGTGGAGGTTACAGTCAAATAAAAAGACAATATAAATGCCGCTTGGTAGAGCTGTGGAGTTCAGAGTGGTTTAACCAGACGGTTTTAATGCCCCTTGGAATAGACATGGACGTGACAGTAGCTTAACAAGACGGCTTTATTGCCCATTGGAAGAGTGGTGGAGGTTGCAGTGGATTAAAAAGACAATATCAATGCCCATTGGAAGAGTAGTAGAGGTCGCAGTGGAATAAAAAGACCAAATCAATGCCCCTTGGAAGAGTGGTGGAGGTTACAGTGGAATAAAAAGACAATATCAATGCCCCATGAAAGAGTTGTGGAGGTCACTGTAGCTTAACAAGATGGTCTTAATTCCCCTTGGAAAAGTGGTGAAGGTCGCAGTGGAATAAATAGACAATGTCAATGCCCCTTGGAAGAGTGGTGGAGGTTAGAGTGGAATAAATAGACAATACCAGTGCTCCTTGGAAGAACTGTGGAGTTCAGAGTGGTTTAAATTGACGGTTTTAATGCTCCCTTGGAAGAGACGTGGAGGTCACAGTGGATTAAAAAGACAATATCAATGCCCCTTGGAAGAGTGGTGGAGGTGGCAGTGGATTAAAAAGACAATATCAATCCCCTTGGATGAGTGGTGGAGGCTTGCAGAGGAATAAAAAGACTATATTAATGCCCCTTGGAAGATTGGTGGAGGTTACAGTGGAATAAAAAGACAATATCAATGGCCCTTGAAAGAGTGGTGGAGGTTACAGTGGAATAAAAAGACAATATCAATGCCCTGAGTAAGAAACTTGGAGGTCACAGTAGCTTAACAAGACGGTTTTAATGCCCTTTGGAAGAGTCGTGGACGTCGCATGAGGAATAAAAAGACAATATCAATGCACTTGGAAGAGTGCAGAAGGTTACAATGGAATAAAAAGACATTGTCAATGCCCCTTGGAAGAGCTGTGGAGCTCAGAGCGGTTTAACGAGAAGGTTTTAATGCCTCTTGGAAGAGACTTGGAGTTCACAGTAGCTTAACAAGACGGTTTTAATGCCCATTGGAAGAGTGGTGGAGGTCGTAGTGGATAAAAAAGACAATATCAAAGCCCCTTGGAAGAGTGGTGGATGTCGCAGTGGAAAACAGAGCCAATATCAAAGCCGCTTGGAAGAGTGGTGGAGGTTACAGTCGAATAAAAAGACAATATCAATGCCTCTTGGAAGAGCTGTGGAGTTCAGAGTGGTTTAACCAGACGGTTTTAATGCCCCTTGGAAGAGACGTGGAGGTCACAGTAGCTTATAAAAACTGTTTTAATGCCCCTTGGAAGAGTGGTGGAGGTCGCAGTGGATTTAAAAGACAATATCAATGCCCCTTAGAAGAATGGTGGAGGTCGCAGTGGAATAAAAGGACAATATCAATTCCACTTGGAAGAGATGTGGAGGTGGCAGTGGAATAAAAAGACAATATCAATTCCTCATGGAAGAGACTTGGAGGTCACAGTAGCTTAACAAGATGGTTTTAATGACCCTTGGAAGAGAGGTGGAGGTCGCAGTGGAATAAAAAGACAATATCAATGCCCCTTGGAAGAGTGGTGGAGGTCGCAGTAAAATAAAAAGACAATATCAATGCCCCTTTGAAGATTGGTGGAGGTTACAGTGGAATAAAAAGACAATATCAATGCCCCTTGGAAGAGCTGTGGAGTTGACAGTGGTTTTACCAGAAGGTTTTAAGGCACCGTGGAATAGACGTGGAGGTCACAGTAGCTAAACAAGACGGTTTAATGCTTCTTGGAAGAGAGATGGAGGTCGCTGTGGAGTAAAAAGACAAAATCAATGCCCCTTGGAAGAGTGGTGGAGGTTACAGTGGAATAAAAAGACAATATCAATGCCTCTTGCAAGAGCTGTGGAGTTCAGAGTGGTTTAAATTGATGGTTTTAATGCCCCTTGGAAGAGACGTGGAGGTCATAGTAGCTTAACAAGACGGTTTTAATGCCCCTTGGAAAAGTGGTGGAGGTCAAAGTGGATTAAAAAGACAATATAAATGCCCCTTGGAAGAGTGGTGGAGGTCACAGTGGAATAAAAAGACAATATCAATGCCCCTTGGAAGAGTAGTGGAGGTCGCAGTGGAATAAAAAGATAATATCAATTTCCCTTGGAAGAGTGGTGAAGGTTACAGTGGAATAAAAAGACAATATCAATGCCCCTTAGAAGAGCTGTGGAGTTCAGAGAAGTTAAACCAGACTGTTTTAATGCCCCTTGGAAGTTACATAGTTACATAGTTACATAGTTTATAAGGCCGAAAAAAGACAAGCGTCCATCCAGTTCAGCCTATTTCTTGTGCACTGCAGCTATTCCGCAGCGTTGATCCAGGGGAACGCAAAAAAACAAAAACAAAACAAAACAAACAAAAAAAAAACATGCGGTATAGGCCAATTGACATCATTGAGGAAAAAATTCACTTCCCGACACCAATCTGGATTAACTAACTATCACTAAGCATAAGAACTAATTTTATTGTTCTCAAGAAAGGCGTCCAGGCCTCTCTTGAACTCATTAAGTGAGTTGGACATCACCACTTCCTCTCCCAGAGAGTTCCAGAGTCTCACGGCTCTGACCGTAAAGAATCCCCTTCTATGCTGGTCCAGGAACCTCCTTTCCTCCAGACGCATAGTGTGCCCCCTCGTCTTTGTCACCATCCTTGGTATAAACAGGTCATGGGAGAGATCTCTGTACTGCCCCCTGATGTATTTATACATGTTTATGAGGTCTCCCCTAAGCCTTCTCTTTTCCAACGTAAATAGGCCTAATTTTGACAACCTCTCTGGGTATTCTAGTCCCTCCATTCCCTTTATTACCTTAGTCGCCCTCCTTTGTACCCTCTCTAGCTCCAATATGTCTTTCCTGAGCACCGGAGCCCAGAACTGTGCACAATATTCTAAGTGCGGCCTTACCAGCGCTTTATACAGAGGAAGAACAATGTTCTCATCATATGCCCCTATTCCTCCTCTGATGCATGCCATGACTCTATTTGCCTTCGCAGCTGCTGCCTGACACTGGGCACTCCAATTTAATTTGCTATTAACCAAGACGCCCAGGTCCTTCTCCATGTCAGATTTCCCCAACGGTTTCCCATTTAATATGTATGGGTGACTGCTGTTTTTCTTTCCCATGTGCATGACTTTACATTTATCGGCATTGAACCCCATTTGCCATTTTTTGGCCCAACTCCCCAATTTATCTAAATCCTCCTGTAGCTGTGCCCTATCCTCATCAAGTGACGTGGAGGTCACAGTAGCTTAACAAAACAATTTTAATGCCCCTTGGAAAAGTGGTGGAGGTCGCAGTGGATTAAACAGACAATATCAATGCCTCTTGGAAGAGTGGTGGAGGTCGCAGTGGAATAAAAAGACAATATCAATGCCCCTTGGAAGAGTGGTGGAGGTCGCAGTGGAATAAAAAGACAATATCAATGCCCCTTCTAATAGTGGTGAAGGTTACAATGGAATAAAAAGACAATATCAATGCCCCGAGAAAGAGATGTGGATGTCACAGTAGCTTAAGAAAACGGTTTTAATGCCCCTTGTAAGAGAGGTGGAAGTCGCAGAGTAATAAAAAGACAATATCAATGCCCCTTGGAAGAGTGCTGGAGGTTACAGTGGAATAAAAAGATAATATCAATGCCCTTTGCAAGAGCTGCGGAGTTGAGAGTGATTTCAATTGACGGTTTTAATGCCCATTGGAAGAGACGTGGAGTTCACAGTAGATTAACAAGACTGTTTTAATGCCCCTTGGAAGAGTGGTGGAGGTCGAAGTGGATTAAAAAGACAATGTTAATGCTCCTTGAAGGAGTGGTGGATATCTCAGTTGAATAAAAAGACAATATCAATGCCCCTTGGAAGAGTGTTGGATGTCACAGTGGAATAAAAAGACAATATCAATGCCTCTTGCAAGAGCTGTGGAGTACAGAAAGGTTTAACCAGACGGTTTTATTGCCCCTTGGACGAGACGTAGAGGTCACAGTAGCTTATCTAGACTGTTTTAATGCCCCTTGGAAGAGTGGTGGAGGTTACAGTGGCATAAAAAGACTATATCAATGCCCCTTGGAAGAGCTGTGGAGTTCACAGTGGTTTAACCAGAAGGTTTTAAGGCACCGCGGAATAGACGTGGCGGTCACAGTAGCTAAACAAGATGGTTTTAATGCTTCTTGAAAGAGACATGGAGGTCTCAGTGGATTAAAAAGACAAAATCAATGCCCCATGGAAGAGTGGTGGAGGTTACAGTGGAATAAAAAGACAATATCCAGGCCTCTTGCAAGAGCTGTGGAGTTCAGAGTGGTTTAAATTGATGGTTTTAATGCCCCTTGGAAGAGACGTGGAGGTCACAGTAGCTTAACAAGACGGTTTAAATGCCCCTTGGAAAAGTGGTGGAGGTCAAAGTGGATTAAAAAGACAATATAAATGCCCCTTGGAAGAGTGGTGGAGGTCACAGTGGAATAAAAAGACAATATCAATGACCCCTTGGAAGAGTAGTGGAGGTCGCAGTGAAATAAAAAGATAATATCAATTTCCCTTGGAAGAGTGGTGGAGGTTACAGTGGAATAAAAAGACAATATCAATGCCTCTTGGAAGAGCTGTGGAGTTCAGAGAAGTTAAACCAGACGGTTTCAATGCCCCTTGGAAGTGACGTGGAGGTCACATTAGCTTAACAAAACGATTTTAATGCCCCTTGGAAAAGTGGTGGAGGTCGCAGTGGATTAAAAAGACAATATCAATGCCTCCTGGAAGAGTGGTGGAGGTCGCAGTGGAATATAAAGAAAATATCAATGCCCCTTGGAAGAGTGGTGGATGTGGCAGAGGAATAAAAAGACAATATCAATGCCCCTTCTAAGAGTGGTGAAGGTTACAGTGGAATAAAAAGACACTATCAATGCTCCGTGAAAGAGACGTGGATGTCACAGTAGCTTAAGCAGACGGTTTTAATGCCCCTTGGAAGAGACGTGGAGTTCACAGTAGATTAACAAGACTGTTTTAATGCCCCTTGGAAGAGTGGTGGAGGTCGAAGTGGATTAAAAAGACAATGTCAATGCCCCTTGGAAGAGTGGTGGAGTTCACAGTGGTTTAACCAGAAGGTTTTAAGGCACCGCGGAATAGACGTGGCGGTCACAGTAGCTAAACAAGATGGTTTTAATGCTTCTTGGAAGAGACATGGAGGTCTCAGTGGATTAAAAAGACAAAATCAATGCCCCATGGAAGAGTGGTGGAGGTTACAGTGGAATAAAAAGACAATATCAAGGCCTCTTGCAAGAGCTGTGGAGTTCAGAGTGGTTTAAATTGATGGTTTTAATGCCCCTTTGAAGAGACGTGGAGGTCACAGTAGCTTAACAAGACGGTTTTAATGCCCCTTGGAAAAGTGGTGGAGGTCAAAGTGGATTAAAAAGACAATATAAATGCCCCTTGGAAGAGTGGTGGAGGTCACAGTGGAATAAAAAGACAATATCAATGACCCCTTGGAAGAGTAGTGGAGGTCGCAGTGGAATAAAAAGATAATATCAATTTCCCTTGGAAGAGTGGTGGAGGTTACAGTGGAATAAAAAGACAATATCAATGCCTCTTGGAAGACCTGTGGAGTTCAGAGAAGTTAAACCAGACGGTTTCAATGCCCCTTGGAAGTGACGTGGAGGTCACATTAGCTTAACAAAACGATTTTAATGCCCCTTGGAAAAGTGGTGGAGGTCGCAGTGGATTAAAAAGACAATATCAATGCCTCCTGGAAGAGTGGTGGAGGTCGCAGTGGAATATAAGGAAAATATCAATGCCCCTTGGAAGAGTGGTGGATGTGGCAGAGGAATAAAAAGACAATATCAATGCCCCTTCTAAGAGTGGTGAAGGTTACAGTGGAATAAAAAGACACTATCAATGCTCCGTGAAAGAGACGTGGATGTCACAGTAGCTTAAGCAGACGGTTTTAATGCCCCTTGGAAGAGACGTGGAGTTCACATTAGATTAACAAGACTGTTTTAATGCCCCTTGGAAGAGTGGTGGAGGTCGAAGTGGATTAAAAAGACAATGTCAATGCTCCTTGAAGGAGTGGTGGAAGTCTCAGTTGAATAAAAAGACAATATCAATGCCCCTTGGAAGAGTGTTGGAGGTTACAGTGGAATAAAAAGACAATATCAATGCCCTGTGGAAGAGACATGGAGGTCACCGTAGCTTAACTGGATGGTTTTAATGTCCCATGGAAGAGTGGTGGAGGTCGCAGTGGAATAAAAAGACAATATCAATGCCCCTTGGAAGAGTGGTGGAGGTTACAGTGGAATAAAAAACAATATCAATGCCCCGTGAAAGAGACGTGGTTGTCACAGCAGCTTAACAAGATGGTTTTAATGTCCCTTGGAAGAGAGGTGAAAGTCGCAGTGGAATAAAAAGACAATATCAATGCCCCTTGGAAGAGTGCTGGAGGTTACAGTGGAATAAAAAACAGTATCAAAGCTCCTTGCAAGAGCTGTGGAGCTGAGAGTGGTTTAAATTGACGGTTTTAATGCCCCTTGGAAGAGATATGGAGGTTACAGTAGATTGACAAGACATTTTTAATGCCCCTTGGAAAAGTAGTGGAGGTCTAAGTGGATTAAAAAGACAATATCAATGCCCCTTGGAAGAGTGGTGGAGGTCGCAGTGGAATAAAAAGACAATATCAATGCCCCTTGTAAGAGTGGTGGAGGTTACAGTGGAATAAAAAGACAATATCAATCCCCTTGCAAGAGCTGCGGAGTTGAGAGTGGTTTAAAGTGACGGTTTTAATGCCCCTTGGAAGAGACGTGGAGTTCACAGCAGATTAACAAGACTGTTTTAATGCCCTTTGGAAGAGTGGTGGAGATCGAAGTGGATTAAAAAGACAATGTCAATGCTCCTTGAAGGAGATGTGGAAGTCTCAGTTGAATAAAAAGACAATATCAATGCCCCTTGGAATAGTGTTGGAGGTTACAGTGGAATAAAAAGACAATATCAATGCCCTGTGGAAGAGACATGGAGGTCAAAGTAGCTTAACAAGATATTTTTAATGTCCCATGGAAGAGTGGTGGAGGTCGCAGTGGAATAAAAAGACAATATCAATGCCCCTTGGAAGCGTGGTGGAGGTTACAGTGGAATAAAAGACAATATCAATGCCCCGTGAAAGAGACGTGGTTGTCACAGTAGCTTAACAAGATGGTTTTAATGTCCCTTGGAAGATAGGTGAAAGTCGCAGTGGAATAACAAGACAATATCAATGCCCCTTGGAAGAGTGCTGGAGGTTACAGTGGAATAAAAAACAATATCAAAGCCCCTTGCAAGAGCTGTGGAGCTGAGAGTGGTTTAAATTGACGGTTTTAATGCCCCTTGGAAGAGACATGGAGGTTACAGTAGATTGACAAGACTTTTTTAATGCCCCTTGGAAAAGTGGTTGAGGTCTAAGTGGATTAAAAAGACAATATCAATGCCCCTTGGAAGAGTGGTGGAGGTCGCAGTGGAATAAAAAGACAATATCAATGCCCCGTGTAAGAGCTGCGGAGTTGAGAGTGGTTTAAATTGACGGTTTTAATGCCCCTTTGAAGAGACTTGGAGCTCACAGTAGATTAACAAGACTGTTTTAATGCCCCTTGGAAGAGTGGTGGAGGTCGAAGTGGATTAAAAAGACAATGTCAATGCTCCTTGTAAGAGTGGTGGAGGTTGCAGTGGAATAAGAAGACAAAAACAATGCCCCTCGGAAGAGATGTGGAGTTCAGATTGGTTTATCCAGACGGTTTTAATGCCCCTTGAAAGAGACCTGGAGGTCACAGTAACTTATCAAGACGGTTTTATTGCCCCCTGGTAGAGTGGTGGAGGTCGCAGTGGATTAAAAAAACAATATAAATGCCCATTGGAAGATTGGTGGAGGTTACAGTTGAATAAAAAGACAATATCAATGCCCCGTGGAAGAGATGTGGAGGTCACTGTAGCTTAACAAGACAGTTTTAATGCCCCTTGGAAGAATGGTGGAGGTCACAGTGGAATAAAAAGACAATGTTAATGCCCCTTGGAAGAGTGGTGGAGGTTAGAGTGGAATAAAAAGACAATACCAATGCCCCTTAGAAGAGCTGTGGAGTTCAGAGTGGTTTAACGAAACGGTTTTAATGGCCTTTGGAAGTGACATGGAGGTCACAGTAGCTTAAAAAGACGTTTTAATGCCCCTTGGAAAAGTGGTGGAGGTCGCAGTGGATTAAAAAGACAATATCAATGCCCCTTGGAAGAGTGGTGGAGGTGGCAGTGGAATAAAAAGACAATATCAATGAACCTTGGAAGAATGATGGCGGTCGCAGTGGAATAAAAATACAATGTCAATGCGCCTTGGAAGAGTGGTGGAGGGTAGAGTGGAATAAAAAGACAATACCAATGCCCCTTGGAAGAGCTGTTGAGTTCAGAGTGGTTTAACCAGATGGTTTTATTGCCCCTTGGAAGAGACGTGGAGGTCACAGTAGTTTAACAAGATGGTTTTAATGCCCCTTGGAAAAGTGGTGGAGGTCACAGTGGATTAAAAAGACAATATCAATGCCCCTTGATAGAGTGGTGGAGGTGACAGTGAAATAAAAAGACAATATCAAAGCCTCTTGAAAGAGCTATGGAGTTCAGAGTCGTTTAACCTGATGGTTTAAATGCCCCTTGGAAGAGTGCTGGAGGTCGCAGTGCATTAAAAAGACAATATCAATACCACTTGGAAGAATGGTGGAGGTTACAGTGGAATAAAAAGACAATATCAATGCCCCTTGGAAGAGCTGTGGAGTTCAGAGTGGTTTAACCAGACTGTTTTAATGCCCTTTGGAAGAGATGTGGAGGTCACAGTAGCTTAACAAGACTGTTTTAATGCCTCTTGGAAGAGTGGTGGAGGTCGCAGTGGATTAAAAAGACAATATCAATGCCCCTTAGAAGAGAGGTGGAAGTCGCAGTGGAATAAAAAGACAATATCAATACCCCTTGGAAGAGTGGTGGAGGATACAGTGGATTAAAAAGACATTATCAATGCCCCGTGGAATAGACATGGACATTGTAGTAGCTAAACAAGATGTTTTTAATGCACCTTGGGAGAGTGGTGGAAGTCGTAGTGGAATAAAAAGACAATATCAATGCCCCGTGGAAGAGATGTGGAGGTCACAATAGCTTAATAAGACGGTTTTAATGCCCCTTGGAAGAGTGGTTGAGGTCGCAGTGGATTAAAAAGACAATATCAATGAGCCTTGGAAGAGTGGTGGAGGTCGCAGTGGAATAAAAAAACATTATCAATGCCCCTTGGAAGAGTGGTGGAGGTCGCAGTGGAATAAAAAGACAATATCAATGCCCCTTGGACGAGTGGTGGAGGTTACAGTGGAATAAAAAGACAATTTCAATGCCCCGTGGAAGAGACGTGGAGGTCACAGTAGCTTAACAAGACTGTTTTAATGCCTCTTGGAGGACTGGTGGAGGTCGCAGTGGAATAAAAAGACAATGTCAATGCCCCTTGGAAGAGTGGTGGAGGTTACAGTGGAATAAAAAGACAATAATAATGCCCCTTGGAAGAGCTGTGGAGTTCAGAGTGGTATAACCAGACGGTTTTAACGCTCCTTGGAAGAGACGTGGAGGTCACAGTAACTTAACAAGAAGGTTTTAATGCCCCTTGGAAAAGTGGTGGAGGTCGCAGTGGAATACAAAAATAATATAAATTCCCCTTGGAAGATTGGTGGAGGTTACAGTGGAATAAAAAGACAATGTCAATGCCCCTTGGAAGAGAGGTGGAGGTTACAGTAGAATAAAAAGACAATATGAATGCCCCTTGGAAGAGCTGTGGAGTTCAGAGTGGTTTAACCAGATGGTTTTAAAGCCCCTTGGAAGAGAAGTCGACGTCACAGTAGCATAACAAGACGGTTTTAATACCCCTTGGAAGAGTGGTGGAGTACGCAGTGGATTAAAAAGACAATATCAATGCCCCTTGGAAGAGTGGTGGAGGTCGCAGTGGAATAAAAAAACAATATCAATGCCCGGTGGAAGAGACGTGGAGGTCACAGTAGCTTAACAAGATGGTTTTAATGCCCCTTGGAAGAGTGGTGGAGGTTGCAGTGGATTAAAAAGACAAAATCAATGCCCATTGGAAGAGAGGTGGAGGTCAAAGTGGAATAAAAAGACAAAATCAATGTCCCTTGGAAGAGTGGTGGAGGTTACAGTGGAATAAAAAGACAATATCAATGCCTCTTGGAAGAGCTGTGGAGTTAAGAGTGGTTTAACCAGACAGCTTTAATGCCCCTTGGAAGAGACGTGGAGGTCACAGTAGCTTAACAAGACTGTTTTAATGCCCCTTGGAAGAGTGGTGGAGGTCGCAGTGGATTAAAAAGACAATATCAATTCCCCTTAAAAGAGAGGTGAAAGTCGCAGTGGAATAAAAAGACAATGTCAATGCCCTGTGGAGGGGACGTGGAGGTCACAGTAGCATAAGAAGACGGTTTTAATGCCCATTGGAAGAGTGGTGGAGGTCGCATTGGATAAAAAAGACAATATAAAAGCCCCTTGGAAGAGTGGTGGAGGTCGCAGTGGAAAACAGAGACAATATCAATGCCCCTTGGAAGAGTGGTGGAGGTTACAGTTGAATAAAAAGATAATATCAATGACCCCTTGGAAGAGTAATGGAGGTTACAGTTAAATAAAAAGACAATATCAATGCCTCGTGGAAGAGATGTGGAGGTCACAATAGCTTAACAAGACGGTTTTAATGCTCCTTGGAAGAGTGGTGGAGGTCGCAGTGGATTAAAAAGACAATATCAATGAGCCTTGGAAGAGTGGTGGAGGTCGCAGTGGAATAAAAAGACTTTATCAATGCCCCTTGGAAGAGTGGTGGAGGTCGCAGTGGAATAAAAAGACAATATCAATGCCCCTTGGACGAGTGGTGGAGGTTACAGTGGAATAAAAAGACAATTTCAATGCCCCGTGGAAGAGACGTGGAGGTCACAGTAGCTTAATAACACTGTTTTAATGCCTCTTGGAGGACTGGTGGAGGTCGCAGTGGAATAAAAAGACAATATCAATGCCCCTTGTAAGAGTGGTGGAGGTTACAGTGGAATAAAAAGACAATATCAATGCCCCTTGGACGAGTGGTGGAGGTTACAGTAGAATAAAAAGACAATTTCAATGCCCCGTGGAAGAGACATGGAGGTCACAGTAACTTAACAAGACGGTTTTAGTGCCCCTTGGAAGAGTGGTGGAGGTTGCAGTGGAATACAAAAACAATATCAATGCGCCTTGGAAGATTGGTGGAGGTCGCAGTGGAATAAAAAGACAATATCAATGCCCCGTGGAAGAGATGTGGAAGTCACTGTAGCTTAACAATATGGTTTTAATGCCCCTTGGAAGAGTGGTGGAGGTCACAGTGGAATAAAAAGACAATTTCAATGCCCCTTGGAAGAGTGGTGGAGTACAGAGTGGAATAAAAAGACAATATAAGTGCCCCTTGGAAGAGCTGTGGAGTTCAGAGTGGTTTATCCAGATGGTTTTAATGCCCCTTGGAAGAGAAGTCGACGTCACAGTAGCATAACATGAAGGTTTTAATGCCCCTTGGAAGAGAGGTGGAGGTCACAGTGGAATAAAAAGATAATATCAATGCCCCTTGGAAGAGTGGTGGAGGTTACAGTGGAATAAAAAGACAATATCAATGACCCTTGGAAGAGTGGTGGAGTTCGCAGTGAATTAAAAAGACAATATCAATGCCCCTTGGAAGAGTGGTGGAGGTCGCAGTCGAATAAAAATGCCCCGTGGTATAGACATGGACGTGACAGTAGCTTAACAAGACGGCTTTAATGCCCCTTGGAAGAGTTGTGGAGGTTGCAGTGGATTAAAAAGACAATATCAATGCCCATTGGAAGAGTGGTAGAGTTCGCAGTGGAATAAAAAGACAAAATCAATGCCCCTTGGAAGAGTGGTGCAGGTTACAGTGGAATAAAAAGACAATATCAATGCCCCATGGAAGAGTTGTGGAGGTCACTGTAGCTTAACAACATCGTCTTAATGTCCCTTGGAAGAGTGGTGGAGGTCGCAGTGGAATAAATAGACAATATCAATGCCCCTTGGAAGAGTGATGGAGGTTAGAGTGGAATAAAAATACAATACCAGTGCTCCTTGGAAAAGCTGTGGAGTTCAGAGTGGTTTAAATTGACGGTTTTAATGCCACTTGGAAGAGACGTGGAGGTCACAGTGGATTAAAAAGACAATATCAATGCCCCTTGGAAGAGTGGTGGAGGTCGCAGTGAATTAAAAAGACAATATCAATGCCCCTTGGAAGAGTGGTGGAGGTCACAGTGGAATAAAAAGACAATATCAACGCCCCGTGGATGGGACGTGGAGGTCACAGTAGCTTCACAAGATGAATATAATGCTCCTTGGAAGAGAGGTGGAGGTCACAATAGCTTCACAAGTCGGTTTTAATGCCCCTTGGAAGAGAGGTGGAGGTCGCAGTTGAATAAAAAGACAATATCAATGCCCCTTGGAAGAGTAGGGGAGGTCGCAGTGGAATAAAAAGACAATGTCAATGCCACTTGGAAGAGTGGTAGATGTTGCAGTCGAATAAAAAGACAATATCAATGCCTCTTGTAAGAGCTGTGGAGTTCAGAGTGTTTAACCAGATGGTTTATGCCCCTTGGAAGAGACGAGGAGGTCACAGTAGCTTAACAAGACTGTTTAAATGCCCCTTGGAAGATTGGTGGAGATTACAGTGGAATAAAAAGACAATATCAATGCCCTTTGGAAGAGTGGTGGAGGTTACAGTGGAATAAAAAAACAATATCAATGCCCTGCGTAAGAAACTTTAAGGTCACAGTAGCTTAACAAGACGGTTTTAATGCCCGTTGGAAGAGTCGTGTACGTCGCAGAGGAATAAAAAGACAATATCAATACACTTGGAAGAGTGCAGAGGGTTACAATGGAATAAAAAGACATTGTTAATGATCCTAGGAAGAGCTGTGGAGCTCAGAGCAGTTTAACCAGACGGTTTTAATGCCCCTTGGAAGAGTGGTGGAGGTTGCAATGGAATAAAAAGACAATATCAATGCCCCGTGGAAGGGACGTGGAGGTCACAGTAGCATAACAAGAAGGTTTTAATGCCCATTGGAAGAGTGGTGGAGGTCGCAGTGGATAAAAAAGACAATATCAAAGCCCCTTGGAAGAGTGGTGGAGGTCGCAGTTTAAAACAGAGACAATATCAATGCCCCTTGGAAGAGTGGTGGAGGTTACAGTCGAATAAAAAGACAATATCAATGCCTCTTGGAAGAGCTGTGGAGTACAGAGTGGTTTAACCAGACGGTTTAATGCCCATTGGAAGAGACGTGGAGGTCACAGTAACTTATCAAGACTGTTTTAATGCCCCTTGGAAGAGTGGTGGAGGTCGCAGTGGATTAAAAAGACAATATCAATGCCCCTTAAAAGAGTGGTGGAGGTCGCAGTAGAATAAAAAGACAATATCAATTCCACTTGGAAGAGATGTGGAAGTCCCAGTGGAATAAAAAGACAATATCAATGCCTCGTGGAAGAGACTTGGAGGTCACAGTAGCTTAACAAGATGGTTTTAATGCCCCTTGGAAGAGAGGTGGAGGTCGCAGTGGAATAAAAAGACAATATCAATGCCCCTTGGAAGAGTGATGGAGGTTGCAGTGGAATAAAAACACAATATCAATGACACTTGGAAGAGTGGTTGAGGTCGCAGTGGAATAAAAAGACAATATTAATGCCCCTTGGAAGAGTGGTGGAGGTCGCAGTAAAATAAAAAGACAATATCAATGTACCTTGGAAGAGTGGTGGAGGTTTGAGTGGAATAAAAAGACAATATCAATGCCCCTTGTGGAGTTCACAGTGGTTTAACCAGAAGGTTTTAAGGCACCGTGGAATAGACGTGGAGGTCACAGTAGCTAAACAAGATGGCTTTAATGCTTCTTGGAAGAGTGATGGATGTCGCAGTGGATTAAAAAGACAAAATCAATGCCCCTTGTAAGAGTGGTGGAGGTTACAGTGGAATAAAAAGACAATATCAATGCCTCTTGCAAGAGCTGTGGGGTTCAGAGTGGTTTGAATTGATGTTTTTAATGCCCCTTGGAAGAGACGTGGAGGTCACAGTAGCTTAAAAAGACGGTTTTAATGCCCCTTGGTAGAGTGGTGGAGGTTGCAGTCGAATGAAAAGACAATATCAATGCCTCTTGTAAGAGCTGTCGAGTTCAGAGTGGTTTAACCAGATGGTTTTAATGCCACTTGGAAGAGACGTGGATGTCACAGTAGCTTATCAAAACTGTTTTAATGCCCCTTGGAAGAGTGGTGGAGGTCATAGTGGATTAAAAAGACAATATCAATGCCCATTAGAAGAGTGGTGGGGGTCGCAGTATAATAAAAAAAACATATCAATTCCACTTGGAAGAGATGTGGAGGTTGCAGTGGAATAAAAAGACAATATCAATGCCTCGTGGAAGAGACTTGGAGGTCACAGTAGCTTAACAAGATGGTTTTAATGCACCTTGGAAGAGAGGTGGAGGTCACAGTGGAATAAAAAGATAATATCAATGCCCCTTGGAAGAGTGGTGGAGGTTACAGTGGAATAAAAAGACAATATCAATGACCCTTGGAAGAGTGGTGGAGGTCGCAGTGGAATAAAAAAACAATATTAATGCCCCTTGGAAGAGTGGTGGAGGTCGCAGTAAAATAAAAAGACAATATCAATGCCCCTTGGAAGAGCGGTGGAGGTTACAGTGGAATTAAAAAGACAATATCAATGCTCCTTGGAAGAGCTGAGGAGTTCACAGTGGTTTAACCAGAAGGTTTTAAGGCACCGTGGAATAGACGTGGAGGTCACAGTAGCTAAACAGGAAGGTTTTAATGCTTCTTGGAAGAGTGATGGAGTTCGCAGTGGATTAAAAAGACAAAATCAATGCCCCTTGGAAGAGAGGTGGAGGTTACAGTGGAATAAATAGACAATATCAATGCCTCTTGCAAGAGCTGTGGAGTTCAGAGTGGTTTGAATTGACGGTTGTAATACCACTTGGAAGAGAGGTGGAGGTCACAGTAGCTTAACAAGATGGTTTTAATGCCCCTTGGAAGAGTGGTGGAAGTTACATTCGAATAAAAAGACAATATCAATGCCCCTTGGAAGAGTGGTGGAGGTCGCAGTGGAATAAAAAGACAATATCAATGCCCCGTGGAAGGGACGTGGAGGTCACAGTAGCTTAGCAAGACGGTTTTAATGCCCCTTGGAAGAGTGGTGCAGGTCGCAGTGGATTAAAAAGACTATCAAATCCCCTTGGAAGAGTTGTGGAGGTCGCAGTGAAAAAAAAGACAATATCAATGCCGCTTGGAAGAGTGGTGGAGGTCAGAGTTGAATAAAAAGACAATATCAATGCCTCTTGGAAGAGCAGTGGAGTTCAGAGTGCTTTAACCATGCGGTTTTAATTCTCCTTGGAAGAGACGTGGAGGTCACAGAAGCTTATCAAGACTGTTTTAAAGCCCCTTGGAGGAGTGGTAGAGGTCGCAGTGGATTAGAAAGACAATATCAATGCCCTTTGGAAGAGTGGTGGAGGTTACAGTGGAATAAAAAGACAATATCAATGCCCCTTGGAAGAGTGTTGGAGGTTACTGTGGAATAAAAAGACAATATCAATGCCCCTTGGAACAGTGGTGGAGGTTACAGTGGAATAAAAAGACAATATCAATGTCCCTTGGAAGAATGGTGGAGGTTACAGTGGAATAAAAAGACAATATCAATGCCCTTTGGAAGAGTGGTGGAGATTCCAATTAAATAAAAAGACAATATCAATGCCCCTTGGAAGAGACGTGGAGGTCACAGTGGAATAAAAAGACAATATTAATGCCCCTTGGAAGAGTGGTGGAGGTCGCAGTGGATTAAAAAGACAATATTAATGCCCCTTGGAAGAGTGGTGGAGGTTACAGTGGAATAAAAAGACAATATCAATGCCCTGTATAAGAAACTTGGAGGTCACAGTAGCTTAACAAGACGGTTTTAATGCTCTTTGGAAGAGTCGTGGACGTCGCAGAGGAATAAAAAGACAATATCAATGCACTTGGAAGAGTGCAGAAGGTTACAATGGAATAAAAAGACATTGTCAATGCCCCTAGGAAGAGCTGTGGAGCTCAGAGTGGTTTAACCACACGGTTTTAATGCCACTTGGAAGATACTTGGAGGTCACAGTAGCTTAACAAGACGGTTTTAATGCCCCTTGGAAAAGGGGTGGAGGTCACAGTGGAATAAAAATACAATATCAATGCCAATTGAAAGAGTGGTGGAAGTTACAGGGAAATAAAAAGACATTGTCAATGCCCCTTGGAAGAGCTGTGTAGCTCAGAGTGGTTTTACCAAACGGTTTTAGTGCCCCTTGGAAGAGACGTGGAGGTCACAGTAGCTTAACAAGATGGTTTTAATGCCCCTTAGAAGAGTGGTGGAGGCCGCAGTGGATTAAAAAGACAATATCAATGAACCTTGGAAGAGTGGTGGAGGTCGCAGTGGAATAAAAAGACAATATCAATGCACCTTGGAAGAGTGGTGGCGGTTACAGTGGAATAATAAGACAATATCAATGCCTCTAGGAAGAGTGGTGGAGGTTACAGTGGAATAAAACGACAATATCAATGCCCCGTGAATGAATAGTGGACATCACAATAGCTTAACAAGACGGTTTTAATGCCCCTTGGCAGAGTGGTGGAGGTCGCAGTGGAATAAAAAGACAATAACAATGCCCTGTGGAAGAGACGTGGAGGTCACAGTAGCTTAACAAGATGGTTTAAATGCCCCTTAGGACAGTGGTGGAGGTTACAGTGGAATAAAAGACAATATCAATGCCCTTTGGAAGAGTGGCGGAGGTCACAGTGGAATAAAAAGACAATATCAATGCCCCTTGGAAGAGTGGTGGAGGTCGCAGTGGAATAACCTCACTGGTACATGCTCTGCATATCTTCTCTGCTTGCTGTGTCTGCTGTAATCTAATGCTGTGCTTTGCTGATTCACCTCACTGGTACATGCTCTGCATAACTTCTCTGCTTGCTGTGTCTGCTGTTATCTAATGCTCTGCTTTGCTGATTCACCTCACTGGTACATGCTCTGCATAACTTCTCTGCTTGCTGTGTCTGCTGTAATCTAATGCTCTTCTTTGCTGATTCACCTCACTGGTACATGCTCTGCATAACTTCTCTGCTTGCTGTGTCTGCTGTAATCTAATGCTCTGCTTTGCTGATTCACCTCACTGGTACATGCTCTGCATAACTTCTCTGCTTTATCTGTCCCACTCCATTCAATACCCACATATGTCTGTCCCTTCCCCACTATAGATCTTATCTGACTTTTAGAGGTGCTAAACTGCAGAGACTAGAGTCCTAGCTCTGTGTTTGATCACCCAGCCATCTCCTGGTGAGACGACCAGCTGCTAATTTAGCCATTTGCAGCTCCCACAATGCCCTTCACCTGATAGTTTAATGTGCCCTATATATTTAGAAGCTCTGTAAGGGGTGCACTTGTGCTGGGGTGTGCACGCGTCTTCTTGTGCAAAGTGGCTTCGGAAATAAGTGGCAGTTATTTCAGAGGTAGTTAGTCAGGGCAGGAGTCAGGTAACCAACACTTTGACCACTTACTCTCTTTTAACTATGTTTCTGTTAGCTCTCACTTTTTTCTCTATAGTCCTCCACTTTCTAGTAACCCCTTAAATCCCTACACCAAGTAAGAAACTCTTCATCTCTCCCTCCATCCTCCCCATTCATCTCACCTCCTCCTCCAAATTATTCCTAAACATTCAATCATGGATCTTCAAACACAGACAGCCACCTCATGCTCTCTCTTGCTCCCACCTGCTAACACTTTCTCTGCTCCTCCTCACTGCTGGAGATATCTCTCCAAATCCTGGTTCTCCTCGCCATATCCCCACAGCTACTTCTTCCTCCTATCCGCGACCTTCCACAAACTGTCGCAACCCTTCTAACCTCATACCCATCCAAACAATCCCCACTCCCTTAGTTGCTCTAACAGGAGCTCTATGGAACGCTCGCTCTGTCTGCAACAAACTTTCCTTCATCCACGATCTTTTCATTACAAACAAACTTTCCTTCCTCGCCATCACTGAAACCTGGCTCACCCCCTCTGACACAGCCTCCCCAGCTGCACTTTCATATGGCGGATTCCACCTTTCCCACACCCCCCGCCCCAACGGCAAACATGGCGGAGACGTAGGTTTTCTCCTATCAGAACACTGCGCTTTCACCCAAATCCCACTGCCACCCTCCGTTACACTTCCCTCTTTGGAGGTGCACTGTGTGCGCATCTATTCCCCCTCCAGCCTCCAATTGGCCGTCGTTTACCGACCCCCAGGGCAAGCCATCACCTTCTTAGACCACTTCACCACCTGGCTGCTTCACTTCCTCTCCACTGACATCCCCACTATCATAATGGGTGACTTCAACATCCCCATTAACACTTCCCACTCGTCTGTCTCTAAGTTCCTATCTCTCACTTCCTCCTTCGGACTCACTCGATGGTCTTCCACACCCAACCACAAATAAGGCCCCACACTGGACCTCATCTTTACCCGCCTCTGTTCCCTATCTAACCTCTCTAACTCACCTCTCCCTCTCTCTGATCACAGCCTACTTACATTCTCTTCTCTCTCCTCCCCGGGGCAACAATCCCCACTCCACAAACTTGCATACCCTCGCAGAAATCTCAAACACCTTGACTTACACTCACTCTCTGAATCCCTCCTCCCTCTTACAGACATAAATTCCTTACACGATGCAGACGTTGCTGCTGCTTCATATAACACCACAATTGCTGCAGCTCTAGACTCGATCGCCCCTCTCACACACACCACATCTTGCACATTCAACAGGCAACCCTGGCACACTAAACTTACTAAAGAACTGCGCCGGGCCTCCAGGGTTGCGGAGCGGAGATGGAAAAGGTCTCACTCCATCGAGCACTTCATCGCATTCAAGCAATCCCTCACTAATTTAAAGTCCGCACTCACTACAGCAAAACAAACCTACTTCTCATCTCTCATATCCTCCCTATCTCACAACCCTAAACAGCTATTTAACACTTTCAACTCTCTCCTTCTTCCCCCAGCACCTCCTCCCTCTTCTCTCATCTCAGCCGACGACTTTGCCTCATTCTTCAAACAGAAGATTGACACCATCAGACAAAACTTTTGCCTAAAGTCCTCACAACCCCTCCTCATATCTGTTCAACCCTCCTCCTCCAAACACCCACTTCTCCACCATTACAGAAGGTCAAGTCTGCTCTTTACTCTCCAAATCACACGTCACCACCAGCGAACTTGACCCAATCCCATACCACCTCATCACTAACCTTACCACAGTCTTCATCCCAACCCTAACCCACCTCTTCAATCTGTCACTAACAACCGGTGTCTTCCCCTCATATTTCAAACATGCCGCAATCACACCCATCCTCAAAAAGCCCTCCCTTGACCCTTCCTCTCTGACTAGCTACCGCCCCATATCACTCCTCCCCTTTGCCTCCAAACCACTAGAACAACATGTCCACCTTGAACTGTCCTCCCACCTCTCCTCCTGCTCCCTCTTCGACCGCCTGCAATCTGGCTTCCGACCGCATCATTCGACTGAAACTGCCCTGACCAAAGTCACCAGCGACCTACTAAATGCCAAATCCAAGCGACACTACTCCATCCTCCTCCTTCTGGACCTGTCATCTGCCTTTGACACAGCGGACCATTCCCTCTTACTCCAGATTCTCTCATCTCTTGGCATCACGGACTTGGCTCTATCTTGGATCTCCTCATACTTAACAAACAGGACATTCAGCGTCTCCCACTCACGCACAACCTCCTCATCTCGCCCCCCATCTGTCGGTGTCCCCCAAGGTTCAGTTCTAGGACCTCTGCTCTTCTCCATCTACACCTTTGGCCTGGGACAACTCATAGAGTCTCACGGTTTTCAGTATCACCTCTATGCTGATGACACACAGCTCTACCTCTCTGGACCCGATATCTCCTCCCTACTAACCAAAATCCCACAATATCTGTCCTCCATGTCATCCTTCTTCTCTGACATATTTCTAAAACTCAACATGGATAAAACAGAGTTCACCTCTTTCCACCCACTCCTTCACATCCCCCATCTGACCTAGCCATCAACGTCAATGGCTGTTCACTCTCCCCAGTCCCACAAGCTCGCTGCCTTGGAGTAACCCTGGACTCTGATCTCTCCTTCAAGCCACATATCCAAGCCCTTTCCACTTCCTGCAGACTCCAACTCAAAGACATCTCCCGGATCCGTGCATTCCTCAGCAAAGACTCTGTAAAAACACTAGTGCATGCCCTCATCATATCCCGCCTCGACTACTACAACCTCCTGCTCCGTGGCCTCCCTTACAACACTCTTGCGCCTCTCCAATCTATCCTAAACTCTGCTGCTCGACTAATTCACCTGTCCCCCCGCTATTCCCCGGCCTCTCCTCTCTGTCAATCTCTTCACTGGCTCCCCTTTGCCCAGAGAATCCAGCTCAAAACTCTAACCATGGCATACAAATCCATCCATCCCCATCCACAGCCAAAGCCGTCTCCCCCATACATCTGTGACCTAGTCTCCCGGTACTTAAGTGCACGCAACCTCTGATCCTCACAAGATCTCCTTCTCTACTCCCCTCTTATCTCCTCCTCCCACAATCGTATACAAGATTTCTCCCGTGCATCCCCCCTACTCTGGAACTCTCTACCCCAACACATCAGACTCTCGCCGACCGTGGAAACCTTCAAAAGAAACCTGAAGACCCACCACTTCCGACAAGCCTACAACCTGCAGTAACCACCACTGCACGACCAGCTCTACCCTCACCTAATGTATCCTCACCCATCCCTTCTAGAATGTGAGCCCTCACGGACAGTGTCCTCGCTCCTCCTGTACCAGTCGCTGACTTGTATTGTTAAGATTATGTAAATGCTTTTGTTATGTATATCCCTATCACATGTAAAGCGCCATGGTATAAATGGCGCTATAATAATGAATAATAATAATAATAATAATAATAATAATAAAAAGACAATATCAATTCCCATAGGAAAAGTGGTGGAGGTTACAGTGGAATAAAAAGACAATATCAATACCCCTTTGATGAGCTGTGGAATTCAAAGTGGTTTAACCAGACGGTTTTAATGCCCCTTGGAAGAATGGTCGAGGTTGCAGTGTATTAAAAAGACAATATCAATGCCCCGAGGAAGAGTGGTGGAGGTCGCAGTGGAATAAAAAGACAATATCAATGCCCCTTGGAAGAGTGGTGGAGGTCGCAGTGGAATAAAAAGACAATATCAATGCCCCGAGGAAGAGAGGTGGAGGTCGCAGTGGAATAAAAAGACAATATCAATGCCCCGAGGAAGAGTGGTGGAGGTCGCAGTGGAATAAAAAGACAATATCAATGCCCGAAGGAAGAGTTGTGGAGGTCGCAGTGGATTAAAAAGACAATATCAATGCCCTTTGGAAGAGTGGTGGAGGTCGCAGTGGAATAAAAACACAATATCAATGCCCCTTGGTAGAGTGGTGGGGGTTACAGTGGAATTTAAAGACAATATCAATGCCCCGTGGAAGAGATATGGAGGTCACTGTAGTTTAACAAGACAGTTTTAATGCCCCTTGGAAGAATGGTGTGGGTCGCAGTGGAATAAAAAGACAATGTCAATGCCCCTTGGAAGAGTGGTGGAGGTTAGAGTGGAATAAAAAGACAATACCAATGCCCCTTGGAAGAACTGTGGAGTTCAGCGTGGTTTAACCAGATGGTTTTAATGCCCATTGGAAGTGACGTGGAGATCACAGTAGCTTAAAAAGAAGTTTTTAATGCCCCTTGGAAAAGTGGTGGAGGTCACAGTGGATTAAAAAGACAATATCAATGCCCCGTGGAAGACACGTGGAGGTCAAAGTAGCTTAACAAGACAGTTTTAATGCCCCTTGGAAGAGTTGTGGAGTTCAGAGTGGTTTAAATTGACGGTTTTAATGCACCTTGGAAGAGACGTGGATGTCACAGAAGCTTAACAATACGGTTTTAAAGCTCCTTGGAAGAGTGGTGGAGGTCGCAGAGGATTAAAAAGACAATATCAATGCCCCTTGGAAGAGTGGTGGAGGTGGCAGTGGAATAAAAAGACAATATCAATGCCCCTTGGAAGAATGATGGATGTCGCAGTGGAATAAAAAGACAATGTTAATGCCCCTTGGAAGGGTTGTGGAGGGTAGTGTGGAATAAAAAGACAACACCAATGCCCCTTGGAAGAGCTGTGGAGTTCCGCGTGGTTTAACCAGATGGTTTTATTGCCCCTTGGAAGAGACGTGGAGGTCACAATAGATTAACAAGATAGTTTTAATGCCCCTTGGAAAAGTGGTGGAGGTCACAGTGGATTAAAAAGACAATATCAATGCCCCGTGGAAGAGCTGTGGTGTTCAGAGTGGTTTATCCAAACGGTTTTAATGCCCCTTGGAATAGATGAGGAGGTCACAGTAGCTTAACAGGACGGTTTTAATGCCTCTTGGAAGAGTGGTGGAGGTCGCAGTGGATTAAAAAGACAATATCAATGCCCCTTAGAATAGAGGTGGAAGTCGCAGTGGAATAAAAAGACAATATCAATACCCCTTGGAAGAGTGGTGGAGGATACAGTGGAATAAAGAGACAATACCAATGCCCCGTGGAACAGACATGGACGTTACAGTAGCTAAACAAGATGTTTTTAATGCACCTTGGGAGAGTGGTGGAAGTCGTAGTGGAATGAAAAGACAATATCAATGACCCTTGAAAGAGTGCTGTAGGTTACAGTGGAATAAAAAGACAATATCAATGCCTTTTGCAAGAGCTGTGGAGTTCAGAGTGGTTTAAACTGATGGTTTTAATGCACCTTGGAAGAGACGTGGAGGTCACAGTAGCTTAACTATACGGTTTTAATGCCCCTTGGAAGAGTGGTGGAGGTCGCAGTGGATTAAAAAGACAATATCAATGCCACTTGGCAGAGTGGTGAAGGTCCCAGTGGAATAAAAAGACAATATCAATGCCCCTTGGAAGAGTGGTGGAGGTTACAGTGGAATAAAAAGACAATATCAATGCCCCGTGAAAGAGACTTGGAGGTCACAGTAGCTTAACAAGATGGTTTTAATGCCCCTTGGAAGAGAAGAGGTAGTTGCAGTGGAATGAAAAGACAATATCAATGCCCCTTGGAAGAGTGGTGTAGGTTACATTGGAATAAAAAGACAATATCAATGCCCCTTGCAAGAGCTGTGGAGTTCAGAGTGGTTTAAAATGACAGTTTTAATGTCCAGTGGATTTGACGTGGAGGTCAAAGTAGCTTAACAACACGGTTTCAATGGCCCTTGGAAGAGTGGTGGAGGTCGCACATGATTAAAAAGACAATTTAAATGCCCCTTAGAAGAGTGGTGGAGGTCGCAGTGAAATAAAAAGACAATATCAATGCCCCTTGAAAGAGTAGTGGAGGTCACAGTGGAATAAAAAAACAATATCAATGCCCCTTGGAAGAGTGGTGAAGGTAACAGTGGATTAAAAAGACAATATCAATGCTCCTTGGAAGAGCAGTGGAGTTCAGAGTAGTTAAACTAGGCGGTTTTAATGCCCATTGGAAGTGACGTGGAGGTCACAGTAGCTTAAAAAGACGTTTTTAATGCCCATTGGAAAATAGGTGGAGGTCGCAGTGGATTAAAAAGACAATATCAATGCCCCTTGGAAGAGCTGTGGAGGTTACAGTGGAATAAAAAACAATATCAAAGCCCCTTGCAAGAGATGTGGAGTTGAGAGTGGATTAAATTGACGGTTTCAATGCCCCTTGGAAGAGACGTGGAAGTCACAGTAGCTTAACAAAACTGTTTTAATGCCCCTTGAAAGAGTGGTGGAGGTCGCAGTGGATTAAAAAGACAATATCAATGCCACTTGGAAGAGTTGTGGATTTGGCAGTGGAATAAAAAGACAAGATCAAGGCCCCTTGGAAGAGTGGTGGAGTTTACAGAGGAATGAAAAGACAATATCAATGCCCCGTGAAAGAGAGGTGGATGTCACAGTAGCTTAACAAGACGGTTTTAATCTCCCTTGGAAGAGAGGTGAAAGTCGCAGTGGATTAAAAAGAAAATATCAATGCCCCTTGGAAGAGTGCTGGAGGTTACAGTTTAATAAAAAACAATATCAAAGCCCCTTGCAAGAGCTGTCGAGTTGAGAGTGGTTTAAATTGATGGTTTTAATGCTCCTTGGAAGAGATGTGGAGGTCACAGTAGATTAACAAGACTGTTTTAATGCCCCTTGGAAGAGTGGTGGAGGTCAAAGTGGATTAAAAAGACAATGTCAATGCTCCTTGAAGGAGTGGTTGAAGTCTCAGTGGAATAAAAAGACAATATCAATGCACCTTGGAAGAGTGTTGGAGGTTCCAGTGGAATAAAAAGACAATATCAATGCCCTGTGGAAGAGAAATGGAGGTCACAGTAGCTTAACAAGATGGTTTTAATGCCCCTTGGAAGAGTGGTGGAGGTCGCAGTGGAATAAAAAGACAATATCAATGCCCCTTGGAATAGTGATGGAGGTTACAGTGAAATAAAAAGACAATATCAATGCCCCGTGGAAGAGATGTGGAGGTCACAATAGCTTAACAAGACTTTTTTAATGCCCCTTGGAAGAGTGGTGGAGGTCGCAGTGGATTAAAAAAACAATATCAGTGAGCCTTGGAAGAGTGTTGGAGGTAGCAGTGGAATAAAAAGACATTATCAATGTCCCTTGGAAGAGTGGTGGAGGTCGCAGTGGAATAAAAAAACAATATAAATGCCCCTTGGACGAGTGGTGGAGTTTACAGTGGAATAAAAAGGCAATTTCATTGCCCCGTGGAAGAGACGTGGAGGTCACAGTAGCTTAACAAGACGGTTTTAATGAATCTTGGAGGATTGGTGGAGGTCGCAGTGGAATAAAAAGACAATAATAATGCCCCTTGGAAGAGCTGTTGAGTTCACAGTGGTATAACCAGACGGTTTTAACTCTCCTTGGAAGTGACGTGGAGGTCACATTAACTTAACAAGACGGTTTTAATGCCCCTTGGAAGAGTGGTGGAGGTCGCAGTGGAATAAAAAAACAATATCAATGCCCCTTGGAAGATTGGTGGAGGTCGCAGTGGAATAAAAAGACAATATCAATGCCCCGTGGAAGAGATGTGGAGGTCAATGTAGCTTAACAAGATGGTTTTAATGCCCCTTGGAAGAGTGGTGTAGGTCGCAGTGGAATAAAAAGACAATGTCAATGCCCCTTGGAAGAGTGGTGGAGGTTAGAGTGGAATAAAAAGACAATACAAATGCCCCTTGGAAGAGCTGTGGAGTTCAGAGTGGTTTAACCAGATGGTTTTAATGCCCCTTGGAAGAGAAGTCGACGTCACAGTAGCATAACAAGACGGTTTTAATGTCCCTTGGAAGAGTGGTGGAGTTCGCAGTGGATTAAAAAGACAATATCAATGCCCCTTGGAAGAGTGGTGGAGGTCGCAGTGGAATAAAAAGACAATATCAATGCCCCGAGGAAGGGACGTGGAGGTCACAGTAGCTTAACAAGATGGTTTTAATGCCCCTTGGAAGAGTGGTGGAGGTTGCAGGGGATTAAAAAGACAATATCAATGCCCCTTGGAAGAGCTGTGGAGTTCAGAGTGGTTTAACAAGACGGTTTTAATGCCCCTTGGAAGAGATGTGGAGGTCACAGCAGCTTAACAGGACTGTTTTAATGCCCCTTGGAAGAGTGGTGGAGGTCGCAGTGGATTAAAAAGACAATATCAATGCCCCTTAGAAAAGAGCTGGAAGTCGCAGTGGAATAAAAAGACAATGTCAATACCACTTGGAAGAGTGGTGGAGGTTACAGTGGAATAAAAATACAATATCAATGCCCCGTGGAATAGACATGGACGTGACAGTAGCTTAACAAGACGTCTTTAATGCCCCTTGGAAGAGTGGTGGAGGTTGCAGTGGATTATAAAGACAATATCAATGCCCATTGGAAGAGTGGTAGAGGTCGCAGTGGAATAAAAAGACAATATTATTGCCCCTTGGAAGAATGGTGGAGGTTACAGTGGAATAAAAAGACAATATCAATGCCCCAATGGAAGAGTTGTGGAGGTCACTGTAGCTTAACAAGATGGTCTTAATGACTCTTGGAAGAGAGGTGGAGTTCGCAGTGGAATAAATAGACAATGTCAATGCCCCTTGGAAGAGTGGTGGAGGTTAGAGTGGAATAAAAAGACAATTCCAGTGCTCCTTGGAAGAGCTGTTGAGTTCAGAGTGGATTAAATTGACGTTTTTAATGCCCCTTGGAAGAGACGTGGAGGTCACAGTGGATTAAAAAGACAATATCAATGCCCCTTGGAAGAGTGGTGGAGGTCGCAGTGGATTAAAAATACAATATCAATGCCACTTGGAAGAGGGGTGGAGGTCGCAGAGGAATAAAAAGACAATATCAATGCCCCGTGGAAGGGACATGGAGGTCACAGTAGCTTCACAAGACGGTTTTAATGCCCCTTGGAAGAGAGGTGGAGGTCGCAGTTGAATAAAAAGACAATATCAATGCCCCTTGGAAGAGTGGTGGAGGTCGCAGTGGAATAAAAAGAGAATATCTATGCGGCCTGGAAGAGTGGTGGATGTTACAGTCGAAGAAAAAGACAATATCAATGCATCTTGTAAGAGCTGTGGAGTTCAGAGTGTTTAACCAGATGGTTTTAATGCCCCTTGGATGAGAAGAGGAGGTCACAGTAGCTTAACAAGACTGTTTTATTGCCCCTTGGAAGAGTGGTGGAGATCGTTGTGGATTTAAAAGACAATATCAATGCCCCTTAGAAGAGTGGTGGCGGTTGCAGTGGAATAAAAAGACAATATCAATGCCCCTTGGAAGATTGGTGGAGGTTACAGTGGAATAAAAAGACAATATCAATGCCCCTTGGAAGAGTGGTGGAGTTTACAGTAGAATAAAAAGACAATGTCAATGCCCCTTGGAACAGTGGTGGAGGTTACAGTGGAATAAAAAGACATTGTCAATGCCTTTTGGTAGAGTTGTGGAGTTCAGATTGGTTTAACCAGATGGTTTATTGCCCCTTGGAAGAGACGTTGATGTCACAGGAGATTAACAAGACTTTTTTAATGCCCCTTGGAAGAGACTTGGAGGTCACAGTGGATTAAAAAGACAATATCAATGCCCCTTGGAAGAGTGGTGGAGGTCGCAGTGGATTAAAAAGACAATATCAATGCCCCTTGGAAGAGTGGTGGAGGTCGCAGTGGAATAAAAAGACAGTATCAATGCCCCTTGGAAGGTATGTGGAGGTCACAGTAGTTTCACAAGATGGTTTTAATGCCCCTTGGAAGAGACTTGGAGGTCACAGTAGCTTAACAAGACGGTTTTAATGTCCCTTGGAAGAGAGGTGAAAGTCGCAGTGGATTAAAAAGAAAATATCAATGCCCCTTGGAAGAGTGCTGGAGGTTACAGTGGAATAAAAAACAATATCAAAGCCCCTTGCAAGAGCTGTGGAGTTGAGAGTGGTTTAAATTGATGGTTTTAATGCTCCTTGGAAGAGATGTGGAGGTCACAGTAGATTAACAAGACTGTTTTAATGCCCCTTGGAAGAGTGGTAGAGGTCAAAGTGGATTAAAAAGACAATGTCAATGCTCCTTGAAGGAGTGGTTGAAGTCTCAGTGGAATAAAAAGACAATATCAATGCACCTTGGAAGAGTGTTGGAGGTTCCAGTGGAATAAAAAGACAATATCAATGCCCTGTGGAAGAGACATGGAGGTCACAGTAGCTTAACAAGATGGTTTTAATGCCCCTTGGAAGAGTGGTGGAGGTCGCAGTGGAATAAAAAGACAATATCAATGCCCCTTGGAATAGTGATGGAGGTTACAGTGAAATAAAAAGACAATATCAATGCCCCGTGGAAGAGATGTTTAGTCACAATAGCTAACAAGACTTTTTTAATGCCCCTTGGAAGAGTGGTGGAGGTCGCAGTGGATTAAAAAGACAATATCAATGAGCCTTGGAAGAGTGGTGGAGGTAGCAGTTGAATAAAAAGACATTATCAATGTCCCTTGGAAGAGTGGTGGATGTCGCAGTGGAATAAAAAAACAATATAAATGCCCCTTGGACGAGTGGTGGAGTTTACAGTGGAATAAAAAGACAATTTCATTGCACCGTGGAAGAGACGTGGAGGTCACAGTAGCTTAACAAGATGGTTTTAATGCCTCTTGGAGGACTGGTGGAGGTCGCAGTGGAATAAAAAGACAATATCAATTCCCCTTGGAAGAGTGGTGGAGGTTACAGTGGAATAAAAAGACAATAATAATGCCCCTTGGAAGAGCTGTGGAGTTCAGAGTGGTTTAACCAGATGGTTTTAATGCCCCTTGGAAGAGAAGTCGACGTCACAGTAGCATAACAAGACGGTTTTAATGCCCCTTGGAAGAGTGGTGGAGTTCGCAGTGGATTAAAAAGACAATATCAATGCCCCTTGGAAGAGTGGTGGAGGTCGCAGTGGAATAAAAAGACAATATCAATGCCCCGAGGAAGGGACGTGGAGGTCACAGTAGCTTAACAAGATGGTTTTAATGCCCCTTGGAAGAGTGGTGGAGGTTGCAGGGGATTAAAAAGACAATAACAATGCCCATTGGATGAGTGGTGGAGGTCGCAGTAGAATAAAAAGACAAAATCAATGCCCCTTGGAAGAGTGGTGGAGGTTACAGTGGAATAAAAAGACAATATCAATGCCCCTTGGAAGAGCTGTGGAGTTCAGAGTGCTTTAACCAGACGGTTTTAATGCACCTTGGAAGAGATGTGGAGGTCACAGTAGCTTAACAGGACTGTTTTAATGCCCCTTGGAAGAGTGGTGGAGGTCGCAGTGGATTAAAAAGACAATATCAATGCCCCTTAGTAGAGAGGTTGAAGTCGCAGTGGAATAAAAAGACAATATCAATTCCCAGTGGAATAGACATGGACGTGACTGTAGCTTAACAAGACGGCTTTAATGCCCCTTGGAAGAGTGGTGGAGGTTGCAGTGGATTAAAAAGACAATATCAATGCCCATTGGAAGAGTGGTAGAGGTCGCAGTGGAATAAAAAGACAATATCATTGCCCCTTGGAAGAGTGTTGGAGGTTACAGTGGAATAAAAAGACAATATCAGTGCCCCATAGAAGAGTTGTGGAGGTCACTGTAGCTTAACAAGATGGTCTTAATGCCTCTTGGAAAAGACGTGGAGGTCGCAGTGGAATAAACAGACAATGTCAATGCCCCTTGGAAGAGTGGTGGAGATTAGAGTGGAATAAAAAGACAATTCCAGTGCTCCTTGGAAGAGCTGTAGAGTTTATAGTGGATTAAATTGACGGTTTTAATGCCCCTTGGAAGAGACATGGAGGTCACAGTGGATTAAAAAGACAATATCAATGCCCCTTGGAAGAGTGGTGGAGGTCGCAGTGGATTAAAAATACAATATCAATGCCACTTGGAAGAGTGGTGGAGGTCGCAGAGGAATAAAAAGACAATATCAATGCCCCGTGGAAGGGACGTGGAGGTCACAGTAGCTTCACAAGACGGTTTTAATGCCCCTTGGAAGAGAGGTGGAGGTCGCAGTTGAATAAAAAGACAATATCAATGCCCCTTGGAAGAGTGGTGGAGGTCACAGTGGAATAAAAAGAGAATATCAATGCCGCCTGGAAGAGTGGTGGATGTTACAGTCGAAGAAAAAGACATTATCAATGCCTCTTGTAAGAGCTGTGTAGTTCAGAGTGTTTAACCAGACGGTTTTAATGCCCGTTGGATGAGAAGAGGAGGTCACAGTAGCTTAACAAGACTGTTTTATTGCCCTTTGGAAGAGTGGTGGAGATCGTTGTGGATTTAAAAGACAATATCAATGCCCCTTAGAAGAGTGGTGGCGGTTGCAGTGGAATAAAAAGACAATATCAATGCCCCCTGGAAGATTGGTGGAGGTTACAGTGGAATAAAAAGACAATATCAATGCCCCTTGAAAGAGTGGTGGAGTTTACAGTGGAATAAAAAGACAATATCAATGCCCCTTGGAACAGTGGTGGAGGTTACAGTGGAATAAAAAGACATTGTCAATGCCCTTTGGTAGAGCTGTGGAGTTCAGAGTGGTTTAACCAGATGGTTTACTGCCGCTTGGAAGAGACGTTGATGTCACAGGAGATTAACAAGACGTTTTTAATGCCCCTTGGAAGAGACTTGGAGGTCACAGTGGATTAAAAAGACAATATCAATGCCCCTTGGAAAAGTGGTGGAGGTCGCAGTGGATTAAAAAGACAATATCAATGCCCCTTAGAAGAGTGGTGGAGGTCGCAGTGGAATAAAAAGACAATATCAATGCCCCGTGGAAGGTATGTGGAGGTCACAGTAGCTTCACAAGACGGTTTTAATGCCCCTTGGAAGAGACTTGGAGGTCACAGTAGCTTAACAAGACGGTTTTAATGCCCCTTGGAAGAGTGGTGGAGTTTGCAATGGAATAAAAAGACAATATCAATGCCCCGTGGCAGGGACGTGGAGGTCACAATAGCATAACAAGACGGTTTTAATGCCCCTTGGAAGAGTGGTGGAGGTCGCAGTGGATAAAAAAGACAATATCAAGGCCACTTGGAAGAGTGGTGGAGGTCGCAGTGGAAAACAGAGACAATATCAATGCCCCTTGGAAGAGTGTTGGAGGTTACAGTGGAATAAAAAGACAATAATAATGCCCCTTGGAAGAGCTGTTGAGTTCAGAGTGGTTTAACCAGATGGTTTTAATGCCCCTTGGAAGAGAAGTCGACGTCACAGTAGCATAACAAGACGGTTTTAATGTCCCTTGGAAGAGTGGTGGAGTTCGCAGTGGATTAAAAAGACAATATCAATGCCCCTTGGAAGAGTGGTGGAGGTCGCAGTGGAATAAAAAGACAATATCAATGCCCCGAGGAAGGGACGTGGAGGTCACAGTAGCTTAACAAGATGGTTTTAATGCCCCTTGGAAGAGTGGTGGAGGTTGCAGGGGATTAAAAAGACAATATCAATGCCCCTTGGAAGAGCTGTGGAGTTCAGAGTGGTTTAACAAGACGGTTTTAATGCCCCTTGGAAGAGATGTGGAGGTCACAGCAGCTTAACAGGACTGTTTTAATGCCCCTTGGAAGAGTGGTGGAGGTCGCAGTGGATTAAAAAGACAATATCAATGCCCCTTAGAAAAGAGCTGGAAGTCGCAGTGGAATAAAAAGACAATGTCAATACCACTTGGAAGAGTGGTGGAGGTTACAGTGGAATAAAAATACAATATCAATGCCCCGTGGAATAGACATGGACGTGACAGTAGCTTAACAAGACGTCTTTAATGCCCCTTGGAAGAGTGGTGGAGGTTGCAGTGGATTATAAAGACAATATCAATGCCCATTGGAAGAGTGGTAGAGGTCGCAGTGGAATAAAAAGACAATATTATTGCCCCTTGGAAGAATGGTGGAGGTTACAGTGGAATAAAAAGACAATATCAATGCCCCAATGGAAGAGTTGTGGAGGTCACTGTAGCTTAACAAGATGGTCTTAATGACTCTTGGAAGAGAGGTGGAGTTCGCAGTGGAATAAATAGACAATGTCAATGCCCATTGGAAGAGTGGTGGAGGTTAGAGTGGAATAAAAAGACAATTCCAGTGCTCCTTGGAAGAGCTGTTGAGTTCAGAGTGGATTAAATTGACGTTTTTAATGCCCCTTGGAAGAGACGTGGAGGTCACAGTGGATTAAAAAGACAATATCAATGCCCCTTGGAAGAGTGGTGGAGGTCGCAGTGGATTAAAAATACAATATCAATGCCACTTGGAAGAGGGGTGGAGGTCGCAGAGGAATAAAAAGACAATATCAATGCCCCGTGGAAGGGACATGGAGGTCACAGTAGCTTCACAAGACGGTTTTAATGCCCCTTGGAAGAGAGGTGGAGGTCGCAGTTGAATAAAAAGACAATATCAATGCCCCTTGGAAGAGTGGTGGAGGTCGCAGTGGAATAAAAAGAGAATATCTATGCGGCCTGGAAGAGTGGTGGATGTTACAGTCGAAGAAAAAGACAATATCAATGCATCTTGTAAGAGCTGTGGAGTTCAGAGTGTTTAACCAGATGGTTTTAATGCCCCTTGGATGAGAAGAGGAGGTCACAGTAGCTTAACAAGACTGTTTTATTGCCCCTTGGAAGAGTGGTGGAGATCGTTGTGGATTTAAAAGACAATATCAATGCCCCTTAGAAGAGTGGTGGCGGTTGCAGTGGAATAAAAAGACAATATCAATGCCCCTTGGAAGATTGGTGGAGGTTACAGTGGAATAAAAAGACAATATCAATGCCCCTTGGAAGAGTGGTGGAGTTTACAGTAGAATAAAAAGACAATGTCAATGCCCCTTGGAACAGTGGTGGAGGTTACAGTGGAATAAAAAGACATTGTCAATGCCTTTTGGTAGAGTTGTGGAGTTCAGATTGGTTTAACCAGATGGTTTATTGCCCCTTGGAAGAGACGTTGATGTCACAGGAGATTAACAAGACTTTTTTAATGCCCCTTGGAAGAGACTTGGAGGTCACAGTGGATTAAAAAGACAATATCAATGCCCCTTGGAAGAGTGGTGGAGGTCGCAGTGGATTAAAAAGACAATATCAATGCCCCTTGGAAGAGTGGTGGAGGTCGCAGTGGAATAAAAAGACAGTATCAATGCCCCTTGGAAGGTATGTGGAGGTCACAGTAGTTTCACAAGATGGTTTTAATGCCCCTTGGAAGAGACTTGGAGGTCACAGTAGCTTAACAAGACGGTTTTAATGTCCCTTGGAAGAGAGGTGAAAGTCGCAGTGGATTAAAAAGAAAATATCAATGCCCCTTGGAAGAGTGCTGGAGGTTACAGTGGAATAAAAAACAATATCAAAGCCCCTTGCAAGAGCTGTGGAGTTGAGAGTGGTTTAAATTGATGGTTTTAATGCTCCTTGGAAGAGATGTGGAGGTCACAGTAGATTAACAAGACTGTTTTAATGCCCCTTGGAAGAGTGGTAGAGGTCAAAGTGGATTAAAAAGACAATGTCAATGCTCCTTGAAGGAGTGGTTGAAGTCTCAGTGGAATAAAAAGACAATATCAATGCACCTTGGAAGAGTGTTGGAGGTTCCAGTGGAATAAAAAGACAATATCAATGCCCTGTGGAAGAGACATGGAGGTCACAGTAGCTTAACAAGATGGTTTTAATGCCCCTTGGAAGAGTGGTGGAGGTCGCAGTGGAATAAAAAGACAATATCAATGCCCCTTGGAATAGTGATGGAGGTTACAGTGAAATAAAAAGACAATATCAATGCCCCGTGGAAGAGATGTTTAGTCACAATAGCTAACAAGACTTTTTTAATGCCCCTTGGAAGAGTGGTGGAGGTCGCAGTGGATTAAAAAGACAATATCAATGAGCCTTGGAAGAGTGGTGGAGGTAGCAGTTGAATAAAAAGACATTATCAATGTCCCTTGGAAGAGTGGTGGATGTCGCAGTGGAATAAAAAAACAATATAAATGCCCCTTGGACGAGTGGTGGAGTTTACAGTGGAATAAAAAGACAATTTCATTGCACCGTGGAAGAGACGTGGAGGTCACAGTAGCTTAACAAGATGGTTTTAATGCCTCTTGGAGGACTGGTGGAGGTCGCAGTGGAATAAAAAGACAATATCAATTCCCCTTGGAAGAGTGGTGGAGGTTACAGTGGAATAAAAAGACAATAATAATGCCCCTTGGAAGAGCTGTGGAGTTCAGAGTGGTTTAACCAGATGGTTTTAATGCCCCTTGGAAGAGAAGTCGACGTCACAGTAGCATAACAAGACGGTTTTAATGCCCCTTGGAAGAGTGGTGGAGTTCGCAGTGGATTAAAAAGACAATATCAATGCCCCTTGGAAGAGTGGTGGAGGTCGCAGTGGAATAAAAAGACAATATCAATGCCCCGAGGAAGGGACGTGGAGGTCACAGTAGCTTAACAAGATGGTTTTAATGCCCCTTGGAAGAGTGGTGGAGGTTGCAGGGGATTAAAAAGACAATAACAATGCCCATTGGATGAGTGGTGGAGGTCGCAGTAGAATAAAAAGACAAAATCAATGCCCCTTGGAAGAGTGGTGGAGGTTACAGTGGAATAAAAAGACAATATCAATGCCCCTTGGAAGAGCTGTGGAGTTCAGAGTGCTTTAACCAGACGGTTTTAATGCACCTTGGAAGAGATGTGGAGGTCACAGTAGCTTAACAGGACTGTTTTAATGCCCCTTGGAAGAGTGGTGGAGGTCGCAGTGGATTAAAAAGACAATATCAATGCCCCTTAGTAGAGAGGTTGAAGTCGCAGTGGAATAAAAAGACAATATCAATTCCCAGTGGAATAGACATGGACGTGACTGTAGCTTAACAAGACGGCTTTAATGCCCCTTGGAAGAGTGGTGGAGGTTGCAGTGGATTAAAAAGACAATATCAATGCCCATTGGAAGAGTGGTAGAGGTCGCAGTGGAATAAAAAGACAATATCATTGCCCCTTGGAAGAGTGTTGGAGGTTACAGTGGAATAAAAAGACAATATCAGTGCCCCATAGAAGAGTTGTGGAGGTCACTGTAGCTTAACAAGATGGTCTTAATGCCTCTTGGAAAAGACGTGGAGGTCGCAGTGGAATAAACAGACAATGTCAATGCCCCTTGGAAGAGTGGTGGAGATTAGAGTGGAATAAAAAGACAATTCCAGTGCTCCTTGGAAGAGCTGTAGAGTTTATAGTGGATTAAATTGACGGTTTTAATGCCCCTTGGAAGAGACATGGAGGTCACAGTGGATTAAAAAGACAATATCAATGCCCCTTGGAAGAGTGGTGGAGGTCGCAGTGGATTAAAAATACAATATCAATGCCACTTGGAAGAGTGGTGGAGGTCGCAGAGGAATAAAAAGACAATATCAATGCCCCGTGGAAGGGACGTGGAGGTCACAGTAGCTTCACAAGACGGTTTTAATGCCCCTTGGAAGAGAGGTGGAGGTCGCAGTTGAATAAAAAGACAATATCAATGCCCCTTGGAAGAGTGGTGGAGGTCACAGTGGAATAAAAAGAGAATATCAATGCCGCCTGGAAGAGTGGTGGATGTTACAGTCGAAGAAAAAGACATTATCAATGCCTCTTGTAAGAGCTGTGTAGTTCAGAGTGTTTAACCAGACGGTTTTAATGCCCGTTGGATGAGAAGAGGAGGTCACAGTAGCTTAACAAGACTGTTTTATTGCCCTTTGGAAGAGTGGTGGAGATCGTTGTGGATTTAAAAGACAATATCAATGCCCCTTAGAAGAGTGGTGGCGGTTGCAGTGGAATAAAAAGACAATATCAATGCCCCCTGGAAGATTGGTGGAGGTTACAGTGGAATAAAAAGACAATATCAATGCCCCTTGAAAGAGTGGTGGAGTTTACAGTGGAATAAAAAGACAATATCAATGCCCCTTGGAACAGTGGTGGAGGTTACAGTGGAATAAAAAGACATTGTCAATGCCCTTTGGTAGAGCTGTGGAGTTCAGAGTGGTTTAACCAGATGGTTTACTGCCGCTTGGAAGAGACGTTGATGTCACAGGAGATTAACAAGACGTTTTTAATGCCCCTTGGAAGAGACTTGGAGGTCACAGTGGATTAAAAAGACAATATCAATGCCCCTTGGAAAAGTGGTGGAGGTCGCAGTGGATTAAAAAGACAATATCAATGCCCCTTAGAAGAGTGGTGGAGGTCGCAGTGGAATAAAAAGACAATATCAATGCCCCGTGGAAGGTATGTGGAGGTCACAGTAGCTTCACAAGACGGTTTTAATGCCCCTTGGAAGAGACTTGGAGGTCACAGTAGCTTAACAAGACGGTTTTAATGCCCCTTGGAAGAGTGGTGGAGTTTGCAATGGAATAAAAAGACAATATCAATGCCCCGTGGCAGGGACGTGGAGGTCACAATAGCATAACAAGACGGTTTTAATGCCCCTTGGAAGAGTGGTGGAGGTCGCAGTGGATAAAAAAGACAATATCAAGGCCACTTGGAAGAGTGGTGGAGGTCGCAGTGGAAAACAGAGACAATATCAATGCCCCTTGGAAGAGTGTTGGAGGTTACAGTGGAATAAAAAGACAATAATAATGCCCCTTGGAAGAGCTGTTGAGTTCAGAGTGGTTTAACCAGATGGTTTTAATGCCCCTTGGAAGAGAAGTCGACGTCACAGTAGCATAACAAGACGGTTTTAATGTCCCTTGGAAGAGTGGTGGAGTTCGCAGTGGATTAAAAAGACAATATCAATGCCCCTTGGAAGAGTGGTGGAGGTCGCAGTGGAATAAAAAGACAATATCAATGCCCCGAGGAAGGGACGTGGAGGTCACAGTAGCTTAACAAGATGGTTTTAATGCCCCTTGGAAGAGTGGTGGAGGTTGCAGGGGATTAAAAAGACAATATCAATGCCCCTTGGAAGAGCTGTGGAGTTCAGAGTGGTTTAACAAGACGGTTTTAATGCCCCTTGGAAGAGATGTGGAGGTCACAGCAGCTTAACAGGACTGTTTTAATGCCCCTTGGAAGAGTGGTGGAGGTCGCAGTGGATTAAAAAGACAATATCAATGCCCCTTAGAAAAGAGCTGGAAGTCGCAGTGGAATAAAAAGACAATGTCAATACCACTTGGAAGAGTGGTGGAGGTTACAGTGGAATAAAAATACAATATCAATGCCCCGTGGAATAGACATGGACGTGACAGTAGCTTAACAAGACGTCTTTAATGCCCCTTGGAAGAGTGGTGGAGGTTGCAGTGGATTATAAAGACAATATCAATGCCCATTGGAAGAGTGGTAGAGGTCGCAGTGGAATAAAAAGACAATATTATTGCCCCTTGGAAGAATGGTGGAGGTTACAGTGGAATAAAAAGACAATATCAATGCCCCAATGGAAGAGTTGTGGAGGTCACTGTAGCTTAACAAGATGGTCTTAATGACTCTTGGAAGAGAGGTGGAGTTCGCAGTGGAATAAATAGACAATGTCAATGCCCCTTGGAAGAGTGGTGGAGGTTAGAGTGGAATAAAAAGACAATTCCAGTGCTCCTTGGAAGAGCTGTTGAGTTCAGAGTGGATTAAATTGACGTTTTTAATGCCCCTTGGAAGAGACGTGGAGGTCACAGTGGATTAAAAAGACAATATCAATGCCCCTTGGAAGAGTGGTGGAGGTCGCAGTGGATTAAAAATACAATATCAATGCCACTTGGAAGAGGGGTGGAGGTCGCAGAGGAATAAAAAGACAATATCAATGCCCCGTGGAAGGGACATGGAGGTCACAGTAGCTTCACAAGACGGTTTTAATGCCCCTTGGAAGAGAGGTGGAGGTCGCAGTTGAATAAAAAGACAATATCAATGCCCCTTGGAAGAGTGGTGGAGGTCGCAGTGGAATAAAAAGAGAATATCTATGCGGCCTGGAAGAGTGGTGGATGTTACAGTCGAAGAAAAAGACAATATCAATGCATCTTGTAAGAGCTGTGGAGTTCAGAGTGTTTAACCAGATGGTTTTAATGCCCCTTGGATGAGAAGAGGAGGTCACAGTAGCTTAACAAGACTGTTTTATTGCCCCTTGGAAGAGTGGTGGAGATCGTTGTGGATTTAAAAGACAATATCAATGCCCCTTAGAAGAGTGGTGGCGGTTGCAGTGGAATAAAAAGACAATATCAATGCCCCTTGGAAGATTGGTGGAGGTTACAGTGGAATAAAAAGACAATATCAATGCCCCTTGGAAGAGTGGTGGAGTTTACAGTAGAATAAAAAGACAATGTCAATGCCCCTTGGAACAGTGGTGGAGGTTACAGTGGAATAAAAAGACATTGTCAATGCCTTTTGGTAGAGTTGTGGAGTTCAGATTGGTTTAACCAGATGGTTTATTGCCCCTTGGAAGAGACGTTGATGTCACAGGAGATTAACAAGACTTTTTTAATGCCCCTTGGAAGAGACTTGGAGGTCACAGTGGATTAAAAAGACAATATCAATGCCCCTTGGAAGAGTGGTGGAGGTCGCAGTGGATTAAAAAGACAATATCAATGCCCCTTGGAAGAGTGGTGGAGGTCGCAGTGGAATAAAAAGACAGTATCAATGCCCCTTGGAAGGTATGTGGAGGTCACAGTAGTTTCACAAGATGGTTTTAATGCCCCTTGGAAGAGACTTGGAGGTCACAGTAGCTTAACAAGACGGTTTTAATGTCCCTTGGAAGAGAGGTGAAAGTCGCAGTGGATTAAAAAGAAAATATCAATGCCCCTTGGAAGAGTGCTGGAGGTTACAGTGGAATAAAAAACAATATCAAAGCCCCTTGCAAGAGCTGTGGAGTTGAGAGTGGTTTAAATTGATGGTTTTAATGCTCCTTGGAAGAGATGTGGAGGTCACAGTAGATTAACAAGACTGTTTTAATGCCCCTTGGAAGAGTGGTAGAGGTCAAAGTGGATTAAAAAGACAATGTCAATGCTCCTTGAAGGAGTGGTTGAAGTCTCAGTGGAATAAAAAGACAATATCAATGCACCTTGGAAGAGTGTTGGAGGTTCCAGTGGAATAAAAAGACAATATCAATGCCCTGTGGAAGAGACATGGAGGTCACAGTAGCTTAACAAGATGGTTTTAATGCCCCTTGGAAGAGTGGTGGAGGTCGCAGTGGAATAAAAAGACAATATCAATGCCCCTTGGAATAGTGATGGAGGTTACAGTGAAATAAAAAGACAATATCAATGCCCCGTGGAAGAGATGTTTAGGTCACAATAGCTAACAAGACTTTTTTAATGCCCCTTGGAAGAGTGGTGGAGGTCGCAGTGGATTAAAAAGACAATATCAATGAGCCTTGGAAGAGTGGTGGAGGTAGCAGTTGAATAAAAAGACATTATCAATGTCCCTTGGAAGAGTGGTGGATGTCGCAGTGGAATAAAAAAACAATATAAATGCCCCTTGGACGAGTGGTGGAGTTTACAGTGGAATAAAAAGACAATTTCATTGCACCGTGGAAGAGACGTGGAGGTCACAGTAGCTTAACAAGATGGTTTTAATGCCTCTTGGAGGACTGGTGGAGGTCGCAGTGGAATAAAAAGACAATATCAATTCCCCTTGGAAGAGTGGTGGAGGTTACAGTGGAATAAAAAGACAATAATAATGCCCCTTGGAAGAGCTGTGGAGTTCAGAGTGGTTTAACCAGATGGTTTTAATGCCCCTTGGAAGAGAAGTCGACGTCACAGTAGCATAACAAGACGGTTTTAATGCCCCTTGGAAGAGTGGTGGAGTTCGCAGTGGATTAAAAAGACAATATCAATGCCCCTTGGAAGAGTGGTGGAGGTCGCAGTGGAATAAAAAGACAATATCAATGCCCCGAGGAAGGGACGTGGAGGTCACAGTAGCTTAACAAGATGGTTTTAATGCCCCTTGGAAGAGTGGTGGAGGTTGCAGGGGATTAAAAAGACAATAACAATGCCCATTGGATGAGTGGTGGAGGTCGCAGTAGAATAAAAAGACAAAATCAATGCCCCTTGGAAGAGTGGTGGAGGTTACAGTGGAATAAAAAGACAATATCAATGCCCCTTGGAAGAGCTGTGGAGTTCAGAGTGCTTTAACCAGACGGTTTTAATGCACCTTGGAAGAGATGTGGAGGTCACAGTAGCTTAACAGGACTGTTTTAATGCCCCTTGGAAGAGTGGTGGAGGTCGCAGTGGATTAAAAAGACAATATCAATGCCCCTTAGTAGAGAGGTTGAAGTCGCAGTGGAATAAAAAGACAATATCAATTCCCAGTGGAATAGACATGGACGTGACTGTAGCTTAACAAGACGGCTTTAATGCCCCTTGGAAGAGTGGTGGAGGTTGCAGTGGATTAAAAAGACAATATCAATGCCCATTGGAAGAGTGGTAGAGGTCGCAGTGGAATAAAAAGACAATATCATTGCCCCTTGGAAGAGTGTTGGAGGTTACAGTGGAATAAAAAGACAATATCAGTGCCCCATAGAAGAGTTGTGGAGGTCACTGTAGCTTAACAAGATGGTCTTAATGCCTCTTGGAAGAGACGTGGAGGTCGCAGTGGAATAAACAGACAATGTCAATGCCCCTTGGAAGAGTGGTGGAGATTAGAGTGGAATAAAAAGACAATTCCAGTGCTCCTTGGAAGAGCTGTAGAGTTTATAGTGGATTAAATTGACGGTTTTAATGCCCCTTGGAAGAGACATGGAGGTCACAGTGGATTAAAAAGACAATATCAATGCCCCTTGGAAGAGTGGTGGAGGTCGCAGTGGATTAAAAATACAATATCAATGCCACTTGGAAGAGTGGTGGAGGTCGCAGAGGAATAAAAAGACAATATCAATGCCCCGTGGAAGGGACGTGGAGGTCACAGTAGCTTCACAAGACGGTTTTAATGCCCCTTGGAAGAGAGGTGGAGGTCGCAGTTGAATAAAAAGACAATATCAATGCCCCTTGGAAGAGTGGTGGAGGTCACAGTGGAATAAAAAGAGAATATCAATGCCGCCTGGAAGAGTGGTGGATGTTACAGTCGAAGAAAAAGACATTATCAATGCCTCTTGTAAGAGCTGTGTAGTTCAGAGTGTTTAACCAGATGGTTTTAATGCCCGTTGGATGAGAAGAGGAGGTCACAGTAGCTTAACAAGACTGTTTTATTGCCCTTTGGAAGAGTGGTGGAGATCGTTGTGGATTTAAAAGACAATATCAATGCCCCTTAGAAGAGTGGTGGCGGTTGCAGTGGAATAAAAAGACAATATCAATGCCCCCTGGAAGATTGGTGGAGGTTACAGTGGAATAAAAAGACAATATCAATGCCCCTTGAAAGAGTGGTGGAGTTTACAGTGGAATAAAAAGACAATATCAATGCCCCTTGGAACAGTGGTGGAGGTTACAGTGGAATAGAAAGACATTGTCAATGCCCTTTGGTAGAGCTGTGGAGTTCAGAGTGGTTTAACCAGATGGTTTACTGCCGCTTGGAAGAGACGTTGATGTCACAGGAGATTAACAAGACGGTTTTAATGCCCCTTGGAAGAGACTTGGAGGTCACAGTGGATTAAAAAGACAATATCAATGCCCCTTGGAAAAGTGGTGGAGGTCGCAGTGGATTAAAAAGACAATATCAATGCCCCTTAGAAGAGTGGTGGAGGTCGCAGTGGAATAAAAAGACAATATCAATGCCCCGTGGAAGGTATGTGGAGGTCACAGTAGCTTCACAAGACGGTTTTAATGCCCCTTGGAAGAGACTTGGAGGTCACAGTAGCTTAACAAGACGGTTTTAATGCCCCTTGGAAGAGTGGTGGAGTTTGCAATGGAATAAAAAGACAATATCAATGCCCCGTGGCAGGGATGTGGAGGTCACAATAGCATAACAAGACGGTTTTAATGCCCCTTGGAAGAGTGGTGGAGGTCGCAGTGGATAAAAAAGACAATATCAAGGCCACTTGGAAGAGTGGTGGAGGTCGCAGTGGAAAACAGAGACAATATCAATGCCCCTTGGAAGAGTGTTGGAGGTTACAGTGGAATAAAAAGACAATAATAATGCCCCTTGGAAGAGCTGTTGAGTTCAGAGTGGTATAACCAGACGGTTTTAACTCTCCTTGGAAGTGACGTGGAGGTCACATTAACTTAACAAGACGGTTTTAATGCTTCTTTGAAAAGTGGTAGAGGTCGCAGTGGAATAAAAAAACAATATCAATGCCCCTTGGAAGATTGGTGGAGGTCGCAGTGGAATAAAAAGACAATATCAATGCCCCGTGGAAGAGATGTGGAGGTCACTGTAGCTTAACAATATGGCTTTAATGCCCCTTGGAAGAGTGGTGGAGGTCACGTAGCTAAACAAGACGGTTTTATTGCTTCTTGGAAGAGAGATGGAAGTCGCAGTGGATTAAAAAAACAAAATCAATGCCCCTTGGAAGAGAGGTGGAGGTTACAGTGAAATAAAAAGTCAATATCAATGCCTCTTGCAACAGCTGTGGAGTTCAGAGTGGTTTAAATTGACGGTTTTAATGTCCCTTGGAAGAGACGTGGAGGTCACAGTAGCTTAACAAGACGGTTTTAATGCCCCTTGGAAGAGTGTGGAGGTTATAGTCGAATAAAAGGACAATATCAATGCCTCTTGGAAGAGCTGTGGATTTCAGAGTGGTTTAACCAGACGGTTTTAATGCCCCTCGGAAGAGACGTGGAGGTCACAGTAGCTTATCAAAAATGTTTTAATGCCCTTTGGATGATTGGTGGAGGGCGCAGTGGATTAAAAAGACAATATCAATGCCCCTTAGAAGAGAGCTGGAAGTCGCAGTGGAATAAAAAGACAATGTCAATACCACTTGGAAGAGTGGTGGAGGTTACAGTGGAATAAAAATACAATATCAATGCCCCGTGGAATAGACATGGACGTGACAGTAGCTTAACAAGACGGCTTTAATGCCCCTTGGAAGAGTGGTGGAGGTTGCAGTGGATTATAAAGACAATATCAATGCCCATTGGAAGAGTGGTAGAGGTCGCAGTGGAATAAAAAGACAATATTATTGCCCCTTGGAAGAATGGTGGACCTTACAGTGGAATAAAAAGACAATATCAATGCCCCAATGGAAGAGTTGTGGAGGTCACTGTAGCTTAACAAGATGGTCTTAATGACTCTTGGAAGAGAGGTGGAGGTCGCAGTGGAATAAATAGACAATGTCAATGCCCCTTGGAAGAGTGGTGGAGGTTAGAGTGGAATAAAAAGACAATTCCAGTGCTCCTTGGAAGAGCTGTTGAGTTCAGAGTGGATTAAATTGACGTTTTTAATGCCCCTTGGAAGAGAAGTGGAGGTCACAGTGGATTAAAAAGACAATATCAATGCCCCTTGGAAGAGTGGTGGAGGTCGCAGTGGATTAAAAATACAATATCAATGCCACTTGTAAGAGGGGTGGAGGTCGCAGAGGAATAAAAAGACAATATCAATGCCCCGTGGAAGGGACATGGAGGTCACAGTAGCTTCACAAGACGGTTTTAATGCCCCTTGGAAGAGAGGTGGAGGTCGCAGTTGAATAAAAAGACAATATCAATGCCCCTTGGAAGAGTGGTGGAGGTCGCAGTGGAATAAAAAGAGAATATCTATGCGGCCTGGAAGAGTGGTGGATGTTACAGTCGAAGAAAAAGACAATATCAATGCATCTTGTAAGAGCTGTGGAGTTCAGAGTGTTTAACCAGACGGTTTTAATGCCCCTTGGATGAGAAGAGGAGGTCACAGTAGCTTAACAAGACTGTTTTATTGCCCCTTGGAAGAGTGGTGGAGATCGTTGTGGATTTAAAAGACAATATCAATGCCCCTTAGAAGAGTGGTGGCGGTTGCAGTGGAATAAAAAGACAATATCAATGCCCCTTGGAAGATTGGTGGAGGTTACAGTGGAATAAAAAGACAATATCAATGCCCCTTGGAAGAGTGGTGGAGTTTACAGTGGAATAAAAAGACAATGTCAATGCCCCTTGGAACAGTGGTGGAGGTTACAGTGGAATAAAAAGACATTGTCAATGCCTTTTGGTAGAGTTGTGGAGTTCAGAGTGGTTTAACCAGATGGTTTATTGCCCCTTGGAAGAGACGTTGATGTCACAGGAGATTAACAAGACGATTTTAATGCCCCTTGGAAGAGACTTGGAGGTCACAGTGGATTAAAAAGACAATATCAATGCCCCTTGGAAGAGTGGTGGAGGTCGCAGTGGATTAAAAAGACAATATCAATGCCCCTTGGAAGAGTGGTGGAGGTCGCAGTGGAATAAAAAGACAGTTTCAATGCCCCTTGGAAGGTATGTGGAGGTCACAGTAGCTTCACAAGATGGTTTTAATGCCCCTTGGAAGAGACTTGGAGGTCACAGTAGCTTAACAAGACGGTTTTAATGTCCCTTGGAAGAGAGGTGAAAGTCGCAGTGGATTAAAAAGAAAATATCAATGCCCCTTGGAAGAGTGCTGGAGGTTACAGTGGAATAAAAAACAATATCAAAGCCCCTTGCAAGAGCTGTGGAGTTGAGAGTGGTTTAAATTGATGGTTTTAATGCTCCTTGGAAGAGATGTGGAGGTCACAGTAGATTAACAAGACTGTTTTAATGCCCCTTGGAAGAGTGGTAGAGGTCAAAGTGGATTAAAAAGACAATGTCAAGGCTCCTTGAAGGAGTGGTTGAAGTCTCAGTGGAATAAAAAGACAATATCAATGCACCTTGGAAGAGTGTTGGAGGTTCCAGTAGAATAAAAAGACAATATCAATGCCCTGTGGAAGAGACATGGAGGTCACAGTAGCTTAACAAGATGGTTTTAATGCCCCTTGGAAGAGTGGTGGAGGTCGCAGTGGAATAAAAAGACAATATCAATGCCCCTTGGAATAGTGATGGAGGTTACAGTGAAATAAAAAGACAACATCAATGCCCCGTGGAAGAGATGTGGAGGTCACAATAGCTAACAAGACTTTTTTAATGCCCCTTGGAAGAGTGGTGGAGGTCGCAGTGGATTAAAAAGACAATATCAATGAGCCTTGGAAGAGTGGTGGAGGTAGCAGTTGAATAAAAAGACATTATCAATGTCCCTTGGAAGAGTGGTGGAGGTCGCAGTGGAATAAAAAAACAATATAAATGCCCCTTAGACGAGTGGTGGAGTTTGCAGTGGAATAAAAAGACAATTTCATTGCACCGTGGAAGAGACGTGGAGGTCACAGTAGCTTAACAAGATGGTTTTAATGCCTCTTGGAGGACTGGTGGAGGTCGCAGTGGAATAAAAAGACAATATCAATTCCCCTTGGAAGAGTGGTGGAGGTTACAGTGGAATAAAAAGACAATAATAATGCCCCTTGGAAGAGCTGTGGAGTTCAGAGTGGTTTAACCAGATGGTTTTAATGCCCCTTGGAAGAGAATTCGACGTCACAGTAGCATAACAAGACGGTTTTAATGCCCCTTGGAAGAGTGGTGGAGTTCGCAGTGGATTAAAAAGACAATATCAATGCCCCTTGGAAGAGTGGTGGAGGTCGCAGTGGAATAAAAAGACAATATCAATGCCCCGAGGATGGGACGTGGAGGTCACAGTAGCTTAACAAGATGGTTTTAATGCCCCTTGGAAGAGTGGTGGAGGTTGCAGGGGATTAAAAAGACAATAACAATGCCCATTGGATGAGTGGTGGAGGTCGCAGTAGAATAAAAAGACAAAATCAATGCCCCTTGGAAGAGTGGTGGAGGTTACAGTGGAATAAAAAGACAATATCAATGCCCCTTGGAAGAGCTGTGGAGTTCAGAGTGGTTTAACCAGACGGTTTTAATGCACCTTGGAAGAGATGTGGAGGTCACAGTAGCTTAACAGGACTGTTTTAATGCCCCTTGGAAGAGTGGTGGAGGTCGCAGTGGATTAAAAAGACAATATCAATGCCCCTTAGAAGAGAGGTTGAAGTCGCAGTGGAATAAAAAGACAATATCAATGCCAATTGGAAGAGTGGTGGAGGTTGCAGTGGAATAAAAAGACAATATCAATTCCCAGTGGAATAGACATGGACGTGACTGTAGCTTAACAAGACGGCTTTAATGCCCCTTGGAAGAGTGGTGGAGGTTGCAGTGGATTAAAAAGACAATATCATTGCCCCTTGGAAGAGTGTTGGAGGTTACAGTGGAATAAAAAGACAATATCAATGCCCCATAGAAGAGTTGTGGAGGTCACTGTAGCTTAACAACATGGTCTTAATGCCTCTTGGAAGAGACGTGGAGGTCGCAGTGGAATAAACAGACAATGTCAATGCCCCTTGGAAGAGTGGTGGAGGTTAGAGTGGAATAAAAAGCCAATTCCAGTGCTCCTTGGAAGAGCTGTAGAGTTCTTAGTGGATTAAATTGACGGTTTTAAAGCCCCTTGGAAGAGACGTGGAGGTCACAGTGGATTAAAAAGACAATATCAATGCCCCTTGGAAGAGTGGTGGGGGTCGCAGTGGATTAAAAATACAATATCAATGCCACTTGGAAGAGTGGTGGAGGTCGCAGAGGAATAAAAAGACAATATCAATGCCCCGTGGAAGGGACGTGGAGGTCACAGTAGCTTCACAAGACGGTTTTAATGCCCCTTGGAAGAGAGGTGGAGGTCGCAGTTGAATAAAAAGACAATATCAATGCCCCTTGGAAGAGTGGTGGAGGTCACAGTGGAATAAAAAGAGAATATCAATGCCGCCTGGAAGAGTGGTGGATGTTACAGTCGAAGAAAAAGACAATATCAATGCCTCTTGTAAGAGCAGTGTAGTTCAGAGTGTTTAACCAGACGGTTTTAATGCCCGTTGGATGAGAAGAGGAGGTCACAGTAGCTTAACAAGACTGTTTTATTGCCCGTTGGAAGAGTGGTGGAGATCGTTGTGGATTTAAAAGACAATATCAATGCCCCTTAGAAGAGTGGTGGCGGTTGCAGTGGAATAAAAAGACAATATCAATGCCCCCTGGAAGATTGGTGGAGGTTACAGTGGAATAAAAAGACAATATCAATGCCCCTTGAAAGAGTGGTGGAGTTTACAGTGGAATAAAAAGACAATATCAATGCCCCTTGGAACAGTGGTGGAGGTTACAGTGGAATAAAAAGACATTGTCAATGCCCTTTGGTAGAGCTGTGGAGTTCAGAGTGGTTTAACCAGATGGTTTACTGCCGCTTGGAAGAGACGTTGATGTCACAGGAGATTAACAAGACGGTTTTAATGCCCCTTGGAAGAGACTTGGAGGTCACAGTGGATTAAAAAGACAATATCAATGCCCCTTGGAAGAGTGGTGGAGGTCGCAGTGGATTAAAAAGACAATATCAATGCCCCTTGGAAGAGTGGTGGAGGTCGCAGTGGAATAAAAAGACAATATCAATGCCCCGTGGAAGGTATGTGGAGGTCACAGTAGCTTCACAAGACGGTTTTAATGCCCCTTGGAAGAGACTTGGAGGTCACAGTAGCTTAACAAGACGGTTTTAATGCCCCTTGGAAGAGTGGTGGAGTTTGCAATGGAATAAAAAGACAATATCAATGCCCCGTGGCAGGGACGTGGATGTCACAATAGCATAACAAGACGGTTTTAATGCCCCTTGGAAGAGTGGTGGAGGTCGCAGTGGATAAAAAAGACAATATCAAAGCCACTTGGAAGAGTGGTGGAGGTCGCAGTGGAAAACAGAGACAATATCAATGCCCCTTGGAAGAGTGTTGGAGGTTACAGTGGAATAAAAAGACAATAATAATGCCCCTTGGAAGAGCTGTTGAGTTCAGAGTGGTATAACCAGACGGTTTTAACTCTCCTTGGAAGTGACGTGGAGGTCACATTAACTTAACAAGACGGTTTTAATGCTTCTTGGAAGAGTGGTAGAGGTCGCAGTGGAATAAAAAAACAATATCAATGCCCCTTGGAAGATTGGTGGAGGTCGCAGTGGAATAAAAAGACAATATCAATGCCCCGTGGAAGAGATGTGGAGGTCACTGTAGCTTAACAATATGGCTTTAATGCCCCTTGGAAGAGTGGTGGAGGTCACGTAGCTAAACAAGACGGTTTTATTGCTTCTTGGAAGAGAGATGGAAGTCGCAGTGGATTAAAAAAACAAAATCAATGCCCCTTGGAAGAGAGGTGGAGGTTACAGTGAAATAAAAAGTCAATATCAATGCCTCTTGCAACAGCTGTGGAGTTCAGAGTGGTTTAAATTGACGGTTTTAATGTCCCTTGGAAGAGACGTGGAGGTCACAGTAGCTTAACAAGACGGTTTTAATGCCCCTTGGAAGAGTGTGGAGGTTATAGTCGAATAAAAGGACAATATCAATGCCTCTTGGAAGAGCTGTGGATTTCAGAGTGGTTTAACCAGACGGTTTTAATGCCCCTCGGAAGAGACGTGGAGGTCACAGTAGCTTATCAAAAATGTTTTAATGCCCTTTGGATGATTGGTGGAGGTCGCAGTGGATTAAAAAGACAATATCAATGCCCCTTAGAAGAGTGGTGGAGGTCGCAGTGGAATAAAAAGACAATATCAATTCCACTTGGAAGAGATGTGGAGGTCGCAGTAGAATAAAAAGACAATATAAATGCCTCGTGGAAGAGACTTGGAGGTCACAGTAGCTTAACAAGATGGTTTTAATGCCCCTTGGAAGAGAGATGGAGGTCGCAGTGGAATAAAAAGACAATATCAATGCCCCTTGGAAGAGTGGTGGAGGTTACAGTGGAATAAAAAGACAATATCAATGCCCCTTGGAAGAGTGGTGGAGGTCGCAGTGCAATAAAAAGACAATATTAATGCCCCTTGGAAGAGTGGTGGAGGTCGCAGTAAAATAAAAAGACAATATCAATGCCCATTGAAAGAGTGGTGGAGGTTACAGTGGAATAAAAAGACAATATCAATGCCCCTTGGAAGAGTGGTGGAGGTCGCAGTGGAATAAAAAGACAATATCAATGCCCCGAGGAAGGGACGCGGAGGTCACAGTAGCTTAACAAGATAGTTTTAATGCCACTTGGAAGATTGGTGGAGGTTGCAGGGGATTAAAAAGACAATAACCATGCCCATTGGATGAGTGGTGGAGGTTGCAGTAGAGTAAAAAGACAAAATCAATGCCCCTTGGAAGAGTGGTGGAGGTTACAGTGGAATAAAAAGACAATATCAATGCCCCTTGGAAGAGCTGTGGAGTTTGCAATGGAATGAAAAGACAATATCAATGCCCCGTGGAAGGGACGTGGAGGTCACAGTAGCATAACAAGACGGTTTTAATGCCCCTTGGAAGAGTGGTGGAGGTCGCAGTGGATAAAAAAGACAATATCAAAGCCCCTTGGAAGAGTGGTGGAGGTCGCAGTGGAAAACAGAGACAATATCAATGCCCCTTGGAAGAGTGGTGGAGGTTACAGTGGAATAAAAAGACAATAATAATGCCCCTTGGAAGAGCTGTTGAGTTCAGAGTGGTATAACCAGACGGTTTTAACTCTCCTTGGAAGTGACGTGGAGGTCACATTAACTTAACAAGACGGTTTTAATGCCCCTTGGTAGAGTGGTGGAGGTCGCAGTGGAATAAAAAAACAATATCAATTCCCCTTGGAAGATTGGTGGAGGACGCAGTGGAATAAAAAGACAATATCAATGCCCTGTGGAAGAGTTGTGGAGGTCACTGTAGCTTAACAATATGGCTTTAATGCCCCTTGGAAGAGTGGTGGAGGTCGCAGTGGAATAAAAAGACAATGCCAATGCCCCTTGAAAGAGTGGTGGAGGTTAGAGTGGAATAAAAAGACAATACAAATGCCCCTTGGAAGAGCTGTAGAGTTCAGAGTGGTTTAACCAGATGGTTTTAATGCCCCTTGGAAGAGAAGTCGACGTCACAGTAGCATAACAAGACGGTTTTAATGCCCCTTGCAAGAGTGGTGGAATTCGCAGTGGACTAAAAAGACAATATCTATGCCCCTTGGAAGAGTGGTGGAGGTCGCAGTGGAATAAAAAGACAATATCAATGCCCCGAGGAAGGGACGCGGAGGTCACAGTAGCTTAACAAGATGGTTTTAATGCCCCTTGGAAGATTGGTGGAGGTTGCAGGGGATTAAAAAGACAATAACAATGCCCATTGGATGAGTGGTGGAGGTCGCAGTAGAGTAAAAAGACAAAATCAATGCCCCTTGGAAGAGTGGTGGAGGTTACAGTGGAATAAAAAGACAATATCAATGCCCCTTGGAAGAGCTGTGAAGTTTGCAATGGAATGAAAAGACAATATCAATGCCCCGTGGAAGGGACGTGGAGGTCACAGTAGCATAACAAGACGGTTTTAATGCCCCTTGGAAGAATGGTGGAGGTCGCAGTGGATAAAAAAGACAATATCTAAGCCCCTTGGAAGAGTGGTGGAGGTCGCAGTGGAAAACAGAGACAATATCAATGCCCCTTGGAAGAGTGGTGGAGGTTACAGTCGAATAAAAAGACAAAATCAATGGCTCTTGGAAGAGCTGTGGAGTACAGAGTGGTTTAACCAGACGCTTTAATGCCCCTTGGAAGAGACGTGGAGGTCACAGTGGATTAAAAAGACAATATCAATGCCCCTTGGAAGAGTGGTGGAGGTCGCAGTGGATTAAAAATACAATATCAATGCCACTTGGAAGAGTGGTGGAGGTCGCAGAGGAATAAAAAGACAATATCAATGCCCCGTGGAAGGGACGTGGAGGTCACAGTAACTTCACAAGACGGTTTTAATGCCCCTTGGAAGAGAGGTGGAGGTCGCATTTGAATAAAAAGACAATATCAATGCCCCTTGGAAGAGTGGTGGAGGTCACAGTGGAATAAAAAGAGAATATCAATGCCGCCTGGAAGAGTGGTGGATGTTACAGTCGAAGAAAAAGACAATATCAATGCCTCTTGTAAGAGCTGTGTAGTTCAGAGTGTTTAACCAGACGGTTTTAATGCCGGTTGGATGAGAATAGGAGGTCACAGTAGCTTAACAAGACAGTTTTATTGCCCCTTGGAAGAGTGGTGGAGATCGTTGTGGATTTAAAAGACAATATCAATGCCCCTTAGAAGAGTGGTGGCGGTTGCAGTGGAATAAAAAGACAATATCAATGCCCCCTGCAAGATTGGTGGAGGTTACAGTGGATTAAAAAGACAATATCAATGCCCCTTGGAAGAGTGGTGGAGTTTACAGTGGAGTAAAAAGACAATGTCAATGCCCCTTGGAACAGTGGTGGAGGTTACAGTGGAATAAAAAGACATTGTCAATGCCCTTTGGTAGAGCTGTGGAGTTCAGAGTGGTTTAACCAGATGGTTTATTGCCGCTTGGAAGAGACGTTGATGTCACAGGAGATTAACAAAATGGTTTTAATGCCCCTTGGAAGAGACTTGGAGGTCACAGTGGATTAAAAAGACAATATCAATGCCCCTTGGAAGAGTGGTGGAGGTCGCAGTGGATTAAAAAGACAATATAAATGCCCCTTGGAAGAGTGGTGGAGGTCGCAGTGGAATAAAAAGACAATATCAATGCCCCGTGGAAGGTATGTGGAGGTCACAGTAGCTTCACAAGACGGTTTTAATGCCCCTTGGAAGAGACTTGGATGTTACAGTAGCTTAACAAGACAGTTTTAATGCCCCTTGGAAGAGTGGTGGAGTTTGCAATGGAATGAAAAGACAATATCAATGCCCCGTGGCAGGGACGTGGAGGTCACAATAGCATAACAAGACGGTTTTAATGCCCCTTGGAAGAGTGGTGGAGGTCGCAGTGGATAAAAAAGACAATATCAAAGCCACTTGGAAGAGTGGTGGAGGTCGCAGTGGAAAACAGAGACAATATCAATGCCCCTTGGAAGAGTGGTGGAGGTTACAGTGGAATAAAAAGACAATAATAATGCCCCTTGGAAGAGCTGTTGAGTTCAGAGTGGTATAACCAGACGGTTTTAACTCTCCTTGGAAGTGACGTGGAGGTCACATTAACTTAACAAGACGGTTTTAATGCCCCTTGGAAGAGTGGTGGAGGTCGCAGTGGAATAAAAAAACAATATCAGTGCCCCTTGGAAGATTGGTGGAGGTCGCAGTGGAATAAAAAGACAATATCAATGCCCTGTGGAAGAGATGTGGAGGTCACTGTAACTTAACAATATGGCTTTAATGCCCCTTGGACGAGTGGTGGAGGTCGCAGTGGAATAAAAAGACAATGTCAATGCCCCTTGAAAGAGTGGTGGAGGTTAGAGTGGAATAATAAGACAATACAAATGCCCCTTGGAAGAGCTGTGGAGTTCAGAGTGGTTTAACCAGATGGTTTTAATGCCCCTTGGAAAAGAAGTCGATGTCACAGTAGCATAACAAGACGGTTTTAATGCCCCTTGGAAGAGTGGTGGAGTTCGCAGTGGATCAAAAAGACAATATCTATGCCCCTTGGAAGAGTGGTGGAGGTCGCAGTGGAATAAAAAGACAATATCAATGCCCCAAGGAAGGGACGCGGAGGTCACAGTAGCTTAACAAGATAGTTTTAATGCCCCTTGGAAGATTGGTGGAGGTTGCAGGGGATTAAAAAGACAATAACCATGCCCATTGGATGAGTGGTGGAGGTCGCAGTAGAGTAAAAAGACAAAATCAATGCCCCTTGGAAGAGTGGTGGAGGTTACAGTGGAATAAAAAGACAATATCAATGCCCCTTGGAAGAGCTGTGGAGTTTGCAATGGAATGAAAAGACAATATCAATGCCCCGTGGAAGGGACGTGGAGGTCACAGTAGCATAACAAGACGGTTTTAATGCCCCTTGGAAGAGTGGTGGAGGTCACAGTGGATAAAAAAGACAATATCAAAGCCCCTTGGAAGAGTGGTGGAGGTCGCAGTGGAAAACAGAGACAATATCAATGCCCCTTGGGAGAGTGGTGGAGGTTACAGTCGAATAAAAAGACAATATCAATGGCTCTTGGAAGAGCTGTGGAGTACAGAGTGGTTTAACCAGATGCTTTAATGCCCCTTGGAAGAGACGTGGAGGTCACAGTAGCTTATCAAGTCTGTTTTAATGCCCCTTGGAAGAGTGGTGGAGGTCGCAGTGGATTAAAAAGACAATATCAATGCCCCTTAGAAGAGTGTTGGAGGTCGCAGTGGAATAGAAAGACAATATCAATTTCCCTTGGAAGAGATGTGGATGTCGCAGTGGAATAAAAAGAAAATATCAATGACCCTTGGAAGAGTGGTGGAGGTCGCAGTGGAATAAAAAGACAATATTAATGCCCCTTTAAGAGTGGTGGAGGTTACAGTGGAATGAAAAGACAATTTCAATGCCTCTTGGATCAGCTGTGGAGTTCACAGTGGTTTAACCAGAAGGTTTTAAGGCACCGTGGAATAGACGTGGAGGTCACGTAGCTAAACAAGACGGTTTTATTGCTTCTTGGAAGAGAAATGGAAGTCGCAGTGGATTAAAAAAACAAAATCAATGCCCCTTGGAAGAGAGGTGGAGGTTACAGTGAAATAAAAAGTCAATATCAATGCCTCTTGCAAGAGCTGTGGAGTTCAGAGTGGTTTAAATTGACGGTTTTAATGTCCCTTGGAAGAGACGTGGAGGTCACAGTAGCTTAACAAGACGGTTTTAATGCCCCTTGGAAGAGTGTGGAGGTTATAGTCGAATACAAGGACAATATCAATGCCTCTTGGAAGAGCTGTGGATTTCAGAGTGGTTTAACCAGACGGTTTTAATGCCCCTCGGAAGAGACGTGGAGGTCACAGTAGCTTATCAAAAATGTTTTAATGCCCTTTGGATGATTGGTGGAGGTCGCAGTGGATTAAAAAGACAATATCAATGCCCCTTAGAAGAGTGGTGGAGGTCGCAGTGGAATAAAAAGACAATATCAATTCCACTTGGAAGAGATGTGGAGGTCGCAGTAGAATAAAAAGACAATATAAATGCCTCGTGGAAGAGACTTGGAGGTCACAGTAGCTTAACAAGATGGTTTTAATGCCCCTTGGAAGAGAGGTGGAGGTCGCAGTGGAATAAAAAGACAATATCAATGCCCCTTGGAAGAGTGGTGGAGGTTACAGTGGAATAAAAAGACAATATCAATGACCCTTGGAAGAGTGGTGGAGGTCGCAGTGGAATAAAAAGACAATATTAATGCCCCTTGGAAGAGTGGTGGAGGTCGCAGTAAAATAAGAAGACAATATCAATGCCCCTTGGAAGAGTGGTGGAGGTTACAGTAGAATAAAAAGACAATATCAATGCCCCTTGGAAGAGCTGTGGAGTTCACAGTGGTTTAACCAGAAGGTTTTAAGGCACCGTGGAAAAGACGTGGAGGTCACAGTAGCTAAACAAGACGGTTTTAATGCTTCTTGGAAGAGAGATGGAGGTCGCAGTGGATTAAAAAGACAAAATCAATGCCCCTTGGATGAGTGGTGGAGGTTGCAGTGGAATAAAAAGACAATATCAATGAGTCTTGCAAGTGCTGAGGAGTTCAGAGTGGTCTAAATTAATAGTTTTAATGCCCCTTGGAAGAGACGTGGAGGTCACAGTAGCTTAACAATACGGTTTTATTGCACCTTGGAAGAGTGGTGGAGGTCGCAGTGGATTAAAAAGACATTATCGATGCCCCTTGGAAGAGTGGAGGAGGTCGCAGTGGAATAAAAAGAAAATATCAATGCCCCTTAGAAGAGTGGTGGAGGTTACAGTGGAAAAAAAAGACAGTATCAATGTTCCGTGGAAGAGTGGTGAAGGTCGCAGTGGAATAAAAAGACAATATCAATGCCCCTTGGAAGAGTGGTGGAGGTCGCAATGGAATAAAAAGACAATATCAATGCCCCGTGGAAGGGACGTGGAGGTCACAGTAGCTTAACAAGACGGTTTTAATGCCCCTTGGAAGAGTGGTGGAGGTTACAGTGGAATAAAAAGACAATATCAATGCCTCTTGCAAGAGCTGTGGAGTTCAGAGTGGTTTAAATTGACGGTTTTAATGCCCCTTGGAAGATACGTGGAGGTCACAGTAGCTTAACAAGACTGTTTTAATGCCCCTTGGAAGAGTGGTGGAGGTCGCTGTGGATTAAAAAGACATTATCGATGCCCCTTGGAAGAGAGGTGGAGGTCCAGTGGAATAAAAAGAAAATATCAATGCCCTTTAGAAGAGTGGTGAAGGTTACAGTGGAAAAAAAAGACAATATCAATGTTCCTTGGAAGAGGGGTGAAGGTCGCAGTGGATTAAAAAGACAATATCAATGTCCATTGGAAGAGTGGTGGAGGTCGCAGTGGATTAAAAAGACAATATCAATGCCCCTTGGAAGAGTGGTGGAGGTCGCAGTGGAATAAAAAGACAATATCAATACCCGTGGAAGGGACGTGGAGGTCACAGTAGCTTAACAAGATGGTTTTAATGCCCCTTGGAAGAGTGGTGGAGGTCACACTGGATTAAAAAGACTATCAAATCCACTTGGAAGAGTGGTGGAGGTCGCAGGGGAAAAAAAAGACAATATCAATGCCCCTTGGAAGAGTGGTGGAGGTTACAGTTGAATAAAAAGACAATATCAATGCCTCTTGGAGGAGCTGTGGAGTTCAGAGTGGTTTAACCATGCGGTTTTAATGCCCCTTGGAAGAGACGTGGAGGTCATAGAAGCTTATTAAGACTGTTTTAAAGCCCCTTGGAGGAGTGGTAGAGGTCGCAGTGGATTAAAAAGACAATATCAATGCCCCTTGGAAGAGTGGTGGAGGTTACAGTGGAATAAAAAGACAATATCAATGCCCCTTGGAAGAGTGGTGGAGGTTACAGTGGAATAAAAAGACAATATCAATGTCCCTTGGAAGAATAGTGGAGGTTACAGTGGAAAAAAAAGACAATAACAATGCCCCTTGGAAGAGTCGTGGAGGTTCCAATTAAATAAAAAGACAATATCAATGCCCCTTGGAAGAGACGTGGAGGTCACAGTGGAATAAAAAGACAATATTAATGCCCCTTGGAAAAGTGGTGGAGGTTAGAGTGGAATAAAAAGACAATATCAATGCCCCTTGGAAGAGCTGTGGAGTTCACAGTAGTTTAACCACAAAGTTTTAATGCACCGTGGAATAGACGTGGAGGTCACAGTTGCATAACAAGACGGTTTCAATGCTTCTTGGAAGAGTGATGGAGGTCGCAGTGGATTAAAAAGACAATATCAATGCCCTTTGGAAGAGTGGTGGAGGTTACAGTGGAATAGAAAGACAATATCAATGCCCTGTGTAAGAAACTTGGAGGTCACAATAGCTTAACAAGGCGGTTTTAATGCCCCTTGGAAGAGTCGTGGACGTCGCAGAGGAATAAAAAGACAATATCAATGCATTTGGAAGAGTGCAGAAGGTTACAGTGGAATAAAAAGACATTGTAAATGCCCCGTGGAAGAGCTGTGGAGCTCAGAGCTGTATAGCCAGACGGTTTTAATGCCCCTTGGAAGAGACTTGGAGGTCACAGTGGAATAAAATTACAATATAAATGCCCCTTGAAAGAGTGGTGGAAGTTACAGTGAAATAAAAAGACAATATCAATGCCCATTGGAAGAGCTGTGGAGTACAGAGTGGATTAACCAAACGGTTTTAGTGCCCCTTGGAAGAGACGTGGAGATCACAGTAGGTTAACAAGACAGTTTTAATGCCCCTTGGAAGAGTGGTGAAGGTCGCAGTGGATTAAAAAGACAAGATCAATGAACCTTGGAAGAGTGGTGGAGGTCGCAGTGGAATAAAAAGACAATATCAATGCCCCTAGGAAGAGTGGTGGAGGTTACAGTGGAATAAAAAGACAATATCAATGCCTCTTGGAAGAGTGGTGGAGGTTACAGTGGAATAAAAAGACAATATCAATGCCCCGTGGAAGAGACGTGGACATCACAGTAGCTTAACAAGACGGTTTAAATGCCCCTTGGCAGAGTGGTGGAGGTCGCAGTGGAATAAAAAGACAATGACAATGGCCTGTGGTAGAGACTTGGAGGTCACAGTTGCTTAACAAGATGGTTTTAATGCCCCTTAGAACAGTGGTGGAGGTTACAGAGGAATAAAAGACAATATCAATGCCCTTTGGAAGAGTGGCGGAGGTCGCAGTGGAATAAAAACACAATATCAATGCCCCTTGGAAGAGTGGTGGAGGTCGCAGTGGAATAACCTCACTGGTGCATGCTCTGCATAACTTCTCTGCTTGCTGTGTCTGCTGTAATCTAATGCTCTGCTTTGCTGATTCACCTCACTGGTACATGCTCTGCGTAACCTCTCTGCTTTATCTGTCCCACTCCATTCAATACCCACATATGTCTGTCCCTTCCCCACTATAGATCTTATCTGACTTTTAGAGGTGCTAAACTGCAGAGACTAGAGTCCTAGCTCTGTGTTTGATCACCCAGCCATCTCCTGGTGAGACGACCAGCTGCTAAATTAGCCATATGCAGCTCCCACAATGCCCTTCACCTGATAGTTTAATGTGCCCTATATATTTAGAAGCTCTGTAAGGGGTGCACTCGTGCTGGGGTGTGCACACGTCTTCTTGTGCAAAGTGGCTTCGGAGATAAGTGGCAGTTATTTCAGAGGCAGTTAGTCAGGGCAGGAGTCAGGTAACCAACACTTTGAGCACTTGCTCTCTTTTAACTATGTTTCTGTTAGCTCTCACTTTTTCCTCTATAGTCCTCCACTTTCTAGTAACGCCTCAAATCCCTACACCTAGTAAGAAACTCTTCATCTCTCCCTCCATCCTCCTCATTCATCTCACCTCCTCCTCCAAATTATTCCTAAACATTCAATCCTGGATCTCCAAACACAGACAGCCACCTCATGCTCTCACTTGCTCCCACCTGCTAACACTTTCTCTGCTCCTCCTCACTGCTGGAGATATCTCTCCAAATCCTGGTCCTCCTCGCCGTATCCCCACAGTTACTTCTTCCTCCTATCCACGACCTTCCACAAACTGTCGCAACCCTTCTAACCTCATACCCATCCAACCAATCCCCACTCCCTTAGTTGATCTAACAGGAGCTCTATGGAACGCTCGCTCTGTCTGCAACAAACTTTCCTTCATCAACGATCTTTTCATTACAAACAAACTTTCCTTCCTCACCATCACTGAAACCTGGCTCACCCCCTCTGACACAGCCTCCCCAGCTGCACTTTCATATGGCGGATTCCACCTTTCCCACATCCCCCGCCCCAACAGCAAACATGGCGGAGGAATAGGTTTTCTCCTATCAGAACACTGCGCTTTCACCCAAATCCCACTGCCACCCTCCGTTACACTCCCCTCTTTTGCGGTGCACTGTGTGCGCATCTATTCCCCCTCCAACCTCCAACTGGCTGTCGTTTACCGACCCCCAGGGCAAGCCACCACCTTCTTAGACCACTTCACCACCTGGCTGCTTCACTTCCTCTCCACTGACATCACCACTATCATAATGGATGACTTCAACATCCCCATTAACACTTCCCACTCGTCTGTCTCTAAGTTCCTATCTCTCACTTCCTCCTTCGGACTCACTCAATGGTCTTCCACACCCACCCACAAAGATGGGAACACACTGGACCTCATCTTCACCCGCCTCTGTTCCCTATCTAACCTCTCTAACTCACCTCTCCCTCTCTCTGATCACAGCCTACTTACATTCTCTTCTCTCTCCTCCCCGGGGCAACAATCCCCACTCCACAAACTTGCATACCCTCGCAGAAATCTCAAACACCTTGACTTACACTCACTCTCTGAATCCCTCCTCCCTCTTACAGACATAAATTCCTTAAACGATGCAGACGTTGCTGCTGCTTCATATAACACCACAATTGCTGCAGCTCTAGACTCGATCGCCCCTCTCACACACACCACATCTCGCACATTCAACAGGCAACCCTGGCACACTAAACTTACTAAAGAACTGCGCCGGGCCTCCAGGGTTGCGGAGCGGAGATGGAAAAGGTCTCACTCCATCGAGCACTTCATCGCATTCAAGCAATTCCTCACTAATTTAAAGTCCGCACTCACTACAGCAAAACAAACCTACTTCTCATCTCTCATATCCTCTCTATCTCACAACCCTAAACAGCTATTTAACACTTTCAACTCTCTCATGCGTCCCCCAGCACCTCCTCCCTCTTCTCTCATCTCAGCCGACGACTTTGCCTCATTCTTCAAACAGAAGATTGACACCATCAGACAAAACTTTTGCCTAAAGTCCACACAACCCCTCCTCATATCTATTCAACCCTCCTCCTCCAAACCCCACTTCTCCACCATTACAGAAGGTCAAGTCTCCTCTTTTCTCTTCAAATCACACCTCACCACCTGCAAACTTGACCCAATCCCATCCCACCTCATCACTAACCTTACCACACTCTTCATCCCAACCCTAACCCACCTCTTCAATCTGTCACTAACAACCGGTGTCTTACCCTCATTTTTCAAACATGCCGCAATCACACCCATCCTCAAAAAGCCCTCCCTTGACCCTTCCTCTCTGACTAGCTACCGCCCCATATCACTCCTCCCCTTTGCCTCAAAACTACTAGAACAACATGTCCACCTTGAACTGTCCTCCCACCTCTCCTCCTGCTCCCTCTTCGACTGCCTGCAATCTGGCTTCCGACCGCATCACTCGACTGAAACTGCCCTGACCAAACTCACAAACGACTTACTAAATGCCAAATCCAAGCGACACTACTCCATCCTCCTCCTTCTGGACCTGTCATCTGCCTTTGACACAGTGGACCATTCCCTCTTACTCCAGATTCTCTCATCTCTTGGCATCACGGACTTGGCTCTATCTTGGATCTCCTCATACTTAACAGACAGGACATTCAGCGTCTCCCACTCACGCACCACCTCCTCATCTCGCCCCCTATCTGTCAGTGTCCCCCAAGGTTCAGTTCTAGGACCTCTGCTCTTCTCCATCTACTCCTTTGGCCTGGGACAGCTCAGAGAGTCTCACGGTTTTCAGTATCACCTCTATGCTGACAACACACAGATCTACCTCTCTGGACCCGATATCTACTCCCTACTAACCAAAATCAAAAAATATCTGTCCGCCATGTCATCCTTCTTCTCTGACAGATTTCTAAAACTCAGCATGGATAAAACAGAGTTCATCATCTTTCCACCCTCTCAATCACATCCCCCATCTGACCTAGCCATCAACGTCAAAGGCTGTTCACTCTCCCCAGTCCCACAAGCTCGCTGCCTTGGAGTAACCCTGGACTCTGATCTCTCCTTCAAGCCACATATCCAAGCCCTTTCCACTTCCTGCCGACTCCAACTCAAAAACATCTCCCAGATCCCTGCATTCCTCAGCAAAGACTCTGCAAATTCACTAGTGCATGCCCTCATCATATCCCGCCTCGACTACTGCAACCTCCTGCTCCGTGGCCTCCCTTACAACACTCTTGCGCCTCTCCAATCTATCCTAAACTCTGCTGCTCGACTAATTCACCTGTCCCCCCGCTATTCCCCGGCCTCTCCTCTCTGTCAATCTCTTCACTGGCTTCCCATTGCCCAGAGAATCCAGTTCAAAACTCTAACCATGGCATACAAAGCCATCCACAACCTGTCTCCCCCATACATCTGTGACCTAGTCTCCCGGTACTTACCTGCACGCAACCTCCAATCCTCACAAGATCTCCTTCTCTACTCCCCTCTTATCTCCTCCTCCCACAATCGTATACAAGATTTCTCCCGTGCATCTCCCCTACTCTGGAAATCTCTACCCCAACACATCAGACTCTCGCCGACCGTGGAAACCTTCAAAAGAAACCTGAAGACCCACCACTTTCGACAAGCCTACAACCTGCAGTAACCACCGCTGCACGACCAGCTCAACCCTCACCTAATGTATCCTCACCCATCCCATCAAGAATGTGAGCACTCACGGGCAGGGTCCTCGCTCCCCCTGTACCAGTCACTGACATGGAATAAATGGAGCTAGAAAAATAAATAATAATAATAATAATAATAATAATAAAAAGACAATATCAATTCCAATAGGAAAAGTGGTGGAGGTTACAGTGGAATAAAAAGACAATATCAATGCCCCTTTGATGAGCTGTGGAATTCAGAGTGGTTTAACCAGACGGTTTTAATGCCCCTTGGAAGAGACGTGGAGGTCATAGTAGCTTAATAAGATGTTTTTAATGCCTCTTGGAAGAGTGGTGGAGGTCGCAGTGGTTTAAAAAGACAATATCACTGCCCCTTAGAAGAGTGATGGAGGTTACATTGGAATAAAAAGACAATATCAATACCCCGTGGACAAGACATGGAGGTTACAACAGCTTTACAAGACAGTTTTAATGCCCCTTGGAAGAGTGGTGGAGGTTAGAGTGGAATAAAAAGACAATACTAATGCCCCTTGGAAGAGCTGTGGAGTTCAGAGTGGTTTAACCAGACAGTTTTAATACCCATTCGAATTGACGTGGAGGTCACTCACAGTAGCTTAAAAAGACGTTTTTAATGCCCCTTGGAAAAGTGGTGGAGGTCGCAGAGGATTAAAAAGACAATATCAATGCCCCTTGGAAGAGTGGTGGAGGTGGCATTGGAATAAAAAGACAATATCAATGCCCCTTGGAAGAATGATGGAGGTCGCAGTGGAATAAAAAGACAATGTCAATGCCCCTTGGAATAGTGGTGGAGGTTAGAGTGGAATAAAAAGACAATACCAATGCCACTTGGAAGAGCTGTGGTGTTCAGAGTGGTTTAACAAGATGGTTTTATTGCCCCTTGGAAGAGACGTGGAGGTCACAGTAGATTAACAAGACGGTTTTAATGCCCCTTGGGATAGTGGTGGAGGTCACAATGGATTAAAAAGACAATATCAATACCCCGTGGAAGACACGTGGAGGTCACAGTAGCTTAAAAAGACAGCTTTAATGCCCCTTGAAAGAGTGGTGGAGGTCGCAGTGGAATAAAAAGACAATATCAATGCCCCTTGAAAGAGTGGTGGAGGTTACAGTGAAATAAAAAGACAATATCAATGCCTCTCGAAAGAGCTATGGAGTTCAGAGTGGTTTAACAAGATGGTTTTAATGCCCCTTGGAAAAGTGGTGGAGGTCACATTGCATTAAAAAGACAATATCAAAACCCCTTGGAAGAATTGTGGAGGTTACAGTGGAATAAAAAGACAATATCAATGCCCCTTGGAAGAGCTGTGGAGTTCAGAGTGGTTTAACCAGACGGTTTTAATGACACTTGGAAGAGATGTGGAGGTCACAGTAGCTTAACAAGACTGTTTTAATGCCTCTTGGAAGAGTGGTGGAGGTCGCAGTGGATTAAAAAGACAATATCAATGCCCCTTAGAAGAGAGGTGAAAGTCGCAGTGGAATAAAAAGACAATATCAATACCCCTTGGAAGAGTGGTGGAGGATACAGTGGAATACGAAGACAATATCAATGCCCCGTGGAATAGACATGGACGTTACAGTAGCTAAACAAGATGTTTTTAATGCACCTTGGGAGAGTGGTGGAAGTCGTAGTGGAATAAAAAGACAATATCAATGCCCCTTGAAAGAGTGCTCTAGGTTACAGTGGAGTAAAAAGACAATATCAATGCCTCTTGCAAGAGCTGTGGAGTTCAGAGTGGTTTTAATTGACGGTTTTAATGCACCTTGGAAGAGACGTGGAGGTCACAGTAGCTTAACAAGAAGGTTTTAATGCCCCTTGGAAGAGTGGTGGAGGTCGCAGTGGATTAAAAAGACAATATCAATGCCACTTGGAAGAGTGGTGATGGTCCCAGTGGAATAAAAAGACAATATCAATGACCCTTGGAAGAGTGGTGGAGGTTACAGTGGAATAAAAAGACAATATCAATGCCCCGTGAAAGAGACGTGGAGGTCACAGTAGCTTAACAAGACGGTTTTAATACCCTTGGAAGAGAGGTGGAAGTTGCAGTGGAATAAAAAGACAATATCAATGCCCCTTGGAAGAGTGCTGGAGGTTACATTGGAATAAAAAGACAATATCAATGCCCCTTGCAAGAGCTGTGGAGTTCAGAGTGGTTTAAATTGACTGTTTTAAAGCCCCGTGGAATTGACGTGGAGGTCAAAGTAGCTTAACAACACGGTTTTAATGGCCCTTGGAAGAGTGGTGGAGGTCGCAGTGGATTAAAAAGACAATATCAATGCCCCTTAGAAGAGTGGTGGAGGTCGCAGTGGAATAAAAAACAATATCAATGCCCCTTGGAAGAGTAGTGGAGGTCGCAGTGGAATAAAAAAACAATATCAATGCCCCTTGGAAGAGTGGTGGAGGTAACAGTGGATTAAAAAGACAATATCAATGCCCCTTGGAAGAGCAGTGGAGTTCAGAGTAGTTAAACCACACGGTTTTAATGCCCATTGGAAGTAAAGTGGAGGTCACAGTAGCTTAAAAACACGTTTTTAATGCCCCTTGGAAAAGTGGTGGAGGTTGCAGTGGATTAAAAAGACAATATCAATGCCCCTTGGAAGAATGATGAAGGTCGCAGTGGAATAAAAAGACAATGTCAATGCCCCTTGAGAGAGTGGTGGAGGTTAGAGTGGAATAAAAAGACAATTCTAGTGCTCCTTGGAAGAGCTGTGGAGTTCAGAGTGGCTTAAATTTATGGTTTTAATGCCCCTTGGAAGAGACGTGGAGGTCACAGTGGATTAAAAAGACAATATCAATGCCCCTTGGAAGAGTGGTGGAGGTCGCAGTTGATTAAAAAGACAATATCAATGCCCCTTAGAAGAGTGGTGGAGTTCGCAGTGGAATAAAAAGACAATATCAATACCCCTTGGAAGAGTAGTGGAGGTCGCATTGTAATAAAAAAACAATATCAATGCCCCTTGGAAGAGTGGTGGAGGTAACAGTGGATTAAAAAGACAATATCAATGCCCATTGGAAGAGCAGTGAAGTTCAGAGTAGTTAAACCAGACAGTTTTAATGCCCATTGGAAGTGACGTGGAGGTAACAGTAGCTTAACAAGACGGTTTTAATGTCCCTTGGAAGAGAGGTGGAAGTTGCAGTGGAATAAAAAGACAATATCAATGCCCCTTGCAAGAGCTGTGGAGTTCAGAGTGGTTTAAATTGATGGATTTAATGCCCCTTGGAAGGGAAGTGGAGGTGACAGTAGCTTAACAAGACAGTTTTAATGCCCCTTGGAAGAGTGGTGGAGGTCGCAGTGGATTAAAAAGACAATATGCATCCCCCTTGGAAGAGTGGTGGAGGTCGCAGTGGAATAAAAAGACAATATCAATGCCCCTTGGAAGAGTGATGGAGGTTACAGTGGAATAAAAAGACAATATCAATGCCCCTTGGAACAGTGGTGGAGGTTACAGTTAAATAAAAAGACAAAATCAATACCCAGTGGAAGAGATGTGGAGGTCACAAAAGCTTAACAAGATGGTTTTAATGCCCCTTGGAAGAGTGGTGGAGGTCGCAGAGGATTAAAAAGACAATATGAATGCCCCTTGGAAGAGTGGTGGAGGTCGCAGTGGAATAAAAAGACAATATCAATGCCCCTTGGAAGAGTGGTGGAGGTTACAGTTGAATAAAAAGACAATATTAATGCCCCTTGGAAGAGTGATGGAGGTTACAGTGGAATAAAAAGACAATATCAATGCCCCTTGGAACAGTGGTGGAGGTTACAGTTAAATAAAAAGACAAAATCAATACCCAGTGGAAGAGATGTAGGGGTCACAATAGCTTAACAAGATGGTTTTAATGCCCCTTGGAAGAGTGGTGGAGGACGCAGTGGATTAAAAAGACAATATCAATGGGCCTTGGAAGAGTGGTGGAGATCGCAGTGGAATAAAAAGACAATATCAATGCCCCTTGGACGAGTGGTGGAGGTTACAGTGGAATAAAAAGACAATTTCAATGCCCCGTGGAAGAGATGTGGAGGTCACAGTAGCTTAACAATACGGTTTTAATGCCTCTTGGAGGACTGTTGGAGGTCGCAGTGGAATAAAAAGACAATATCAATGCCCCTTGGAAGAGTGGTGGAGGTTACAGTGGAATAAAAAGACAATAATAATGCCGCTTGGAAGAGCTGTGGAGTTCAGAGTGTAATAACCAGACGGTTTTAACGCTCCTTGGAAGAGACGTGGAGGTCACAGTAACTTAACAAGACGGTTTTAGTGCCCCTTGGAAGAGTGGTGGAGGTTACAGTTGAATAAAAAGACAATATCAATGCCCCTTGGAAGAGTGGTGGAGGTCGCAGTGGAATAAAAAAACAATATCAATGCCCCTTGGAAGAATGGTGGAGGTTACAGTGGAATAAAAAGACTATATCAATGTCCCATGGAAGAGATGTGGAGGTCATTGTATCTTAACCATATGGTTTTAATACCCCTTGGAAGAGTGGTGGAGGTCGCAGTGGAATAAAAAGACAATGTCAATGCCCCTTGGAAGAGTGGTGGAGGTTAGAGTGGAATAAAAAGACAATACAAATGCCCCTTGGAAGACCTGTGGAGTTCAGAGTGGTTTAACCAGATGGTTTTAATGCCCCTTGGAAGTGTGGTGGAGTTCACAGTGGATTAAAAAGACAATATCAATGCCCCTTGGAAGAATATGGAGGTCGCAGTGGAATGAAAAGACAATATCAATGCCCCTTGGAAGGGACGTGGAGGTCACAGTAGCTTAACAAGACGGTTTTAATGCCCCTTGGAAGAGTGGTGGAGGTTGCAGTAGATTTAAAAGACAATATCAATGCCCCTTGGAAGAGTGGTGGAGGTCGCAGTGGAATAAAAAGACAATATTAATGCCCCGTGGAAGGGACGTGGAGGTCACAGTAGCTTAACAAGGTGGTTTTAAGGCCCCTTAGAAGAGTGGTGGAGGTTGCAGGGGATTAAAAAGTCAATAACAATGCCCATTGGAAGAGTGGTGGAGGTCGCAGTGGAATAAAAAGACAAAATCAATGCCCCTTGGAAGAGTGGTGGATGTTACAGTGGAATAAAAAGACAATATCAATGCCCCTTGGAAGAGCTGTGGAGTTCAGAGCGGTTTAACCAGACGGTTTTAATCCCCGTTGGAAGAGACGTGGAGGTCACAGTAGCTTAACAAGACAGTTTTAATGCCCCTTGGAAGAGTGGTGGAGGTCACAGTGGATTAAAAAGACAATATCAATGCCCCTTAGAAGAGAGGTGGAAGTCGCAGTGGCATAAAAAGACAATGTCAATGCCACTTGGAAGAGTGGTGGAGGTTACAGTGGAATAAAAAGACAATATCACTGCCCGGTAGAATAGACATGGACGTGACAGTAGCTTAACAAGACGGCTTTAATGCCCCGTGGAAGAGTTGTGGAGGTTGCAGTGGATTAAAAAGACAATAGCAATGCACATTGGAAGAGTGGTAGAGGTCGCAGTGGAATAAAAAAACATAATCAATGCCCCTTGGATGAGTGGTGGAATGTACAGAGGAATAAAAAGACAATATCAATGCCCCATAGAAGAGTTGTGGAGGTCACTGTAGCTTAACACGATGGTCTTAATGCCCCTTGGAAGAGTGGTGGAGGTCGCAGTGGAATAAATAGACAATGTCAATGCCCCTTGGAAGAGTGATGGAGGTTAGAGTGGAATAAAAAGACAATACCAGTGCTCCTTGGAAGAGCTGTGGAGTACAGAGTGGTTTAAATTGACGGTTTTAATGCCCCTTGGAAGAGACGTGGAGGTCACAGTGGATTAAAAAGACAATATCAATGCTCCGTGGAAGGGACGTGGATGTCAGAGTAGCTTCACAAGACAGTTTTAATGCCCCTTGGAAGAGTGTTGGAGGTCGCAGTTGATTAAAAAGACAATATCAATGCCCCTTGGAAGAGTGGTGGATGATACAGTCGAAAAAAAAGACAATATCAGGGCCTCTTGTAAGAGCCGTGGAGTTCAGAGTGTTTAACCAGACGGTTTTAATGACCCTTGGAAGAGAGGAGGAGGTAGCAGTAGCTTAACAAGACTGTTTTAATGCTCCTTGGGAGAGTGGTGGAGAACATTGTGGATTTAAAAGACAATATCAATGCCCCTTAGAAGAGTGGTGGAGGTCGCAGTGGAATAAATAGACAATATCAATGCCCCTTGGAAGATTGGTGGAGGTTACAGTGGAATAAAAAGACAATATCAATGCCCTGTGTAAGAAACTTGAAGGTCACAGTAGTTTAATAAGACGGTTTTAATGCCCCTTGTAAGAGTCGTGGACGTCGCAGAGGAATAAAAAGACGATATCAATGCACTTGGAAGAGTGCAGAAGGTTACAATGGAATAAAAAGACATTGTCAATGCCCCTTGGAAGAGCTGTGGAGCTCAGAGCGGTTTAACCAGACGGTTTTAATGCCCCTTGGAAGAGACTTGGAGGTCAAAGCAGCATAACAAGACTATTTTAATGCCCATTGTAAGAGTGGTGGAGGTCGCAGTGGATAAAAAAGACAATATCAAAGACCTTTGGAAGAGTGGTGGAGGTCGCAGTGAAAAACAGAGACAATATCAATGCCCCTTGGAAGAGTGGTGGAGGTTACAGTCGAATAAAAAGACAATATCAATGCCTATTGGAAGAGCTGTGGAGTACAGAGTGGTTTAATCAGATGGTTTAATGCACCTTGGAAGAGACGTGGAGGTTACAGTAGCTTATCAAGACTTTTTTAATGGTCCTTGGAAGAGTGGTGGAGGTCGCAGTCGATTAAAAAGACAATATCAATGCCCCTTAGAAGAGTGGTGCAGGTTACAGTGCAATAAAAACAATATCAAAGCCCCTTGCAAGAGCTGTGGAGTTGAGAGTGGATTAAATTGACGGTTTTAATGCCCCTTGGATTAGACGTGGAGGTCATATTAGATTAACAAGACTGTTTTAATGCCCCTTGGAAGTGTGGTGGAGGTCGCAGTGGATTAAAAAGACAATATCAAAGACCTTTGGAAGAGTGGTGGAAGTCATAGTGGAATAAAAAGACAATATCAATGCCCCTTGAAAGAGTGCTGTAGGTTACAGTGGAGTAAGAAGACAATATCAATGCCTCTTGCAAGAGCTGTGGAGTTCAGAGTGGTTATATTGACGGTTTTAATGCACCTTGGAAGGGACGTGGAGGTCACAATAGCTTAACAAGACGGTTTTAATGCCCCTTGGAAGAGAGGTGGAAGTTGCAGTGGAATAAAAAGACAATATCAATGCCCCTTGGAAGAGTGCTTGAGGTTACATTGGAATAAAAAGACAATATCACTGCCCCTTGCAAGAGCTGTGGAGTTCAGAGTCGTTTAAATTGACGGATTTAATGCCCCTTGGAAGGGACGTGGAGGTGACAGTAGCTTAACAAAACGGTTTTAATGCCCCTTGGAAGAGTGGTGGAGGTCGCAGTGGATTAAAAAGACAATATGAATGCCCCTTGGAAGAGTGGTGGAGGTCCCAGTGGAATAAAAAGACAATATAAATGCCCCTTGGAAGAGGGGTGGAGGTTACAGTTGAATAAAAAGACAATATCAATGACCCTTGGAAGAGTGATGGAGGTTACAGTGGAATAAAAAGACAATATCAATTCCCCTTCGAACAGTGGTGAAGGTTACAGTTAAATAAAAAAACAATATCAATGCCCCGTGGAAGAGATGTGGAAGTCACAATAGCTTAACAAGACGGTTTTAATGCCCCTTGGAAGAGTGGTGGAGGTCGGAGTGGAATAAAAAGACATTATCAATGCCCCTTGGAAGAGTGGCGGAGGTCGCAGTGGAATAAAAAGATAATATCAATGCCCCTTGAACGAGTGGTGGAGGTTACAGTGGAATAAAAAGACAATTTCAATGCCCTGTGGAAGAGACGTGCAGGTCACAGTAGCTTAACAAGACGGTTTTAATGCCTCTTGGAGGACTGGTGGAGGTTACAGTGGAATAAAAAGACAATATCAATGCCCCCTGGAAGAGTGGTGGAGGTTACAGAGGAATAAAAATACAATAATAATGCCCCTTGGAAAAGATGTGGAGGTCACTGTAGCTTAACAATATGGTTTTAATGCCCCTTGGAAGAGTGGTGGAGGTCGCAGTGGAATAAAAAGACAATGTCAATGCCCCTTGGAAGAGTGGTGGAGGATAGAGTGGAATAAAAAGACAATACAAATGCCCCTTGGAAGAGCTGTGGAGTACAGAGTGGTTTAACCAGATGTTTTTAATGCCCCTTGGAAGAGAAGTCAACGTCACAGTAGCATAACAAGACGGTTTTAATGCCTCTTGGAAGAGTGGTGGAGTTCGTGGTGGAATAAAAAGACAATATCAATGCCCCTTGGAAGAGTGGTGGAGGTAGCAGTGGAATAAAAAGACAATATCAATGCCCCGTGGAAGGGACGTGGAGGTCACAGTAGCTTAACAAGACGGTTTAAATGCACCTTGGAAGAGTGGCGGAGGTTGCAGGGGATTAAACAGACAATAACAATGCCCATTGGAAGAGTGTGGAGGTCGCAGTGGAATGAAAAGACAAAATCAATGCCCCTTGGAAGAGTGGTGGAGGTTACAGTGGAATAAAAAGACAATATCAATGCCCCTTGGAATAGCTGTGGAGTTCAGAGTGGTTTAACCAGACGGTTTTAATGCCCCTTGGAAGAGACGTGGAGGTCACAATAGCTTAACAAGACTGTTTTAATGCCCCTTGGAAGAGTGGTGGAGGTCGCAGTGGATTAAAAAGACAATATCAATGCCCCTTAGAAGAGAGATGGAAGTCGCAGTGGAATAAAAAGAAAATGTCAATGCCACTTGGAAGAGTGGTGGAGTTTACAGTGGATTAAAAAGACAATATCAATGCCCATTGGAAGAGTGGTAAAGTTCGCAATGGAATAAAAAGACAAAATCAATGCCCCCTGGAAGAGTGGTGGAGGTTACAGTGGAATAAAAAGACAATATTAATGCCCCATGGAAGAGTTGTGGAGGTACCTGTAGCTTAACAAGATGGTCTTAATGCCCCTTGGAAAAGTGGTGGAGGTCGCAATGGAATAAATAGACAATGTCAATGCCCCTTGGAAGAGTGGTGGAGGATAGAGTGGAATAAAAAGACATTACCAGTGCTCCTTGGAAGAGCTGTGGAGTTCAGAGTGGTTTAAATTGACGGTTTTAATGCCCCTTTGAAGAGACGTGGGGGTCACAGTGGATTAAAAAGACAATATCAATGCCCCTTCGAAGAGTGGTGGAGGTCGCAGTGGATTAAAAAGACAATATCAATGCCCCTTGGAAGAGTGGTGGAGGTCGCAGTGGAATAAAATGCAATATCAATGCCCCCTGGAAGGGACGTGGAGGTCACAGTAGCTTCACAAGACGGTTTTAATGACCCCTTGGAAGAGAGGTGGAGGTCGCAGTTGATTAAAAAGACAATATCAATACCCCTTGCAAGAGTGGTGGAGGTCGCAGTGGAATAAACAGACAATATCAAAGCCGCTTGGAAGAGTGGTGGATGTTACAGTCGAATAAAAAGACAATATCAATGCCTCTTGTAAGAGCTGTGGAGTTCAGAGTGTTTAACCAGATGGTTTTAATGCCCCTTGGAAGAGACGAGGAGGTCACAGTAGCTTAACAAGACTGTTTTAATGCCCCTTGCAAGAGTGGTGGGGATCGTTGTGGATTTAAAAGACAATATCAATGCCCCTTAGAAAAGTGGTGGAGGTCGCAGTGGAATAAAAAGACAATATCAATGCCCCTTGGAAGATTGGTGGAGGTTACAGTGGAATAAAAAGACAATATCAATGCCCCTTGGAAGAGTGGTGGAGGCTACAGTGGAATAAAAAGACAATATCAATGCCCTGTGTAAGAAACTTGGATGTCACAGCAGCTTAACAAGACGGTTTTAATGCCCCTTGGAAGAGTCGTGTACATCGCAGAGGAATAAAAAGACAATATCAATGCACTTGGAAGAGTGAAGAAGGATACAAAGGAATAAAAAGACATTGTCAATGCCCCTTGGAAGAGCTGTGGAGCTCAGAACGGTTTAACCAGACGGTTTTTTTGCCCCTTGGAAGATGCTTGCAGGTCACAGTAGCTTAACAAGACAGTTTTAATGCCCTTTGGAAGAGTGGTGGAGGTCGCAATAGAATAAAAAGACAATATCAATGCCCCTTGGAAGAGTGGTGGAGGTCGCAGTGGAATAAAAAGACAATATCAATGCCGCTTGGAAGAGTGGTGGATGTTACTATCGAATAAAAAGACAATATCAATGACTCTTGTATGAGCTGTGGAGTTCAGAGTGTTTAACCAGACTGTTTTAATGCCCCTTGGAATAGACGAGGAGGTCACAGTAGCTTAACAAGACTGTTTTAATGCCCCTTGGAAGAGTGGTGGAGGTCGCAGTGAAATAAAAAGACAATATCAATGCTCCTTGGAAGATTGGTGGAGGTTACAGTGGAATAAAGAGACAATATAAATACCCCTTGGAAGAGTGATGGAGGTTACAGTGGAATAAAAAGACAATATCAATGCCCCTTGGAACAGTGGTGGAGGTTACAGTTAAATAAAAAGACAATATCAATGCCCCGTGGTAGAGATGTGGAGGTCACAATAGCTTAACAAGACGGTTTTAATGCCCTTTGGAAGAGTGGTGGAGGTCGCAGTGGATTAAAAAGACAATATCAATGAGCCTTGGAAGAGTGGTGGAGGTCGCAGTGGAATAAAAAGACATTATCAATGCCCCTTGGAAGAGTGGTGGGGGTCGCAGTGGAATAAAAAGACAATATCAATGCCCCTTGGACGAGTGATGGAGGTTACAGTGGAATAAAAAGACAATTTAAATGCCCCGTGGAAGAGAAGTGGAGGTCACAGTAGCTTAACAAGATGGTTTTAATGCCTCTTGGAGGACTGGTGGAGGTCGCAGTGGAATGAAAAGACAATATAAATGCCCCTTGGAAGAGTGGTGGAGGTTACAGTGGAATAAAAAGACAATAATAATGCCCCTTGGAAGAGCTGTGGAGTTCAGAGTGGTTTAACCAGATGGTATTAATGCCCCTTGGAAGAGAAGTCGACGTCACAGTAGCATAACAAGACCGTTTTAATGCCCCTTGGAAGAGTGGTGGGGTTCGCAGTGGATTAAAAAGACAATATCAATGCCCCTTGGAAGAGTTTTGGAGGTCGCAGTGGAATTAAAAGACAATATCAATGCCCCGTCGAAGAGATGTTGAGGTCACTGTAGCTTAACAATATGGTTTTAATGCCCCTTGGAAGAGTGGTGGAGGTCGCAGTGGAATAAAAAGGCAATGTCAATGCACCTTGGAAGAGTGGTGGAGGTTAGAGTGGAATAAAAGACAATACAAATGCCCCTTGGAAGAGCTGTGGAGTTCAGAGTGGTTTAACCAGAAGGTTTTAATGCCCCTTGGAAGAGAAGTCGACGTGACAGTAGCATAACAAGACAGTTTTAATGCCCCTTGGAAGAGTGGTGGATGTCGCAGTGGAAAAAATAGACAATGTCAATGCCCCTTGGAAGAGTGGTGGAGGTTACAGTGGAATAAAAAGACAATACCAGTGCTCCTTGGAAGAGCTGTGGAGTACAGAGTGGTTTAAATTGACGGTTTTAATGCCCCTTGGAAGAGACGTGGAGGTCACAGTGGATTAAAAAGACAATATCAATGCCCCTTGGAAGAGTGGTGGAGGTCGCAGTGGATTAAAAAGACAATACCAATGACCCTTGGAAGAGTGGTGGAGGTTGCAGTGGAATAAAAAGACAATATCAATGCCCCGTGGAAGGGACGTGGATGTCACAGTAGCTTCACAATTCGGTTTTAATGCCCCTTGAAAGAGTGTTGGAGGTCGCAGTTGATTAAAAAGACAATATCAATGCCCCTTGGAAGAGTGGTGGATGTTGCAGTCGAATAAAAAGACAATATCAATGCCTCTTGTAAGAGGCGTGGAGTTCAGAGTGTTTAACCAGACTGTTTTAATGCCCCTTGGAAGAGACGAGGAGGTAGCAGTAGCTTAACAAGACTGTTTTAATGCTCCTTGGAAGAGTGGTGGAGATCATTGTGGATTTAAAAGACAATATCAATACCCCTTAGAAGAGTGGTGGAGGTCGCAGTGGAATAAAAAGACAATATCAATGCCCCTTGGAAGATTGGTGGAGGCTACAGTGGAATAAAAAGACAATATCAATGCCCCTTGGAAGAGTGGTGGAGGTTAGAGTGGAATAAAAAGACAATATCAATGCACTGTGTAAGAAACTTGAATGTCACAGTAGCTTAACAAGACGGTTTTAATGCCCCTTGGAAGAGTCGTGGACGTATCAGAGGAATAAAAAGACAATATCAATGCACTTGGAAGAGTGCAGAAGGTTACAATGGAATAAAAAGACATTGTCAATGCCCCTTGGAAGAGCTGTGGAGCTCAGAGCGGTTTAACCAGACGGTTTTAATGCCCCTTGGAAGAGACTTGGAGGTCAAAGTAGCTTAACAAGACGGTTTTAATGCCCCTTGGAAGAGACTTGGAGGTCAAAGTAGCTTAACAAGACGGTTTGAATGCCCCTTGGAAGAGTGGTGGAGGTCGCAATGGAATAAAAAGACAATATCAATGCCCCGTGGAAGGAACGTTGAGGTCACAGTAGCATAACAAGACTATTTTAATGACCATTGGAAGAGTGGTGGAGGTCGCAGTGGATTAAAAAGACAATATCAATGCCCCTTAGAAGAGTGGTGGAGGTTACAGTGGAATAAAAAACAATATCAAAGCCCCTTGCAAGAGCTGTGGAGTTGAGAGTGGTTTAAATTGACGGTTTCAATGCCCATTGGATGAGACGTGGAGGTCACAGTAGATTAACAAGACTGTTTCAATGCCCCTTGGAAGAGTGGTGGAGGTCGCAGTGGATTAAAAAGACAATATCAATGCCCCTTAGAAGAGAGGTGGAAGTCACCGTGGAAAAAAAAGACAATATCAATACCCTTGGAAGAGTTGTGGAGGATACAGTGGAATAAAAAGACAATATCAATGCCCGGTGGAATAGACATGGACGTTACAGTAGCTAAACAAGATGTTTTTAATGCACCTTGGGAGAGTGGTGGAAGTCGTAGTGGAATAAAAAGACAATAGCAATGCCCCTTGAAAGAGTGCTGTATGTTACAGTGGAGAAAAAAGACAATATCAATGCCTCTTGCAAGACCTGTGGAGTTCAGAGTGGTTTAAATTGACGGTTTTAATGCACCTTGGAAGAGACGTGGAGGTCACAGTAAGTTAACAATACGGTTTTAATGCCCCTTGGAACAGTGGTGGAGGTCGCAGTGGATTAAAAAGATAATATCAATGCCCTTTGGAAGAGTGGTTAAGGTCGCAGTGGAATAAATAGACAAAATCAATGCCCCTTGGAAGAGTGGTGGAGGTTACAGTGGAAAAGAACGACAAAATCAATGCCCCTTGGAAGAGTGGTGGAGGTCACAGTTAATAAAAAGACAATATCAATGCACCGTGGAATTGACGTGGATGTCAAAGTCGGTTAACAAGACGGTTTTCATGCCCCTTTGAAGAGTGCTGGAGGTCGCAGTTGATTAAGAAGACAATATAAATGCCCCTTGTAAGATTGGTGGAGGTCGCAGTGGAAAAAAAGACAATATCAATGCCCCTTGGAAGAGTAGCGGAGGTCGCAGTGGAATAAAAAGACAAAATCAATGCCCCTTGGAAGAGTGGTGTAGGTTACAGTGGAATAAAAATACAATATCAATGCCCCTTGGTAGAGTGGTGGAGGTCGCAGTGGAATAAAAAGACAATATCAATGCACCGTGGAATTGACGTGGATGTCAAAGTAGGTTAACAAGACGGTTTTCATGCCCCTTTGAAGAGTGCTGGAGGTCGCAGTTGATTAAGAAGACAATATAAATGCCCCTTGTAAGATTGGTGGAGGTCGCAGTGGAAAAAAAGACAATATCAATGCCCCTTGGAAGAGTAGCGGAGGTCGCAGTGGAATAAAAAGACAAAATCAATGCCCCTTGGAAGAGTGGTGTAGGTTACAGTGGAATAAAAAGACAATATCAATGACCCTTGGTAGAGTGGTGGAGGTCGCAGTGGAATAAAAAGACAATATCAATGCACCGTGGAATTGACGTGGATGTCAAAGTAGGTTAACAAGACGGTTTTCATGCCCCTTTGAAGAGTGCTGGAGGTCGCAGTTGATTAAGAAGACAATATAAATGCCCCTTGTAAGATTGGTGGAGGTCGCAGTGGAAAAAAAGACAATATCAATGCCCCTTGGAAGAGTAGCGGAGGTCGCAGTGGAATAAAAAGACAATATCAATGCTCCGTGGAAGAGAAGTGGAGGTCACAGTAGCTTAACAAGATGGTTTTAATGCCCTTTGGAAGAGTGGTGGAGGTCGCAGTGCATTAAAAAGACAATATCAATGCCCTTTAGAAGAGTGGTGGAGGTCGCAGTGGAATAAAAATACAATATCAATGCCCCTTGGTTGAGTGGTGGAGGTTATAGTGGAATTTAAAGACAATATCAATGCCCCGTGGAAGAGATGTGGAGGTCAATGTAGCTTAACAAGACAGTTTTAATGCCCCTTGGAAGAATGGTGGAGATCGCAGTGGAATAAAAAGACAATATCAATTCCCCTTGGAAGAGATGTGGAGGTCGCAGTGGAATAAAAAGACAATATCAATGCCTCGTGGAAGAGACTTGGAGGTCACAGTAGCTTAACAAGATGGTTTTAATGCCCCTTGGAAGAGAGGTGGAGGTCGCAGTCGAATAAAAAGACAATATCAATGCCCCTTGGAAGAGTGGTGGAGGTTACAGTGGAATAAAAAGACAATATCAATGCCCCTTGGAAGAGTGGTGGAGGTTACAGTGGAATAAAAAGACCATATCAATGCCCCTTGGAAGAGTGCTGGAGGTTACATTGGAATAAAAAGACAATATCAATGCCTCTTGCAAGAGCTGTGGAGTTCAGAGTGGTTTAAATTGACTGTTTTAATGCCCCGTGGAATTGACGTGGAGGTCAAAGTAGCTTAACAACACGGTTTTAATGGCCCTTGGAAGAGTGGTAGAGGTCACATTTGATTAAAAAGACAGTATAAATGCCTCTTAGAAGAGTGGTGGAGGTTGCAGTGGAATAAAAAGACAATATCAATGCCCCTTGGAAGAGTAGTGGTGGTCGCAGTGGAACAAAAAAACAATATCAATGCCCCTTGGAAGAGTGGTGGAGGAAACAGTGGATTAAAAAGACAATATCAATGCCCCTTGGAAGAGCAGTGGAGTTTAGGGTAGTTAAACCAGACGGTTTTAATGCCCATTGGAAGTGACGTGGAGGTCACAGTAGCTTAAAAAGACAATGTCAATGCCCCTTGGAATAGTGGTGGAGGTTAGGGTGGAATAAAAAGACAATACAAATGCCCCTTGGAAGAACTGTGGAGTTCAGTGTGGTTTAACAAGATGGTTTTAACGCCCCTTGGAAGAGAAGTCGACGTCACAGTAGCATAACAAGACGGTTTTAATGCCCCTTGGAAGAGTGGTGGAGTTCGCAGTGGATTAAAAAAACAATATCAATGTCCCTTGGAAGAGTGGTGGAGGTCGCAGAGGAATAAAAAAACAATATCAATGCCCGTGGAAGGGACGTGGAGCTCACAGTAGCTTAACAAGACGGTTTTAATGCCCCTTGGAAGAGAGGTGGAGGTTGCAGGGGATTAAAAAGACAATAACAATGCCCATTGGAAGAGTGGTGGAGGTCGCAGTTGAATAAAAAGACAAAATCAATGCCCCTTGGAATAGTGGTGGAGGTTACAGTGGAAGAAAAAGAAAATTTCAATGCCCCTTCGAAGAGCTGTGGAGTTCACAGTGGTTTAACCAGATGGTTTTAATGCCCCTTGGAAGAGACATGGAGGTCACAGTAGCTTAACAAGACTGTTTTAATGCCCCCTTGGAAGAGTGGTGGAGGTCGCAGTGGATTAAAAAGACTATATCAATACCCCTTAGAAGAGAGGTGGAAGTCGCAGTGGAAAAAAAGACAATGTCAATGAAACTTGGAAGAGTGGTGGAGGTTACAGTGGAATAAAAAGACAATATAAATGCCCTGTGGAATAGATATGGACTTGACAGTAGCTTAACAAGACGGCTTCAATGCCCCTTGGAAGATTGCTGGAGGTTACATTGGAATAAAAAGACAATATCAATGCCCCTTGCAAGAGCTGTGGAGTTCAGAGTGGTTTATATTGACGGTTTTAATGCGCCGTGGAATTGACGTGGAGGTCAAAGCAGCTTAACAGCACGGTTTTAATGGCCCTTGGAAGAGTGGTGGAGGTCGCAGTTGATTAAAAAGACAATATAAATGCCCGTTAGAAGAGTGGTGGAGGTCGCAGTGGAATAAAAAGACAATATCAATGCCCCTTGGAAGAGTAGTTTAGGTCGCAGTGGAATAAAAATACAATATCAATGCCCCTTTTAAGAGTGGTGGAGGTAACAGTGGATTAAAAAGACAATATCAATGCCCCTTGGAAGAGCAGTGGAGTTCAGAGTAGTTAAACCAGACGGTTTTAATGCCCATTGGAAGTGACGTGGAGGTCACAGTAGCTTAAAAAGACGTTTTTAATGGAGGTGGCAGTGGAATAAAAAGACAATATCAATGCCCCGTGAATGAGACTTGGATGTCACAGTAGCTTAAAAAGACGGTTTTAATGTCCCTTGGTAGAGAGGTGAAAGTCGCAGTGGAATAAAAAGACAATATCAATGCCCCTTGGAAGAGTTCTGGAGGTTACAGTGGAATAAAAAACAATATCAAAGCCCCTTGCAAGAGCTGTGGAGTTGAGAGTGGTTTAAATTGACGGTTTTAATTCCCCTTGGAAGAGACGTTGAGGTCACAGTAGATTAACAAGACTATTTTAATGCCCCTTGGAAGAGTGGTGGAGGTCAAAGTGGATTAAAAAGACAATGTCAATGCTAATTGAAGGAGTGATTGAAGTCTCAGTGGAATAAAAAGACAATATCAATGCACCTTGGAAGAGTGTTGGAGGTTCTTGTGGAATAAAAAGACAATATCAATGCCCTGTGGAAGAGACATGGAGGTCACAGTAGCTTAACAAGATGGTTCTAATGCTACATGGAAGAGTGGTGGAGGTCGCAGTGGATTAAAAAGACAATATCAATGCCCTTTGGAAGAGTGGTGGAGGTCGCAGTGGAATAAAAATACAATATCAATGCCCCTTGGTAGAGTGGTGGAGGTTACAGTGGAATTTAAATACAATATCAATGCCCCATGGAAGAGATGTGGAAGTCACTGTAGCTTAACAAGACAGTTTTAATGCCCCTTGGAAGAATGGTGGAGGTCGCAGTGGAATAAAAAGACAATGTCAATGCCACTTGGAAGAGTGGTGGAGGTTAGAGTGGAATAAAAAGACAATACCAATGCCCCTTGGAAGAGCTGTGGAGTTCAGAGTGGTTTAACCAGACGGTTTTAATGCCCATTGGAAGTGACGTGGAGGTCACAGTAGCTTAAAAAGACTTTTTTAATGCCCCCTGGAAAAGTGGTGGAGGTCGCAGTGGATTAAAAAGACAATATCAATGCCCCTTGGAAGAGTGGTGGAGGTGGCAGTGGAATGAAAAGACAATATCAATGCCCCTTGGAAGAATTATGGAGGTCGCAGTGGAATAAAAAGACAATATCAATGCTCCTTGGTAGAGTGGTGAAGATTACAGTAGAATTGAAATACAATATCATTGCCCCGTGGAAGAAATGTAGAGGTCACTGTAGCTTAACAAGACAGTTTTAATGCCCCTTGGAAGAATGGTGGAGGACGCAGTGGAATAAAAAGACAATGTCAATGCCACTTGGAAGAGTGGTGGAGGTTAGAGTGGAATAAAAAGACAAAACCAATGCCCCTTGGAAGAGCTGTGGAGTTCAGAGTGGTTTAACCAGACAGTTTTAATGCCCGTTGGAAGTGACGTGGAGGTCACAGTAGATTAAAAAGACATTCTTAATGCCCCTTGGAAGAGTGGTAGAGGTCGCAGTGGATTAAAAAGACAATATCAATGTCCCTTGGAAGACTGGTGGAGGTGGCAGTGGAATAAAAAGACAATATAAATGCCCCTTGGTAGAATGATGGAGGTTGCAGAGGAATAAAATGACAATGTCAATGCCCCTTGGAAGAGTGGTGGAGGTTAGAGTGGAATAAAAAGACAATACCAATGCCCCTTGGAAGAGCTGTGGAGTTCAGAGTGGTTTAACCAGATGGTTTTATTGCCCCTTGGAAGAGACGTGGAGGTCACAGTAGATTAACAAGACGGTTTTAATGCCCCTTGGAAGAGTGGTGGAGTTCGCAGTGGATTAAAAAGACAATATCAATGTCCCTTGGAAGAGTGGTGGAGGTCGCAGAGGAATAAAAAAACAATATCAATGCCCGTGGAAGGGACGTGGAGCTCACAGTAGCTTAACAAGACGGTTTTAATGCCCCTTGGAAGAGAGGTGGAGGTTGCAGGGGATTAAATAGACAATAACAATGCCCATTGGAAGAGTGGTGGAGGTCGCAGTTGAATAAAAAGACAAAATCAATGCCCCTTGGAATAGTGGTGGAGGTTACAGTGGAAGAAAAAGAAAATTTCAATGCCCCTTCGAAGAGCTGTGGAGTTCACAGTGGTTTAACCAGATGGTTTTAATGCCCCTTGGAAGAGACATGGAGGTCACAGTAGCTTAACAAGACTGTTTTAATGCCCCTTGGAAGAGTGGTGGAGGTCGCAGTGGATTAAAAAGACTATATCAATACCCCTTAGAAGAGAGGTGGAAGTCGCAGTGGAAAAAAAGACAATGTCAATGAAACTTGGAAGAGTGGTGGAGGTTACAGTGGAATAAAAAGACAATATAAATGCCCTGTGGAATAGATATGGACTTGACAGTAGCTTATCAAGACGGCTTCAATGCCCCTTGGAAGATTGCTGGAGGTTACATTGGAATAAAAAGACAATATCAATGCCCCTTGCAAGAGCTGTGGAGTTCAGAGTGGTTTATATTGACGGTTTTAATGCGCCGTGGAATTGACGTGGAGGTCAAAGCAGCTTAACAACACGGTTTTAATGGCCATTGGAAGAGTGGTGGAGGTCGCAGTTGATTAAAAAGACAATATAAATGCCCGTTAGAAGAGTGGTGGAGGTCGCAGTGGAATAAAAAGACAATATCAATGCCCCTTGGAAGAGTAGTTTTTGTCGCAGTGGAATAAAAATACAATATCAATGCCCCTTTTAAGAGTGGTGGAGGTAACAGTGGATTAAAAAGACAATATCAATGCCCCTTGGAAGAGCAGTGGAGTTCAGAGTAGTTAAACCAGACGGTTTTAATGCCCATTGGAAGTGACGTGGAGGTCACAGTAGCTTAAAAAGACGTTTTTAATGGAGGTGGCAGTGGAATAAAAAGACAATATCAATGCCCCGTGAATGAGACTTGGATGTCACAGTAGCTTAAAAAGACGGTTTTAATGTCCCTTGGTAGAGAGGTGAAAGTCGCAGTGGAATAAAAAGACAATATCAATGCCCCTTGGAAGAGTTCTGGAGGTTACAGTGGAATAAAAAACAATATCAAAGCCCCTTGCAAGAGCTGTGGAGTTGAGAGTGGTTTAAATTGACGGTTTTAATTCCCCTTGGAAGAGACGTTGAGGTCACAGTAGATTAACAAGACTATTTTAATGCCCCTTGGAAGAGTGGTGGAGGTCAAAGTGGATTAAAAAGACAATGTCAATGCTAATTGAAGGAGTGATTGAAGTCTCAGTGGAATAAAAAGACAATATCAATGCACCTTGGAAGAGTGTTGGAGGTTCTAGTGGAATAAAAAGACAATATCAATGCCCTGTGGAAGAGACATGGAGGTCACAGTAGCTTAACAAGATGGTTTTAATGCTACATGGAAGAGTGGTGGAGGTCGCAGTGGATTAAAAAGACAATATCAATGCCCTTTGGAAGAGTGGTGGAGGTCGCAGTGGAATAAAAATACAATATCAATGCCCCTTGGTAGAGTGGTGGAGGTTACAGTGGAATTTAAATACAATATCAATGCCCCATGGAAGAGATGTGGAAGTCACTGTAGCTTAACAAGACAGTTTTAATGCCCCTTGGAAGAATGGTGGAGGTCGCAGTGGAATAAAAAGACAATGTCAATGCCACTTGGAAGAGTGGTGGAGGTTAGAGTGGAATAAAAAGACAATACCAATGCCCCTTGGAAGAGCTGTGGAGTTCAGAGTGGTTTAACCAGACGGTTTTAATGCCCATTGGAAGTGACGTGGAGGTCACAGTAGCTTAAAAAGACTTTTTTAATGCCCCCTGGAAAAGTGGTGGAGGTCGCAGTGGATTAAAAAGACAATATCAATGCCCCTTGGAAGAGTGGTGGAGGTGGCAGTGGAATGAAAAGACAATATCAATGCCCCTTGGAAGAATTATGGAGGTCGCAGTGGAATAAAAAGACAATATCAATGCTCCTTGGTAGAGTGGTGAAGATTACAGTAGAATTGAAATACAATATCATTGCCCCGTGGAAGAAATGTAGAGGTCACTGTAGCTTAACAAGACAGTTTTAATGCCCCTTGGAAGAATGGTGGAGGACGCAGTGGAATAAAAAGACAATGTCAATGCCCCTTGGAAGAGTGGTGGAGGTTAGAGTGGAATAAAAAGACAAAACCAATGCCCCTTGGAAGAGCTGTGGAGTTCAGAGTGGTTTAACCAGACAGTTTTAATGCCCGTTGGAAGTGACGTGGAGGTCACAGTAGATTAAAAAGACATTCTTAATGCCCCTTGGAAGAGTGGTGGAGGTCGCAGTGGATTAAAAAGACAATATCAATGTCCCTTGGAAGACTGGTGGAGGTGGCAGTGGAATAAAAAGACAATATAAATGCCCCTTGGTAGAATGATGGAGGTTGCAGAGGAATAAAATGACAATGTCAATGCCCCTTGGAAGAGTGGTGGAGGTTAGAGTGGAATAAAAAGACAATACCAATGCCCCTTGGAAGAGCTGTGGAGTTCAGAGTGGTTTAACCAGATGGTTTTATTGCCCCTTGGAAGAGACGTGGAGGTCACAGTAGATTAACAAGACGGTTTTAATGCCCCTTGGAAAAGTGGTGGAGGTCACAGAGGATTAAAAAGACAATATCAATGCCCCGTGGAAGACACGTGGAGGTCACAGTAGCTTAACAAGACAGATTTAATGCCCCTTGGAAGAGTGGTGGAGGTCGCAGTGGAATAAAAAGACAATATCAATGCCCCTTGAAAGAGTGGTGGAGGTTACAGTGAAATAAAAAGACAATATCAATGCCTCTTGAAAGAGCTATGGAGTTCAGAGTTGTTTAACCAGATGGTTTTAATGCCCCTTGGAAGAGTGGTGAATGTCGCAGTGCATTAAAAAGACAATATCAATACCCCTTGGAAGAATGTTGGAGGTTACAGTGGAATAAAAAGACAATATCAATGCCACTTGGAAGAGCTGTGGAGTTCAGAGTGGTTTAAATTGACGGTTTTAATGCACCTTGGAAGAGACATGGAGGTCACAGTAGTTTAACAATACGGTTTTAATGCCCCTTGGAAGAGTGGTGGAGGTCGCAGTGGATTAAGAAGACAATAACAATGCCACTTGGAAGAGTGGTGAAGGTCCCAGTGGAATAAAAAGACATTATTAATGCCCCTTGGAAGAGTGGTGGAGGTTACAGTGGAATAAAAAGACAATATCAAAGCCAAGTGAAAGAGACGTGGAGGTCACAGTAGCTTAACAAGACTTTTTTAATGCCCCTTGGAAGAGAGGTGGAAGTTGCAGTGGAATAAAAAGACAATATCAATGCCCTTGGAATAGTGCTGGAGGATACATTGGAAAAAAAAGACAATATCAATGCCCCTTGCAAGAGCTGTGGAGCTCAGAGTGGTTTAAATTGATGGTTTTAATACCCCTTGGAAGGGACGTGGTGGTGACAGTAGCTTAACAAGATGGTTTTAATGCCCCTTGGAAAAGTGGTGGAGGTCGCAGTTGATTAAAAAGACAATATGAATGCCCCTTGGAAGAGTGGTGGAGGTTGCAGTGGAATAAAAAAACAATATCAATGCCCCTTGGAAGAGTGGTGAAGGTTACAGTTGAATAAAAAGACAATATCAATGCCACTTGGAAGAGTGATGGAGGTTACAGTGGAATAAAAAGACAATATCAATGCCCCTTGGAACAGCTTTGGAGGTTACAGATAAAATAAAGACAATATCAATGCCCCGTGGAAGAGATGTGGAGGTCACAATAGCTTAACAAGAAGATTTTAATGCCCCTTGGAAGAGTGGTGGAGGTCGCAGTGGATTAAAAAGACAATATGAATGAGCCTTGGAAGAGTGGTGGAGGTGGCAGTGGAATAAAAAGACATTATAAATGCCCCTTGGAAGAGTGGTGGAGGTCGCAGTGGAATAAAAAGACAATATCAATGCCCCTTGGACGAGTGGTGGAGGTTACAGTGGAATAAAAAGACAATTTCAATGCACCGTGGAAGAGACGTGGAGGTCACAGTAGCTTATCAAGACGGTTTTAATGCCTCTTGGAGGACTGGTGGAGGTCTCAGTGGAATAAAATGACAATGTCAATGCCCCTTGGAAGAGTGGTGGAGGTTACAGTGGATTAAAAAGACAATAATAATGCCTCTTGGAAGAGCTGTGGAGTTCAGAGTGGTTTAACCAGATGGTTTTAATTGGAAGAGACGTGGAGGTCACAGTAGCTTAACAAGACTGTTTTATTGCCTCTTGGAAGAGTGGTGGAGGTCGCAGTGGATTAAAAAGACAATATCAATGCACCTTAGAAGAGAGGTGGAAGTCACAATGGAATAAAAAGACAATATCAATGCCCCGTGGAATAGACATGGACGTTACAGTAGCTAAACAAGATGATTTTAATGCACCTTGGGAGAGTGGTGGAAGTCGTAGTGGAATAAAAAGACAATATTATTGCCCCTTGAAAGAGTGCTGTAGGTTACAGTGGAGTAAAAAGACAATATCAATGCCTCTTGCAAGAGCTGTGGAGTTCAGAGTGGTTTAAATTGATGGTTTTAATGCCCCTTGGAAGAGAAGTGGAGGTCACAGTAGCTTAACAAGACGGTTTTAATGCCCCTTGGAAAAGTGGTGGAGGTCACAGTGAATTAAAAAGAGAATATCAATGCCCCTTAGAAGAGAGGTGGAGGTCGCAGTGAAATAAATAGACAATATCAATTCCCCTTGGAAGAGATGTGGAGGTCGCAGTGGAATAAAAAGACAATATCAATGCCTCGTGGAAGAGACTTGGAGGTCACAGTAGCTTAACAAGATGATTTTAATGCCCCTTGGAAGAGAGGTGGAGGTCGCAGTGGAATAAAAAGATAATATCAATGCCCCTTGGAAGAGTGGTGGAGGTTACAGTGGAATAAAATGACAATATCAATGACCCTTGGAAGAGTGGTGGAGGTCGCAGTGGAATAAAAAGACAAGATTAATGCCCCTTGGAAGAGTGGTGGAGGTCGCAGTAAAATAAAAAGACAATATCAATGCCCTCTGGAAGAGTGTTGGAGGTTACAGTGGAATAAAATGACAATATCAATGCACCTTGGAAGAGCTGTGGAGTTCACAGTGGCTTAACCAGAAGGTTTTAAGGAACCGTGGAATAGACGTGGTGGTCACAGTAGCTAAACAAGACGGTTCTAATGCTTCTTGGAAGAGTGATGGAGGTCGCAGTGGATTAAAAAGACAAAATCAACGCCCCTTGGAATAGTGGTGGAGGATACAGTGGAATAAAAAGACCATATCAATGCCTCTTGCAAGAGCTGTGGAGTTCAGAGTGGTTTAAATTGACGGTTTTAATGCACCTTGGAAGAGAAGTGGAGGTCACAGTAGCTTAACAAGACGGTTTTAATGCCCCTTGGAAGAGTGGTGGAGGTTACAGTCAAATAAAAAGACAATATCAATGCCTCTTGGAAGAGCTGTGGAGTTCAGAGTGGTTTAACCAGACGGTTTTAATGCCCCTTGGAAGAGACGTGGAGGTCACAGTAGCTTATCAAAACTGTTTTAATGCCCCTTGGAAGAGTGGTGGAGGTCGCAGTTGATTAAAAAGACAATATCAATTCCCCTTGGAAGAGATGTGGAGGTGGCAGTGGAATAAAAAGACAATATCAATGACTCGTGGAAGAGACTTGGAGGTCACAGTAGCTTAACAAGATGGTTTTAATGCCCCTTGGAAGAGAGGTGGAGGTCGCAGTGGAATAAAAAGACAATATCAATGACCCTTGGAAGAGTGGTGGAGGTCGCAGTGGAAAAAAAAGACAATATTAATGCCCCTTGGAAGAGTGGTGGAGGTCACAGTAAAATAAAAAGACAATATCAATGCCCCTGTGAAGAGTGGTGGAGGTTACACTGGAATAAAAAGACAATATCAATGCCCCTTGGAAGAGCTGTGGAGTTGACAGTGGTTTTACCAGGAGGTTTTAAGGCACCGTGGAATAGACGTGGAGGTCACAGTAGCTAAACAAGACGGTTTTAATGCTTCTTGGAAGAGAGATGGAGGTCGCAGTGGATTAAAAAGACAATATCAATGCCTCTTGCAAGAGCTGTGGAGTTCAGAGTGGTTTAAATTGATGGTTTTAAAGCCCCTTGGAAGAGACGTGGAGGTCACAGTAGCTTAACAAGACGGTTTTAATTCCCCTTGGAAAAGTGGTGGAGGTCACAGTGAATTAAAAAGAGAATATCAATGCCCCTTAGAAGAGAGGTGGAGGTCGCAGTGGAATAAATAGACAATATCAATTCCCCTTGGAAGAGATGTGGAGGTCGCAGTGGAATAAAAAGACAATATCAATGCCTCGTGGAAGAGACTTGGAGGTCACAGTAGCTTAACAAGATGGTTTTAATGCCCCTTGGAAGAGAGGTGGAGGTCGCAGTGGAATAAAAAGAAAATATCAATGCCCCTTGGAAGAGTGGTGGAGGTTACAGTGGAATAAAATGACAATATCAATGACCCTTGGAAGAGTGGTGGAGGTCGCAGTGGAATAAAAAGACAATATTAATGCCCCTTGGAAGAGTGGTGGAGGTCGCAGTAAAATAAAAAGACAGTATCAATGCCCCCTGGAAGAGTGGTGGAGGTTACAGTGGAATAAAATGACAATATCAATGCACCTTGGAAGAGCTGTGGAGTTCACAGTGGTTTAACCAGAAGGTTTTAAGGCACCGTGGAATAGACATGGTGGTCACAGTAGCTAAACAAGACGGTTCTAATGCTTCTTGGAAGAGTGATGGAGGTCGCAGTGGATTAAAAAGACAAAATCAACGCCCCTTGGAATAGTGGTGGAGGTTACAGTGGAATAAAAAGACCATATCAATGCCTCTTGCAAGAGCTGTGGAGTTCAGAGTGGTTTAAATTGACGTTTTAATGCACCTTGGAAGAGAAGTGGAGGTCACAGTAGCTTAACAAGACGGTTTTAATGCCCCTTGGCAGAGTGGTGGAGGTTACAGTCAAATAAAAAGACAATATCAATGCCTCTTGGAAGAGCTGTGGAGTTCAGAGTGGTTTAACCAGACGGTTTTAATGCCCCTTGGAGGAGACGTGGAGGTCACAGTAGCTTATCAAAACTGTTTTAATGCCCCTTGGAAGAGTGGTGGAGGTCGCAGTGGATTAAAAAGACAATATCAATTCCCCTTGGAAGAGATGTGGAGGTGGCAGTGGAATAAAAAGACAATATCAATGCCTCGTGGAAGAGACTTGGAGGTCACAGTAGCTTAACAAGATGGTTTTAATGCCCCTTGGAAGAGAGGTGGAGGTCGCAGTGGAATAAAAAGACAATATCAAAGACTCTTGGAAGAGTGATGGAGGTCGCAGTGGAAAAAAAAGACAATATTAATGCCCCTTGGAAGAGTGGTGGAGGTCGCAGTAAAATAAAAAGACAATATCAATGCCCCTTTGAAGAGTGGTGGAGGTTACAGTGGAATAACAAGACAATATCAATGCCCCTTGGAAGAGCTGTGGAGTTGACAGTGGTTTTACCAGAAGGTTTTAAGGCACCGTGGAATAGACGTGGAGGTCACAGTAGCTAAACAAGACGGTTTTAATGCTTCTTGGAAGAGAGATGGAGGTCGCAGTGGAATAAAAAGACAATATCAATGCCTCTTGCAAGAGCTGTTGAGTTCAGAGTAGTTTAAATTGATGGTTTTAATGCCCCTTGGAAGAGACGTGGAGGTCACAGTAGCTTAACAAGGCGGTTTTAATGCCCCTTGGAAAAGTGGTGGAGGTCGAAGTGGATTAAAAAGACAATATAAATGCCCCTTGGAAGAGTGGTGGAGGTCCCAGTGGAATAAAAAGACTATATCAATGCCCCTTGAAAGAGCTATGGAGTTCAGAGAAGTTAAACCAGGCGGTTTTAATGCCCCTTGGAAGTGATGTGGAGGTCACAGTAGCTTAACAAAATGATTTTAATGCCCCTTGGAAAAGTGGTGGAGGTCGCAGTGGATTAAAAAGACAATATCAATGCCTCTTGGAAGAGTGGTGGAGGTCGCAGTGGAATAAAAAGACAATATCAATGCCCCTTGGAAGAGTGGTGGAGGTCGCAGTGGAATAAAAAGACAATATCAATGCCCCTTCTAAGAGTGGTGAAGGTTACAGTGGAATAAAAAGACAATATCAATGCTCAGTGAAAGAGACGTGGATGTCACAGTAGTTTAAGAAGACGGTTTTAATGCCCCTTGGAAGAGAGGTGGAAGTCGCAGTGGAATAAAAAGACAATATCAATGCCCCTTGGAAGAGTGCTGGAGGTTACAGTGGAATAAAAAGTTAATATCAATGCCCTTTGCAAGAGTTATGGAGTTGAGAGTGGTATAAATTGACGGTTTTAATGCCCCTTGGAAGAGACGTAGAGTTCACAGTATATTAACAAGACTGTTTTAAAGCCCCTTAGAAGAGTGGTGGAGGTCAAAGTGGATTAAAAAGACAATGTCAATGCTCCTTGAAGAAGTGGTGGAAGTCTCAGTTGAATAAAAAGAAAATATCAATGTCCCTTGGAAAAGTGTTGGAGGTTACAGTGGAAGAAAAAGACAATATCAATGCCCTGTGGAAGAGACATGGAGGTCACAGTAGCTTAACAAGATGGTTTTAATGTCCCATGGAACAGTGGTGGAGGTCGCAGTAGAATAAAAAGACAATATCAATGTCCCTTGGAAGAGTGGTGGAGGTTACAGTGGAATAAGAGACAATATCAATGCCCCGTGAAAGAGACGTGGATGTCACAGTAGCTTAACAAGATGGTTTTAATGTCCCTTGGAAGAGAGGTGAAAGTCACAGTGGAATAAAAAGACAATATCAATGCCCATTGGAAGAGTGCTGGAGGTTACAGTGGAATAAAAAACAATATCAAAGCCCCTTGCAAGAGCTGTGGAGCTGAGAGTAGTTTAAATTGACGGTTTTAATGCCCCTTGGAAGAGAAGTGGAGGTTACAGTAGATTAACAAGACTTTTTTAATGCCCCTTGGAAAAGTGGTGGAGGTCGAAGTGGATAAAAAAGACAATATCAATGCCCCTTGGAAGAGTGGTGGAGGTCGCAGTGGAATAAAAAGACAATATCAATGCCCCTTGTAAGAGTGGTGGAGGTTACAGTGGAATAAAAAGACAATATCAATGCCCCTTGCAAGAGCTGCGGAGTTGAGAGTCGTTTACATTGATGGTTTAAATGCCTCTTTGAAGAGACGTGGAGTTCACAGTAGATTAACAAGACTGTTTTAATGCCCCTTGGAAAAGTGGTGGAGGTCAAAGTGGATTAAAAAGACAATGTCAATGCTCCTTGAAGGAGTGGTGGAAGTCTCAGTTGAATAAAAAGACAATATCAATGCCCCATGGAAGAGTGTTGTAGGTTACAGTGGAATAAAAAGACAATATCAATGCCCCTTGGAAGAACTTTGGAGTTCAGAGTGGTTTAACCATACGGTTTTATTGCCCCTTGGAGAGACGTGGAGGTCACAGTAGCTTAAAAAGACTGTTTTAATGCCACAAGGAAGAATGGTGGCGGTCACAGTGGATTAAAAAGACAATATCAATGCCCCTTGGAAGAGTGGTGGAGGTAGCAGTGGAATAAAAAGACAATATCAATGCACCTTGGAAGAGTGGTGGAGGTTACAGTGGAATAAAAAGACAATAACAATGCCCAGTGGAAGAGACATCGAGGTCATAATAGTTTAACAAGATGGTTTTAATGCCCCTTGGAATAGTGGTGGAGGTCGCAGTGGATTAAAAAGACAATATCAATGCCCTTGCAAGAGTGATGGAGGTCGCAGTGGAATAAAAATACAATATCAATGCCCCTTGGTAGAGTGGTGGAGGTTACACTGGAATAAAAAGACAATATCAATGCCCAGTGGAAGAGATGTAAAGGTCACTGTAGCTTAACAAGACAGTTTTAAAGCCCCTTGGAAAAATGGTGGAGGTTGCAGTGGAATAAAAAGACAATATCAATGCCTCTTGCAAGAGCTGTGGAGTTCAGAGTGGTTTAAATTGATGGTTTTAATGCCCCTTGGAAGAGACGTGGAGGTCACAGTAGCTTAACAAGACGGTTTTAATGCCCCTTGGAAAAGTGGTGGAGGTCGCAGTGGAATAAAAAGACAATATCAATGACCCCTTGGAAGAGTAGTGGAGGTCAGAGTGGAATAAAAAGATAATATCAATTTCGCTTGGAAGAGTGGTGGAGGTTACAGTGGAATAAAAATACAATATCAATGCCCCTTGGAAGAGCTGTGGAGTTCAGAGAAGTTAAACAAGACGGTTTTAATGCCCCTTGGAAGTGACGTGGAGGTCACAGTAGCTTAACAAAACGATTTTAATGCCCCTTATAAAAGTGGTGGAGGTCGCAGTGGATTAAAAAGACAATATCAATGCCTCTTGGAAGAGTGTTGGAGTTCGCAGTGGAATATAAAGACAATATCAATGCCCCTTGGAAGAGTGGTGCATGTCGCAGTGGAATAAAAAGACAATATCAATGCCCCTTCTAAGAGTGGTGAAGGTTACACTGGAATAAAAAGACACTATCAATGCCCCGTGAAAGAGCTGTGGCGTTCAGAGTGTTTTAACCAGACGGTTTTAATGCCCCTTGGAAGAGACGTGGAGGTCACAGTAGCTTAACACGTCTGTTTTAATGCTCTTGGAAGAGTAGTCGAGGTCGCAGTGGATTTAAAAGACAATATAAATGCCCGTTAGAAGAGAGGCAGAAGTCGCAGTGGAATAAAAAGACAAGATCAATGCCCCTTGGAAGAGTGGTGGAGGTTACAGTGGAATAAAAAGACAATATCAATGCCCGGTGGAATAGACATGGACGTGACAGTAGCTTAACAAGACGGTTTTAATGCCCCTTGGAAGAGTGGTGGAGGTCACAGTTGATTAAAAAGACAATATCAATGCCCTTTGGAAGAGTGGTGGAGGTCGCAGTGGAATAAAAAGACAATATCAATGCCCCTTGGAAGAGTGGTGGAGGTTACAGTGGAGTAAAAGACAATATCAATGACCCGTGGAAGAGCTGTGGAGGTCACTGTAGCTTAACAACATGGTCTTAATGCCGCTTGGAAGAGTAGTGGTGGTCGCAGTGGAATAAAAAGACAATGTCAGTGCCCCTTGGAAGAGTGGTGGAGGTTAGAGTGGAATAAAAAGACAATACAAATGCCCCTTGGAAGAGCTGTGGAGTTCAAAATGTTTTAACCAGATGGTTTTAATGCCCCTTGGAAGAGACTTCGAAGTCACAGTAGCTTAACAAGACTGGTTTAATGCCCCTTTGAAGAGTGGTGGAGGTCGCAGTGGATTAAAAAGACAATATCAATGCCCCTTGGAAGAGTGGTGGAGGTCGCAGTGGAATAAAAAGACAAAATCAATGCCCCTTGGAAGAGTGGTGGAGGTTACCGTAGAATAAAAGACAATATCAATGCACCGTGGAAGAGTTGTGGAGGTCACTGTAGCTTAACAAGATGGTCTTAATGCCGCTTGGAAGAGTGTTGTAGGTCGCAGTGGAATAAAAAGACAATGTCAATGCCCCTTGGAAGAGTGGTGGAGGTTAGAGTGGAATAAAAGGACAATACCAATGCTCCTTGGTAGAGCTGTAGAGTTCAGAGTGGTTTAAATTGACGGTTTTAAGCCCCTTGGAAGAGACGTGGAGGTCACAGTGGATTAAAAAGACAAAATCAATGCCGCTTGGAAGAGAGGTGGAGGTCACAGTAGCTTAACAAGACGGTTTTAATGCCCCTTGGAAGAAAGGTGGAGGTTGCAGTTGATTAAAAAGACAATATCAATGCCACTTGGAAGAGTGGTAGTGGTCGCTGTGGAATGAAAAGTCAATATCAATGCCCCTTGGAAGAGTGGTGGAGGTTACAGTCGAATAAAAAGACAATATCAATGCTCCTTGGAGGAACTCTGGAGTACAGAATGGTTTAACCAGACGGTTTTATTGCCCCTTGTAAGAGACATAGAGGTCACAGTAGCTTATCAAGACTGTTCTAATGCCCCTTGGAAGAGAGGTGAAGGTTACATTGGAATAAAAAGACAATATCAATGCCCCGTGGAATAGACATTGAGGTTACAGCAGCTTAACAAGACGGTTTTAATGCCCCTTCGAAGAGTGCTGGAGATTACAATGGAATAAAAAGACAATATTAATGCCTCTTGCAAGAGCTGTGGAGTTCAGAGTGGTTTAAATTGATGGCTTTAATGCCCCTTGGAAGAGAAGTGGAGGTCACAGTAGTTTAATAAGACGGTTTTAATGCCACATGGAAAAGTGGTGGAGGTCGCAGTGGATTAAAAAGACAATATCAATGCCTCGAGGAAGAGTGGTGGAGGTCGCAGTGGAATAAAAATACAATATCAATGTCCCTTGGAAGAGTGGTGGAGGTTACAGTGGAAAAAAAAGACAATATTAATACCCCGTGGAAGAGACGTGGAGGTCACAGTAGCTTAACAAGACGGTTTTAATGCCCCTTGGAAGATTGGTGAAGGTCACAGTTGATTAACAAGACTGTTTTAATGCCCCTTGGAAGAGTGGTGGAGGTCGAAATGGATTAAAAAGACAATGTCAATGCTCCTTGAAGGAGTGATTGAAGTCTCAGTGGAATAAAAAGACAATATCAATGCCCCTTGGAAGAGTGGTGGAGGTCGCAGTGGATTAAAAAGACAATATCAATGCCCTTTAGAAGAGAGGTGGAACTCGCAGTGGAATAAAAAGACAATATCAATACCCCTTGGAAGAGTGGTGGAGGATACAGTGGAATAAAAAGACAATATGAATGCCCCGTGGAATAGACATGGACGTTACAGTAGCTAAACAAGATGTTTTTAATGCACCTTGGGAGAGTGGTGGAAGTCGTAGTGGAATAAAAAGACAATATCAATGCCCCTTGAAAGAGTGCTGTAGGTTACAGTGGAATACAAAGACAATATCAATGCCTCTTGCAAGAGCTGTGAAGTTCAGAGTGGTTTAAATTGACGGTTTTAATGCACCTTGGAAGAGACGTGGAGGTCACAGTAGCTTAACAATACGGTTTTAATGCCCCTTGGAAAAGTGGTGGAGGTCGCAGTGGATTAAAAAGACAATATCAATGCCACTTGGAAGAGTGGTGAAGGTCCCAGTGGAATAAAAAGACAATATCAATGCCCCTTGGAAGAGTGGTGGAGGTTACAGTGGAATAAAATGACAATATCAATGCCCCGTGAAAGAAACGTGGAGGTCACAGTAGCTTAACAAGACGGTTTTAATGCCCCTTGGAAGAGAGGTGGAAGTTGCAGTGGAATAAAAAGACAATATCAATGCCCCTTGGAAGAGTGCTGGAGGTAACATTGGAATAAAAAGACAATATCAATGCCCCTTGCAAGAGCTGTGGAGTTCAGAGTGGTTTAAATTGACGGTTTTAATGCCCAGTGGAATTGACGTGGAGGTCAAGGTAGCTTAGCAACACGGTTTTAATGGCCCTTGGAAGAGTTGTGGAGGTCGCAGTTGATTAAAAAGACATTATAAATGCCCCTTAGAAGAGTGGTAGAGGTCGAAGTGGAATTAAAAGACAATATCAATGACCCTTGGAAGAGAAGTGGAGGTCGCAGTGGAAGAAAAAAACAATATCAATGCCCCTTGGAAGAGTGGTGGAGATAACAGTGGATTAAAAAGACAATCTCAATGCCCCTTGGAAGAGCAGTGGAGTTCAGAGTAGTTAAACCAGACAGTTTTAATGCCCAATGGAAGTGACGTGGAGGTCACAGTAGCTTAAAAAGACATTTTTAATGCCCCTTGGAAAAGTGGTGGAGTTCGCAGTGGATTAAAAAGACAATATCAATGCCCCTTGGAAGAGTGGTGGAGGTGGCAGTGGAATAAAAAGACAATACAATGCCCCTTGGAAGAGTGGTGGAGATTACAGTGGAATAAAAAGACAATATCAATGCCCCGTGAAAAAGACGTGGATGTCACAGAAGCTTAACAAGACGGTTTTAATATCCCTTTGAAGAGAGGTGAAAGTCTCAGTGGAATAAAAAGACAATATCAATGCCCCTTGGAAAAGTGCTGGAGGTTACAGTGGAATAAAAAACAGTATCAAAACCCTTGCAAGAGCTGTGGAGCCGAGAGTGGTTTAAATTGACGGTTTTAATGCCCCTTGGAAGAGACTTGGAGGTCACAGTAGATTAACAAGAATTTTTTAATGCCCCTTGGAAGAGTGGTGGAGGTCGAAGTGGAATAAAAAGACAATATCAGTGCCCTGTGGAAGAGACATGGAGGTCACAGTAGCTTAACAAGATGGTTTTAATACCCCTTGGAAGAGTGGTGGAGGTCGCAGTGAATTAAAAAGTCAATATCAATGCCCCTTGGAAGAGTGGTGGAGAATACAGTGGAATAAAAAGACAATATCAATGCCCCTTGGAAAATCTGTGGAGTTCAGATTGGTTTAACCATACGGTTTTAATGCCCCATGGAAGAGACTTGGAGGTCGCAGTAGCTTAACAAGACGGTTTTAATGCCACATGGAAGAGTGGTGGAGCTTGCAGTGGATTAAAAAGACAATATCAATGCCCCGAGGAAGAGTGGTGGAGAATACAGTGGAATAAAAAGACAATATCAATGCCCCTTGGAAAATCTGTGGAGTTCAGATTGGTTTAACCATACGGTTTTAATGCCCCATGGAAGAGACGTGGAGGTCGCAGTAGCTTAACAAGACGGTTTTAATGCCACATGGAAGAGTGGTGGAGCTTGCAGTGGATTAAAAAGACAATATCAATGCCCCGAGGAAGAGTGGTGGAGGTCGCAGTGGCATAAAAAGACAAAATCAATGCCCCTTGGAAGAGTGGTGGAGGTTACAGTGGAATAAAAAGACAATATCAATGCCCCTTGGAAGAGCTGTGGAGTTCAGAGTGGTTTAACCAGACGGTTTTAATGCTCCTCGGAAGAGACGTGGAGGTAATAGTAGCTTAACAAGATGGTTTTAATGCCCTTTGGAAGAGTGGTGGAGGTCGTAGTGGATTAAAAAGACAATATCAATGCCCTTTGGAAGAGTGGTGGAGGTCACACTGGAATAAAAATACAATATCAATGCCCCTTTGTAGAGTGGTGGAGGTTACAGTGGAATTTAAAGACAATATCAATGCCCCGTGGAAGAGATGTGGAGGTCACTGTAGCTTAACAGTACAGTTTTAATGCCCCTTGGAAGAATGGTGGAGGTCGCAGTGGAATAAAAAGACAATGTCAATGTCCCTTGGAAGAGTGGTGGAGGTTAGAGTGGAATAACAAGACAATACCAATGCCCCTTGGAAGAGCTGTGGAGTTCAGAGTGGTTTAATAAAACGGTTTTAATGGCCATTGGAAGTGACGTGGAGGTCACAGTAGCTTAAAAAGACGTTTTTAATGCCTCTTGGAAAAGTGGTGGAGGTCGCAGTGAATTAAAAAGACAATATCAATGCCCCTTGGAAGAGTGGTGGAGGTGGCAGTGGAATAAAAAGTCAATATCAATGCCCCTTGGAAGAGTGGTGGAGGTTACAGTCGAATAAAAAGACAATATCAATGCTCCTTGGAGGAACTCTGGAGTACAGAATGGTTTAACCAGACGGTTTTATTGCCCCTTGTAAGAGACATAGAGGTCACAGTAGCTTATCAAGACTGTTCTAATGCCCCTTGGAAGAGAGGTGAAGGTTACATTGGAATAAAAAGACAATATCAATGCCCCGTGGAATAGACATTGAGGTTACAGCAGCTTAACAAGACGGTTTTAATGCCCCTTCGAAGAGTGCTGGAGATTACAATGGAATAAAAAGACAATCTTAATGCCTCTTGCAAGAGCTGTGGAGTTCAGAGTGGTTTAAATTGATGGCTTTAATGCCCCTTGGAAGAGAAGTGGAGGTCACAGTAGCTTAATAAGACGGTTTTAATGCCACATGGAAAAGTGGTGGAGGTCGCAGTGGATTAAAAAGACAATATCAATGCCTCCAGGAAGAGTGGTGGAGGTCGCAGTGGAATAAAAATACAATATCAATGTCCCTTGGAAGAGTGGTGGAGGTTACAGTGGAAAAAAAAGACAATATTAATACCCCGTGGAAGAGACGTGGAGGTCACAGTAGCTTAACAAGACGGTTTTAATGCCCCTTGGAAGATTGGTGAAGGTCACAGTTGATTAACAAGACTGTTTTAATGCCCCTTGGAAGAGTGGTGGAGGTCGAAATGGATTAAAAAGACAATGTCAATGCTCCTTGAAGGAGTGATTGAAGTCTCAGTGGAATAAAAAGACAATATCAATGCCCCTTGGAAGAGTGGTGGAGGTCGCAGTGGATTAAAAAGACAATGTCAATGCCCCTTAGAAGAGAGGTGGAACTCGCAGTGGAATAAAAAGACAATATCAATACCCCTTGGAAGAGTGGTGGAGGATACAGTGGAATAAAAAGACAATATGAATGCCCCGTGGAATAGACATGGACGTTACAGTAGCTAAACAAGATGTTTTTAATGCACCTTGGGAGAGTGGTGGAAGTCGTAGTGGAATAAAAATACAATATCAATGCCCCTTGAAAGAGTGCTGTAGGTTACAGTGGAATACAAAGACAATATCAATGCCTCTTGCAAGAGCTGTGAAGTTCAGAGTGGTTTAAATTGACGGTTTTAATGCACCTTGGAAGAGACGTGGAGGTCACAGTTGCTTAACAATACGGTTTTAATGCCCTTTGGAAAAGTGGTGGAGGTCGCAGTGGATTAAAAAGACAATATCAATGCCACTTGGAAGAGTGGTGAAGGTCCCAGTGGAATAAAAAGACAATATCAATGCCCCTTGGAAGAGTGGTGGAGGTTACAGTGGAATAAAAAGACAATATCAATGCCCCGTGAAAGAAACGTGGAGGTCACAGTAGCTTAACAAGACGGTTTTAATGCCCCTTGGAAGAGAGGTGGAAGTTGCAGTGGAATAAAAAGACAATATCAATGCCCCTTGGAAGAGTGCTGGAGGTAACATTGGAATAAAAATACAATATCAATGCCCCTTGCAAGAGCTGTGGAGTTCAGAGTGGTTTAAATTGACAGTTTTAATGCCCAGTGGAATTGACGTGGAGGTCACGGTAGCTTAGCAACACGGTTTTAATGGCCCTTGGAAGAGTTGTGGAGGTCGCAGTTGATTAAAAAGACAATATAAATGCCCCTTAGAAGAGTGGTAGAGGTCGAAGTGGAATTAAAAGACAATATCAATGACCCTTGGAAGAGAAGTGGAGGTCGCAGTGGAAGAAAAAAACAATATCAATGCCCCTTGGAAGAGTGGTGGAGATAACAGTGGATTAAAAAGACAATCTCAATGCCCCTTGGAAGAGCAGTGGAGTTCAGAGTAGTTAAACCAGACAGTTTTAATGCCCAATGGAAGTGACGTGGAGGTCACAGTAGCTTAAAAAGACATTTTTAATGCCCCTTGGAAAAGTGGTGGAGTTCGCAGTGGATTAAAAAGACAATATCAATGCCCCTTGGAAGAGTGGTGGAGGTGGCAGTGGAATAAAAAGACAATACAATGCCCCTTGGAAGAGTGGTGGAGATTACAGTGGAATAAAAAGACAATATCAATGCCCCGTGAAAAAGACGTGGATGTCACAGAAGCTTAACAAGACGGTTTTAATATCCCTTTGAAGAGAGGTGAAAGTCTCAGTGGAATAAAAAGACAATATCAATGCCCCTTGGAAAAGTGCTGGAGGTTACAGTGGAATAAAAAACAATATCAAAACCCTTGCAAGAGCTGTGGAGCCGAGAGTGGTTTAAATTGACGGTTTTAATGCCCCTTGGAAGAGACTTGGAGGTCACAGTAGATTAACAAGAATTTTTTAATGCCCCTTGGAAGAGTGGTGGAGGTCGAAGTGGAATAAAAAGACAATATCAGTGCCCTGTGGAAGAGACATGGAGGTCACAGTAGCTTAACAAGATGGTTTTAATACCCCTTGGAAGAGTGGTGGAGGTCGCAGTGAATTAAAAAGTCAATATCAATGCCCCTTGGAAGAGTGGTGGAGAATACAGTGGAATAAAAAGACAATATCAATGCCCCTTGGAAGATCTGTGGAGTTCAGATTGGTTTAACCATACGGTTTTAATGCCCCATGGAAGAGACGTGGAGGTCGCAGTAGCTTAACAAGACGGTTTTAATGCCACATGGAAGAGTGGTGGAGCTTGCAGTGGATTAAAAAGACAATATCAATGCCCCGAGGAAGAGTGGTGGAGGTCGCAGTGGCATAAAAAGACAAAATCAATGCCCCTTGGAAGAGTGGTGGAGGTTACAGTGGAATAAAAAGACAATATCAATGCCCCTTGGAAGAGCTGTGGAGTTCAGAGTGGTTTAACCAGACGGTTTTAATGCTCCTCGGAAGAGACGTGGAGGTAATAGTAGCTTAACAAGATGGTTTTAATGCCCTTTGGAAGAGTGGTGGAGGTCGTAGTGGATTAAAAAGACAATATCAATGCCCTTTGGAAGAGTGGTGGAGGTCACACTGGAATAAAAATACAATATCAATGCCCCTTTGTAGAGTGGTGGAGGTTACAGTGGAATTTAAAGACAATATCAATGCCCCGTGGAAGAGATGTGGAGGTCACTGTAGCTTAACAGGACAGTTTTAATGCCCCTTGGAAGAATGGTGGAGGTCGCAGTGGAATAAAAAGACAATGTCAAGGCCCCTTGGAAGAGTGGTGGAGGTTAGAGTGGAATAAAAAGACAATACCAATGCCCCTTGGAAGAGCTGTGGAGTTCAGAGTGGTTTAATAAAACGGTTTTAATGGCCATTGGAAGTGACGTGGAGGTCACAGTAGCTTAAAAAGACGTTTTTAATGCCTCTTGGAAAAGTGGTGGAGGTCGCAGTGAATTAAAAAGACAATATCAATGCCCCTTGGAAGAGTGGTGGAGGTGGCAGTGGAATAAAAAGACAATATCAATGCCCCTTGGAAGAATGATGGAGGTCGCAGTGGAATAAAAAGACAATGTCAATGCCCCTTGGAAGAGTCGTGGAGGGTGGAGTGGAATGAAAAGACAATACCAATGCCCCTTGGAAGACATGTGGAGGACACAGTAAATTAACAAGACAGTTTTAATGCCCCTTGGAAGAGTGGTGGAGGTCGCAGTGGAAAAAAAAGACAATATCAATGCCCCTTGGAAGAGCTGTGGAGTTCAGAGTAGTTTAACCAGACAGTTTTTTTGCCCCTTGGAAGAGACGTGGAGGTCACAGTAGATTAACAAGATGGTTTTTATGCCCCTTGGAAAAGTGGTGGAGGTCACAGTGGATTAAAAAGACAATATCAATGCCCCGTGGAAGACATGTGGAGGACACAGTAGATTAACAAGACAGTTTTAATGCCCCTTGGAAGAGTGGTGGAGGTCGCAGTGGATTAAATAGACAATATTAATGCCTCTTTGAAGAGTGCTGGAGGTTACATTGGAATAAAAAGACAATATCAATGCCTCTTGCAAGAGCTGTGAAGTTCAGAGTGGTTTAAATTGATGGTTTTAATGCACCTTGGAAGAGACGTGGAGGTCACAGAAGCTTAACAATACGGTTTTAATGCCCCTTGGAAGAGTGGTGGAGGTCGCAGTGGATTAAAAAGACAATATTAATGCCACTTGGAAGAGTGGTGAAGGTACCAGTGGAATAACAAGACAATATCAATGCCCCTTGGAAGAGTGGTGGAGGTTACAGTGGAATTAAAAGACAATATCAATGCCCCATGAAAGAAACGTGGAGGTCACAGCAGCTTAACAAGACGGTTTTAATGCCCCTTGTAAGAGAGGTGGAAGTTGCAGTGGAATAAAAAGACAATATCAATGCCCCTTGGAAGAGTGCTGGAGGTTACATTGGAATAAAAAGACAATATCAATGCCCCTTGCAAGAGCTGTGGAGTTCAGAGTGGTTTAAATTGACGGTTTTAATGCCCCGTGGAATTGACGTGAAGGTCAAGGTAGCTTAGCAACACGGTTTTAATGGCCCTTGGAAGAGTGGTGGAGGTCGCAGTTGATTAAAAAGACAATATAAATGCCCCTTAGAAGAGTGGTAGAGGTCGCAGTGGAATTAAAAGACAATATCAATGACCCTTGGAAGAGTAGTGGAGGTCGCAGTTGAAGAAAAAAACAATATCAATGCCCCTTGGAAGAGTGGTGGAGATAACAGTGGATTAAAAAGACAATCTCACTGCCCCTTGGAAGAGCAGTGGAGTTCAGAGTAGTTAAACCAGACAGTTTTAATGCCCATTGGAAGTGACGTGGAGGTCACAGTAGCTTAAAAAGACATTTTTAATGCCCCTTGGAAAAGTGGTGGAGTTCGCAGTGGATTAAAAAGACAATATCAATGCCCCTTGGAAGAGTGGTGGAGGTGGCAGTGGAATAAAAAGACAATATCAATGCCCCTTGGAAGAGTGGTGGAGATTACAGTGGAATAAAAAGACAATATCAATACCCCTTGCAGGAGCTGTGGAGTTCAGAGAGGTTTAAATTGACGGTTTTAATGCCTCTTGGAAGAGTGGTGGAGGTCGCAGTGGAATAAAAAGACAATGTCAATGCCCCTTGGAAGAGCGGTGGAGTATGGAGTGGAATAAAAAAACAATATAAATGCCCCTTGGAAGAGCTGTGGAGTTCAGAGTGGTTTATCCAGATGGTTTTAATGCCCCTTGGAAGAGAAGTCGATGTCACAGTACCATAACAAGACGGTTTTAATGCCCCTTGGAAGAGTGGTGGAGTTTGCAGTGGATTAAAAAGACAATATCAATGCCCCTTGGAAGAGTGGTGGAGGTCGCAGTCGAATAAAAAGACAATATCAATGCCCCGTGGAAGGGACGTGGCGGTCACAGTAGCTTAACAAGACACTTTTATTGCCCCTTGGAAGAGTGGTGGAGGTTGCAGTGGAATAAAAAGACAAAATCAATTCATCTTGGAAGAGTGGTGGAGGTTACAGTGGAATAAAAAGACAATATCAATGCCCCTTGGAAGAGCTGTGGAGTTCAGAGTGGTTTAACCAGACGGTTTTAATGCCCCTTGGAAGGGACATGGAGGGCAGAGTAGCTTAACAAGTTGGTTTTAATGCCCCTTGGAAGAGAGGTGGAGGTCGCAGTGGAATAAAAAGACAATATCAGTGCCCCTTGGTAGAGTGGTGGAGGTTACAGTGGAATATAAAGACAATATCAATGCCCCTTGGAAGAGTGGTGGAGGTCGCAGTGGATTAAAAAGACAATATCAATGCCCCTTGGAAGAGTGGTATAGGTCGCAGTAGAATAAAAAGACAATATCAACGCCCCGTGGAAGAGACGTGGAGGTCACAGTAGCTTCACAAGACGGTTTTAATGCTCCTTGAAAGAGAGGTGGAGGTCGCAGTTGATTAAAAAGACAATATCAATGTCCCTTGGAAGAGTGGTGGAGTTCGCAGTGGATTATAAAGACACTATCAATGCCCCTTGGAAGAGTGGTGGAGATCGCAGTGGATAAAAAGACAATATCAACGCCCCGTGGAAGAGACGTGGAGATCAGAGTTTCACAAGACGGTTTTAATGCTTCTTGGAAGAGAGGTGGAGGTCGCAGTTGATTAAAAAGACAATATCAATGCCCCTTGTATGAGTCGTGGACGTCGCAGAGGAATAAAAAGACAATATCAATGCACTTGGAAGAGTGCAGGAGGTTACAATGGAATAAAAAGACATTGCCAATGCCCCTTGGAAGAGCTGTGGAACTCAGAGCGGTTTAACCAGACGGTTTAATGCCCCTTGGAAGAGATGTGGAGGTCACAGTAGCTTATCAAGACTGTTTTAATACCCCTTGGAAGAGTGGTGGAGGTCGCAGTGGATTAAAAAGACAATATCAATTCCCCTTAGAAGAGTGGTGGAGGTCGCAGTGGAATAAAAAGACAATATCAATTCCCCTTGGAAGAGATGTGGTGGTCTCAGTGCAATAAAAAGACAATATCAATGCCTCGTGGAAGGGACTTGGATGTCAGAGTAGCTTAACAAGTTGGTTTTAATGCCCCTTGAAAGAGAGGTGGAGGTCGCAGTGGAATAAAAAGACAATATCAGTGCCCCTTGGAAGAGTCGTGAAGGTTACAGTGGATTAAAAAGACAATATCAATGCCCCTTGGAAGAGTGGTGAAGGTCGTAGTGGAATAAAAAGACAATATCAACGCCCCGTGGAAGAGACGTGGAGGTCACAGTAGCTTAACAAGACGGTTTTAATGCTCCTTGAAAGAGAGGTGGAGGTCGCAGTTGATTAAAAAGACAATATCAATGTCGCTTGGAAGAGTGGTGGAGTTCGCAGTGGATTAAAAAGACACTATCAATGCCCCTTGGAAGAGTGGTGGAGATCGCAGTGGATAAAAAGACAATATCAACGCCCCGTGGAAGAGACGTGGAGATCAGAGCTTCACAAGACGGTTTTAATGCTTCTTGGAAGAGAGGTGGAGGTCGTAGTTGATTAAAAGGACAATATCAATGCCCCTTGGATGAGTCGTGGACGTCGCAGAGGAATAAAAAGACAATATCAATGCACTTGGAAGAGTGCAGGAGGTTACAATGGAATAAAAAGACATTGTCAATGCCCCTTGGAAGAGCTGTGGAACTCAGAGCGGTTTAACCAGACGGTTTTAATGCCCCTTGGAAGAGACTTGGAGGTCACAGTAGCTTAACAAGACGGTTTTAATGCCCCTTGGAAGAGTGGTGGTGGTCGCAATGGAATAAAAAGACAATATCAATGCCCTGTGGAAGAGTGGTGGAGGTCGCAGTGGAAAACAGAGACAATATCAATGCCCCTTGGAAGAGTGGTGGAGGTTACATTCGATTAAATAGACAATATCAATGCCTCTTGGAAGAGCTGTGGAGTACAGAGTGGTTTAACCAGACGGTTTAATGCCCCTTGGAAGAGAAGTGGAGGTCACAGTAGCTTATCAAGACTGTTTTATTACCCCTTGGAAGAGTGGTGGAGGTCGCAGTGGATTAAAAAGACAATATCAATTCCCCTTAGAAGAGTGGTGGAGGTCGCAGTGGAATAAAAAGACAATATCAATTCCACTTGGAAGAGATGTGTTGGTCGTAGTGCAATAAAAAGACAATATCAATGCCTCGTGGAAGAGACTTGGAGGTCAGAGTAGCTTAACAAGTTGGTTTTAATGCCCCTTGAAAGAGAGGTGGAGGTCGCAGTGGAATAAAAAGACAATATCAGTGCCCCTTGGAAGAGTGGTGGATGTTACAGTGGAATAAAAAGACAATATCAATGACTCTTGGAAGAGTGGTGGAGGTCGCAGTGGAATAAAAAGACAATATTAATGCCCCTTGGAAGAGTGGTGGAGGTTAAAGTCGAATAAAAAGACAATATCAATGCCTCTTGGAAGAGCTGTGGAGTTCAGAGTGGTTTAACCAGATGGTTATAATGCCCATTGGAAGAGATGTGGAGGTCACAGTAGCTTATCAAAACTGTTTTAATGCCCCTTGGAAGAGTGGTGGAGGTCGCAGTAAAATATAAAGACAATACCAATGCCCCTTGGAAGAGTGGTGGAGGTTACAGTGGAAAAAAAAGACAATATCAATGCCTCTTGCAAGAGCTGTGGAGTTCAGAGTGGTTTAGATTGACGGTTTTAATGCCCCTTGGAAGAGACGTGGAGGTCACAGTAGCTTAACAAGACGGTTTTAATGCCCCTTGGAAGAATGGTGGAGGTCGCAGTGGCTTAAAAAGACATTATCGATGCCCCTTGGAAGAGTGGTGGAGGTTGCAGTGGAATAGAAAGAAAATATCAGTGCCCCTTAGATGAGTGGTGGAGGTTACAGTGGAAAAAAAAGACAATATCAATGTTCCTTAGAAGAGGATTGAAGGTCGCAGTGGTATAAAAGGACAATATCAATGTCCCTTGGAAGAGTGGTGGAGGTCACAGTGGATTAAAAAGACAATATCAAGGCCCCTTGGAAGAGTAGTGGAGGTTACAGAGGAATAAGAAGTCAATATCAATGCCCTGTGTAAGAAACTTGCAGGTCACCGTAGCTTAACATGATGGTTTTAATGCCCCTTGGAAGAGTCGTGGACGTCGCAGAGGAATAAAAAGACAATATCAATGCACTTGGAATAGTGCAGAAGGTTACAATGGAATAAAAAGACAATATCAATGCCCTGTGGAAGGGACGTGGAGGTCACAGTAGCATAACAAGACAGTTTTAATGCCCATTGGAAGAGTGGTGGAGGTCGCAGTGGATAAAAAAGACAATATCAAACCCCTTGGAAGATTGGTGGAGGTCGCAGTGGAAAACAGAGACAATATCAATGCCCCTTGGAAGAGTGGTGGAGGTTACTGTGGAATAAGAAGACAATATCAATGCCCCATGGAAGAGTTGTGGAGGTCACTGTAGCTTAACAAGATGGTCTTAATGCCCCTTGGAAGAGTGGTGGAGGTCGCAGTGGAATAAATAGACAGTGTCAATGCCCCTTGGAAGAGTGGTGGAGGTTAGAGTGGGATAAAAAGACAATACCAGTGCTCCTTGGAATAGCTGTGGAGTTCAGAGTGGTTTAAATTGACGGTTTTAATGCCCCTTGGAAGAGACGTGGAGGTCACAGTGGATTAAAAAGACAATATCAATGCCCCTTGGAAGAGTGGTGGAGGTCACAGTGGATTAAAAAGACAATATCAATGCCCCTTGGAAGAGAGGTGGAGGTCGCAGTGGAATAAAAAGACAATATCAGTGCCCCTTGGAAGAGTGGTGGATGTTACAGTGGAATAAAAAGACAATACCTATGACTCTTGGAAGAGTGGTGGAGGTCGCAGTGGAATAAAAAGACAATATTAATGCCCCTTGGAAGAGTGGTGGAGGTTAAAGACGAATAAAAAGACAATATCAATGACTCTTGGAAGAGCTGTGGAGTTCAGAGTGGTTTAACCAGACGGTTTTAATGCCCCTTGGAAGAGACGTGGAGGTCACAGTAGCTTATCAAAACTGTTTTAATGCCCCTTGGAAGAGTGGTGGAGGTCGCAGTAAAATAAAAAGACAATACCAATGCCCCTTGGAAGAGTGGTGGAGGTTATAGTGGAATAAAAAGACAATATCAATGGCCCTTGGAAGAGTTGTGGAGTTCACTGTGGTTTAACCAGAAGGTTTTAAGGCACCGTGGAATAGACCTGGAGGTCACAGTAGCTTAACAAGACGGTCTTAATGCTTCTTGGAAGAGAGATGGAGGTCGCAGTGGATTAAAAAGACAAAATCAATGCCCCTTGGAAGAGTGGTCGAGGTTACAGTGGAATAAAAAGACAATATCAATGCTTCTTGCAAGAGCTGTGGAGTTCAGAGTCGTTTAGATTGACGGTTTTAATGCCCCTTGGAAGAGACGTGGAGGTCACAGTAGCATAACAAGACGGTTTTAATGCCCAATGGAAGAGTGGTGGAGGTCGCAGTGGATAAAAAAGACAATATCAAAGCCCCTTGGAAGAGTGGTGGAGGTCGCAGTGGAAAACAGAGACAACATCAATGCCCCTTGGAAGAGTGGTGGAGGTTAAGGTGGAATAAAAAGACAATATCAATGCCCAATGGAAGAGTTGTGGAGGTCACTGTAGCCTAACAAGATGGTCTTAATGCCCCTTGGAAGAGTGGTGGAGGTCGCAGTGGAATAAATAGACAGTGTCAATGCCCCTTGGAAGAGTGGTGGAGGTTAGAGTGGAATAAAAAGACAATACCAGTGCTCCTTGGAAGAGCTGTGGAGTTCAGAGTGGTTTAAATTGACGGTTTTAATGCCCCTTGGAAGAGACGTTGAGGTCACAGTGGATTAAAAAGACAATATCAATGGCCCTTGGAAGAGTGGTGGAGGTCGCAGTGGATTAAAAAGACAATATCAATGCCCCTTGGAAGAGTGGTGGAGGTCGCAGTGGAATAAAAAGACAATATCAATGCCCCGTGGAAGGGACGTGGAGGTCACAGTAGCTTCACAAGACGGTTTTAATGCCCCTTGGAAGAGAAGTGGAGGTCGCAGTTGATTAAAAAGACAATATCAATGCCCCTTGGAAGAGTGGTGGAGGTCGCAGTGGAATAAAAAGACAATATCAATGCCGCTTGGAAGAGTGGTGGATGTTACAGTCGAATAAAAAGACAATATCAATGACTTTTGTAAGAGCTGTGGAGATCAGAGTGTTTAACCAGACGGTTTTAATGCCCCTTGGAAGAGACGAGGAGGTCACAGTAGCTTAAAAAGACTGTTTTAATGCCCCTTGGAAGAGTGGTGGAGATCGTTGTGGATTTAAAAGACAATATCAATGCCCCTTAGAAGTGTTTTGGAGGTCGCAGTGGAATAAAAAGACAATATCAATTCCCCTTAGAAGATTGGTGGAGGTTACAGTGGAATAAAAAGACAATATCAATGCCCCTTGGAAGAGAGGTGGAGGTTACATTGGAATAAAAAAACAATATCAATACCCTGTGTAAGAAACTTGGAGGTCACAGTAGCTTAACAAGACGGTTTTAATGCCCCTTGGAAGAGTCGTGGACGTCGCAGAGGAATAAAAAGACAATATCAATGCACTTGGAAGAGTGCAGAAGGTTACAATGGAATAAAAAGACATTGTTAATGACCCTAGGAAGAGCTGTGGAGCTCAGAGCAGTTTAACCAGACGGTTTTAATGCCCCTTGGAAGAGACTTGGAGGTCACAAAGCTTAACAAGACGGTTTTACTGCCCCTTGGAACAGTGGTGGAGGTTGCAATGGAATAAAAAGACAATATCAATGCCCCGTGGAAGGGACGTGGAGGTCACAGTAGCATAACAAGAAGGTTTTAATGCCCATTGGAAGAGTGGTGGAGGTCGCAGTGGATAAAAAAGAGAATATCAAAGCCCCTTGGAAGAGTGGTGGAGGTCGCAGTTTAAAACAGAGACAATATCAATGCCCCTTGGAAGAGAGGTGGATGTTACAGTCGAAAAAAAAGACAATATCAATGCCTCTTGGAAGAGCTGTGGAGTACAGAGTGGTTTAACCAGACGGTTTAATGCCCCTTGGAAGAGACGTGGAGGTCACAGTAGCTTATCAAGACTGTTTTAATGCCCCTTGGAAGAGATGTGGAGGTCGCAGTGGAATGAAAAGACAATATCAATGCCCCTTGGAAGAGTGGTCGTTGTTACAGTGGAATAAAAAGACAATATCAATGACCGTTGGAAGAGTGGTGGAGGTCACAGTGGAATAAAAAGATAATATTAATGCCCCTTGGAAGAGCTGTTGAGTTCAGAGAGGTATAACCAGACGGTTTTAGCGCTCCTTGGAAGTGACGTGGAGGTCACAGTAACTTAACAAGACCGTTATAATGCCCTTGGAACAGTGGTGGAGGTCGCAGTGGAATAAAAAAACAATATCAATGACCCTTGGAAGATTGGTGGAGGTTGCAGTGGATTAAAAAGACAATATCAATGCCCATTGGAAGAGTGGTGGTGGTTACGGTGGAATAAAAAGACAATACCAGTGCTCCTTGGAAGAGCTGTGGAGTTCAGAGTGAATTAAATTGACGGTTTTAAAGCCCTTTGGAAGAGTGGTGGAGGTCGCAGTGGATTCAAAATACAATATCAAAGCCACTTGGAAGAGTGGTGGAGTTCGCAGTGGAATAAAAATACAATATCAATGCCCCGTGGAAGGGACGTGGAGGTCACAGTAGCTTCACAAGACGGTTTTAATGCCCCTTTTTAAGAGAGGTGGAGGTCGCAGTTGATTAAAAAGACAATATCAATGCCCCTTGGAAGCGTGGTGGAGGTCGCAGTGGAGTAAAAAGACAATATCAATGCTGCCTGGAAGAGTAGTGGATGTTGCAGTTGAGGAAAAAGACAATATCAATGCCTCTTGTAAGAGCTGTGGAGTTCAGAGTGTTTACCCAGACGGTTTTAATGCCCTTTGGAAGAGACGAGGAGGTCAGAGTAGCTTAACAAGACTGTTTTAATGCCCCTTGGAAGAGTTGTGGACGTTGCAGAGGAATGAAAAGACAATATCAATGCACTTGGAAGAGTGCTGAAGGTTACAATGGAATAAAAAGACATTGTCAATGCCCCTTGGAAGAGCTGTGGAGTTCAGAGTGGTTTAACCAGATGGTTTTATTGACCCTTGGAAGAGACGTTGATGTCACAATAGATTAACAAGACGGTTTTAATGCCCCTTGGAAGAGTGGTGGAAGTCGCAGTGCATTAAAAAGACAATATCAATACCCATTGGAAGAATGGTGGAGGTTACAGTGGAATAAAAAGACAATATCAATGCCCCTTGGTAGAACTGTGGAGTTCAGAGTGGTTTAACCAGACGGTTTTAATGCCCCTTGGAAGAGATGTGGAGGTCACAGTAGCTTAACAAGACTGTTTTAAGGCCTCTTGGAAGAGTGGTGGAGGTCGCAGTGGATTAAAAAGACAATATCAATGCCCCAAAGAAGAGAGGTGGAAATCCCAGTTGAATAAAAAGACAATATCAATACCCCTAGGAAGAGTGGTGGAGGATACAGTGGAATAAAAATACAATATCAATGCCCAGTGGAATAGACATGGAGGTTACAGTAGCTAAACAAGATGTTTTTAATGCACCTTGGAAGAGTGGTGGAAGTCGTAATGGAATAAAAAGACAATATCAATGCCCCTTGAAAGAGTGCTGTAGGTTACAGTGGAGTAAAAAGACAATATCAATGCCTCTTGCAAGAGCTGTGGGGCTCAGAGTGGTTTAAATTGACGATTTTAATGTACCTTGGAAGAGACGAGGAGGTCACAGTAGCTTAACAATACGGTTTTAATGCCACTTGGAAGAGTGGTGGAGGTCGCAGTGGATTAAAAAGACAATATGAATGCCCCTTGGAAGAGTGGTGGAGGTCGCAGTGGAATAAAAAGACAATATCAATGCCCCCTGGAAGAGTGGTGGAGGTTACAGTTAAATAAAAAGACAATGTCATTGCCCCTTGGAACAGTGGTGGAGGTTACAGTTAAATAAAAAGACAATATCAATGCCCCGTGGAAGAGATGTGGAGGTCACAATAGCTTAACAAGACGCTTTTAATGGACCTTGGAAGAGTGGTGGAGGTCGCAGTGGATTAAAAAGACAATATCAATGAGCCTTGTAAGAGTGGTGGAGGTCGCAGAGGAATAAAAAGACATTATCAATTCCTCTTGCAGGAGTGGTGGAGGGCGCAGTGGAATAAAAAGCCAATATAAATGCCCCTTGGACGAGTGGTGGAGGTTACAGTGGAATAAAAAGACAATTTCAATGCCCCGTGGAAGAGACGTGGAGGTCACAGTAGCTTATCATGACGGTTTTAAGGCTTCTTGGAAGAGTGGTGGAGGTCGCAGTGGATTAAAAAGACAATATCAATGCCCCTTAGAAGAGAGGTGGAAGTTGCAATGGAATTAAAAGACAATATCCTTGCCCCTTGGAAGAGTGGTGGAGGATACAGTTTAATAAAAAGACAATATCAATGCCCCGTGGAATAGACATGGACGTTACAGTAGCTAAACAAGATGTTTTTAATGCACCTTGGGAGAGTGGTGGACGTCGTAGTGGAATAAAAAGACAATATCAATGCCCCTTGAAAGAGTGCTGTAGGTTACAGTGGAGTAAAAAGACAATATCAATGCCTCTTGCAAGAGCTGTGTAGTTCAGAGTGGATTAAATTGACGGTTTTAATGCACCTTGGAAGAGACGTGGAGGTCACAGTAGCTTAATAATACGGTTTTTATGCCCCTTGGAAGAGTGGTGGAGGTCGCAGTGGATTAAAAAGACAATATCAATGCCACTTGGAAGAGTGGTGAAGGTCCCAGTGGAATAAAAAGACAATATCAATGCCCCTTGGTAGAGTGGTGGAGGTTACGATGGAATAAAAAGACAATATCAATGCCCCGTGAAAGAGACGTGGAGGTCACAGTAGCTTAACAAGACAGTTTTAATGCCCCTTGGAAGAGAGGTGGAAGTTGCAGTGGAATAAAAAGACAATATCAATGCCCCTTGGAAGAGTGCTGGAGGTTACATTGGAATAAAAAGACAATATCAATGCCCCTTGCAAGAGCTGTGGAGTTCAGAGTGGTTTAAATTGACGGTTTTAATGCCCCTTAGAAAGGACGTGGAGGTGACAGTAGCTTAACAAGACGGTTTTAATGCTGCTTGTAAGAGTGGTGGAGGTCGCAGTGGATTAAAAAGACAATATGAATGCCCCTGGAAGAGTGGTGGATGTCGCAGTGGAATAAAAAGACAATATCAATGCCCCTTGGAAGAGTGATGGAGGTTACAGTGGAATAAAAAGACAATGTCAATGCCCCTTGGAACAGTGGTGGAGGTTACAGTTAAATAAAAAGACAATATCAATGCCCCGTGGAAGAGATGTGGATGTAACAATAGCTTAACAAGACAGTTTTAATGCCCCTTGGAAGAGTGGTGGAGGTCGCAGTGGATTAAAAAGACAATATGAATGAGCCTTGGAAGAGTGATGGAGGTCGCAGTGGAATAAAAAGACATTATCATTGCCCCTTGGAAGAGTGGTGGAGGTCGCAGTGGAATAAAAAGACAATATAAATGCCCCTAGGACGAGGGGTGGAGGTTACAGTGGAATAAAAAGACAATTTCAATGCCCCTTGGAAGAGACGTGGAGGTCACAGTAGCTTAACAAGACGGTTTTAATGCATCTTGGAGGACTGGTGGAGGTCGCAGTGGAATGAAAAGACAATATCAATGCCCCTTGGAAGAGTGGTGGAGGTTTCAGTGGAATAAAAAGACAATAATAATGCCCCTTGGAAGAGCTGTGGAGTTCAGAGTGGTATAACCAGATGGTTTTAACGCTCCTTGGAAGAGACATGGAGGTCACAGTAACTTAACAAGACGGTTTTAATGCCCGTTGGAAGAGACGTGAAGGTCACAGAAGCTTATCAAGACTGTTTTAAAGACCCTTGGAGGAGTGGTAGCGGTCGCAGTGGATTAAAAAGACAATATCAATGCCCCTTGGAAGAGCTGTGGAGTTCACAATAGTTTAACCAGAAGGTTTTAAGGCACCATGGAATAGACGTGGAGGTCACAGTAGCTGAACAAGATGTTTTTAATGCTTCTTGGAGGAGAGTTGGAGGTCGCAGTGGATTAAAAAGACAATATGAATGCCCCTGGAAGAGTGGTGGAGGTCGCAGTGGAATAAAAAGACAATATCAATGCCCCTTGGAAGAGTGATGGAGGTTACAGTGGAATAAAAAGACAATGTCAATGCCCCTTGGAACAGTGGTGGAGGTTACAGTTAAATAAAAAGACAATATCAATGCCCGGTGGAAGAGATGTGGATGTAACAATAGCTTAACAAGACAGTTTTAATGCCCCTTGGAAGAGTGGTGGAGGTCGCAGTGGATTAAAAAGACAATATGAATGAGCCTTGGAAGAGTGATGGAGGTCGCAGTGGAATAAAAAGACATTATCATTGCCCCTTGGAAGAGTGGTGGAGGTCGCAGTGGAATAAAAAGACAATATAAATGCCCCTAGGACGAGGGGTGGAGGTTACAGTGGAATAAAAAGACAATTTCAATGCCCCTTGGAAGAGACGTGGAGGTCACAGTAGCTTAACAAGACGGTTTTAATGCATCTTGGAGGACTGGTGGAGGTCGCAGTGGAATGAAAAGACAATATCAATGCCCCTTGGAAGAGTGGTGGAGGTTTCAGTGGAATAAAAAGACAATAATAATGCCCCTTGGAAGAGCTGTGGAGTTCAGAGTGGTATAACCAGATGGTTTTAACGCTCCTTGGAAGAGACATGGAGGTCACAGTAACTTAACAAGACGGTTTTAATGCCCGTTGGAAGAGACGTGAAGGTCACAGAAGCTTATCAAGACTGTTTTAAAGACCCTTGGAGGAGTGGTAGCGGTCGCAGTGGATTAAAAAGACAATATCAATGCCCCTTGGAAGAGCTGTGGAGTTCACAATAGTTTAACCAGAAGGTTTTAAGGCACCATGGAATAGACGTGGAGGTCACAGTAGCTGAACAAGATGTTTTTAATGCTTCTTGGAGGAGAGTTGGAGGTCGCAGTGGATTAAAAAGACAAAATCAATGCCCCTTGGAAGAGTGGTGGAGGTTACTGTGGAATAAAAAGACAATATCAATGCCTCTTGCAAGAGCTGTGGAGTTCAGAGTGGTTTAAATTGACGGTTTAATGCCCCTTGGAAGAGTGGTGGAGGTCGCAGTGGATTAAAAAGACATTATCGATGCCCCTTGGAAGAGAGGTGGAGGTCGCAGTGGAATAAAAAGAAAATATCAATGCCCTTTAGAAGAGTGGTTAAGGTTACAGTGGAAAAAAAAGACAATATCAATGTTCCTTGGAAGAGGGGTGAAGGTCGCAGTGGATTAAAAAGACAATATCAATGTCCCTTGGAAGAGTGGTGGAGGTCGCAGTGGATTAAAAAGACAATATCAATGCCCCTTGGAAGAGTGGTGGAGGTCGCAGTGGAATAAAAAGACAATATCAATGCCCGTGGAAGGGACGTGGAGGTCACAGTAGCTTAACAAGACGGTTCTAATGCCCCTTGGAAGAGTGGTGGAGGTCGCAGTGGATTAAAAAGACTATCAAATCCCCTTGGAAGAGTGGTGGAGGTCGGAGTGGAAAAAAAAGACAATATCAATGCCCCTTGGAAGAGTGGTGGAGGTTACAGTTGAATAAACAGACAATATCAATGCCTCTTGGAAGAGCTGTGGAGTTCAGATTGGTTTAACCATGCGGTTTTAATGCCCCTTGGAAGAGACGTGGAGGTCACAGAAGCTTATTACGACTGTTTTAAATCACCTTGGTGGAGTGGTAGAGGTCGCAGTGGATTAAAAAGACAATATCAATGCCCCTTGGAAGAGTGGTGGAGGTTACAGTGGAATAAAAAGACAATATCAATGCCTCTTGGAAGAGTGGTGGAGGTTACAGTGGAATAAAAAGACAATATCAATGTCCCTTGGAAGAATGGTGGAGGTTACAGTGGAATAAAAAGACAATAACAATGACCCTTGGAAGAGTGGTGGAGGTTCCAATTAAATAAAAAGACAATATCAAAGCCCCTCGGAAGAGACGTGGAGATCACAGTGGAATAAAAAGACAATATTAATGCCCCTTGGAAGAATGGTGGAGGTCGCAGTAAAATAAAAAGACAATATCAATGCCCCTTGGAATAGTGGTGAAGGTTAGAGTGGAATAAAAAGACAATATCAATGCCCCTTGGAAGAGCTGTGGAGTTCACAGTGGTTTAACCAGAAAGTTTTAATGCACCGTGGAATAGAGGTGGAGGTCACAGTAGCTTAACAAGACGGTTTCAATGCTTCTTGGAAGAGTGATGGAGGTCGCAGTGGATTAAAAAGACAATATCAATGCCCTGTGTAAGAAACTTGGAGGTCACAGTAGCTTAACAAGGCGGTTTTAATGCCCCCTGGAAGAGTCGTGGACGTCGCAGAGGAATAAAAAGACAATATCAATGCACTTGGAAGAGTGCAGAAGGTTACAGTGGAATAAAAATACAATGTAAATGCCCCTTGGAAGAGCTGTGGAGCTCAGAGCGGTTTAACCAGACGGTTTTAATGCCCCTTGGAAGAGACTTGTACGTCACAGTAGCTTAACAAGATGGTTTTAATGCCCCTTGGAAGAGTGGTGGAGGTCACAGTGGAATAAAAATACAATATCAATGCCCCTTGAAAGAGTGGTGGAAGTTACAGTGAAATAAAAAGACAATCTCAATGCCACTTGGAAGAGCTGTGGAGTACAGAGTGGTTTAACCAAATGGTTTTAGTGCCCCTTGGAAGAGACGTGGAGGTCACAGTAGGTTAACAAGACGGTTTTAATGCCCCTTGGAAGAGTGGTGGAGGTCGCAGTGGATTAAAAAGACAATATCAATGAACCTTGGAAGAGTGGTGGAGGTCGCAGTGGAATAAAAAGACAATATCAATGCCCCTTGGAAGAGTGGTGGAGGTTACAGTGGAATAAAAAGACAATATCAATGCCTCTTGGAAGAGTGGTGGAGGTTACAGTGGAATAAAAAGACAATATCAATGCCCCGTGGAAGAGACGTGGACATCACAGTAGCTTAACAAGACGATTTTAATGCCCTTGACAGAGTGGTGGAGGTCGCAGTGGAATAAAAAGACAATAACAATGCCCTGTGGTAGAGACGTGGAGGTCACAGTTGCTTAACAAGACGGTTTTAATGCCCTTTGGAAGAGTGGCGGAGGTCGCAGTGGATTAAAAAGACAATATCAATGCCCCTTGGAAGAGTGGTGGAGGTCGCAGTGGAATAACCTCACTGGTACATGCTCTGCATAACTTCTCTGCTTGCTGTGTCTGCTGTAATCTAATGCTCTGCTTTGCTGATTCACCTCACTCGTACATGCTCTGCATAACTTCTCTGCTTTATCTGTCCCACTCCATTCAATACCCACATATGTCTGTCCCTTCCCCACTATAGATCTTATCTGATTTTTAGAGGTGCTATACTGCAGAGACTAGAGTCCCAGCTCTGTGTTTGATCACCCAGCCATCTCCTGGTGAGACCACCAGCTGCTAATTTAGCCATATGCAGCTCCCACAATGCCCTTCACCTGATAGTTTAATGTGCCCTATTTATTTAGAAGCTCTGTAAGGGGTGCACTTGTGCTGGGGTGTGCACGCGTCTTCTTGTGCAAAGTGGCTTCGTAGATTAGTGGCAATTATTTCAGAGGCAGTTAGTCAGGGCAGGAGTCAGGTAACCAACACTTTGACCACTTACTCTCTTTTAACTATGTTTCTGTTAGCTCTCACTTTTTCCTCTATAGTCCTCCACTTTCTAGTAACCCCTCAAATCCCTACACCTAGTAAGAAACTCTTCATCTCTCCCTCCATCCTCCCCATTCATCTCACCTCCTCCTCCAAATTATTCCTAAACACTCAATCCTGGATCTCCAAACACAGACAGCCACCTCATGCTCTCTCTTGCTCCCACCTGCTAACACTTTCTCTGCTCCTCCTCACTGCTGGAGATATCTCTCCAAATCCTGGTCCTCCTCGCCATAACCCCACAGTTACTTCTTCCTCCTATCCACGCCCTTCCGCAAACTGTCGCAACCCTTCTAACCTCATATCCATCCAACCAATCCCCACTCCCTTAGTTGATCTAACAGGAGCTCTATGTAACGCTCGCTCTGTCTGCAACAAACTTTCCTTCATCAACGATCTTTTCATTACAAACAAACTTTCCTTCCTCACCATCACTGAAACCTGGCTCACCCCCTCTGACACAGCCTCCCCAGCTGCACTTTCATATGGCAGATTCCACCTTTCCCACACCCCTCGCCCCAACAGCAAACATGGCGGACGCGTAGGTTTTCTCCTATCAGAACTCTGCGCTTTCACCCAAATCCCACTGCCACCCTCCGTTACACTCCCCTCTTTTGAGGTGCACTGTGTGTGCATCTATTCCCCCTCCAACCTCCAACTGGCTGTCTTTTACCGACCCCCAGGGCAAGCCACCACCTTCTTAGACCACTTCACCACCTGGCTGCTTCACTTCCACTCCACTGACATCACCACTATCATAATGGGTGACTTCAACATCCCCATTAACACTTCCCACTCGTGTGTCTCTAAGTTCCTATCTCTCACTTCCTCCTTCGGACTCACTCAATGGTCTTTCACACCCACCCACAAAGATGGCCACACACTGGACCTCATCTTCACCCGCCTCTGTTCCCTATCTAACCTCTCTAACTCACCTCTCCCTCTCTCTGATCACAGCCTACTTACATTCTCTTCTCTCTCCTCCCCGGGGCAACAATCCCCACTCCACAAACTTGCATACCCTCGCAGAAATCTCAAACACCTTGACTTACACTCACTCTCTGAATCCCTCCTCCCTCTTAAATTCCTTACACGATGCAGACGTTGCTGCTGCTCCATATAACACCACAATAGCTGCAGCTGTAGACTTGATCGCCCCCCTCACACACACCACATCTCGCACACGCAACAGGTAACCCTGGCACACTAAACTTACTAAATAACTGCGCCGGGCCTCCAGGGTTGCGGAGCGGAGATGGCAAAGGTCTCACTCCATCGAGCACTTCATCGCATTCAAGCAATCCCTCACTAATTTCAAGTCCGCACTCACTACAGCAAAACAAATCTACTTCTCATCTCTCATATCCTCCCTATCTCACAACCCTAAACAGCTATTTAACACTTTCAACTCTCTCCTTCGTCCCCCAGCACCTCCTCCCTCTTCTCTCATCTCAACCGACAACTTTGCCTCATTCTTCAAACAGAAGATTGACACCATCAGACAAAACTTTTGCCTTAAGTCCACACAACCCCTCCTCATATCTGTTAAACCCTCCTCATCCAAACCCCACTTCTCCACCATTACAGAAGGTCAAGTCTCCTCTTTACTCTCCAAATCACACCTCACCACCTGCGAACTTGACCCAATCCCATCCCACCTCATCACTAACCTTACCACAGTCTTCATCCCAACCCTAACCCACCTCTTCAATCTGTCACTAACAACCGGTGTCTTACCCTCATGTTTCAAACATGCAGCAATCACACCCATCCTCAAAAAGCCCTCCCTTGACCCTTCCTCTCAGACTAGCTACCACCCCATATCACTCCTCCCCTTTGCCTCAAAACTACTAGAACAACATGTCCACCTTGAACTGTCCTCCCACCTCTCCTCCTGCTCCCTCTTCGACTGCCTGCAATCTGGCTTCCGACCGCATCACTCGACTGAAACTGCCCTGACCAAACTCACCAACAACCTGCTAAATGGCAAATCCAAGCGACACTACTCCATCCTCCTCCTTCTGGACCGGTCATCTGCCTTTGACACAGTGGACCATTCCCTCTTACTCCAGATTCTCTCATCTCTTGGCATCACGGACTTGGCTCTATCTTGAATCTCCTCATACTTAACAGACAGGACATTCAGCGTCTCGCACTCATGCACCACCTCCTCATCTCGCCCCCTATCTGTCGGTGTCCCCCAAGGTTCAGTTCTAGGACCTCTGCTCTTCTCCATCTACACCTTTGGCCTGGGACAGCTCATAGAGTCTCACGGTTTTCAGTATCACCTCTATGCTAACGACACACAGATCTACCTCTCTGGACCCAATATCTCCTCCCTACTAACCAAAATCCCATAATGTCTGTCTGCCATGTCATCCTTCTTCTCTGACAGATTTCTAAAAATCAACATGGATAAAACAGAGTTCATCATCTTTTCACCCTCTCATTCACATCCCCCATCTGACCTAGCCATCAACGTCAATGGCTGTTCATTCTCCCCAGTCCCACAAGCTCGCTGCCTTGGAGTAACCCTGGACTCTGATTTCTCCTTCAAGCCACATATCCAAGCCCTTTCCACTTCCTGCCGACTCCAACTCAAAAACATCTCCCGGACCCGTGCATTCCTCAGCAAAGACTCTGCAAAAACACTAGTGCATGCCCTCATCATATCCCGCCTCGACTACTGAAACCTCCTGCTCCGTGGCCTCCCTTACAACACTCTTGCGCCTCTCCAATCTATCCTCTCTGTCAATCTCTTCACTGGCTCCCCATTGTCCAGAGAATCCAGTTCAAAACTCTAACCATGGCATACAAAGAAATCCACAACCTGTCTCGCCCATACATCTGTGAACTAGTCTCCCGGTACTTACCTGCACGCAACCTCCGATCCTCACAAGATCTCCTTCTCTACTCCCCTCTTATATCCTCCTCCCACAATTGTATACAAGATTTCTCCCTGCATCCCCCCTACTCTGGAACGCTCTACCCCAACACAACAGACCCTCGCTGACCGTGGAAGACTTCAAAAGAAACCTGAAGACCCACCTCTTCCGACAAGCCTACAACCTGCAGTAACCACCATTGCACGACCAGTTCTACCCTCACCTAATGTATCCTCACCCATCCCTTCTAGAATGTGAGCCCTCACGGGCAGGGTCCTCGCTCCTCCTGTACAAGTCGCTGACTCGTTTTGTTAAGATTATGTAAATGCTTTTGCTATGTATATCCCTATCACATGTAAAGCGCCATGGAATAAATGGCGCTATAATAATTAATAATAATAATAATAATAATTATAAAAAGACAATATCAATTCCCATAGGAAAAGTGGTGGAGGTTACAGTGGATTAAAAAGACAATATCAATGCCCCTTAGAAGAGAGGTGGAAGTCGCAGTGGAATAAAAAGACAATGTCAATGCCCCTTGGAAGAGTGGTGGAGGTGGCAGTAGAATAAAAAGACAATATCAATGCCCCTTGGAAGAATGATGGAGGTCGCAGTGGAATAAAATGACAAAATCAATGCCAAGTGGAATAGACATGGAGGTTACAGCAGCTTAACAAGACAGTTTTAATGCCCCTTCGAAGAGTGGTGGAGGTTAGATTCAAATAAAAAGACAATACCAATGCCCCTTGAAAGAGCTGTGGAGTTCAGAGTGGTTTAACCAGACGGTTTTAATGCCCATTGGAAGTGACGTGGAGGTCACAGTAGCTTAAAAAAACGTTTTTAATGCCCCTTGGAAAAGTGGTGGAGGTCTCAGTGTATTGAAAAGACAATATCAATGCCCCTTGGAAGAGTGGTGGAGGTGGCAGTGGAACAAAAAGACAATATCAATGCCCCTTGGAAGAATGATGGAGTTCGCAGAGGAATAAAAAGACAATGTCAATGCCCCTTGGAAGAGTGGTGGAGGTTAGAGTGGAATAAATAGACAATACCAATGCCCCTTGGAAGAGCTGTGGAGTTCAGAGTAGTTTAATCAGATGGTTTTATTCCCCCTTGGAAGAGACGTGGAGGTCACAGTAGATAAACAAGACGGTTTTAATGCCCCTTGGAAAAGTGGTGGAGGTCACAGTGGATTAAAAAGACAATATCAATGCCCAGTGGAACACACGTGGAAGTCACAGTAGCTTAACAAGACAGTATTAATGCCCCTTGGAAGAGTGGTGGAGGTCGCAGTGGAATAAAAAGACAACATCAATGTCCCTTGAAAGAGTGGTGGAGGTTACAGTGAAATAAAAAGACAATATCAATGCCTCTTAAAAGAGCTATGGAGTTCAGAGTGGTTTAACCAGATGGTTTTTATGCCCCTTGGAAGAGTGGTGGCGGTCGCAGTGCATTAAAAAGACAATATCAATACCCCTTGGAAGAATGGTATAGGTTACAGTGGAATAAAAAGACAATATCAATGCCCCTTGGAAGAGCTGTGGAGTTCAGAGTGGTTTAACCAGATGGTTTTAATGCCTCTTGGAAGAGAAGTCGACGTCACAGTAGCATAACAAGTCAGTTTTAATGCCCCTTGGAAGAGTGGTGGAGTTCGCAGTGGATTAAAAAGACAATATCAATGCCCCTTGGAAGAGTGGTGGAGGTCGCAGTGGAATAAAAAGACAATATCAATGCCCCGTGGAAGGGACGTGGAGGTCACAGTAGCTTAACAAGACAGTTTTAATGCCCCTTGGAAAAGTGGTAGAGGTTGCAGGGGATTAAAAAGACAATAACAATGCCCATTGGAAGAGTGGTGAAGGTCGCACTGGAATAAAAAGACAAAATCCATGCCCCTTGGAAGAGTGGTGGAGGTTACAATGGAACAAAAGGACAATATCAATGCCGCTTGGAAGAGCTGTGGAGTTCAGAGTGGTTTAACCAGACTGTTTTAATGCCCCTTGTAAGAGACGTGGAGGTCACAGTAGCTTAACATGACTGTTTTAATGCCCCTTGTAAGAGTGGTGGAGGTCGCAGTAGATTAAAAAGACAATATCAATGCCCCTTAGAAGAGAGGTGGAAGTCGCAGTGGAATAAAAAGATCATGTCAATGCCACTTGGAAGAGTGGTGGAGGTTACAGTGGAATAAAAAGACAATATCAATGCCCCGTGGAATAGACATGGACGTGACAGTAGCTTTACAAGACGGCTTTAATGTCCCTTGGAAGAGTGGTGGAGGTAGCAGTGGATTAAAAAGACAATATCAATGCCCATTGGAAGAGTGGTAGAAGTCGCAGTGGAATAAAAAGACAAAATCAATGCCCCTTGGAAGAGTGGTGGAGGTTACAGTGGAATAAAAAGTCAATATCAATGCCCCATGGAAGAGTTGTGGAGGTTACTGTAGATTAACAAGATGGTCTTAATACCCCTTGGAAGAGTGGTGGAGGTCGCAGTGGAATAAATAGACAATGTCAATGCCCCTTGGAAGAGTGGTGGAGGTTAGAGTGGAATAGAAAGACAATACCAGTTCTCCTTGGAAAAGCTGAGGAGTTCAGAGAGTATTAAATTGACGGTTTTAATGCCCCTTGGAAGTGACGTGGAGGTCGCAGTGGATTAAAAAGACAATATCAATGCCCATTGGAAGAGTGGTGGAGGTCGCAGTGGATTAAAAAGACAATATCAATGCCCATTGGAAGAGTGGTGGAGTTCACAGTGCAATAAAAAGACAATATCAATGCCCGTGGTAGGAACATGGAGTTCAGAGTGTTTAACCAGACGGTTTTAATGCCCCTTGGAAGAGACAAGGAGGTCACAGTAGCTTAACAAGACTGTTTTAATGCCCCTTGGAAGAGTGGTGGAGATCGTTGTGGATTTAAAAGACAATATCAATGCCCCTTAGAAGAGTGGTGGAGGTCGCAGTGGAATAAAAAGACAATATCAATGCCCCTTGGAAGATTGATGGAGATTACAGTGGAATAAAAAGACAATAGCAGTGCCACTTGGAAGAGTGGTGGAGGTTACAGTGGAATAAAAAGACAATATCAATGCCCTGTGTAAGAAACTTGGAGGTCACAGTAGCTTAGCAAGACAGTTTTAATGCACCTTGGAAGAGTCGTGGACGTCGCAGAGGAATAAAAAGACAATATCAATGCACTTGGAAGAGTGATGGAGGTTACAGTGGAATAAAAAGACAATATCAATGCCCCTTGGAACAGTGGTGGAGGTTACAGTGGAATAAAAAGATAATAATAATGCTCCTTGGAAGAGCTGTGGAGTTCAGAGTGGTATAACCAGATGGTTTTACCTCTCCTTGGAAGAGACAGGGAGGTCACAGTAACTTAACAAGACGGTTTTAATGCCCCTTGGAAGAGTGGTGGAGGTCGCAGTGGAATAAAAAAACAATATCAATGCCCCTTGGAAGATTGGTGGAGGTTACAGTAGAATAAAAAGACAATATCAATGCCCCGTGGAAGAGATGTGGAGATCTCTGTAGCTTAACAATATGGTTTTAATGCCCCTTGGAAGAGTGGTGGAGGTCGCAGTGGAATAAAAAGACAATGTCAATGCCCCTTGGAAGAGTGGTGGAGGTTAGAGTGGAATAAAAAGACAATACAAATGCCCCTTGGAAGAGCTGTGGAGTTCAGAGTGGTTTAACCAAATGGTTTTAATGCCCCTTGGTAGAGAAGTCGACGTCACAGTAGCATAACAAGACGGTTTTAAAGCCCCTTGGAAGAGTGGTGGAGTTCGCAGTGGATTAAAAAAACAATATCAATGCCCTTTGGAAGAGTGTTGGAGGTCGCAGTGGAATAAAAAGACAATATCAATGCCCCGTGGAAGGGAAGTTGAGGTCACAGCAGCTTAACAAGATGGTTTTAACGCCCCTTAGAAGAGTGGTGGAGGTCGAAGTGGAATAAAAAGACAATGTCAATGCCCCTTGGAAGAGTGTTGGAGGTCGCAGTGGAATAAAAAGACAATATCAATGCCCCGTGGAAGGGAAGTTGAGGTCACAGCAGCTTAACAAGATGGTTTTAACGCCCCTTGGAAGAGTTGTGGAGGTAGCAGGGGATTAAAAAGACAATAACAATGCCCCTTGGAAGAGTCGTGGAGGTCGCAGTGGAATAAAAAGACAAAATCAATTCCCCTTGGAAGAGTGGTGGAGGTTACAGTGGAATAAAAAGACAATATCAATGCCCCTTGGAAGAGCTGTGGAGTTCAGAGTGGTTTAACCAGACGGTTTTAATGCCCCTTGGAAGAGACGTGGAGGTCACAGTAGCTTAACAAGACTGTTTTAATGCCCCTTGGAAGAGTGGTGGAGGTCGCAGTGGATTAAAAAGACAATATCAATGCCCCTTAGAAGAGAGGTGGAAGTCGCAGTTGAATAAAAAGACAATGTCAATGCCACTTGGAAGAGTGGTGGAGGTTACAGTGGAATAAAAAGACAATATCAATGCCCCGTGGAATAGACATGGACGTGACAGTAGCTTAGCAAGACGGCTTTAATGCTCCTTGGAAGAGTGGTGGAGGTTGTAGTGGATTAAAAAGACAATATCAGTGCCCATTGCAAGAGTGGTAGAGGTCGCAGTGGAATAAAAAGACAAAATCAATGCCCCTTGGAAGAGTGGTGGAGGTTACAGTGGAATAAAAAGACAATATCAATGCTCCATGGAAGAGTTGTGGAGGTCACAGTAGCTTAACAAGATGGTTTTAATGCCCCTTAGAAGAGTGGTGGAGGTCGAAGTGGAATAAAAAGACAATGTCAATGCCCCTTGGAAGAGTGGTGGAGGTTAGAGTGGAATAAAAAGACAATACAAATGTCCCTTGGAAGAGCTGTGGAATTCAGAGTGGTTTAACCAGATGGTTTTAATGCCCCTTGGAAGAGAAGTCGACGTCACAGTAGCATAACAAGTCAGTCTTAATGGCCCTTGGAAGAGTGGTGGAGTTCGCAGTGGATTAAAAAGACAATATCAATGCCCCTTGGAAGAGTGGTGGAGGTCGCAGTGGAATAAAAAGACAATATCAATGCCCCGTGGAAGGGACGTGGAGGTCACAGTAGCTTAACAAGACTGTTTTAATGCCCCTTGGAAGAGTGGTGGAGGTCGCAGTGGATTAAAAAGACAATATCAATGCCCCTTAGAAGAGAGGTGGAAGTCGCAGTTGAATAAAAAGACAATGTCAATGCCACTTGGAAGAGTGGTGGAGGTTACAGTGGAATAAAAAGACAATATCAATGCCCCGTGGAATAGACATGGACGTGACAGTAGCTTAGCAAGACGGCTTTAATGCTCCTTGGAAGAGTGGTGGAGGTTGTAGTGGATTAAAAAGACAATATCAGTGCCCATTGCAAGAGTGGTAGAGGTCGCAGTGGAATAAAAAGACAAAATCAATGCCCCTTGGAAGAGTGGTGGAGGTTACAGTGGAATAAAAAGACAATATCAATGCTCCATGGAAGAGTTGTGGAGGTCACAGTAGCTTAACAAGATGGTTTTAATGCCCCTTAGAAGAGTGGTGGAGGTCGAAGTGGAATAAAAAGACAATGTCAATGCCCCTTGGAAGAGTGGTGGAGGTTAGAGTGGAATAAAAAGACAATACAAATGTCCCTTGGAAGAGCTGTGGAATTCAGAGTGGTTTAACCAGATGGTTTTAATGCCCCTTGGAAGAGAAGTCGACGTCACAGTAGCATAACAAGTCAGTCTTAATGGCCCTTGGAAGAGTGGTGGAGTTCGCAGTGGATTAAAAAGACAATATCAATGCCCCTTGGAAGAGTGGTGGAGGTCGCAGTGGAATAAAAAGACAATATCAATGCCCCGTGGAAGGGACGTGGAGGTCACAGTAGCTTAACAAGACGGTTTTAATGCCCCTTGAAAAAGTGGTGGAGGCTGCAGGGGATTAAAAAGACAATAACAATGCCCATTGGAAGAGTGGTGGAGGTCGCAGTGGAATAAAAAGACAAAATCAATGCCCCTTGGAAGAGTGGTGGAGGTTACAATGGAACAAAAGGACAATATCAATGCCCCTTGGAAGAGCTGTGGAGTTCAGAGTGGTTTAACCAGACTGTTTTAATGCCACTTGGAAGAGACGTGGAGGTCACAGTAGCGTAACATGACTGTTTTAGTGCCCCTTGGAAGAGTGGTGGAGGTCGCAGTAGATTAAAAAGACAATATCAATGCCCCTTAGAAGAGAGGTGGAAGTCGCAGTGGAATAAAAAGACCATGTCAATGCCACTTGGAAGAGTGGTGGAGGTTACAGTGGAATAAAAAGACAATATCAATGCCCCGTGGAAAAGACATGGACGTGACAGTAATTAACAAGACGGCTTTAATGTCCCTTGGAAGAGTGTTGGAGGTAGCAGTGGATTAAAAAGACAATATCAATGCCCATTGGAAGAGTGGTAGAGCTCGCAGTGGAATAAAAAGAAAAAATCAATGCCCCTTGGAAGAGTGGTGGAGGTTACAGTGGAATAAAAAGACAATATCAATCACCCTTGGAAGAGTGGTGGAGGTCGCAGTGGATTAAAAAGACAATATCAATGCCCCTTAGAAGAGTGGTGGAGGTTGCAGTGGAATAAAATGACAATATCAATTCCACTTGGAAGAGATGTAGAGGTCGCAGTGGAATAAAAAGAAAATTTCAATGCCCCTTAGAAGAGTGGTGGAGGTTACAGTGGCAAAAAAAGACAACATCAATGTCCATTGGAAGAGTGGTGGAGTTCACAGTGGAATAAAAAGACAATATCAATGCCCGTGGTAGGGACGTGGAGTTCAGAGTGTTTAACCAGACGGTTTTAATGCCCCTTGGAAGAGACAAGGAGATCACAGTAGCTTAACAAGACTGTTTTAATGCCCCTTGGAAGAGTGGTGGAGATCGTTGTGGATTTCAAAGACATTATCAATGCCCCTTAGAAGAGTGGTGGAGGTCGCAATGGAATAAAAAGACAACAACAGTGCCACTTGGAAGAGTGGTGGAGGTTACAGTGGAATAAAAAGACAATATCAATGCCCTGTGTAAGAAACTTCGAGGTCACAGTAGCTTAGCAAGACAGTTTTAATGCCCCTTGGAAGAGTCGTGGACGTCGCAGAGGAATAAAAAGACAATATCAATGCACTTGGAAGAGTGATGGAGGTTACAATGGAATAAAAAGACAATATCAATGCCCCTTGGAACAGTGGTGGAGGTTACAGTGGAATAAAAAAACAATAATAATGCCCTTTGGAAGAGCTGTGGAGTTCAGAGTGGTATAACCAGATGGTTTTAACTCTCCTTGGAAGAGACGTGGAGGTCACAGTAACTTAACAAGACGGTTTTAATGCCCCTTGGAAGAGTGGTGGAGGTCGCAGTGGAATAAAAAAACAATATCAATGCCCCTTGGAAGATTGGTGGAGGTTACAGTGGATTAAAAAGACTATACCAATGCCCCTTAGAAGAGAGGTGGAAGTCGCAGTGGAATAAAAAGACCATGTCAATGCCACTTGGAAGAGTGGTGGAGGTTACAGTGGAATAAAAAGACAATATCAATGCCCCTTGGAAGAGTGGTGGAGGTTACAGTGGAATAAAAAAACAATAATAATGCCCCTTGGAAGAGCTGTGGAGTTCAGAGTGGTATAACCAGCTGGTTTTAACTCTCCTTGGAAGAGCTGTGCAGTTCAGAGTGGTTTAACCAGACGGTTTTATTGCCCCTTGGAAGAGACCTGGAGGTCACAGTAGCTTAACAAGACTGTTTTAATGCCCCTTGGAAGAGTGGTGGAGGTCGCAGTGGATTAAAAAGACTATACCAATGCCCCTTAGAAGAGAGGTGGAAGTCGCAGTGGAATAAAAAGACCATGTCAATGCCACTTGGAAGAGTGGTGGAGGTTACAGAGGAATAAAAAGACAATATCAATGCCCCGTGGAATAGACAAGGACGTGACAGTAGCTTAGCAAGACGACTTTAATGCCCCTTGGAAGAGTGGTGGAGGTTGTAGTGGATTTAAAAGACAATATCAATGCCCATTGGAAGAGTGGTAGAGGTCGCATTGGAATAAAAAGACAAAATCAATGCCCCTTGGAAGAGTGGTGGAGGTTACAGTGGAATAAAAAGACAATATCAATGCCCCATGGAAGAGTTGTGGAGATTACAGTAGCTTAACAAGATGGTCTTCATGCCCCTTGGAAGAGTGGTGGAGGTCGCAGTGGAATAAATAGACAATGTCAATGCCCCTTGGAAGAGTGGTGGAGGTTAGAGTGGAATAAAAAGACAATACCAGTGCTCCTTGGAAGAGCTGTGGAGTTCAGAGTGGTATAAATTGATGGTTTTAATGCCCTTTGAAAGAGACTTGGAGGTCACAGTGGATTAAAAAGACAATATCAATGCCCCTTGTAAGAGTGGTGGAGGTCGCTTTGGATTAAAAAGACAATACCAATGCCCCTTGGTAGAGTGGTGGAGTTCGCAGTGGAATAAAAAGACAATATCAATGCCCAGTGGAAGGGATGTGGAGTTCAGAGCGCTTAACCAGATGGTTTTAATGCCCCTTGGAAGAGACGACGAGGTCACAGTAGCTTAACAAGACTGTTTTAAAACCCCTTGGAAGAGTGGAGGAGATCGTTTTGGATTTAAAAGACAATATCAATGCCCCTTAGAAGAGTGGTTGAGGTCGCAGTGGAATAAAAAGACAATGTCAATGCCCCTTGGAAGATTGGTGGAGGTTACAGTGGAATAAAAAGACAATATAAATGCCCCTTGGAAGAGTGGTGGAGGTTACAGTGGAATAAAAAGACAATATCAATGCCCTGTGTAAGAAACTTGGAGGTCACAGTAGATAAGCAATACGGTTTTAATGCCCCTTGGGAGAGTAGTGGACGTCGCAGAGGAATAAAAAGACAATATCAGTGCACTTGGAAGAGTGCAGAAGGTTACAATGGAAGAAAAATACATTGCCAATGCCCCTTGGAAGAGCTGTGGAGCTCAGAGCGGTTTAATCAGACGGTTTTAATGCCCCTTGGAAAAGAATTGGAGGTCACAGTAGCATAACAAGACGGTTTTAATGCCCCTTGGCCGAGTGGTGGAGGTCGCAATGGAATTAAAAGACAATATCAATGCCCCGTGGAAGGGACGAGGAGGTCACAGTAGCATAAGAAGATGGTATTAATGCCCATTGGTAAAGTGGCGGAGGTCGCAGTGGATAAAAAAGACAGTATCAAAGCCCCTTGGAAGAGTGGGCGAGGTCGCAGTGGAAAACAGACAATCTCAATGCCCCTTGGAAGAGTGGTGGAGGTTACAGTCGAATAAAAAGACAACATCAATGCCTCTTGGAAGAGCTGTGGAGTACAGACTTGTTTAACCAGACTGTTTAATGCCCCTTGGAAGAGACGTGGAGGTCACAGTAGCTTATCAAGACTGTTTTAATGCCCCTTGGAAGAGTGGTGGAGGTCGCAGTGGATTAAAAAGACAATATCAATGCAACTTAGACAAGTGGTGGAGATCGCAGGGGTATAAAAAGACAATATCAATTCCCCTTGGAATAGATGTGGAGGTCGCAGTGGAATAAAAAGACAATATCAATGCCTCGTGGAAGAGACTTGGACGTCACAGTATCTTAACAAGATGGTTTTAATGCCCATTGGAAGAGAGGTGGAGGTCGCATTGGATTAAAAAGACAATATCAATGCCCCTTGGTAGAGTGGTGGAGTTCGCAGTGGAATAAAAAGACAATATCAATGCCCAGTGGAAGGGATGTGGAGTTCAGAGCGTTTAACCAGATGGTTTTAATGCCCCTTGGAAGAGACGAGGAGGTCACAGTAGTTTAACAAGACTGTTTTAAAACCCCTTGGAAGAGTGGTGGAGATCGTTTGTTTATTTAAAAGACAATATCAATGCCCCTTAGAAGAGTGGTTGAGATCGCAGTGGAATAAAAAGACAATGTCAATGCCCCTTGGAAGATTGGTGGAGGTTACAGTGGAATAAAAAGACAATATAAATGCCCCTTGGAAGAGTGGTGGAGGTTACAGTGGAATAAAAAGACAATATCAATGCCCTGTGTAAGAAACTTGGAGGTCACAGTAGATAAGCAATACGGTTTTAATGCCCCTTGGGAGAGTAGTGGACGTCGCAGAGGAATAAAAATACAATATCAATGCACTTGGAAGAGTGCAGAAGGTTACAATGGAAGAAAAATACATTGCCAATGCCCCTTGGAAGAGCTGTGGAGCTCAGAGCTGTTTAACCAGACGGTTTTAATGCCCCTTGGAAAAGAATTGGAGGTCACAGTAGCATAACAAGACGGTTTTAATGCCCCTTGGACGAGTGGTGGAGGTCGCAATGGAATAAAAAGACAATATCAATGCCCCGTGGATGGACGAGGAGGTCACAGTAGCATAACAAGATGCTATTAATGCCCATTGGTAAAGTGTCGGAGGTCGCAGTGGATAAAAAAGACAGTATCAAAGCCCCTTGGAAGAGTGGGCGAGGTCGCAGTGGAAAACAGACAATCTCAATGCCCCTTGGAAGAGTGGTGGAGGTTACAGTCGAATAAAAAGACAACATCAATGCCTCTTGGAAGAGCTGTGGAGTACAGACTTGTTTAACCAGACTGTTTAATGCCCCTTGGAAGAGACGTGGAGGTCACAGTAGCTTATCAAGACTGTTTTAATGCCCCTTGGAAGAGTGGTGGAGGTCGCAGTGGATTAAAAAGACAATATCAATGCAACTTAGACAAGTGGTGGAGATCGCAGTGGTATAAAAAGACAATATCAATTCCCCTTGGAATAGATGTGGAGGTCGCAGTGGAATAAAAAGACAATATCAATGCCTCGTGGAAGAGACTTGGACGTCACAGTAGCTTAACAAGATGGTTTTAATGCCCATTGGAAGAGAGGTGGAGGTCGCAGTGGATTAAAAAGACAATATCAATGCCCCTTGGAATAGTGGTGGAGGTTACAGTGGAATAAAAAGACAATATCAATGACCCTTGGAAAAGTGGTGGAGGTCGCAGTGGAATAAAAAGACAATATTAATGCATATTGGAAGAGTGGTGAAGGTCGCAGTAAAATAAAAAGACAATATCAATGACCCTGGGAAGAGTGGTGGAGGTTACAGTGGATTAAAAAGACAATATCAATGCCCCTTGGAAGAGCTGTGGAGTTCACAGTGGTTTAACCAGAAGGTTTTAAGGCACCGTGGAATAGAAGTCGAGGTCACAGTAGCTAAACAAGACGTTTTCAATGCTTCTTGGAAGAGTGATGGAGGTCGCAGTGGATTAAAAAGACAAAATCAATGCCCCTTGGAAGAGTGGTGGAGGTTACAGTGGAATAAAAAGACAATATTAATGCCTCTTGCAAGAGCTGTGGAGTTCAGAGAGGTTTAAATTGACGTTTTTAATGCCCCTTGGAAGAGACGTGGAAGTCACAGTAGCTTAACAAGACGGTTTTAATGCCCCTTGGAAGAGTGGTGGAGGTGATAGTCGAATAAAAAGACAATATCAATGCCTCTTGGAAGAGCTGTGGAGTTCAGAGTGGTTTAACCAGACGGTTTTAATGCCCCTTGGAAAAGACGTGGAGGTCACAGTAGCTTAACAAAACTGTTTTAATGCCCCTTGGAAGAGTGGTGGAGGTCGCAGTGGATTAAAAAGACAATATCAATGCCCCTTAGAAGAGTGGTGGAGGTCACAGAGGAATGAAAAGACAATATCAATACCCCTTGGAAGAGATGTGGAGGTCGCAGTGGAGTAAAAAGACAATATCAATGCCCCTTGGAAGAGTGGTGGAGGTTACAGTGGAATAAAAAGACAATATCAATGATCCTTGGAAGAGTGGTGGAGGTCGCAGTGGAATAAAAAGACAATATTAATGCCCCTTGGAAGAGTGGTGGAGGTCGCAGAAAAAAAAAAGACAATTTCAATGCCCCTTGGAAGAGTGGTGGAGGTTACAGTGGAATAAAAAGACAATATCAATGCCCCTTGGAAGAGCTCTGGAGTTCACAGTGGTTTAACCAGAAGGTTTTAAGGCACCGTGGAATAGACGTGGAGGTCACAGTAGCTAAACAAGACGGTTTTAATGCTTCTTGGAAGAGAGATGGAGGTCGCAGTGGATTAAAAAGACAAAATCAATGCCCCTTGGAAGAGTGGTGGAGGTTACAGTGGAATAAAAAGACAATATCAATGCCTCTTGCAAGAGCTGTGGAGTTCAGAGTGGTTTAAATTGAAGGTTTTAATGCCTCGTGGAAGAGACGTGGAGGTCACAGTAGCTTAAGAATACGGTTTTAATGCCCCTTGGAAGAGTGGTGGAGGTCGCAGTGGGTTAAAAAGACATTATCGATGCCCCTTGGAAGAGTTGTGGAGGTCGCAGTGGAATAAAAAGAAAATATCAATGCCCCTTAGAAGAGTGGTGGAGGTTACAGTGGAAAAAAAGACAATATCAATGTTCCTTGGAAGAGGGGTGAATGTCGCAGTGGAATAAAAAGACAATATCAATGTCTGTTGGAAGAGTGGTGGAGGTCGCAGTGGATTAAAACGACAATATCAATGCCCCTTGGAAGAGTGTTGGAGGTCGCAGTGGAATAAAAAGACAATATCAATGCCCCGTGGAAGGGACGTGGAGGTCACAGTAGCTTAACAAGACTGTTTTAATGCCCCTTGGAATAGTGGTGGAGGTCGCAGTGGAATAAAAAGACAATATCAATGCCCCGTGGAAGGGATGTGGAGGTCACAGTAGCTTAACAAGACTGTTTTAATGCCCCTTGGAATAGTGGTGGAGGTTGCAGGGGATTAAAAAGACAATAACAATGCCCATTGGAAGATTGGTGAAGGTCGCAGTGGAATAAAAAGACAAAATCAATTCCCCTTGGAAGAGTGGTGGAGGTCGCAGTGGATTAAAAAGACAATATCAATGCCCCTTAGAAGAGAGGTGGAAGTCTCAGGGGAATAAAAAGACAATGTCAATGCCACTTGGAAGAGTGGTGGAGGTTACAGTGGAATAAAAAGACAATATCAATGCCCCGTGGAATAGACATGGACTTGACAGCAGCTTAGCAAGACGGCTTTAATGCCCCTTGGAAGAGTGTTGGAGGTTGCAGTGGATTAAAAAGACAATATCAATGCCCAGTGGACGAGTGGTAGAGGTCGCAGTGGAATAAAAAGACAAAATCAATGCCTCGTGGAAGAGACTTGGAGGTCACAGTAGCTTAACAAGATGGTTTTAATGCCCCTTGGAAGAGAGGTGGAGGTCACAGTGGAATAAAAAGACAATATCAATGCCCCTTGGAAGAGTGGTGGAGGTTACAGTGGAATAAAAAGACAATATCAATGCCTCTTGCAAGAGCTGTGGAGTTCAGAGTGGTTTAAATTGACGGTTTTAATGCCCCTTGGAAGAGACGTGGAGGTCACAGTAGCTTAACAAACCTGTTTTAATGCCCCTTGGAAGAGTGGTGGAGGTCGCAGTGGATTAAAAAGACAATATCAATGCCCCTTAGAAGAGTTGTGGAGGTCGCAGTGGAATGAAAAGACAATATCAATTCCCCTTGGAAGAGATGTGGAGGTTGCAGTGGAATAAAAAGACAATATCAATGCCTCGTGGAAGAGACTTCGAGGTCACAGTAGCTTAACAAGACGGTTTAAATGCCCCTTGGAAGAGTGGTGGAGGTGACAGTCGAATAAAAAGACAATATCAATGCCTCTTTTAAGAGCTGTGGAGTTCAGAGTGGTTTAACCAGACGGTTTTAATGCCCCTTGGAAAAGACGTGGAGGTCACAGTAGCTTAACAAATTTGTTTTAATGCCGCTTGGAAGAGTGGTGGAGGTCGCAGTGGATTAAAAAGACAATATCAATGCCCCTTAGAAGAGTTGTGGAGGTCGCAGTGGAATGAAAAGACAATATCAATTCCCCTTGGAAGAGATGTGGAGGTTGCAGTGGAATAAAAAGACAATATCAATGCCTCGTGGAAGAGACTTGGAGGTCACAGTAGCTTAACAAGATGGTTTTAATGCCCCTTGGAAGAGAGGTGGAGGTCACAGTGGAATAAAAAGACAATATCAATGCCCCTTGGAAGAGTGGTGGAGGTTACAGTGGAATAAAAAGACAATATCAATGACCCTTGGAAGAGTGGTGGAGGTCGCAGTGGAATAAAAAGACAATATTAATACCCCTTGGAAGAGTGGTGGAGGTCGCAGTAAAAAAAAAAGACAATATCAATGCCCCTTGGAAGATTGGTGGAGGTTACAGTGGAATAAAAAGACAGTATCAATGCCCCTTGGAAGAGCTCTGGAGTTCACAGTGGTTTAACCAGAAGGTTTTAAGGCACCGTGGAATAGACGTGGAGGTCACAGTAGCTAAACAAGACGGTTTTAATGCCTCTTGGAAGAGTGGTGGAGGTCGCAGTAAAAAAAAAAGACAATATCAATGCCCATTGGAAGAGTGGTGGAGGTTACAGTGGAATAAAAAGACAATATCAATGCCTCTTGCAAGAGCTGTGGAGTTCAGAGTGGTTTAAATTGAAAGTTATAATGCCCCTTGGAAGCGACGTTGAGGTCGCAGTAGCTTAAGAAGACGGTTTTAATGCCCCTTGGAAGAGTGGTGGAGGTCGCAGTGGGTTAAAAAGACATTATCGATGCCCCTTGGAAGAGTTGTGGAGGTCGCAGTGGAATAAAAAGAAAATATCAATGCCCCTTAGAAGAGTGGTGGAGGTTACAATGGAAAAAAAGACAATATCAATGTTCCTTGGAAGAGGGGTGAAGGTCGCAGTGGAAAAAAAAGACAATATCAATGTCTGTTGGAAGAGTGGTGGAGGTCGCAGTGGATTAAAAAGACAATATCAATGCCCCTTGGAAGAGCAGTGGAGGTTACAGTGGAATAAAAAGACAATATCAATGCCCCTTGGAAGAGTGGTGGAGGTTACAGTGGAATAAAAAGACAATATTAATGCCCTGTGTAAGAATCTTGGAGGTCAGAGTAGCTTAATAAGACTTTTATAATGCCCCTTGGAAGAGTCGTGGACGTTGCAGAGGAATAAAAATACATTATCAATACACTTGGAAGAGTGCAGAAGATTACAATGGAATAAAAAGACATTGTCAATGCCCCTTGGAAGAGCTGTGGTGCTCAGAGTTGTTTAACCAAACGGTTTTAATGCCCCTTGGAAGAGACTTGGAGGTCATAGTAGCTTAACAAGACCGTTTTAATGCCCCATGGAAGACTGGTGGAGGTCACAGTGGAATAAAAATACAATATCAATGCCCCTTGAAAGAGTGGTGGAAGTAACAGTGAAATAAAAAGACAATCTCAATGCCCCTTGGAAGAGCTGTGGAGTACAGAGTGGTTTAACCAAATGGTTTTAGCGCCCCTTGGAAGAGATGTGGAGGTCAAAGTAGCTTAACAAGACGGTTTTAATACCCCTTGGAAGAGTGGTGGAGGTCGCAGTGGATTAAAAGACAATATCATTGAACTTTGGAAGAGTGGTGGAGGTCGCAGTGGAATAAAAAGTCAATATCAATGTCCCTTGGAAGAGTGGTGGAGGTTACAGTGGAATAAAAAGACAATATCAATGCCTCTTGGAAGAGTGGTGGAGGTTACAGTGGAATAAAAAGACAATATCAATGCCCCGTGGAAGAGACGTGGACATCACAGTAGCTTAACAAGACGGTATTAACGCCCCTTGGCAGAGTGGTGGAGGACGCAGTGGAATAAAAAGACAATAACAATGCCCTGTGGAAGAGACGTGGAGGTCACAGTAGCTTAACAAGACGGTTTTAATGCCCCTTAGAACAGTGGTGGAGGTTACAGTGGAATAAAAGACAATATCAATGCCCTTTGGAAGAGTGGCGGAGGTCGCAGTGGAATAACCTCACTGGTACATGCTCTGCATAACTTCTCTTCTTGCTGTGTCTGCTGTAATCTAATGCTCTGCTTTGCTGATTCACCTCACTGGTACATGCTCTGCATAACTTCTCTGCTTGCTGTGTCTGATGTAATCTAATGCTCTGCTTTGCTGATTCACCTCACTGGTACATGCTCTGCATAACTTCTCTGCTTTATCTGTCCCTCTCCATTCAATACCCACATATGTCTGTCCCTTCCCCACTATAGATCTTATCTGATTTTTAGAGGTGCTAAACTGCAGAGACTAGAGTCCTAGCTCTGTGTTTGATCACCCAGCCATCTCCTGGTGAGACGACCAGCTGCTAATTTAGCCATATGCAGCTCCCACAATGCCCTTCACCTGATAGTTTAATGTTCCCTATATATTTAGAAGCTCGGTAAGGGGTGCACTTCTGCTGTGGTGTGCACGCGTCTTCTTGTGCAAAGTGGCTTCGGAGATAAGTGGCAGTTATTTCAGAGGCAGTTAGTCAGGGCAGGAGTCAGGTAACCAACACTTTGACCACTTACTCTCTTTTAACTATGTTTCTGTTAGCTCTCACTTTTTCCTCTATAGTTCTCCACTTTCTAGTAACCCCTCAAATCCCTACACCTAGTAAGAAACTCTTCATCTCTCCCTCCATCCTCCCCATTCATCTCACCTCCTCCTTCAAATTATTCCTAAACATTCAATCCTGGATCTCCAAACACAGACAGCCACCTCATGCTCTCTCTTGCTCCCACCTGCTAACACTTTCTCAGCTCCTCCTCACTGATGGAGATATCTCTCCAAATCCTGGTCCTCCTCGCCATATCCTCACAGTTACTTCTTCCTCCTATCCACGACCTTCCACAAACTGTCGCAACCCTTCTAACCTCATACCCATCCAACCAATCCCCACTCCCTTAGTTGCTCTAACAGGAGCTCTATGGAACGCTCGCTCTGTCTGCAACAAACTTTCCTTCATCCACGATCTTTTCATTACAAACAAACTTTCCTTCCTCGCCATCACTGAAACCTGGCTCACCCCCTCTGACACAGCCTCCCCAGCTGCACTTTCATATGGCGGATTACACCTTTCCCACAACCCCCGCCCCAACAGCAAACATGGCAGAGGCGTAGGTTTTCTCCTATCAGAACACTGCGCTTTCACCCAAATCCCACTGCCACCCTCCGTTACACTCCCCTCTTTTGAGGTGCACTGTGTGCGCATCTATTCCCCCTCCAACCTGCAACTGGCCGTCATTTACCGACCCCCTGGGCAAGCCACCACCTTCTTAGACCTCTTCACAACCTGGCTGCTTCACTTCCTCTCCACTGACATCCCCACTATCATAATGGGTGACTTCAACATCCCAATTAACACTTCCCACTCGTCTGTCTCTAAGTTCCTATCTCTCACTTCCTCCTTCGGACTCACTCAAAGGTCTTCCACACCCACCCACAAAGATGGCCACACACTGGACCTCATCTTCACCCGCCTCTGTTCCCTATCTAACCTCTCTAACTCACCTCTTCCTCTCTCTGATCATAGCCTACTTACATTCTCTTCTCTCTCCTCCCCGGGGCAACAATCCCCACTCCACAAACTAGCATACCCTCGCAGAAATCTCAAACACCTTGACTTACACTCACTCTCTGAATCCCTCCTCCCTCTTACAGACATAAATTCCTTACACGATGCAGACGTTGCTGCTGCTTCATATAACACCACAATAGCTGCAGCTCTAGACTCGATCGCCCCTCTCACACACACCACATCTCGCACATAAAACAGGCAACCCTGGCACACTAAACTTACTAAAGAACTGCGCCGGGCCTCCAGAGTTGCGTAGCGGAGATGGAAAAGGTCTCACTCCATCGAGCACTTCATCGCATTCAAGCAATCCCTCACTAATTTCAAGTCCGCACTCACTACAGCAAAACAAACCTACTTCTCATCTCTCATATCCTCCCTATCTCACAACCCTAAACAGCTATTTAACACTTTCAACTCTCTGCTTCGTCCCCCAGCACCTCCTCCCTCTTCTCTCATCTCAGCCGACGACTCTGCCTCATTCTTCAAACAGAAGATTGACACCATCAGACAAAACTTTTGCCTAAAGTCCACACAACCCCTCATCATATCTATTCAACCCTCCTCCTCCAAACCCCACTTCTCCACCATTACAGAAGATCAAGTCTCCTCTTTACTCTACAAATCACACCTGACCACCTGCGAACTTGACCCAATCCCATCCTACCTCATTACTAACCTTACCACAGTCTTCATCCCAACCCTAACCCACCTCTTCAATCTGACACTAACAACCGGTGTCTTCCCCTCATGTTTCAAACATGCCGCAATCACACCCATCCTCAAAAAGCCCTCCCTTGACGCTTCCTCTCTGACTAACTACCGCCCCATATCACTCCTCGCCTTTGCCTCAAAACTACTAGAACAACATGTCCACCTTGAACTGTCCTCCCACCTCTCTTCCTGCTCCCTCTTCGACCGCCTGCAATCTGGCTTCCGACCGCATCACTCGACTGAAACTGCCCTGACCAAAGTCACCAACGACCTACTAAATGCCAAATCCAAGCGACACTACTCCATCCTCCTCCTTCTGGACCTGTCATCTGCCTTTGACACAGTGGACCATTCCCTCTTACTCCAGATTCTCTCATCTCTTGGCATCACGGACTTGGCTCTATTTTTAATCTCCTCATACTTAACAGACAGGACTTTCAGTGTCTCCCACTCACGCACCACCTCCTCATCTCACCCCCTATCTGTCGGTGTCCCCCAAGGCTCAGTTCTAGGACCTCTGCTCTTCTCCATCTACACCTTTGGCATGGGACAGCTCATAGAGTCTCACTGTTTTCAGTATCACCTCTATGCTGACGAAACACAGATCTACCTCTCTGGACCCGATATCTCCTCCCTACTAACCAAAATCCCACAATGTCTGTCCGCCATGTCATCCTTCTTCTCTGACAGATTTCTAAAACTAAACATGGAAAAAACAGAGTTCATCATCTTTCCACCCTCTCTTACACATCCCCCATCTGACGTAGCCATCAACGTCACTGGCTGTTCACTCTCCCCAGTCCCACAAGCACGCTGCCTTGGAGTAACTCTGGAGTCTGATCTCTCCTTCAAGCCACATATCCAAGCCCTTTCCACTTCCTGCCGACTCGAACTCAAGAACATCTTCCGAATCCGTGCATTCCTTAGCAAAGACTCTGCAAAAACACTAGTGCATGCCCTCATCATATCCCGCCTCGACTACTGCAACCTCCTGCTCCGTGGCCTCCCTTACAACACTCTTGCGCCTCTCCAATCTATCCTAAACTCTGCTGCTCGACTAATTCACCTGTCGCCCCGCTATTCCCCGGCCTCTCCTTTCTGTCAATCTCTTCACTGGCTCCCCATTGCCCAGAGAATCCAGTTCAAAACTCTAACCATGGCATACAAAGCCATCCACAACCTGTCTCCCCCATACATCTGTGACCTAGTCTCCCGGTACTTACCTGCACGCAACCTCCGATCCTCAAAAGATCTCCTTCTCTACTCCCCTCTTATCTCCTCCTCCCACAATCGTATACAAGATTTCTCCCGTGCATCCCCCCTACTCTGGAACTCTCTAACCCAACATATCAGACTCTCTCCGACCGTGGAAACCTTCAAAAGAAATCTGAAGACCCACCTATTCCGACAAGCCTACAACCTGCAGCAACCACCGCTGCACGACCAGTTCTACCCTCACCTAATGCATCCTCACCCATCCCTTGGAAGAGTGGTGGAGGTGGCAGTGGAATAAAAAGACAATATCAATGCCCCTTGAAAAAATGATGGAGGTTGCAGTGGAATAAAAAGACAATCTCAATGCCCCTTGGAAGTGTGGTGGAGGTTAGAGTGGAGTAAAAATACAATATCAATGCCTCTTGCAAGAGCTGTGGAGTTCAGAGTGGTTTAAATTGACTGTTTTAATGCACCTGGGAAGAGACTTGGAGGTCACAGTAGCTTAACAATAGGGTTTTAATGCCCCTTGGAGGAGTGGTGGAGGTCGCAGTGGATTAAAAAGACAATATCAATACCACTTGGAAGAGTGGTGAATGTCCCAGGGGAATAAAAAGACAATATCATTGCCCCTTGGAAGAGTGGTGGAGGTTACAGTGGAATAAAAAGACAATATAAATGCCCCGTGAAAGAGACGTGGAGGTCACAGAAGCTTAACAAGACGGTTTTAATGCCCCTTGGAAGAGAGTTGGAAGTTGCAGTGGAATAAAAAGACAATATCAATGCCCCTTGGAAGAGTGCTGGAGGTTACAGTGGAATAAAAAGACAATATCAATGACCCCTGGAAGAGTGGTGGAGGTCGAGGTGGAATAAAAAGACAATATTAATGCCCATTGGAAGAGTGGTGGAGGTCGCAGTAAAATAAAAAGACAATATCAATGCCCCTGGAAAGAGTGGTGGACGTTACAGTGGAATAAAAAGACAATATCAATACCCCTTGGAAGAGCTGTGGAGTTCACAGTGGTTTAACCAGAAGGTTTTAAGGCACCCTGAAATAGACGTGGAGGTCACAGTAGCTAAACAAGACGTTTTCAATGCTTCTTGGAAGAGTGATGGAGGTCGCAGTGGATTAAAAAGACAAAATCAATGCCTCTTGCAAGAGCTGTGGAGTTCAGAGTGGTTTAAATTTACGGTTTTAATGCCCCTTGGAAGAGACGTGAAGGTCACAGTAGCTTAACAAGACGGTTTTAATGCCCCTTGGAAGAGTGGTGGAGGTGACAGACGAATAAAAAGACAATATCAATGCCTCTTGGAAGAGCTGTGGAGTTCAGAGTGGTTTAACCAGACGGTTTTAATGCCCCTTGGAAGAGACGTGGAGGCCACAGTAGCTTAACAAAACTGTTTTAATGAACCCTTGGAAGAGTGGTGGAGGTCGCAGTGGATTAAAAAGACAATATCAATGGCCGTTAGAAGAGTGGTGGAGGTCGCAGTGGAATAAAAAGACAATATCAATTCCCCTTGAAAGAGATGTGGAGGTCGCAGTGGAATAAAAAGACAATATCAATGCCTCGTGGAAGAGACTTGGAGGTCACAGTAGATTAACAAGATGGTTTTAATGGAAGAGAGGTGGAGGTCGCAGTGAAATAAAAAGACAATATCAATGCCCCTTGGAAGAGTGGTGGAGGTTACAGTGGAATAAAAAGACAATATCAATGACCCTTAGAAGAGTGGTGGAGGTTACAGTGGAAAAAAAAGACAATATCAATGCCCCTTGGAAGAGCTCTGGAGTTCACAGTGGTTTAACCAGAAGGTTTTAAGGCACCGTGGAATAGACGTGGAGGTCACAGTAGCTAAACAAGACGGTTTAAATGCTTCTTGAAAGAGAGATGAAGGTTGCAGTGGATTAAAAAGACAAAATCAATGCCCCTTGGAAGAGTGGTGGAGGTTACAGTGGAATAAAAAGACAATATCAATGCCTCTTGCAAGAGCTGTGGAGTTCAGAGTGGTTTAAATTGAAGGTTATAATGCCCCTTGGAAGCGACGTTGAGGTCGCAGTAGCTTAAGAAGACGGTTTTAATGCCCCTTGGAAGAGTGGTGGAGGTCGCAGTGGGTTAAAAAGACATTATCGATGCCCCTTGGAAGAGTTGTGGAGGTCGCAGTGGAATAAAAAGAAAATATCAATGCCCCTTGGAAGAGTGGTGGAGGTCGCAGTGGAATAAAAAGACAAAATCAATGCCCCTTGGAAGAGTGGTGTAGGTCACAGTGGAATAAAAAGACAAAATCAATGCCCCTTGGAAGAGTGGTGGATGTTACAGTGGAATAAAAAGACAATATCAATGCCCCTCGGAAGAGCTGTGGAGTTCAGAGTGGTTTAACCGGACGGTTTTAATGCCCCTTGGAAGAGACGTGGAGGTCACACTATATTAACAAGACTGTTTTAATGCCCCTTTGAAGAGTGGTGGAGGTCGAAGTGGATTAAAAAGACAATGTCAATGCTCCTTGAAGGAGTAGTTGAAGTCTCAGTGGAATAAAAAGACAATATCAATGCACCTTGGAAGAGTGTTGGAGGTTCCAGTGGAATAAAAAGACAATATCAATGCCCTGTGGAAGAGACATGGAGGTCACAGTAGCTTAACAAGACGGTTTTAATGCCCCTTGGAAGAGTGGTGGAGGTCGCAGTGGAATAAAAAGACAACAACAATGCCCCTTGGAAGAGGGGTGGAGGATACAGTGGAATAAAAAGTCAATATCAATGACCCCTGGAAGAGTGGTGGAGGTCGAGGTGGAATAAAAAGACAATATTAATGCCCATTGGAAGAGTGGTGGAGGTCGCAGTAAAATAAAAAGACAATATCAATGCCCCTGGAAAGAGTGGTGGAGGTTACAGTGGAATAAAAAGACAATATCAATACCCCTTGGAAGAGCTGTGGAGTTCACAGTGGTTTAACCAGAAGGTTTTAAGGCACCCTGAAATAGACGTGGAGGTCACAGTAGCTAAACAAGACGTTTTCAATGCTTCTTGGAAGAGTGATGGAGGTCGCAGTGGATTAAAAAGACAAAATCAATGCCCCTTGGAAGAGTGGTGGAGGTTACAGTGGAATAAAAAGACAATATCAATGCCTCTTGCAAGAGCTGTGGAGTTCAGAGTGGTTTAAATTTACAGTTTTAATGCCCCTTGGAAGAGACGTGAAGGTCACAGTAGCTTAACAAGACGGTTTTAATGCCCCTTGGAAGAGTGGTGGAGGTGACAGACGAATAAAAAGACAATATCAATGCCTCTTGGAAGAGCTGTGGAGTTCAGAGTGGTTTAACCAGACGGTTTTAATGCCCCTTGGAAGAGACGTGGAGGCCACAGTAGCTTAACAAAACTGTTTTAATGAACCCTTGGAAGAGTGGTGGAGGTCGCAGTGGATTAAAAAGACAATATCAATGGCCGTTAGAAGAGTGGTGGAGGTCGCAGTGGAATAAAAAGACAATATCAATTCCCCTTGAAAGAGATGTGGAGGTCGCAGTGGAATAAAAAGACAATATCAATGCCTCGTGGAAGAGACTTGGAGGTCACAGTAGCTTAACAAGATGGTTTTAATGGAAGAGAGGTGGAGGTCGCAGTGAAATAAAAAGACAATATCAATGCCCCTTGGAAGAGTGGTGGAGGTTACAGTGGAATAAAAAGACAATATCAATGACCCTTAGAAGAGTGGTGGAGGTTACAGTGGAAAAAAAAGACAATATCAATGCCCCTTGGAAGAGCTCTGGAGTTCACAGTGGTTTAACCAGAAGGTTTTAAGGCACCGTGGAATAGACGTGGAGGTCACAGTAGCTAAACAAGACGGTTTAAATGCTTCTTGAAAGAGAGATGAAGGTTGCAGTGGATTAAAAAGACAAAATCAATGCCCCTTGGAAGAGTGGTGAAGGTTACAGTGGAATAAAAAGACAATATCAATGCCTCTTGCAAGAGCTGTGGAGTTCAGAGTGGTTTAAATTGAAGGTTATAATGCCCCTTGGAAGCGACGTTGAGGTCGCAGTAGCTTAAGAAGACGGTTTTAATGCCCCTTGGAAGAGTGGTGGAGGTCGCAGTGGGTTAAAAAGACATTATTGATGCCCCTTGGAAGAGTTGTGGAGGTCGCAGTGGAATAAAAAGAAAATATCAATGCCCCTTGGAAGAGTGGTGGAGGTCGCAGTGGAATAAAAAGACAAAATCAATGCCCCTTGGAAGAGTGGTGTAGGTCACAGTGGAATAAAAAGACAAAATCAATGCCCCTTGGAAGAGTGGTGGATGATACAGTGGAATAAAAAGACAATATCAATGCCCCTCGGAAGAGCTGTGGAGTTCAGAGTGGTTTAACCGGACGGTTTTAATGCCCCTTGGAAGAGACGTGGAGGTCACAGTATATTAACAAGACTGTTTTAATGCCCCTTTGAAGAGTGGTGGAGGTCGAAGTGGATTAAAAAGACAATGTCAATGCTCCTTGAAGGAGTAGTTGAAGTCTCAGTGGAATAAAAAGACAATATCAATGCACCTTGGAAGAGTGTTGGAGGTTCCAGTGGAATAAAAAGACAATATCAATGCCCTGTGGAAGAGACATGGAGGTCACAGTAGCTTAACAAGACGGTTTTAATGCCCCTTGGAAGAGTGGTGGAGGTCGCAGTGGAATAAAAAGACAACAACAATGCCCCTTGGAAGAGGGGTGGAGGATACAGTGGAATAAAAAGACATTATCAATGCCCCTTGGAAGATCTGTGGAGTTCAGATTGGTTTAACCATATGGTTTTAATGCCTCTTGGAAGAGACGTGGAGGTCACAGTAGCTTGACAAGATGGTTTTAATGCCCTTTGGAAGAGTGGTGGAGGTCGCAGTGGATTAAAAAGACAATATCAATGTCCTTTGGAAGAGTGGTGGAGGTCGCAGTGGAATAAAAATACAATATCAATTCCCCTTGGTAGAGTTGTGGAGGTTACAGTGGAATTTAAAGACAATATCAATGCCCCGTGGAAGAGATGTGGAGGTCACTGTAGCTTAACAAGACAGTTTTAATGCCCCTTGGAAGAATGGTGGAGGTCGCAGTGGAATAAAAAAACAATGTCAATGCCCCTTGTAAGAGTGGTGGAGGTCAGAGTGGAATAAAAAGACAATACCAATGCCCCTTGGAAGAGCTGTGGAGTTCAGAGTGGTTTAACCAGAGAGTTTTAATGCCCATTGAAAGTGACGTGGAGGTCTCAGTAGCTTAAAAAGACGTTTTTAATGACCCTTGGAAAAGTGGTGGAGGTCGCAATGGATTAAAAAGACAATATCAATGCCCCTTGGAAGAGTGGTGGAGGTGGCAGTGGAATAAAAAGACAGTATCAATGCCCCTTGGAAGAATGATGGAGGTCGCAGTGGAATAAAAAGACAATGTCAATGCCCATTGGAAGAGAGGTGGAGGTTAGAGTGGAATGAAAAGACAATACCAATGCCCCTTAGAAGAGCTGTGGAGTTCAGAGTGGTTTAACCAGATAGTTTTATTGCCCTTTGGAAGAGACGTGGAGGTCACAGTAGATTAACAAGACGTTTTTAATGCCCCTTGGAAAAGAGGTGGAGGTTACAGTGGATTAAAAATACAATATCAATGCCTCGTGGAAGACACGTGGAGGTCACAGTAGCTTATCAAGACAGTTTTAATGCCCCTTGGAAGAGTGGTGGAAGTCGCAGTGGAATAAAAAGACAATATCAATGCCCTTTGAAAGAGTGGTGGAGGTTACAGTGAAATAAAAAGACAATATCAATGCCTCTTGAAAGAGCTATGGAGTTCAGAGTCTTTTAACCAGATGGTTTTAATGCCCCTTGGAAGAGTGGTGGAGGTCGCAGTGCATTAAAAAGACAATATCAATACCCCTTGGAAGAATGGTGGAGGTTACAGTGGAATAAAAAGACAATATCTATGCCCCTTGGAAGAGCTGTGGAGTTCAGAGTGGTTTAACCAGACGGTTTTAATGCCCCTTGGAAGAGATGTGGAGGTCACAGTAGCTTAACAAGACTTTTTTAATGCCTCTTGGAAGTGTGGTGGAGGTCGCAGTGGAATAAAAAGACAATATCAATGCCCCTTAGAAGAGAGGTGGTAGTCGCAGTGGAATAAAATGACAATATCAATACCCCTTGGAAGAGTGGTGGAGGATACAGTGGAATAAAAAGACAATATCAATGCCCCGTGGAATAGACATGGATGTTACAGTAGCTAAACAAGATGTTTTTAATGCACCTTGGGAGAGTGGTGGAAGTCGTAGTGGCATAATAAGACAATATCAATGCCACTTGGAAGAGTGGTGAAGGTCCCAGTGGAATAAAAAGACAATATCAATGCATCTTGGAAGAGTGGTGGAGGTTACAGTGGAATAAAAAGACAATATCAATGCCCCGTGAAAGATACGAGGAGGTCACAGTAGCTTAACAAGACGCTTTTAATGCCCCTTGGAAGAGAGGTGGAAGTTGCAGTGGAATAAAAAGACAATATCATTGCCCCTTGGTAGAGTGCTGGAGGTTACATTGGAATAAAAAGACAATATCAATGCCCCTTGCAAGAGCTGTGGAGTTCAGAGTGGTTTATATTGACGGTGTTAATGCCCCTTGGATGGGACGTGGAGGTGACAGTAGCTTAACAAGATGGTTTTAATGCCCCTTGGAAGAGTGGTGGATGTCGCAGTGGATTAAAAAGACAATTTCAAAGCCCCTTGGAAGAGTGGTGGAGGTTACAGTTGAATAAAAAGACAATATCAATGCACCTTGGAAGAGTGATGTAGGTTACAGTGGAAAAAAAAGACAATATCAATGTCCCTTGGAACAGTGGTGGAGGTTACAGTTAAATAAAAAGACAATATCAATGCCCAGTGGAAGAGATGTGCAGGTCACAATAGCTTAACAAGACGGTTTTAATGCCCCTTGGAAGAGAGGTGGAGGTCGCAGTGGATTAAAAAGACAATATCAATGCCCCTTGGAAGAGTGGTGGAGGTTGCAGTGGAATAAAAAGACAATATCAATGCCCCTTGGACGAGTGGTGGAGGTTACAGTGGAATGAAAAGACAATTTCAATGTCCCGTGGAAGAGACGTGGAGGTCACAGTAGCTTAACAAGATGGTTTTAATGCCTCCTGGAGGACTGGTGGAGGTGGCAGTGGAATAAAAAGGCAATATCAATACCCCTTGGAAGAGTGGTGGAGGTTACAGTGGAATAAAAAGACAATAATAATGCCCCTTGGAAGAGCTGCGGAGTTCAGAGTGGTATAACCAGATGGTTTTAACGCTCCTTGGAAGAGACGTGGAGGTCACAGTAACTTATCAAGACGGTTTTAATGCCCCTTGGAAGAGTGGCGGAGGTCGCAGTGGAATAAAAAAACAATATCAATGCCCATTGGAATATTGGTGGAGGTTACAGTTGAATAAAAAGACAATATCAATGCCCCGTGGAAGAGTTGTGGAGGTCACTGTAGCATAACAATATGGTTTTAATGCCCCTTGGAAGACTGGTGGAGGTCGCAGTGGAATAAAAAGACAATGTCAGTGCCCCTTGGAAGAGTGGTGGAGGTTAGAGTGGAATAAAAAGACAATACCAATGCCCCTTGGAAGAGCTGTGGAGTTCAGAGTCGTTTTGCCAGATGGTTTTATTGCCCTTTGGAAAAGTGGTGGAGGTCATAGTGGATTAAAAAGACAATATCAATGCCCCGTGGAAGACACGTGGAGTTCACAGTAGCTTAACAAGACAGTTTTAATGCCCCTTGGAAGAGTGGTGGAGGTCGCAGTGGAATAAAAAGACAATATCAATGCCCCTTGAAAGAGTGGTGGAGGTCGAAGTGAAATAAAAAGACAATATCAATGCCTGTTGAAAGAGCTAAGGAGTTCAGGATGGTTTAACCAGATGGTTTTAATGGCCCTTGGAAGAGTGGTGGAGGTAGCAGTGCATTAAAAAGACAATATCAATACCCCTTGGAAGAATGGTGGAGGTTACAGTGGAATAAAAAGACAATATCAATGCCCCTTGGAAGAGCTGTCTAGTTCAGAGTGGTTTAACCAGACGGTTTTAATTCCCCTTGGAAGAGACGTGGAGGTCACAGTAGCTTAACAAAACTGTTTTAATGCCCCTTGGAAGAGTTGTGGAGCTCGCAGTGGATTAAAAAGACAATATCAATGCCACTTGGAAGAGTGGTGAAGGTCCCAGTGTAATAAAAAGACAATATCAATGCCCCTTGGAAGAGTGGTGGAGGTTACAGTGGAATAAAAAGACAATATCAATGCCCCGTGAAAGATACGAGGAGGTCACAGTAGCTTAACAAGACGGTTTTAATGCCCCTTGGAAGAGAGGTGGAAGTTGCAGTGGAATAAAAAGACAATATCATTGCCCCTTGGTAGAGTGCTGGAGGTTACATTGGAATAAAAAGACAATATCAATGCCCCTTGCAAGAGCTGTGGAGTTCAGAGTGGTTTATATTGACGGTGTTAATGCCCCTTGGATGGGACGTGGAGGTGACAGTAGCTTAACAAGATGGTTTTAATGCCCCTTGGAAGAGTGGTGGAGGTCGCAGTGGATTAAAAAGACAATTTCAAAGCCCCTTTGAAGAGTGGTGGAGGTTACAGTTGAATAAAAAGACAATATCAATGCCCCTTGGAAGAGTGATGTAGGTTACAGTGGAAAAAAAAGACAATATCAATGTACCTTGGAACAGTGGTGGAGGTTACAGTTAAATAAAAAGACAATATCAATGCCCAGTGGAAGAGATGTGCAGGTCACAATAGCTTAACAAGACGGTTTTAATGCCCCTTGGAAGAGAGGTGGTGGTCGCAGTGGATTAAAAAGACAATATCAATTCCCCTTGGAAGAGACGTGGAGGTCACAGTAGCTTAACAAAACTGTTTTAATGCCCCTTGGAAGAGTGATAGAGGTCGCAGTGGATTAAAAAAACAATATCAATGCCTCTTAAAAGAGAGGTGGAAGTCGCAGTGGAATAAAAAGACAATGTCAATGCCACTTGGAAGAGTGGTGGAGGTTACAGTGGAATAAAAAGACAATATCAATGCCCCGTGGAATAGACATGGATGTGACAGTAGCTTAACAAGACGGCTTTGATGCACCTTTGAAGAGTGGTGGAGGTTGCAGTGGATTAAGAAGACAATATCAATGCCCATTGGAAGAGTGGTAGAGGTCGCAGAGGAATAAAAAGACAAAATCAATGCCCCTTGGAAGAGTGGTGGAGGTTACAGTGGAATAAAAATACAATATCAATGCCCCATGGAAGAGTTGCGGAGGTCACTGTAGCTTAAAAGGATGGTCTTAATGCCCCTTGGAAGAGTGGTGGAGGTCGCAATGGAATAAAAAGACAATATCAATGCCCCTTGGACGAGTGGCGGAGTTTACAGTGGAATAAAAAGGCAATTTCAATGCCCCGTGGAAGAGACGTGGAGGTCACAGTAGCTTAACAAGACGGTTTTAATGCCTCTTGGAGGACTGGTGGAAGTAGCAGTGGAATAAAAATACAGTATCAATGCCCCTTGGAAGAATGGTGGAGGTTACAGTGGAATAAAAAGACAATAATAATGCCCCTTGGAATAGCTGTGGAGTTCAGAGTGGTATAACCAGACGGTTTTAACGCTCCTTGGAAGAGACGTGGAGATCACAGTAACTTAACAAGACGATTTTAATGCCCCTTGGAAGAGTGGTGGAGGTCGCAGTGGAATTAAAAAACAATATCAATGCGCCTTGGAAGGGACGTGGAGGTCACATTAGCTTAACAAGACGGTTTTAATTCACCTTGGAAGAGTGGTGGAGGTTGCAGGGGATTAAAAAGACAATAACAATGCCCATTAGAAGAGTGGTGGTGGTCGCAGTGGAATAAAAAGACAAAATCAATGCCCCTTGGAAGAGTGATGGAGGTTACAGTGGAATAAAAAGACAATATCAATGCCCCTTGGAAGAGCTGTGGAGTTCAGAGTGGTTTAAACAGACGGTTTTAATGACCCTTGGAAGAGACGTGGAGGTCGCAGTAGCTTAACAACACTGTTTTAACGCCCCTTGGTAGAGTGGTGGAGGTCGAAGTGGATTAACAAGATAATATCAATGCCCCTTAGAAGAGAGGTGGAAGTCACAGTGGAATAAAAAGACAATGTCAATGCCACTTGGAAGAGTGGTGGAGGTTACAGTGGAATAAAAAGACAATATCAATGCCCCGTGGAATAGACATGGACGTGACAGTAGCTAAACAAGACGGCTTTAATGCCCCTTGGAAGAGTGGTGGAGGTAGCAGTAGATTAAAAAGACAATATCAATGCCCATTGAAGGAGTGGTAGAGGTCGCAGTGGAATAAAAAGACAAAATCAATGCCCCTTGGAAGAGTGGTGGAGGTTAGAGTGGAATAAAAAGACAATATCAATGCCCCATGGAAGAGTTGTGGAGGTCACTGTAGCTTAACAAGATGTTGTTTATACCCCTTTGAAGAGTGGTGGAGGTCGCAGTAGAATAAATAGACAATGTCAATGCCCCTTGGAAAAGTGGTGGAGGTTAGAGTGGAATAAAAAGACAATACCAGTGCTCCTTGGAAGAGCTGTGGAGTTCAGAGTGGTTTAAATTGACGGTTTCAATGCCCCTTTGAAGAGACGTGGAGGTCACCGTGGATTAAAAAGACAATACCAATGCCCCTTGGAAGAGTGGTGGAGGTCGCAGTGGATTAAAAAGACAATATCAATGCCCCTTGGAAGAGTGGTGGAGGTTGCAGTGGAATAAAAAGACAATATCAATGCCCCGTGGAAGGGAGTTGGAGGTCACATTAGCTTCACAAGACGGTTGTAATGCCCCTTGGAAAAGAGATGAAGGTCGCAGTTGATTAAAAATACAATATCAATGCCCCTTGGAAGAGTGGTGGAGGTCGCAGTGGAATAAAAAGACAATATCAATGCCGCTTGGAAGAGTGGTGGATGTTACAGTCGAATAAAATGACAATATCAATGCCTCTTGTAAGAGCTGTGGAGTTCAGAGTGTTTAAAGAGACGGTTTTAATGCCCCTTGGAAGAGACGAGGAGGTCACAGTAGCTTAACAAGACTGTTTTAATGCCCCTTGGAAGAGTGGTGGAGATCGTTGTGGATTTAAAAGACAATATCAATGCCCCTTAGGAGAGTGGTGGAGGTCGCAGTGGAATAATAAGACAATATCAATGCCCCTTGGAAGATAGGTGGAGGTCACAGTGGAATAAAAAGACAATATCAATGCCCCTTGGAAGAGTGGTGGAGGTTACAGTGCAATAAAAAGACAATATCAATGCCCTGTTTAAGAAACTTGGAGGTCACAGTAGCTTAACAATACGGTTTTAATGCCCCTTGGAAGAGTCGTGGACGTCGCAGAGGAATAAAAAGACAATGTCAATGCCACTTGGAACAGTGGTGGAGGTTACAGTGGAATAAAAAGACAATATCAATGCCCCGTGGAATAGACATGGAAGTGACAGTAGCTTAACAAGACTGCTTTAATGCACCTTTGAAGAGTGGTGAAGGTTGCAGTGGATTAATAAGACAATATCAATGCCCATTGGAAGAGTGGTAGAGGTCGCAGTGGAATAAAAAGACAAAATCAATGCCCCTTGGAAGAGTGGTGGAGGTTACAGTGGAATAAAAAAACAATATCAGTACCCCATGGAAGAGTTGTGGAGGTCACTGTAGCTTAACAAGATGGTCTTAATGCCCCTTGGAAGAGTGGTGGAGGTCGCAGTGGAATAAAAAGACAATATCAATGCCCCTTGGACGAGTGGTGGAGGTTACAGTGGAATAAAATGACAATTTCAATGCCCCGTGGAAGAGACGTGGAGGTCACAGTGGAATAAAAAAACAATATCAATGCCCCTTGGAAGAGTGGTGTAGGTTACAATGCAATAAAAAGACAATATCAATGCCCTGTGTAAGAAACTTGGAGGTCACAGAAGCTTAACAAGACGGTTTTAATGCCCCTTGGAAGAGTCGTGGACATCGCAGAGGAATAAAAAGACAATGTCAATGCCACTTGGAAGAGAGGTGGAGGTTACAGTGGACTAAAAAGACAATATCAATGCCCCGTGGAATAGACATGAATGTGACAGTAGCTTAACAAGACGTCTTTAATGCACCTTTGAAGAGTGGTGGAGGTTGCAGTGGATTAATAAGACAATATCAATGCCCATTGGAAGAGTGGTAGAGGTCGCAGTGGAATAAAAAGACAAAATCAATGCCCCTTGGAAGAGTGGTAGAGTTTACAGTGGAATAAAAAAACAATATCAATGCCCCATGGAAGAGTTGTGGAGGTCACTGTAGCTTAATAAGATCGTCTTAATGCCCCTTGGAACAGTGGTGGAGGTCGCAGAGGAATAAAAAGACAATATAAATGCCCCTTGGAAGAGTGGTGGAGGTTACAGTGGAATAAAAAGACAATTTCAATGCCCCGTGGAAGAGACGTGGAGGTCACAGTAGCTTAACAAGACGGTTTTAATGCCTCTTGGAGGACTGGTTGAGGTAGCAGTGGAATAAAAAGACAATATCAATGCCCCTTGGAAGAATGGTGGAGGTTACAGTGGAATAAAAAGACAATAATAATGCCCCTTGGAAGAGCTGTGGAGTTCAGAGTGGTATAACCAGACTGTTTTAACGCTCCTTTGAAGAGACATGGAGGTCACAGTAACTTAACAAGACTATTTTAATGCCCCTTGGAAGAGTAATGGAGGTCGCAGTGGAATTAAAAAACAATATCAATGCCCCTTGGAAGATTGGTGGAGGTTACAGTGGAATGAAAAGACAATATCAATGCCCTGTGGAAGAGATGTGGAGTTCACTAGAGCTTAACAATATGGTTTTAATGCCCCTTGGAAGAGGGGTCGAGGTCGCAGTGGAATAAAAAGACAATATCAATGCCCCGTGGAAGGGAGGTGGAGGTCACAGTAGCTTAACAAGATGGTTTTAATTCCCCTTGGAAGAGTGGTGGAGGTTGCAGGGGATTAAAAAGACAATAACAATGCCCATTGGAAGAGTTGTGGAGGTCGCAGTGGAATAAAAAGACAAAATCAATGCCCCTTGGAAGAGTGGTGGAGGTTACAGTGGAATAAAAAGACAATATCAATGCCCCTTGGAAGAGCTGTGGAGTTCAGAGTGGTTTAAACAGATTGTTTTAATGCCCCTTTGAAGAGACGTGGAGGTCGCAGTAGCTTAACAAGACTGTTTTAACGCCCCTTGTAGAGTGGTGGAGGACGCAGTGGATTAAAAAGACAATTTCAATGCCCCTTAGAAGAGAGGTGGAAGTCACAGTGGAATAAAAAGACAATGTCAATGCCACTTGGAAGAGTGGTGGAGGTTACAGTGGAATAAAAAGACAATATCAATGCCCCGTGGAATAGACATGGACATGACAGTAGCTAAACAAGACAGCTTTAATGCCCCTTGGAAGAGTGGTGGAGGTAGCAGTGGATTAAAAAGACAATATCAATGCCCATTGGAAGAGTAGTAGAGGTCGCAGTGGAATAAAAAGACAAAATCAATACCCCTTGGAAGAGTGGTGGAGGTTAGAGTGGAATAAAAAGACAATATCAATACCCCATGGAAGAGTTGTGGAGGTCACTGTAGCTTAACAAGATGGTCTTTATGCCCCTTGGAAGAGTGGTGGAGGTCGCAGTGGAATAAATAGACAATGTCAATGCCCCTTGGAAAAGTGGTGGAGGTTAGAGTGGAATAAAAAGACAATACCAGTGCTCCTTGGAAGAGCTGTGGAGTTCAGAGTGGTTTAAACTGACTGTTTTAATGCCCCTTGGAATAGACGTGGAGGTCACCGTTGATTAAAAAGACAATATCAATGCCCCTTGGAAGAGTGGTGGAGGTCGCAGTGGATTAAAAAGACAATATCAATGCCCCTTGGAAGAGTGATGGAGGTCGCAGTGGAATAAAAATACAATATCAATGCTGCTTGGAACAGTGGTGGTTGTTACAGTCGAATAAAACGACAATATCAATGCCTCTTGTAAGAGCTGTGGAGTTCAGAGTGTTTAACCAGAAGGTTTTAATGCCCCTTGGAAGAGACGAGGAGGTCACAGTAGCTTAACAAGACTGTTTTAATGCCCCTTGGAAGAGTGGTGGAGATCGTTGTGGATTTAAAAGACAATATCAATGCCCCTTAGGAGAGTGGTGGAGGTCGCAGTGGAATAAAAAGACAATATCAATACCCCTTGGAAGAAAGGTGGAGGTCACAGTGCAATAAAAAGACAATTTCAATGCCATCTGGAAGAGTGGTGGAGGTTACAGTGCAATAAAAAGACAATATCAATGCCCTGTGTAAGAAACTTGGAGGTCACAGTAGCTTAACAAGATGATTTTAATGCCACTTGGAAGAGTCGTGGACGTCGCAGAGGAAAAAAAAGACAATATCAATGCACTTGGAAGAGTGCAGAAGGTTACAATGGAATAAAAAGACATTGTCAATGCCCCTTGGAAGAGCTGTGGAGCTCAGAGCGGTTTAACCAGACGGTTTTAATGCCCCTTGGAAGAGACTTGGAGGTCACAGTAGCTTAACAAGACGGTTTTAATGCCCCTTGGAAGAGTGGTGGAGGTCGCAATGGAATAAAAAGACAATATCAATGCCCCGTGGAAGGGATGTGGAGCTCACAGTAGCATAACAAGATGGTTTTAATGCCCATTGGAAGAGTGGTGGAGGTCGCAATGGACAAAAAGACAATATCAAAGCCCCTTGGAAGAGTGGTGGAGGTCGCAGTGTAAAACAGAGACAATATTAAAGCCCCTTGGAACAGTGGTGGAGGTTACAGTCGAATAAAAAGACAATATCAATGCCTCTTGGAAGAGCTGTGGAGTGCAGAGTGGTTTAACCAGACTGTTTAATGCCCCTTGGAAGAGACGTGGAGGTCACAGTAGCTTAACAAGACTCTTTTAATGCCCCTTGAAAGAGTGGTGGAGGTCTCAGTGGAATAAAAAGACAATATCATTGCCCCTTGGAAGAGTGGTGGAGGTTACAGTGGAATAAAAAGACAATATCAATGACCCTTGGAAGAGTGGTGGAGGTCGCAGTGGAATAAAAAGACAATATTAATGATCCTTGGAAGAGTGGTGGAGGTCGCAGTAAAATAAAAAGACAATATCAATGCCCCTTGGAAGAGTGGTGGAGGTTACAGTGGAATAAAAATACAATATCAAAGCCCCTTGGAAGAGTGGTGGATGTCGCAGTGGAAAACAGAGACAATATCAATGCCCCTTGGAAGAGTGGTGGAGGTTACAGTCGAATAAAAAGACAATATCAATGCCTCTTGGAAGAGCTGTGGAGTACAGAGTGGTTTAACCAGATGCTTTAATGCCCCTTGGAAGAGACGTGGAGGTCACAATAGCTTATCAATACTGTTTTAATGCCCCTTTGAAGAGTGGTGGAGGTCGCAGTGGATTAAAAAGACAATATCAATGCCACTTGGAAGAGTGGTGAAGGACCCAGTGGAATAAAAAGACAATATCAATGCCACTTTGAAGAGTGGTGGAGGTTACACTGGAATAAAAAGACAATATCAATGCCCCTTGGAAGAGTGCTGGAGGTTACATTGGAATAAAAAGACAATATCAATGCCACTTGCAAGAGCTGTTGAGTTCAGAGTGGTTTAAATTGACGGTATTAATGCCCCTTGGAAGGGACGTGGAGGTGACAGTAGCTTAACAAGACGGTTTTAATGCCCCTTGGAAAAGTGGTGGAGGTCGCAGTGGATTAAAAAGTCAATATGAATGCCCCTTGGAAGAGTGGTGGAGTTCGCAGTGGAATAAAAAGACAATATCAATGCCCCTTGGAAGAGTGGTGGAGGTTACAGTTGAATAAAAAACAATATCAATGCCCCATGGAAGAGTGATGGAGGATACAGTGGAATTTAAAGACAATATCAATGCCCCTTGGAACAGTGTGGTGGAGGTTACAGTTAAATAAAAAGACAATATCAATGCACCGTGGAAGAGATGTGTAGGTCACAATAGCTTAATAAGACGGTTTTAATGCCCCTTGGAAGAGCGGTGGAGTTCGCAGTGGATTACAAAGACAATATCAATGCCCCTTGGAAGAGTGGTGGAGGTCGCAGTGGAATAAAAAGACAATATCAATGCCCCGTGGAAGGGGCGTGGAGGTCACAGTAGCTTAACAACACGGTTTTAATGCCCCTTGGAAGAGTGGTGGAGGTTGCAGGGGATTAAAAAGACAATAACAGTGCCCCTTGGAAGAGTGGTGGAGGTCGCAGTGGAATTAAAAGACAATATCAATGCCCCGTGGAAGGGACGTGGAGGTCACAGGAACTTAAAAAGATGGTTTTAATGCCCCTTGGAAGAGTGATGGAGGTCGCAGTGGAATGAAAAAACAATATCAATGCCCCTTGGAAGATTGGTGGAGGTTACAGTGGAATAAAAATACAATACCAATACCCCGTGGAAGAGATGTGGAGTTCAGAGAGGTTTAACCAGATGATTTTAATGCCCCGTGGAAGAGAAGTCGACGTCACAGTAGCATAACAAGACGGTTTTAATGCCTCTTGGAAGAGTGGTGGTGTTCGCAGTGGATTAAAAAGACAATATCAATGCCCCTTGGAAGAGTGGTGGAGGTCGCAGTGGAATTTAAAGACAATATCAATGCCCCGTGGAAGGGACGTGGAGGTCACAGTAGCTTAACAAGACGGTTTTAATTCCCCTTGGAAGAGTGTTGGAGTTTGCAGGGTATTAAAAAGACAATAACAATGCCCATTGGAAGAGTTGTGGAAGTCGCGGTGGAATAAAAAGACAAACTCAATGCACTTGGAAGAGTGCAGAAGGTTACAATGGAATAAAAAGACATTGTCAATGCCCCTTGGAAGAGCTGTGGAGCTCAGAGCGGTTTAACCAGAGAGTTTTAATGCCCCTTGGAAGAGACTTGGAGGTCACAGTAGCTTAACAAGACGGTTTTAATGCCCCTTGGAAGAGCGGTGGAGGTCGCAATGGGAGAAAAAGACAATATCAATGCCCCGTGGAAGGGACGTGGAGCTCACAGTAGCATAACTAGACGGTTTAAATGCCCATTGGAAGAGTGGTGGAGGTCGCAATGGATAAAAAGACAATATCAAAGCTCCTTGGAAGAGTGGTGGAGTAGAGATGAGCGTTGTTCTACTCGAACTGTTTGCCAATCTCAAATTCGAGCTGCTTTGGGCGGTGTTCGAGCCGTTCGGCGAACACGAACAATTTGAGAAAAATTCGGCTGTTCGAGGTTATGTTCGATAACTGTTCGTGCACCAAAATCATAACTGGATTTTTTCTCAGTAATGATGAAAATTAATGTTAATACGCAGCTTGAGTGTACAGCGGGGTGGGGGGAGGGGCAGGGGATGGATCTCTGCAGGAACAATGAAGATCTCCATTTTTTTTTCTCTTTCCTGCATTTGCAGTGGGGAGGTGCAATCTGTCAGCCTATCAGCAGCGCACACACGGAGCGAAGTGCTTTTTTTCACACAAGCAAGGGCATGTGTTATTGGCAGTGTATGTCACATGTCCTTGCCCTATAAGACCAAGCCATTTTCCCCGTCGCCACCATTTTCTCACTGCTGCAGCTGCGTGTTAGACGGCACCGCTGTTGCTGTGTGCGCTATACCTTGTTAATTTCAAGCCAATTTTCGCACAAATCTACAGATAGCTTGGGAGTAGGGAATAGTTGTGATTGCAGTCCTTTTAAGGACTAGGTTACAGCATTTCCTACGACTTTTATCAGGCAGGTCTGTGCTCTTAAATAGATAGATTGTGGGAGTAAAGACTAATTGTAATTGGAGTCCTTTTCAGGACTAGGTTACATCAGTTCCTATCAGTTTTTGCCAGGCAGGTCTGTGCCAGTGCTGTGCAAGTTTTTTTCACATCATTTGGCTGAATCTAGCAAAGCTAATCCTTTTTGGCCTATTGCAGAGTGTGTTAGTCAGTGGAGTAGCCTATCTGTGTTGCAAGATATAAGACCTGTGTATAGAATACCAATTTTTTACTGCACCTAGTGAAGTAAAATCTTTTGGGCATAGCATCATTCTATTAGTCCATCTATACTGACCTCCATCAGGTTGCAAATTGAATATAATTTTTTTCTGCATCTAGCTCTGAAAAAATATTGGGCTTCTAGCTGTGTGTGGGACTTGTTGTATTAGTCCATCTATACTGACCTCCATCAGGTTGCAAACTGAATATATTTTTTTCTTCATCTACCTCTGAAAAAATATTGGGCTTCTAGCTGTGTGTGGGACTTGTTGTATTAATCCATCTATACAGACCTCCATCAGGTTGCAAACTGAATATATTTTTTTCTGCATCTACCTCTGAAAAAATATTGGGCTTCTAGCTGTGTGTGGGACTTGTTGTATTAGTCCATCTATACTGACCTCCATCAGGTTGCAAACTGAATATATTTTTTTCTGCATCTACATCTGAAAAAATATTGGGCTTCTAGCTGTGTGTGGGACTTGTTCTATTAATCCATCTATACAGACCTCCATCAGGTTGCAAACTGAATATATTTTTTTCTGCATCTACCTCTGAAAAACTATTGGGCTTCTAGCTGTGTGTGGGACTTGTTGTATTAGTCCATCTATACTGACCTCCATCAGGTTGCAAACTGAATATATTTTTTTCTGCATCTACCTCTGAAAAAATATTGGGCTTCTAGCTGTGTGTGGGACTTGTTCTATTAATCCATCTATATAGACCTCCATCAGGTTGCAAACTGAATATATTTTTTTCTGCATCTACCTCTGAAAAAATATTGGGCTTCTAGCTGTGTGTGGGACTTGTTGTATTAGTCCATCTATACTGACCTCCATCAGGTTGCAAACTGAATATATTTTTTTCTGCATCTACCTCTGAAAAAAATATTGGGCTTCTAGCTGTGTGTGGGACTTGTTCTATTAATCCATCTATACAGACCTCCATCAGGTTGCAAACTGAATATATTTTTTTCTGCATCTACCTCTGAAAAAATATTGGGCTTCTAGCTGTGTGTGGGACTTGTTGTATTAGTCCATCTATACTGACCTCCATCAGGTTGCAAACTGAATATATTTTTTTCTGCATCTACCTCTGAAAAAAATATTGGGCTTCTAGCTGTGTGTGGGACTTGTTCTATTAATCCATCTATACAGACCTCCATCAGGTTGCAAACTGAATATATTTTTTTCTGCATCTACCTCTGAAAAACTATTGGGCTTCTAGCTGTGTGTGGGACTTGTTGTATTAGTCCATCTATTCTGACCTCCATCAGGTTGCAAACTGAATATATTTTTTTCTGCATCTACCTCTGAAAAAATATTGGGCTTCTAGCTGTGTGTGGGACTTGTTCTATTAATCCATCTATACAGACCTCCATCAGGTTGCAAACTGAATATATTTTTTTCTGCATCTACCTCTGAAAAAATATTGGGCTTCTAGCTGTGTGTGGGACTTGTTGTATTAGTCCATCTATACTGACCTCCATCAGGTTGCAAATTGAATATAATTTTTTTCTGCATCTAGCTCTGAAAAAATATTGGGCTTCTAGCTGTGTGTGGGACTTGTTGTATTAGTCCATCTATACTGACCTCCATCAGGTTGCAAACTGAATATATTTTTTTCTTCATCTACCTCTGAAAAAATATTGGGCTTCTAGCTGTGTGTGGGACTTGTTGTATTAATCCATCTATACAGACCTCCATCAGGTTGCAAACTGAATATATTTTTTTCTGCATCTACCTCTGAAAAAATATTGGGCTTCTAGCTGTGTGTGGGACTTGTTGTATTAGTCCATCTATACTGACCTCCATCAGGTTGCAAACTGAATATATTTTTTTCTGCATCTACATCTGAAAAAATATTGGGCTTCTAGCTGTGTGTGGGACTTTTTCTATTAATCCATCTATACAGACCTCCATCAGGTTGCAAACTGAATATATTTTTTTCTGCATCTACCTCTGAAAAACTATTGGGCTTCTAGCTGTGTGTGGGACTTGTTGTATTAGTCCATCTATACTGACCTCCATCAGGTTGCAAACTGAATATATTTTTTTCTGCATCTACCTCTGAAAAAATATTGGGCTTCTAGCTGTGTGTGGGACTTGTTCTATTAATCCATCTATATAGACCTCCATCAGGTTGCAAACTGAATATATTTTTTTCTGCATCTACCTCTGAAAAAATATTGGGCTTCTAGCTGTGTGTGGGACTTGTTGTATTAGTCCATCTATACTGACCTCCATCAGGTTGCAAACTGAATATATTTTTTTCTTCATCTACCTCTGAAAAAATATTGGGCTTCTAGCTGTGTGTGGGACTTGTTGTATTAATCCATCTATACAGACCTCCATCAGGTTGCAAACTGAATATATTTTTTTCTGCATCTACCTCTGAAAAAATATTGGGCTTCTAGCTGTGTGTGGGACTTGTTGTATTAGTCCATCTATACTGACCTCCATCAGGTTGCAAACTGAATATATTTTTTTCTGCATCTACATCTGAAAAAATTTTGGGCTTCTAGCTGTGTGTGGGACTTGTTCTATTAATCCATCTATACAGACCTCCATCAGGTTGCAAACTGAATATATTTTTTTCTGCATCTACCTCTGAAAAACTATTGGGCTTCTAGCTGTGTGTGGGACTTGTTGTATTAGTCCATCTATACTGACCTCCATCAGGTTGCAAACTGAATATATTTTTTTCTGCATCTACCTCTGAAAAAATATTGGGCTTCTAGCTGTGTGTGGGACTTGTTCTATTAATCCATCTATATAGACCTCCATCAGGTTGCAAACTGAATATATTTTTTTCTGCATCTACCTCTGAAAAACTATTGGGCTTCTAGCTGTGTGTGGGACTTGTTGTATTAGTCCATCTATTCTGACCTCCATCAGGTTGCAAACTGAATATATTTTTTTCTGCATCTACCTCTGAAAAAATATTGGGCTTCTAGCTGTGTGTGGGACTTGTTCTATTAATCCATCTATACAGACCTCCATCAGGTTGCAAACTGAATATATTTTTTTCTGCATCTACCTCTGAAAAAATATTGGGCTTCTAGCTGTGTGTGGGACTTGTTGTATTAGTCCATCTATACTGACCTCCATCAGGTTGCAAACTGAATATATTTTTTTCTGCATCTACCTCTGAAAAAATATTGGGCTTCTAGCTGTGTGTGGGACTTGTTCTATTAATCCATCTATACAGACCTCCATCAGGTTGCAAACTGAATATATTTTTTTCTGCATCTACCTCTGAAAAAATATTGGGCTTCTAGCTGTGTGTGGGACTTGTTGTATTAGTCCATCTATACTGACCTCCATCAGGTTGCAAACTGAATATATTTTTTTCTGCATCTACCTCTGAAAAAAATATTGGGCTTCTAGCTGTGTGTGGGACTTGTTCTATTAATCCATCTATACAGACCTCCATCAGGTTGCAAACTGAATATATTTTATTCTGCATCTACCTCTGAAAAAATATTTGGCCTTCTAGCAGTGTGTGGGACTTTCTCTATTAGTCCATCTATACTGACCTCCATCAGGTTGCAAATTAAAAATAATTTTTATCTGCATCTAGCTCTGAAAAAATATTTGGCCTTCTAGCAGTGTGTGGGACTTTCTCTATTAGTCCATCTATACTGACCTCCATCAGGTTGCAAATTAAAAATAATTTTTATCTGCATCTAGCTCTGAAAAAATATTTGGCCTTCTAGCAGTGTGTGGGACTTTCTCTATTAGTCCATCTATACTGACCTCCATCAGGTTGCAAATTAAAAATAATTTTTATCTGCATCTAGTTCTGAAAAAATATTTGGCCTTCTAGCAGTGTGTGGGACTTTCTCTATTAGTCCATCTATACTGACCTCCATCAGGTTGCAAATTGAATATAATTTTTTTCTGCATCTAACCCAGCCAATAGTTTTGGCCTAATACCACAGTTTGGCCACTCAGCTCTGCTCGGTTCCCATCCATTGTTTTTTTGTGCAAACAACTCCAGAGTTGTGAATTAGTTAACCACCAAAATGAGTGGAAAAAGGCCTGCTGCTGGTGGAAAGGGGAATAGGCGTGTTGGGAAGGAGAAAAAAGGTTGTGTCCGTGGGGTAGGTGTTAAAGCAACAGTAACATCTGCAGAAGAAAGACCATCTTCTAGCCAAACTAAAATGTCTACTTCTTTTAGCGGACAATGTGATAAGATCCCTTTCTTACGGCCACGCCAATCGCTACAAATTCCAGATGAGGCACAAAAACAGCAGGTTCTTCAACGGATATCAAGTGCTCCTTTAAGTGGGCTCTCCTCCACATCAACTTCAACATCACAAATACTCCAGTCCTCAAAGGTGTCACCCCAATCGCACTTGCTTCCTCACAGCTCCCAAATCTCCAGCTGCCCGTCTGAGTATGAGGTAGAACAGATGGTTGAGTCTGCAGAGCTGTTTACTCATACTATAGCCTGGGAATCAGAGGTCGACTCCAGCGCTTCTGTGAATCCAGACGAGGAAATGATCTGCACTGATGCCCAGAATCTTTATGAGTCGGATCCAGGACCAGGCGCAGAAGGTTCTGACCATAATGTAGACCCTCATTCCCAAACTGTAACTCCTGTTGGTGGAGACAATGAGGAAGACGATGATAAGACTCAAATACCTGATTGGAGCGACAACTTTAGTTTTTTGTCAGGGCAGGAGCAGGTTGGCTCTGAGGACGACGGGTGTGATAACGCACAGGGTGATGATGATGAGGTTGGAGATCCCACTTACTGTCAACCCACAGTCAGCCAAGAGATGAGGTCAGCAGAGGAGGTGGAGGAAGATGCTAGTGACGACGAGGTCAGGTTGCGCCTTCCTGGACAGAGACGTAGTACTGGAAGCACGTCAACAACTGCATCCTCAAACACAACTCTGCCTCTCACCACAAGTCGTGGTGGCTCTTCAGGTCGCATGGGTGCTAAGCCTTGCATAGCCTGGGCATTTTTTCAGATCGATAAAGATGACCCAACTCGTGTTATCTGTAACATTTGTCAGCAAAAGCTAAGTAGAGGCCAAAAAATACATAGTTTGAGTACTTCATGCATGAACCGGCACATGGACATGAAGCATAAGTTGCAGTGGGAAGCTCATTGTGCTACAATGCGGCCTAGCCGGCCGGGCCAACCACCGTCTGCCATATCTTGTGCATCCGCGGCCTCTTCATCCTCTGTGACTGGGGGGACAGCAGTCACACCTGTTTTGGGGCGCAGACCTGCCACCTCTTTACCCGCAACAGCCAGCGTGATTGGCAGGTCATCATTTTCTTTGGAGGTGGTAACACCAGCTGGTGTTGAGCGCTGTCCGACATCGATAGCACCACCTTTGGATCAAGGCAACCTAACATGTCCGCCTGCATCTTCCTCACAGACCGGCAGTTTGCCGGGGACACCCTTATCAACCCCGTCTAAGCACAATAGCCAGCCCTCGGTCCCTCAGATGTGGACAAGTAAAAGACCATTTCCTCCTAGCCATGAGAAAGCTAAGAGGTTGAATTTCACCATCTGCAAGCTCTTGGCTACAGAAATGCTGCCTTTCCGCCTGGTGGACACAGAGGATTTTCGAGACCTTATGTCCGTCGCAGTGCCCCAGTACCAGATGCCCAGTCGGCACTACTTCCATGCTCCACCAGCATGTCGCACACAACATCACCGCTTCTTTGAGAAACTCTGTGTGTGACAGGGTGCATTTCACCACAGACACTTGGACGAGTAGGCATGGACAGGGGCGTTACATGTCGCTGACTGGGCACTGGGTAACTATGGTGACAGCAGGACAAGGGGCTGCTGTCCAAGTATTGCCGTCCCCACGAGTTGTGCGTCAATCCTCTTTATGTCAAAGTTCCTCCACTGCTTCTGCCTCCTCAACCTCCTCTCGGTCTTCCACCTGCACCCAAAGCCTGTTTGGTCATGCCACAAGCTTTCTAACTGCGCAGAAGGGATCCTGCACACCTCCTTACTATGCTGGCAGTAGGGCTCAACGTCATCAGGCGGTTTTTACATTGAAATGTCTGGGAAATGTGAGTCACACAGCTGAGGAGTTGTGGTCAGCTCTGGAGAACCAATTTCATGAATGGTTGTTTCCACTGGACCTGAAACCAGGGAAGGCCGTGTGCGACAATGCTGCAAACCTGGGTGCGGCCCTTCGCCGGGGCAATGTCACACACGCGCCTTGTATGGCTCACGTGTTGAACCTGGTTGTCCAGCAATTTTTAGCCCACTATCCCAGACTAGATGGCCTTCTGCAGAGGGCACGGTCGCTGTGTGCTCACTTTCGCCGTTCGCATCCCGCAGCTCAGCGACTTACATCTCTACAGAAGTCGTTGGGCCTGCCACTTCACCGGCTAAAATGCGATGTGCCTACCCGGTGGAATTCAACTCTGCACATGTTGCAGCGACTGTGGCAGCACCGACAAGCCCTGGTGCAATACGTTCTGACGTATAGCCTGGGCCAACGAGATCCAGAGGTGGGGCAAATCACGCTGGAGGAGTGGTCTCAGATCAGGGACCTATGCACCCTTCTGCACAGTTTTCAAATGGCGACGAAGATGTTTAGTGCTGACGATGCCATTATCAGCATGACTATTCCGGTGATTTACATGCTGGAGCACATGTTAAACAGAATTCGGAGTCAGGTGGTGGCACAAGAGGAGGTGGAGGAAGTAGAGGAGGAGGAGTTGTATGCGGAAGGGCTAACATCTGCAAGGTCCAGACGGTCGGCAGCACCAAGGCGACAGGCATGTGAGGGTGGGGGAGATGGTTTTACCAGGGCGCATGGTAGCAGCCAAACTAGTGAGGAAGGTGCAGGAGCCCAGGAAGAAGTGGAGGACGAACTGATGGAAGACTCATCAGATGAGGGAGACCTTGATCACATTTCTGTTGTGCGAGGTTGGGGGGAGAGGACAGAGGAAGGAAGCATGATTGTTGCCTCGACACCAACACAACAGGGACTTGGTGCTCCTGGATGCGCAACACACATGAGTGCCTTCTTGCTGCACTACCTGCAACATGACCCTCGAATTGTGAGAATTAGAAATAATCCTGACTACTGGGTTGCCACACTGTTAGATCCCCGGTACAAAAGTAAATTTGCAGAAATTATTCCTGCCATAGAAAGGGATGCACGCATGCAGGAGTATCAGCAGAGACTGTTGCAGAATCTTACATGTGCTTTTCCACAAAATACCAGTGGTGCACGTAGTGAATCTCACAGTTCCAACTTGCCAACCGTGGGACCGTCAAGTGTTCAGCACTCAAACCGTAACAGAACCACAGTATCTGCTGGTAACATCAATTTTGCGGAATCATTTCACCACTTTTTTAGCCCATCCTTTGCATGGCCACAGGAGACAAGAAGTCTGACACATAGTCAACGCCTAGAGACGATGGTACAGGAGTATCTCCAAGTAAACATTGAAGCCACGACTGTGTCACTGGACCCTTGCTCTTTTTGGGCTTCCAATCTGGATAAATGGCCGGAGCTAGCCACTTACGCCTTGGAGATCTTGTCATGCCCCGCAGCCAGCGTTCTGTCTGAACATGTGTTCAGCGCTGCTGGTGGTGTGCTGACAGATAAGCGCACGCGGCTCTCCACTGATAATGTAGACAGACTCACGTTCATAAAGATGAACAAATCATGGATCCGAAACTGTTATGTTCTGCTACCAAAGCTAAGGAAAGAGAGGAGATCTGTCCCTACTATAGGACTCAGCTGAATCCCTACGATGTAACAGGGAACCTGATCCTGCGATCAGACGTGCTAAAGTCCTAATCTAGTCTGTACGGAGACCTATAGATGTGGGGAGGGAATCCCTACAAGTACTAAGGACTGGGAGGAATATGGGACACCTCCTAACAGAAATAGTAGCAGACAGACGAACAAACAAAATAGATAGAACATAGAGGTCCATAGACCAAGCAAACTAACAGAGTTAGATACAGAGCACAGGCTAGCTAGAAAGTAGATATACAATGAAGTCCAGCAAAGCCAGAAGGGCGGAGCAGGATTAAATAGGCCAACAAGGTCATGTGACCAGCAAAGGAAAAAAACCTAACAGCAAGGTTCTAACAGTACCCCCCCTTCTAAGAGGATCCTCCGGATCCCCTAGGACCAGGCTTATCAGGAAATCTCCTGTGAAACGCTCTGATAAGTCTGGACGCGGAAACATCATCTGACCTCACCCAAGAGTTATCCTCGGGTCCGAAACCTTTCCAGGCCACAAGATACTGCAAACTACCTCTATACCGTCTAGAGTCAAGGATGCGAGAAATTTCATATTCCCCGTCCTCCACCACCGGAGGAACAGAGGCAGAGGCGTCACCATCCGACACAACAGCTTTTTTTAACAGAGAGACATGAAATACCGGATTAATTCTCCAGGAGGTAGGAACCTCCAACCTAACAGCAGATTGGTTGACAACCTGAAGCACCTTAAAGGGCCCTACAAACTTGGGACCCAATTTCTTAGAAGGAATCCTCAACCGCAGATTCCTAGAGGACAACCAAACCATGTCACCAACAGCGAACAAAACCTCCTGTCGTTTCCTATCAAAGTAGTCTTTAGATTTTCTGTTGGCCTCCTGAAGATTACCACGCACATCCGTCCAAACTTTTTCCAAATCACCGGAAAAATTCTCCTCCTCAGGCACGGCAGATCCCAACTTGGAGAACGACCCAAACGACGGATGTCTCCCAGAACAACAAAAAAAAGGCGAACAACCAGCAGAAGAAGATGTATGATTGTTCAGAGCAAATTCAGCAAGTGGCAGAAACTCAGACCACCCCTCTTGATTGTCTGCCACAAAACAACGCAAGAACTGCTCAACATCCTGGTTTTTCCTTTCTGTCTGGCCATTAGATTCAGGATGATATCGGACGAAAACGACAAATGAATTCCCAACCTGTCACAAAAGGCACGCCAAAAACGAGCCACGAACTGAGGACCCCTATCAGAAACAATGTCAGTAGGAACGCCATGAAGTCTGACAATTTCCTTGACAAAGGCCTTAGCGAGAGTTTTAGCGCAGGGCAGTTTGACGAAGGGAACCAAGTGACACATCTTGCTAAAACGGTCCACAACCACCCAGATGACAGTAAAACCCTCAGAGGGGGGAAGGTCAGTTATAAAGTCCATAGCCAAATGTGTCCAAGGAGCACTGGGGACCTCCAAAGGACAAAGCAACCCCGCAGCAGGAGTATGTGAGGACTTAGATCTAGCACATATAGTACATTGGCGCACCCACTTAATGACTTCCTTCTGCCATCCAGGCCACCAAAAACTGCGACCCACCAGTCTCTTGGTCTCAGAGATTCCGGGATGACCTGCCAACCGAGATTCGTGACACTCAACAAACAAATCTCTCCTAAAGGTCCCAGGCACAAACAACCTCCCATGAGGAGTGTTAGATGGGGCATTCTCCTGAGCTTTAAGAATCTCATCTTCCAAAACGGAGTCTAAAGCAGCTATCACAACACCTTCTTGTAAAATGTTTTCCTCTTTCTCAGCACCGACTATGGGAGAAAAACTGCGAGACAAGGCATCCGCCTTAACATTCTTAGTACCAGGGATGTAAGTAACGGAGAAATTAAACCGCGAGAAAAACAGTGCCCACCTAGCCTGACGGGCATTCAGGCGCTTGGCAGCATCAAGATATATCAGATTTTTATGATCCGTAAGAACCTGAACGGGAAATTCCGCACCTTCCAAGAAGTGGCGCCAGTGTTCAAATGCGAGTTTAATAGCCAATAATTCCCGATTACCAATATCGTAATTCAGTTCAGTCTCCGAAAATTTTTTTGAAAAAAAGGCACAGGGATGTAATCCATCCCCGTTATCCTGAGACAATACTGCTCCAACCCCCACAGAGGAAGCATCAACCTCAACCAAAAACGGCTTAGTCACATCAGGCTGCATAAGGATGGGAGCAGAGGTGAACCTCTCCTTGAGATACACAAAAGCTTCAATGGCCTCAGAAGACCACTGAACCGCATCAGCACCTTTCCTGGTGAGATCGGTCAGAGGTTTGACAATACTAGAAACATTTTTTATGAATTTTCTGTAATAATTGGCGAAACCTAAAAACCTCTGTATCGATTTCAAACCAATAGGCCTAGGCCATTCCTGTATAGCTTGAACTTTAACCGGATCCATCTCAAAACCTTCGCTGGAGATAATGTAACCCAAAAAACTAATTCTCTGTACAGCGAATTCACATTTCTCCAGCTTAGCAAAAAGCGAATTGTCCATTAATAACTGTAATACCTCACGTACGCTCCGCCAATGAGACTCCAGATCCAGCGAATAAATCAAAATGTCATCCAAATACACAACCACATTTTTGCCGATCAAAGGCCCAAGGATGTCATTAATAAGATTCTGAAAAAATGCAGGAGCATTGGTAAGACCAAAAGGCATCACCAGATTCTCAAAATGACCCACAGGAGTGTTAAAAGCAGTCTTCCATTCGTCACCCTCCTTCATGCGCAACAGATTGTATGCCCCCTTAAGGTCAATTTTAGAGAACCACTTGGCCCCCATTAACTGGTTAAACAGATCAGGAATCAATGGCAGTGGGTAAGGATTGCGTACAGTAATTTTGTTAATCTCACGAAAATCCAGACAAGGATGTAAACCACCGTCCTTCTTTTTTACAAAAAAAAATCCAACCGCCACAGGAGACTTAGAGGGCCTAATGTGACCGGCGGCCAAACTTGTCTGTATGTATTCCTCCAAAGCCTTCCTCTCAGGAATAGTAAGGTTAAATAAACGACTTTTAGGAAGAGTCGCTCCAGGGACAAATTCAATAGAGCAATCATAGTCTCTATGGCGAGGCAAAACCTGCGATTCCTTCTCAGAAAAAACTCTCCAAAAATCCTGAATAGGAACAGGCAATTCTCCCCTATCCAAAGCTGCAATACGCCCGTTACAACACTTGTCATAACATTTATGGCTCCAGGATTTAATTTCACTGGTAGACCAATCCAGTACAGGATTGTGAAATTTTAACCAGGGCAAACCCAATATTACTGGAGAAGGCAAGTTATTCAACACTACCAAATCCAATTTCTCATGGTGAACACCATTAATAGTGAGAGGAAATTCACTGACCTTGAGAGTAATATTCTTCAAAGGGGAACCATCCACAGAAACCACAGCAATGGGGGATGATAAAGGTTCAGGTTTTAAATTGAGTCTTTCCACAAATCCCCCATCAATTACATTCAGAGTAGACCCGCAATCAACAAATACCCGAAATTCCATTAATTTTTCCTGAGCAATCGTGGAAGCAGCTAAAAATATACCCTTGGAATTTAAACAGGCAATACGGGCGTGACTGACCATTTTTTTTTCTTTCTTCATACGAAGCTCACAGCCTTTAATCAAATGACCAGATTTTCCGCAATAGAAACACAAGCCTTCCGAAAAACGATGGTCTTTTTCTTGAGAGCGAGGTGCCACCGATCCAATCTCCATCGGTTCACCACTGTTAGTACACACATTCTCATAACCAGAAACTGACATAGCAGAGGATTTGCTCTCATTAACCCTTGCACGCAGTCTTCTATCCACCCGTATAGCTAATTGCATAGCCTGTTGCAAATCTTCAGGTGTAGGATAAGCAATTAGCAGGTCTTTAACCCTTTCACTGAGCCCAGCAAGAAATAGACTTTTCAGAGCAGAATCGTTCCACCCTGTTTGAGTGGACCAACGACGAAAATGAGTACAATATTTTTCCACATTACCTGATCCTTGTTTTAAACGTCTCAACTCAGTCTCAGCTGATGCCACACGGTCAGGATCATCATATAATAGTCCTAAAGCAGAAAAAAAACTATCCACTGATCTGAAGCATGTATCACTAGGTTGCAAAGAAAAGGCCCACTCCTGAGGCTCTTTGCGCAAAAGTGACATTATGAACCCTACGCGCTGGGATTCATCCCCAGAGGACTTGGGTCTCAAACGAAAATACAATAAGCAAGCATTTTTAAATGAAAAAAATTCTCGATGTTCACCAAAAAATAAATCCGGCAAACATACCTTAGGCTCCAAGAAATATGCTCCAGGACAGTTACTCACGTGCTGACGGAGCTTGGCCACTTCCAGAGAGAGTCCCTGCAGGTGTTTAGCCAAATCCTGAACCGACACCATGATGGAACAGAAAAATCTTTCCTTAGAGAATTTGCAGGCTGGACTTACTGTTATGTTCTGCTACCAAAGCTAAGGAAAGAGAGGAGATCTGTCCCTACTATAGGACTGAGCTGAATCCCTACGATGTAACAGGGAACCTGATCCTGCGATCAGACCTGCTAAAGTCCTAATCTAGTCTGTACGGAGACCTATAGATGTGGGGAGGGAATCCCTACAAGTACTAAGGACTGGGAGGAATATGGGACACCTCCTAACAGAAATAGTAGCAGACAGACGAACAAACAAAATAGATAGAACATAGAGGTCCATAGACCAAGCAAACTAACAGAGTTAGATACAGAGCACAGGCTAGCTAGAAAGTAGATATACAATGAAGTCCAGCAAAGCCAGAAGGGCGGAGCAGGATTAAATAGGCCAACAAGGTCATGTGACCAGCAAAGGAAAAAAACCTAACAGCAAGGTTCTAACAGAAACGACTTTTCTACCCCTGTGTCATCCTGGGGAGAGTAAAAGCTTGATGATTGGTTAAAATCACCCTACCAACCGTTTTAAGCTTTCAAATTACTAATCATGTTTATCTGTATCTTGGCTGGAAAATAATTTGGGCTTTGTAGCAGTGTGCAGCACTGATTCTATTAGGCCATCTATAATAAGCTCCACCAGATTTAAAATTAATAATAATTTTTAGCTGCATCTAGCCCGGAAAATAATTTTGGGGCTCCGAGATGCGCAAGACACATAAGTGCCTTCTTGCTGCACTACCTGCAGCATGACCCTCATATTGTCAGAATTCGAAGTAATCATGACTACTGGGTTGCCACACTCTTAGATCCCCCAAACTTTTCGATCAACCTTTTCATTTTAATAAAGACCAAAAAAATGGTCATTTTTGAAATTATAAGCATTAGCAGGTTGTTAGAAACTGAAATCAAACAGTTTTCAGCTCAAAACTTTATTCTAGGTGATGTTACATTTTCACATAGGACCCTTTGTTCGAAAGGAGCTTCTGAACTCTCTCGTCCATTGAATTTGTCAGGTTTTGGATGGTTTCTGCTTCAATTGTTTTGCATGAGGACAGAATACCCTCCCAGAGCTGTTGCTTAGATGTGAACTGCCTCCCGTCATCATAGACACTCCTTTTGATGATGCTCCAGAGGTTCTGAATGGGGTAGAGGTCAGGGGAGCATGGGGGTCACACCATAAGTTTGTCCCCTTTTATGCCCATATCAGCCAGAGATGCAGATGTTTTATGTGCAGCATGAGATGGTGCATTATCATGCAAAAAAATGATCTTGCTGTGAAATACACGGTTCTTCTTCTTGAACCATGGCAGGAAGTGCTGTTTGAGAAAATCCACATACATTATGGAGTTCATCTTTAGCGCCTTCAGGGATCCTAAAGGGGCCGACAATCTCTCTCCCCATGATTCCAGCCCAAAACATTACTCCATCTCCTCCTTGTTGGCGCTGTAGCCGTGTTTGCGTGGGGTGTCCATCAACCAGCCATCCTCCACTCCATCCATCTGGACCATCGAGCGCTGCACGGCACTCATCCGTGAACAAAACAGTTTTGAAATCAGTCTTCATGTAATGTTTGGCCCACTGGAGCCGTTTCTGCTTGTGTGAAGTGGATAGAGGAGGTCGACAGGATGGCGTATGCACAGCTGCAAACCTCTGAAGGACCCTGCATCTTGTTGTTCGGGGGACGTTGGAGGCACCAGCAGCTTCAAAAACTTGTCTGCTGCTATGACAAGGCTTTTTTGCCGCTGCTCTTTTAACCTGACGTAATTGCCTGTAGGAAAGAGTCCTCAATTTGCCCTTATCAGCACGCACACGTGTGTACTGTGAATCAGCTACATACTTCTTGATTGCCAAGACACTTCATCCTGATCATCGCACAATGTTGATTGTAGTCATGCCTTGACCTAAACACTCCACAATTTGTTGCTTCTCAGCAGCCGACACATCCTTTTTCTTTCCCATTTTGGCAGAAAATGTAGGCTGCTTAATAATGTGAGACAGCCTTCTTAAGTAGTCTTGCCTTTCATTGGACACACCTGCCAAACTAATTAGCACAGGTGTCTGCAATTGCTTACAGTGATATAAAGAGCCCTGACACACATCACCATCAATGAGTTTAACTGACAAACAAACAAATTCTTCCCTTATCACTCCTAAACACTTTTTGCATAATAATTTGGAACACATTGTACATGTGCTTTTCCACAAAACACCAGTGGTTCACGTAGTGAATCTTACAGTTCTAACTTGCCAACCGTGGTCTGTATGGAGTTGTTCAATAAAGGGCCCAAAATTAAGATAACATAGATGGGAGAGGTCTCTATGAATAGGAATTCCTAAGTATTTGATACCCTGTGAGGGAGAGGCAAAGGGAAAGTTGGACTGGATGGAATCCTATATGGATTTGGGGAGGGAGACATCGAGGGCCTCAGACTTCGCTGCATTGATTTTAAAATTTGACCATGTAACAAAGTGATCTATTTCAGCCATAACAGCATGGATGGATATATGTGATTGAGTGATATATACTAGGACATCATCAGCAAATAGAGAGCACTTGTACTCGGTGCCTCCCACCTCAATCCACCTAATATTGGGGTTATGGCGAATTGATGAGAGCAGGTGCTCCGTCACTAGGATGTATAAGAGAGGGGACAGAGAACATCCCTGCCTTGTCCCATTGGTGATTGTGAAAGGTGATGAAAATGTTCTGACGTGCCCCCTGGGCCTTGGGACACCCGGAGCCGGACCCTTTTTGGTGGATGCTGGTGGTTGTAGTCTCCGTGGCGGCAACCCGGTTCCGTGGCTCAGGGCAGTCAAACCAGTGGCGGAACTATTTATGTGGTTTTGATGTTTAAATGTCCGACTACGCCACCCGTGGATTGCGGTCAGAGTGAACCGCCGCTCCAGGGCAGACCGCTGAGGCTGGTGTTGTGGGTGCAGCAGAGCGTAGCATAACTCCCCACGGGAGGAGTATAGCCTCAGGGCAGTGTATGCGGAGGATGGGGGTGATGGTGCAGGGCAGCAGCAGTAATGACACGGAGTCAGTGATGCAGTTCAGGGCCTTTACTCACATTTCTTATTATCCAGACCACGTCTGCAGGTAACGGCTGCCCACGTCGTACTGTGCTCACCAGGTGAGGGGCTCAGACAACTCCCAGATAACTTTGGAGCGCTTCACAGGACCCCCTTTGTGTGTCCTTTGTCTGGCCTTTCTTACCAACCCTTCTGTCCGGCTGCCTCGGGCCTCCTCTTGGTAAACTTGGCGCCAGTTTCCCTGACCCTATGTGGTGCCTTCCTAGCGGGTGTAGCGAGGGGCTGCGCCACATAAAATGTCACAGCCTCCTGTTTCTAGCTGAGGGTCGTTTCCTGCCTCAACTAGTTTCGGGGACCGGTCTCCCCCTTTGGCCTGACCCCTCCACGCAGGTGGATTCGGGCGTGCGGTGGCGACTCGCCCGTCCGCACCCCTGAGATCCCTTCGTTCCTCGTTCCTGGAGCCTTCTCCGCTCCTCTTCCTTCCTTCTCCCTCTTCCAGGCCTGGGCCTCTGTTACTAGGCCCGCCTCCGGAGCAGAGCTCATGCAGAGCCCCTGCTCCCTGCCACTTCTGCTCAGACTTCTCTGCACTGAACTAAGATGGTGCCCACCTTTTATACTCCCTTCTCAATGCACCCAGGAACTGCTTCCTCCCTGCTCCTGCACTACAGGGTTCCCCTTCCTCAGTGTTCCCTCCCCCCACTCCAGCCAGGGACAGGGACTGTCGTGCCCATCTCAGGGGCATATTGGTCGCCCTGCCCCACGGCAATGTGGTGTAATGCATGCAGGTGTCGGGTCCTGATCCACACTACAACCTTACCTGAGAGTGAGATATCACACCTCTGGGTGAGGTGCAATACCTCTGTAGCAACCGAGCCCTCAGGGTGCTACAGTTCCATTTATCTTCAGCCTAGGTGACGTATTGCGATACAGGGCCGTGATTTTGGCTATAAAAGGGTCCCCTAGACCCCTACCCCAAGCTTTTTAAGAGAATCATATATGGCGTGCCAGGAGACTCTATGGAATGCTTTCTCAGCATCCAACGAGAGTATCTAATTACAAATTTTTAACTGGATCTAGCCCAGGAAATACTTTGTGCCTAGTAGCAGTGTCTGCTAGTCAGCGGATTATCCCGGCTGTTAACCAAGCTACACCACCTGTAGTTTGGACACTTAATTTTTTCAAAGGAAATGCTTCGGGACCACGGGATACTCAGTGAAGAGCATCAGGAGGCACCCCAAGGCATAGGGGCTGGGACTGGCAGTAGGATGCCTTGCGGTGGACAGCCGAGCTCGATCCTTATAAAAGCTTTTTAACTGCAGCAGCTTTAGTGGACGCTACTGGAGCTGGAATTACGCGGCTGCTGGCATGAGACTTGCCCTCCAATAGATCCTTGTAAATGGATTTAAAGTGTATTCATTCAAATTAGAGAGACAATTTAAATTAAAAAGCTTAGAGCTGCCTCCACCACAGGGGGGCTCGCTCGACCCACCAGCGGACAGGCACCAGTATTGGGAGAGGGGGGCTGGCCGTCAGGGTTCACCGCGGCTCTGGCACAAACCCGGCGACGCGGAGGTGGCAGGGGCAGGAGCGGACTGAACGTGTCGGCTTCTCACTTTTTGGATTTTAGAAGGGCATGACATGCCTATATCTGTGTCTCCCCCTCCTTTTACTCCTCCACCTCTTTTCTTTTCGCATGACTATATGTACTTGTCACTTTTCCATGTGCTAGTTGTGTCTTCTGAGCAGTTTGTCAGCTTTTGGACACCTTTGAAGGTGTTTTCTATGTGTTTCTATGTGTTTTTGTTTGCCTGCCATTGGTTTTAACGGTGTTCGAAGGTGTTCGACGAACAGTTCGATGAACAGTTCGGCGAACACACGGGTGTTCGACGAACCGAACCGAACTCGAACACTACGGGGGTGGCTCAACACTATGGTGGAGGTCGCAGTGGAAAATAGAGACAATATCAATGCCCCTTGGAAGAGTGGTGGAGGTTACAGTCGAATAAAAAGACAACATCAATTCCTCTTGGATGAGCTGTGGAGTACAGAGGGGTTTAACCAGACGGTTTAATGCCCCTTGGAAGAGACGTGGAGGTCACAGAAGCTTAACAAGACTCTTTTAATGCCCCTTGGAAGAGTGGTGGAGGTCGCAGTGGAATAAAAAGACAATATCAATTCCCCTTGGAAGAGAGGTGGAGGTCGCAGTGGAATAAAAAGACAATATCAATGCACCTTGGATGAGTGGTGGAGGTTACAGTGGAATAAAAAGACAATATCAATGACCCTTGAAAGAGTGGAGGAGGTCGCAGTGGAATAAAATGACAATATTAATGATCCTTGGAAGAGTGGTGGAGGTCGCAGTAAAATAAAAAGACAATATCAATGCCCCTTGGAAGAGTGGTGGAGGTTACAGTGGAATAAAAAGACAATATCAATGCCCCTAGGAAGAGCTGTGGAGTTCACAGTGGTTTAACCAGAAGGTTTTAAAGCACAGTGGAAAAGACGTGGAGGTCACAGTAGCTAAACAAGACGGTTTTAATGCTTCTTGGAAGAGTGATGGATGTCGCAGTGGATTAAAAAGACAAATTCAAAGCCCCTTGGAAGAGTGGTGGAGGTTACAGTGGAATAAAAAGACAATATCAATGCCTCTTGCAAGAGCTGAGGAGTTCAAAGTGGTTTAAATTGATGGTTTTAATGCACCTTGGAATTGACGTAGAGGTCACAGCAGCTTAACAATACGGTTATAATGCCCCTTGGAATAGTGTTGGAGGTCGCAGTGGATTAAAAAGACAATATCAATGCCACTTGGAAGAGTGGTGAAGGTCCCAGTGGAATAAAAAGACAATATCAATGCCACTTGGAAGAGTGGTGGAGGTTACAGTGGAATAAAAAGACAATATCAATACCCCGTGAAAGAGACGTGGAGGTCACAGTAGCTTAAAAAGACGGTTTTAATGCCCCTTGGAAGAGAGGTGGAAGTTGCAGTGGAATAAAAAGACAATATCAATGCCCCTTGGAAGAGTGCTGGAGGTTACATTGGAATAAAAAGACAATATCATTGCCCCTTGCAAGAGCTGTGGAGTTCAGAGTGGTTTAAATCGACGGTTTTAATGCCCCTTGGAAGGGACGTGGAGGTGACAGTAGCTTAACAAGACGTTTTTTTTTGCCCCTTGGAAGAGTGGTGGAGGTCGCAGTGGAAAACAGAGACAATATCAATGCTCCTTGGAAGAGTGGTGGATGTTACAGTCGAATAAAAAGACAATATCAATGACTCTTGGAAGAGCTGTGGAGTACAGAGTGGTTTAACCAGACGGTTTAATGCAACTTGGAAGAGACGTGGAGGTCACAGTAGCTTATCAAGACTGTTTTAATGCCCCTTGGAAGAGTGGTGGAAGTCGCAGTGGATTAAAAAGACATTATCAATGCCCCTTAGAAGAGTGGTGGAGGTCGCAGTGGAATAAAAAGACAATATCAATTCCCCTTGGAAGAGATGTGGAGGTCGCAGTGGAATAAAAAGACAATATCAATGCCTCGTGGAAGAGACTTGGAGGTCACAGGAGCTTAACAAGATGGTTTTAATGCCCTTTGGAAGAGAGGTGGAGGTCGCAGTGGAAAAAATAGACAATATCAATGCACCTTGGAAGAGTGGTGGAGGTTTCAGTGGAATAAAAAGACAATATTAATGACCCTTGGAAGAGTGGTGGAGGTCGCAGTGGAATGAAAAGAAAATATAAATTCCCCTTGGAAGAGATGTGGAGGTCGCAGTGGAATAAAAAGACAATATCAATGCCTCGTGGAAGAGACTTGGAGGTCACAGGAGCTTAACAAGATGGTTTTAATTCCCCTTCGAAGAGAGGTGGAGGTCGCAGTGGAATAAAAAGACAATATCAATGCCCCTTGGAAGAGTGGTGGAGGTTACAGTGGAATAAAAAGACAATATCAATGACCCTTGGAAGAGTGGTGGAGGTCGCAGTGGAATAAAAAGACAATATTAATGATCCTTGGAAGAGAGGTGGAGGTCGCAGTGGATTAAAAAGACAATATCAATGCCTCGTGGAAGAGACTTGGAGGTCACAGGAGCTTAACAAGACGGTTTTAATGCCCCTTGGAAGAGATGTGGAGGTCGCAGTGAATAAAAAGACAATATCAATGCTCCTTGGAAGAGTGGTGGAGGTTACATAGGAATAAAAAGACAATATCAATGCCCCTTGCAAGAGCTGTGGAGTTCAGAGTGGTTTAAATTGACGGTTTTAATGCCCCGTGGAATTGACGTGGAGGTCAAAGTAGCTTAACAATAAAGTTTTAATGCCCTTTGGACGTGTGGTGGATGTTACAGTGGAATTAAAAGCTAATCCCAATGCCCCGTGGAAAAGACGTGGAGGTCACAGTAGCTTAACAAGATGGTTTTTATGCCACTTGGAGGACTGGTTAAGTTCGCAGTGGAATAAAAAGACATTATCAATGCCCCTTGGAAGAGTGGTGGAGGTTACAGTGGAATAAAAAGACAATAATAATGCCCCTTAGAAGAGCTGTGGAGTTCAGAGTGGAATAACCAGATGGTTTTAACGCCCCTTGGAAGAAACGTGGTGGTCACAGTAACTTATCAAGACGGTTTTATTGCCGCCTGGTAGAGTGGTGGAGGTCGCAGTGGATTAAAAAGACAATATTAATGCCTCTTGGAAGAGTGGTGGAGGTTCGCAGTGGAGTAAAAAAACAATATCAATGCCCCTTGGAAGATTGGTGGAGGTTACAGATGAATAAAAAGACAATATCAATGCCCCTTCGAAGACACGTGGAGGGCACAGTAGCTTAACAAGACAGTTTTAATGCCCCTTGGAGATGGTTGGAGTTCGCAGTGGACTAAAAATACAATATCAATGCCCCTTGGAAGTGTGGTGGAGGTCGCAGTGGAATAAAAAGACAATGTCAATGCCCCTTAGAAGAGCAGTGGAGGTTAGAGTGGAATAAAAAGACAATACAAATGCCCCTTGGAAGAGCTGTGGAGTTCAGAGTGGTTTAACCAGATGGTTTTAATGCCCCTTGGAAGAGACTTCGACGTCACAGTAGCTTAACAAGACAGTTTTAATGCCACTTGGAAGAGTGGTGGAGGTCGCAGTGGATTAAAAAGACAATATCAATGCCCCTTGGAAGACTGGTGGAGGTCGCAGTGGAATAAAAAGACAAAATCAATGCCCCTTGTAAGAGTGGTGGGGGTTACAGTTTAATAAAAAGACAATATCAATACCCTCGGAAGAGCTGTGGAGTTCAGAGTGGCTTAACCAGACGGTTTTAATGCCCCTTGGAAGAGACGTGGAAGTCACAGTAGTTTAACAAGACTGTTTTAATGCCCCTTGGAAGAGTGGAGAAGGTCGCAGATGATTAAAAAGACAATATCAATGCCCCTTAGTAGAGAGGTTGAAGTCACAGTGGAATAAAAAGACAATATCAATGCCCCTTGGAAGAGTGGTGGAGGTTACAATGGAATTAAAAGACAATATCAATGCCTCGTGGAATAGACATGGACGTGAAAGTAGCTTAACAAGACGGTTTTAATGCCCCTTGGAAAAGTGGTGGAGTTCGCAGTGGATTAAAAAGACAATATCAATGCCCCTTGGAAGAGTTTTGGAGGTTACAGTGGAATAAAAAGACAATATCAATGTCCCTTGGAAGAGCTGTGGAGTTCAGAGTGGTTTAACCAGACGGTTTTAATGCCCCTTGGAAGAGACGTTGAGGTCACAGTAGCTTAACAAGACTGTTTTAATGCCCTTGGAAGAGTGGAGGAGGTCGCAGTGGATTAAAATGACAATATCAATGCCTTTTGGAAGAGTGGTGGAGGTCGCAGTAGAATAAAAATACAATGTCAATGCCCCTTGGAAGAGTGGTGGAGGTTAGAGTGGAATAAAAAGACAGTACAAATGCCCCTTGGAAGAGCTGTGGAGTTCAGAATGGTTTAACCAGATGGTTTTAATGCCCCTTGGAAGAGACTTTGACGTCACAGTAGCTTAACAAGATGGTTTTAATGCCCCTTGGAAGAGTGGTGGAGGTCACAGTGGATTAAAAAGACAATATCAATGCCCCTTGGAAGAGTGGTGGAGATCGCAGTGGAATAAAAAGACAAAATCAATGCCCCTTGGAAGAGTGGTGGATGTTACTATGAAATAAAAAGACAATATCAATGCCCTTCGGAAGAGCTGTGGAGTTCAGAGTGGTTTAACCAGACGTTTTTAATGCCCCTTGGAAGAGACATGGAGGTCACAGTAGCTTAACAAGACTGTTTTAATGACCCTTGGAAGAGTGGTGGAGGTCGCAGTGGATTAAAAAGACAATATCAATGCCCATTGGAAGAGTGGTTAAGGTCGCAGCGAAATAAAAAGACAAAATCAATGGTCCTTGGAAGAGTTTTGGAGGTTACAGTGGAAAAAAAAGACAATATCAATGCCCCTTGGAAGATCTGAGGAGTTCAGAGTGGTTTAACCAGACAGTTTTAATGCCCCTTGGAAGAGACGAGGAAGTCACAGTAGCTTAACAAGACTGTTTTAATGTTCTTGAAAGAGTGGTGAAGGTCGCAGTTGATTAAAAAGACAATATTAATGCCCTTTGTAAAAGTGGTGGAGGTCGCAGTGGAATTTAAAGACAATATCAATGCCCCTTGGAAGAGTGGTGGAGGTTACAGTGGAATAAAAGACAATATCAATGCCCCGTGGAAGAGTTGTGGAGGTCACTGTAGCTTAACAAGATGGTCTTAATGCCGTTTGGAAGAGTGGTGGAGGTCGCAGTGGAATAAAAAGACAATGTCAATGCCCCTTGGAAGAGTGGTGGAGGTTAGAGTGGAATAAAAAGACAATATCAATGCCCCTCGGAAGAGGTGTGGAGTTCAGAGTGGTTTAACCAGACGGTTTTAATGCCCCTTGGAAGAGACGTGGAGGTCACAGTAGCTTAACAAGACTGTTTTAATGCCCCTTGGAAGAGTGGTGGAGGACGCAGTGGATTGATAAAACAATATCAATGCCCCTTAGAAGAGAGGTTGAAGTCGCAGTGGAATAAAAAGACAATATCAATGCCCCTTGGAAGAGAGGTGGAGGTTACAGTGGAATAAAAAGACAATATCAATTCGCCGTGGAATAGACATGGACGTGACAGTAGCTTAACAAGACGGCTTTAATGCCCCTTGTAAGAGTGGTGGAGGTCGCAGTGGATTAAAAACACAATATCAATGCCCATTGGAAGAGTGGTTAAGGTCGCAGTGAAATAAAAAGACAAAATCAATGACCCTTGGAAGAGTTTTGGAGGTTACAGTGGAAAAAAAAACAATATCAATGGCCCTTGGAAGAGCTGAGGAGTTCACAGTGGTTTAACCAGACAGTTTTAATGCCCCTTGGAAGAGACGTGGAGGTCACAGTAGCTTAACAAGACTGTTTTAATGCCCTTGAAAGAGTGGTGGAGGTCGCAGTGGATTAAAAAGACAATATCAATGCACTTTGTAAGAGTGGTGGAGGTCGCAGTGTAATTTAAAGACAATATCAATGCCCCTTGGAAGAGTGGTGGAGGTTACAGTGGAATAAAAGACAATATCAATGCCCCGTGAAAGAGTTGTGGAGGTCATTGTAGCTTAACAAGATGGTCTTAATGCCGTTTGGAAGAGTGGTGGAGGTCGCAGTGGAATAAAAAGACAATGTCAATGCCCCTTGGAAGAGTGGTGGAGGTTAGAGTGGAATAAAAAGACAATACAAATGCCCCTTGGAAGAGCTGTGGAGTTCAGAGTGGTTTAAATAGATGGTTTTAATGCCACTTGGAAGAGACTTCGATGTCACAGTAGCTTAACAAGACAGTTTTAATTCCCCTTGGAAGAGACTTGGAGATCACAGTAGCTTAACAAGACTGTTTTAATGCCCCTTGGAAGAGTCGTGGAGGTCGCAGTGAATTAAAAAGACAATATCAATGCCCTTAGAAGAGAGGTTGAAGTCGCAGTGAAATAAAAAGACAATATCAATGCCCCTCGGAAGAGTGGTGGGGGTTACAGTGGAATAAAAAGACAATATCAATGCCCCTTGGAAGAGTGGTGTAGGTCACAGTGGAATAAAAAGACAAAATCAATGCCCCTTAGAAGAGTGGTGGATGTTACAGTGGAATAAGAAGACAATATCAATGCCCCTCGGAAGAGCTGTGGAGTTCAGAGTGGTTTAACCGGACGGTTTTAATTCCCCTTGGAAGAGACTTGGAGATCACAGTAGCTTAACAAGACTGTTTTAATGCCCCTTGGAAGAGTCGTGGAGGTCACAGTGGATTAAAGAGACAATATCAATGCCCCTTGGTAGAGTGGTCGTAGTCGCAGTGGATTAAAAGGACAATATCAATGAACAATGGAAGGGACGTGGAGGTCACAGTAGCTTAACAAGACCGTTTTAATGCCCCTTGGAAGAGAGATGGAGGTCGCAGTTGATTAAAAAGGCAATATCAATGCCACTTGGAAGAGTGGTGTAGGTCACAGTGGAATAAAAAGTCAATATCAATGCCCCTTGGAAGAGTGGTGGAGGTTACAGTCGAATAAAAAGACAATATCAATGCTCCTTGGAAGAACTGTGGAGTACAGAATGGTTTAACCAGACGGTTTTATTGCCGCTTGTAAGAGACGTAGAGGTCACAGTAGCTTATCAAGACTGTTTTAATGCCCCTTGGAAGAGTGGTGAAGGTCGCAGTGGTTTAAAAAGACAATATCACTGCCCCTTAGAAGAGTGGTGACGGTCACATTGGAATAAAAAGACAATATCAATGCCCGGTGGTATAGACATGGAGGTTACAGCAGCTTAACAAGACGGTTTTAATGTCCCTTGGGAGAGAGGTGGAAGTCGCAATGGAATGAAAAGACAATATCAATGCCCCTTGGAAGAGAGCTGGAGATTACAATGGAATAAAAAAACAATATCAATGCCTCTTGCAAGAGCTGTGGAGTTCAGAGTGTTTTAAATTGACGGATTTAATGCCCCTTGGAAGAGAAGTGGAGGTCACAGTAGCTTAATAAGACGGTTTTAATGCCACATGGAAAAGTGGTGGAGGTCGCAGTGGATTAAAAAGACAATATCAATGCCAAGAGGAAGAATGGTGGAGTTCGCAGTGGAATGAAAAGACAATATCAATGCCCCTTAGAAGAGTGGTGGAGGATACAGTGGAAAAAAAAGACAATATCAATGCCCCGTGGAAGAGACATGGAGGTCACAGTAGCTTAACAAGATGGTTTTAATGCCCCTTGGAAGAGAGGTGGAGGTCGCAGTTGATTAAAAAGACAATATCAATGCCACTTGGAAGAGTGGTGTAGGTCGCAGGGGAATAAAAAGTCAATATCAATGCCCCTTGGAAGAGTGGTGGAGGTTACAGTGGAATAAAAAGACAATATCAATGCCCCTCGGAAGAGTTGTTGAGTTCAGAGTGGTTTAACCAGACGGTTTTAATGCCCCTTGGAAGAGACATGGAGTTCACAGTAGCTTAACAAGACTGTTTTAATGCCCCTTGGAAGAGTCGTGGAGGTCGCAGTGAATTAAAAAGACAATATCAATGCCCCTTAGAAGAGAGGTTGAAGTCGCAGTGAAATAAAAAGACAATATCAATGCCCCTCGGAAGAGTGGTGGGGGTTACAGTGGAATAAAAAGACAATATCAATGCCCCTTGGAAGAGTGGTGTAGGTCACAGTGGAATAAAAAGACAAAATCAATGCCACTTGGAAGAGTGGTGTAGGTCACAGTGGAATAAAAAGACAAAATCAATGCCCCTTGGAAGAGTGGTGGATGTTACAGTGGAATAAAAAGACAATATCAATGCCCCTCGGAAGAGCTGTGGAGTTCAGAGTGGTTTAACCGGACGGTTTTAATGCCCCTTGGAAGAGACCTGGAGGTCACAGTAGCTTAACAAGACTGTTTTAATGCCCCTTGGAAGAGTCGTGGAGGTCACAGTGGATTAAAGAGACAATATCAATGCCCCTTGGTAGAGTGGTCGTGGTCGCAGTGGATTAAAAGGACAATATCAATGCCCCTTGGAACAGTGGTGGAGGTTACAGTGGAATAAAAAGACAATATCAATGCCCCGTGAAAGAGACGTGGAGGTCACAGTAGCTTAACAAGACGGTGTTAATGCCCCTTGGAAGAGAGGTGGAAGTTGCAGTGGAATAAAAAGACAATATCAATGCCCCTTGCAAGAGCTGTGGAGTTCAGAGTGGTTTAAATTGACGGTTTTAATGCCCCGTGAAATTGACGTGGAGGTCAAAGTAGCTTAACAATACGGTTTTAATGCCCCTTGGACGAGTGGTGGATATTACAGTGGAATTAAAAGACAATCCCAATGCCCCGTGGAAGAGACGTGGAGGTCACAGTAGCTTAACAAGATGGTTTTAATGCCCCTTGGAGGACTGGTGAAGGTCGCAGTGGAATAAAAAGACAATATCAATGCCCCTTGGAAGAGTGGTGGAGGTTACAGTGGAATAAAAAGACAATAATAATGCCCTTTAGAAGAGTTGTAGAGTTCAGAGTGGAATAACCAGATGGTTTTAACGCCCCTTGAAAGAGATGTGGTGGTCACAGTAACTTATCAAGATGTTTTTATTGCCCCCTGGTAGAGTGGTGGAGGTCGCAGTGGATTAAAAAGACAATATTAATGCCCCTTGGAAGAGTGGTGGAGGTCGCAGTGGAGTAAAAAAACAATATCAATGCCCCTTGGAAGATTGGTGGAGGTTACAGATGAATAAAAAGACAATATCAATGCTCCTTCGAAGACACGTGGAGGTCACAGTAGCTTAACAAGACGGTTTTAATGCCCCTTTGAGAGGGGTGGAGTTCGCAGTGGACTAAAAATACAATATCAATGCCTCTTGAAAGAGCTATGGAGTTCATAGTCGTTTAACCATTTGGTTTTAATGCCCCTTGGAAGAGTGGTGGAGGTCGCAGTGCATTAAAAAGACAATATCAATACCCCTTGGAAGAATGGTGGAGGTTACAGTGGAATAAAAAGACAATATCAATGCCCCTTGGAAGAGCTGTGGAGTTCAGAGTGGTTTAACCAGCCGATTTTAATGCCCCTTGGAAGAGATGTGGAGGTCACAGTAGCTTAACAAGACAGTTTTAATGCCCCTTGGAAGAGTGGTGGAGGTCGCAGTGGATTAAAAAGACAATATCAATGCCCCTTAGAAGAGAGGTGGAAGTCGCAGTGGAATAAAAAAACAATAACAATACCCCTTGGAAGAGTGGTGGAGGATACAGTGGAATAAAAAGACAATATCAATGCCCCGTGGAATAGACATGGACGTTACAGTAGCTAAACAAGATGCTTTCAAAGCACCTTGAGAGAGTGGTGGAAGTCGTAGTGGAATAAAAATACTATATCAATGCCCCTTGAAAGAGTGCTGTAGGTTACAGTGGAATAAAAAGACAATTTCAATGCCTCTTGCAAGAGCTGTGGAGTTCAGCGTGGTTTAAATTGACGGTTTTAATGCACCTTGGAAGAGACGTGGAGTTCACAGTAGCTTAACAATACGGTTTTAATGCCCCTTGGAAGAGTGGTGGAGGTCACAGTGGATTAAAAAGACAATATCAATGCCACCTGGAAGAGTGGTGAAGGTCCCAGTGGAATAAAAAGACAATATCAATGCCCCTTAGAAGAGTGGTGGAGGTTACAGTGGAATAAAAAGACAATATCAATGCCTCGTGAAAGAGACGTGGAGGTCACAGCAGCTTAACAAGACGGTTTTAATGTCCCTTGGAAGAGAGGTGGAAGTTGCAGTGGAATAAAAAGACAATATCAATGCCTCTTGGAAGAGTGCTGGAGGTTACATTGGAATAAAAAGACAATATCAATACGCCTTGCAAGAGCTATGGATTTCAGAGTGGATTAAATTGACGGTATTAATGCCACGAGGAATTGACGTGGAGGTCAAAGTAGCTTAACAACACGGTTTTAATGGCCCTTGGAAGAATGGTGGAGGTCGCATTTGATTAAAAAGACAATATAAATGCCCCTTAGAAGAGTGGTGGAGGTCGCAGTGGAATAAAAAGACCATATCAATGCCCCTTGGAAGAGTAGTGGAGGTAAGAGCAGATTAAAAAGACAATATCAATGCCCCTTGGAAGAGCTGTGGAGTTCAGATTAGTTAAACCAGACGGTTTTAATGCCCTTTGGAAGTGACGTGGAGGTCACAGTAGCTTAAAAAGACGTTTTTAATGCCCCTTGGAAAAGTGGTGGAGGTCGCAGTGGATTAAAAAGACAATACCAATGCCAATTGGAAGAGTGGTGGAGGTGGCAGTGGAATAAAAAGACAATATCAATGCCCTGTGAAAGGGACGTGGATGTCACAGTAGCTTAACAAGAGGGTTTTAATGTCCCTTGGAAGAGAGATGAAAGTCGCAGTGGAATAAAAAGACAATATCAATGCCCCTTGTTAGAGTGCTGGAGGTTACAGTGGAATAAAAAACAATATCAAAGCCCCTTCCAAGAGCTGTGGAGTTGAGAGTGGTTTAAATTGACGGTTTTAATGCCCCTTGGTAGAGACGTGGAGGTAAGAGTGGATTAAAAAGACAATATCAATGCCCCTTGGAAGAGTGGTGGAGGTCGCAGTGGATTAAAAATACATTATCGATGCCCCTTGGAAGAGTGATGAAGGTCACAGTGGAATAAAAAGAAAATATCAATGCCCCTTAGAAGAGTGGTGGAGGTTACAGTGGAAAAAAAAGACAATATCAATGTTCCTTGGAAGAGGGGTGAAGGTCGCAGTGGAATAAAAAGACAATATCAATGTCCCTTGGAAGAGTGGTGGAGGTCGCAGTGGATTAAAAATACACTATCAATGCCCCTTGGAAGAGTGGTGGAGGTCGCAGTGGAATAAAAAGACAATATCAATGCCAGGTGGAATGGACGTGGAGGTCACAGTAGCTTAACAAGACGGTTTTAATGCCCCTTGGAAGAGTGGTGGAGGTCGCAGTGGATTAAAAAGACTATCAAATCACCTTGGAAGAGTGGTGGAGGTCGCAGTGGAAAAAAAAGACAATATCAATGCCCCTTGGAAGAGTGGTGGAGGTTACAGTTGAATAAAAAGACAATATCAATGCCTCTTGGAAGAGCTGTGGAGTTCAGAGTGGTTTAACCATTCAGTTTTAATGCCCCTTGGAAGAGACGTGGAGGTCACAGAATCTTATCAAGACTGTTTTAAAGCCCCTTGGAGGAGTGGTAGAGGTTGCAGTGGATTAAAAAGACAATATCAATGCCCCTTGGAAGAGTGGTGGAGGTTACAGTAGAATAAAAAGACAATATCAATGTCCCTTGGAAGAATGGTGGATGTGACAGTGGAATAAAAAGACAATATCAATGCCTCTTGGAAGAGTGGTTGAGGTTCCAATTAAATAAAAAGACAATTTCAATGCCCCTTGGAAGAGATGTGGAGGTCACAGTGGAATAAAAAGACAATATTAATGCCCCTTGGAAGAGTGATGGAGGTTAGAGTGGAATAAAAAGACAATATCAATGCCCTTTGCAAGAGCTGTGGAGTTCAGAGTGGTTTAAATTGACGGTTTTAATGCCCCTTGGAAGGGACGTGAAGGTGACAGTAGCTTAACAAGACGGTTTTAATGGCCCTTGGATGAGTGGTGGAGATCGTTGTGGATTTAAAAGACAATATCAATGCCCCTTAAGAGAGTGGTGGAGGTCGCAGTGGAATGAAAAGACAATATCAATGCCCCTTGGAAGATTGGCGGAGGTTACAGTGGAATAAAAAAACAATATCAATGCCCCTTGGAAGAGTGGTGGAGGTTACAGTGGAATAAAAAGACAATATCAATGCCCTGTGTAAGAAACTTGGAGGTCACAGTAGCTTAACAAGACGGTTTTAATGCCCCTTGGAAGAGTCGTGGACGTCGCAGAGGAATAAAAAGACAATATCAATGCACTTGGAAGAGTGCAGAAGGTTACAATGGAAAAAAAAGACATTGTCAATGCCCCTTGGAAGAGCTGTGGAGCTCAGAGCGGTTTAACCAGACATTTTTAATGCCCCTTGGAAGAGACTTGGAGGTCACAGTAGCTTAACAAGACGGTTTTAATGCCCCTTGGATGAGTGGTGGAGGTCGCAATTGAATAAAAAGGCAATATCAATGCCCCGTGGAAGGGACGTGGAGGTCACAGTAGCATAACAAGAGGGTTTTAATGCCCAATGGAAGAGTGGTGGAGGTCGCAGTGGATAAAAAGACAATATCAAAGCCCCTTGGAATAGTGGTGGAGGTTACAGTCGAATAAAAAGACAATATCGATGCCTCTTGGAAGAGCTGTGGAGTACAGAGTAGTTTAACCAGACCGTTTATTGCCCCTTGGAAGAGACGTGGAGGTCACAGTAGCTTATCTAGACTGTTGTAATGCCCATTGGAAGAGCTGTGGAGTTCACAGTGGTTTAACCAGAAGGTTTTAAGACACCGTGGAATAGACGTGGAGGTCACAGTAGCTAAACAAGACGGTTTTAATACTTCTTGGAAGAGAGATGGAGGTCATAGTGGAATAAAAAACAATATTAATGCCCCTTGGAAGAGTGGTGGAGGTTACAGTGGAATAAAAAGACAATATCAATGCCCCTTGGAAGAGTGGTGGAGGTACCAATTAAATAAAAAGACAATATCATTGCCCCTTGGAAGAGACATGGAGGTCATAGTATAATAAAAAGACAATATCAATGCCCCATGGAAGAGTGGTGGAGGTACCAATTAAATAAAAAGACAATATCATTGCCCCTTGGAAGAGACATGGAGGTCATAGTAAAATGAAAAGACAATATCAATGCCCCTTGGAAGAGTGGTGGAGGTTACAGTGGAATAAAAAGACAATATCAATTCCCCTTGGAAGAGTGGTGGAGGTACCAATTAAATAAAAAGACAATATCATTGCCCCTTGGAAGAGACATGGAGGTCATAGTGGTATAAAAATACAATATTAATGCCCCTTGGAAGAGTGGTGGAGGTCGCAGTAAAATAAAAAGACAATATCAATGCCCCTTGGAAGAGTGGTGGAGGTTACAGTGGAATAAAAAGACAATATCAATGCCCTGTGTAAGAAACTTGGAGGTCACAGTAGCTTATCAAGACGGTTTTAATGCCCCTTGGAAGAGTCGTGGACATCGCAGAGGAATAAAAAGACAATATCAATGCACTTGGAAGAGCGCAGAAGGTTACAATGGAATAAAAAGACATTGTCAATGCCCCTTGGAAGAGCTGTGGAGCTCAGAGCGGTTTAACCAGACGGTTTTAATGCCCCTTGGAAGAGACTTGGAGGTCACAGTAGCTTAACAAGACGGTTTAAATGCCCCTTGGAACATTGGTGGAGGTCGCAACAGAATAAAAAGACAATATCAATGCCCCTTGAAAGAGTGGTGGAGGTTACAGTGGAATAAAAAGACAATATCAATGCCTTTTGGATGAGTGGTGGAGGTTACAGTGGAATAAAAAGACAATATCAATCCCACGTGGAAGAGACGTGGACATCACAGAAGCTTAACAAGACGGTTTTAATGCCCCTTGTCAGAGTGGTGGAGGTCTCAGTGGAATAAAAAGACAATAACAATGCCCTGTTGAAGAGACGTGGAGGTCACAGTAGCTTAACAAGACGGTTTTAATGCCCCTTAGAACAGTGGTGGAGGTCGCCGTGGAATAACCTCATTGGTACATGCTCTGCATAACTTCTCTGCTTGCTGTGTCTGCTGTAATCTAATGCTCTGCTTTGCTGATTCACCTCACTGGTACATGCTCAGCATAACTTCTCTGCTTGCTGTGTCTGCTGTAATCTAATGCTCTGCTTTGCTGATTCACCTCACTGGTTCATGCTCTGCATAACTTCTCTGCTTTATCAGTCCCACTCCATTCAATACCCACATATGTCTGTCCCTTCCCCACTATAGATCTTATCTGATTTTTAGAGGTGCTAAACTGCAGAGACTAGAGTCCTAGCTCTGTGTTTGATCACCCAGCCATCTCCTGGTGAGACGACCAGCTGCTAATTTAGCCATATGCAGCTCCCACAATGCCCTTCACCTGATAGTTTAATGTGCCCTATATATTTAGAAGCTCTGTAAGGGGTGCACTTGTGCTGGGGTGTGCACGAGTCTTCTTGTGCAAAGTTGCTTCGGAGATAAGTGGCAGTTATTTCAGAGGCAGTTAGTCAGGGCAGGAGTCAGGTAACCAACACTTTGACCACTTACTCTCTTTTAACTATGTTTCTGTTAGCTCTCCCTTTTTCCTCTATAGTCCTCCACTTTCTATTAACCCCTCAAATCCCTACACCTAATAAGAAACTCTTCATCTCTCCCTCCATTCTCTCCATTCATCTCACCTCCTCCTCCAAATTATTCCTAAACATTCAATCCTGGATCTCCAAACACAGACAGCCACCTCATGCTCTCTCTTGCTCCCACCTGCTAACACTTTCTCTGCTCCTCCTCACTGCTGGAGATATCTCTCCAAATCCTGGTCCTCCTCGCCATATCCCCACAGTTACTTCTTCCTCCTATCCACGACCTTCCACAAACTGTCGCAACCCTTCTAACCTCATACCCATCCAACCAATCCCCACTCCCTTAGTTGCTCTAACAGGTGCTCTATGGAACGCTCGCTCTGTCTGCAACAAACTTTCCTTCATTCACGATCTTTTCATTACAAACAAACTTCATCGCCATCACTGAAACCTGGCTCACCCCCTCTGACACAGCCTCCCCAGCTGCACTTTCATATGGCGGATTCCACCTTTCCCACACCCCCCGCCCCAACGGTAAACATGGCGGAGGCGTAGGTTTTCTCCTATCAGAACACTGCGCTTTCACCCAAATCCCACTGCCACCCTCTGTTACACTCCCCTCTTTTGAGGTGCACTGTGTGCGCATCTATTCCCCCTCCAACCTCCAACTGGCCGTCGTGTACCGACCCCCAGGGCAAGCCACCACCTTCTTAGACCACTTCACCACCTGGCTGCTTCACTTCCTCTCCACTGACATCCCCATTATCATAATGGGTGACTTCAACATCCCCATTAACACTTCCCACTCGTCTGTCTCTAAGTTCCTATCTCTCACTTCCTCCTTCGGACTCACTCAATGGTCTTCCACACCCACCCACAAAGATGGCCACACACTGGACCTCATCTTCACCCACCTCTGTTCCCTATCTAACCTCTCTATCTCACCTCTCCCTCTCTCTGATCACAGTCTACTTACATTCTCATCTCTCTTCTCCCCGTGGCAACAATCCCCACTCCACAAACTTGCATACCCTCGCAGAAATCTCAAACACCTTGACTTACACTCACTCTCTGAATCCCTCCTCCCTCTTACAGACATAAATTCCTTACACGATGCAGACGTTGCTGCTGCTTCATATAACACCACAATAGCTGCAGCTCTAGACTTGATCGCCCCTCTCACACACACCACATCTCGCATATTCAACTGGCAACCCTGGCACACTAAACTCACTAAAGAACTGCGCCGGGCCTCCAGGGTTGCGGAGCGGAGATGAAAAGGTCTCACTCCATTGAGCACTTCATCGCATTCAAGCAATCCCTCACTAATTTCAAGTCCGCACTCACTACAGCAAAACAAACCTACTTCTCATCTTTCATATCCTCCCTATCTCACATCCCTAAACAGCTATTTAACACTTTCAACTCTCTCCTTCGTCCCTCAGCACCTCCTCCCTCTTCTCTCATCTCAGCCGACGACTTTGCCTCATTCTTCAAACAGAAGATTGACACCATCAGACAAAACTTTTGCTTAAAGTCCACACAACCCCTCCTCATATCTATTCAACCCTCCTCCTCCAAATCCCACTTCTCCACCATTACAGAAGGTCAAGTCTCCTCTTTACTCTCCAAGTCACACCTCACCACCTGCGAACTTGACCCAATCCCATCCCACCTCATCACTAACCTTTCCATAGCCTTCATCCCAACCCTAACCCACCTCTTCAATCTGTCACTAACAACCGGTGTCTTCCCCTCATGTTTCAAACATGACGCAATCACACCCATCCTCAAAAAGCACTCCCTTGACCTTTACTCTCTGACTAGCTACCGCTCCATATCACTCCTCCAGTTTGCCTCAAAACTACTAGAACAACATGTCCACCTTGAACTGTCCTCCCACCTCTCCTCCTGCTCCCTCTTCGACCGCCTGCAATCTGGCTTCCGACTGCATCACTCGACTGAAACTGCCCTGACCAAACTCACCAACGACCTACTAAATGCCAAATCCAAGTGATACTACTCCATCCATCTCCTTCTGGACCTGTCATCTGCCTTTGACACAGTGGACCATTCCCTCTGACTCCAGATTCTCTCATCTCTTGGCATCACGGACTTGGCTCTATTTTGGATCTTCTCATACTTAACAGACAGGACATTCAGCGTCTCCCATTCACGCACCACCTCCTCATCTCGCCCCCTATCTGTCGGTGTCCCCCAAGGTTCAGTTCTAGGACCTCTGCTCTTCTCCATCTACACCTTTGGCCTGGGAAAGCTCATAGAGTCTCACGGTTTTCAGTATCACCTCTATGCTGACGACACAAAGATCTACCTCTCTGGACCCGATATCTCCTCCCTACTAACCAAAATCCCACAATGTCTGGTCGCCATGTCATCCTTCTTCTCTGACTGATTTCTAAAACTCAACATGGATAAAACAGAGTTCATCATCTTTCCACCCTCTCATTCACATCCCCCATCTGTCCTAGCCATCAACATCAATGGCTGTTCACGCTTCCCAGTCCCACAAGCTCGCTGCCTTGGAGTAACCCTGGACTCTGATCTCTCCTTCAAGCCACATATCCAAGCCCTTTCCACTTCCTGCCGACTCCAACTCAAAAACATCTCCCGGATCCGTGTATTCCTCAACAAAGACTCTGCAAAAACACTAGTGCATGCCCTCATCATATACCGCCTCGACTACTGCAACCTCCTGCTCCGTGGCCTCCCTTACAACACTCTTGCACCTCTCCAATCAATCCTAAACTCTGCTGCTCGACTAATTCACCTGTCCCCGCGCTATTCCCCGGCCTCTCCTCTCTGTCAATCTCTTCACTGGCTCCCCGTTGCCCAGAGAATCCAGTTCAAAACTCTAACCATGGCATACAAAGTCATCCACAACCTGTCTCCCCCATACATCTGTGACCTAGTCTATCGGCACTTACCTGCACGCAACCTCCGATCCTCACAAGATCTCCTTCTCTACTCCCCTCTTATCTCCTCCTCCCACAATCGTATACAAGATTTCTCCCGTGCATCCCCCCTACTCTGGAACTCTCTACCCCAACACATCAGACTCTCGCCGACCCTGGAAACCTTCAAAAGAAACCTGAAGACCTAACTCTTCCGACAAGCCTACAACCTGCTGTAACCACCGCTGCACGACCAGCTCTACCCTCACCTAATGTATCCTCACCCATCCCTTCTAGAATGTGAGCCCTCGCGGGCAGGGTCCTCGCTCCTCCTGTACCAGTCGCTGACTCGTTTTGTTAAGATTATGTAAATGCTTTTGTTATTTATATCCCTATTACATGTAAATCGCCATGGAATAAATGGCGCTATAATAATAAATAATAATAATAATAATAATAAAAAGACAATATCAATTCCCATAGGAAAAGTGGTGGAGGTTATAGTGGAATAAAAAGACAATATCAATGCCCTTTGATGAGCTGTGGAATTCAGAGTGGTTTAACTAGACGGTTTTAATGCCCCTTGGAAGAGACGTGGAGGTCATAGTAGCTTAATAAGATGTTTTTAATGCCTCTTGGAAGAGTGGTGGAGGTCGCAGTGGTTTAAAAAGACAATATCACTGCCCCTTAGAAGAGTGGTGGAGGTTACATTGGAATAAAAAGACAATATCAATGCCCCGTGGAATAGACATGGAGGTTACAGCAGCTTAACAAGACAGTTTTAATGCTCCTTGGAAGAGTGGTGGAGGTCGCAGTTGATTAAAAAGACAAGATAAATGCCCCTTAGAAGAGTGGTGGAGATCGCAGTGGAATAAAAAGACAATATCAATGCCCCTTGGAAGAGTAGTGGAGGTCGCAGTGGAATAAAAAACAATATCAATGCCACTTGGAAGAGTGGTGGAGGTAACAGTGGATTAAAAAGACAATATCAATACCCCTTGGAATAGTGGTGGAGGTTACAGTGAAATAAAAAGACAATATCAATGCCTCTTGAAAGAGTTATGGAGTTCAGAGTGGTTTAACCAGATGTTTTTAATTCCCCTTGGAAGAGTGGTAGAGGTCGCAGTGCATTAAAAAGACAATATCAATACCCCTTGGAAGAATGGTGGAGGTTACAGTGGAATAAAAAGACAATATCAATGCCCCCTGGAAGAGCTGAGGAGTTCAGAGTGGTTTAACCAGACGGTTTAAATGCCCCTTGGAAGAGATGTGGAGGTCACAGTAGCTTAACAAGACTGTTTTATTGCCTCTTGGAAGAATGGTGGAGGTCGCAGTTGATTAAAAAGACAATAGCAATGCACCTTAGAAGAGAGGTTGAAGTCGCAGTGGAATAAAAAGACAATATCAATGCCCCTTGGAAGAGTGGTGGAGGTTACAGTAGAATAAAAAGACAATATCAATGCCCCGTGGAATAGACATGGACGTGACCTTAGCTTAACGAGACGGTTTTAATGCCCCTTGGAAGAGTGGTGGAGGTCACAGTGGATTAAAAAAACAATATCAATGCCCATTAGAAGAGTGGTTAAGGTCGCAGTGGAATAAAAAGACAAAATCAATGCCCCTTGGCAGAGTCTAGGAGGTTACAGTGGAAAAAAAGACAATATCATTGCCCCTTGGAAGAGCTTTGGAGTTCAGAGTGGTTTAACCAGACGGTTTTAATGCCCCTTGGAAGAGACGTGAAGGTCACAGTAGCTTAACAAGACTATTTTAATGCCCTTGGAAGAGTGGTGGAGGTCGCAGTGGATTAAAAATACAATATCAATAACCTTTAGAAGAGTGGTGGAGGTTACAGTGGAATAAAAGACAATATCAATGCCCCGTGGAAGAGTTGTGGAGGTCACTGTAGCTTAACAAGATGGTCTTAATGCCTCTTGGAAGAGTGGTGGAGGTCGCAGTGAAATAAAAAGATAATGTCAATGCCCCTTGGAAGAGTGGTGGAGGTTAGAGTGGAATAAATAGACAATAACAATGCTCCTTGGAAGAGCTGTAGAGTTCAGAGTGGTTTAACCAGACGGTTTTAATACCACTTGGAAGAGACGTGAAGGTCACAGTAGCTTAACAAGACTATTTTAATGCCCTTGGAAGAGTGGTGGAGGTCGCAGTGGATTAAAAAGACAATATCAATAACCTTTAGAAGAGTGGTGGAGGTCACAGTGGATTAACAAGACAATATCAATGCCACGTGGAAGGGACGTGGAGGTCACAGTAGCTTAACAAGATGGTTTTAATGCACCTTGGAAGAGAGGTGGAGGTCACAGTTGATTAAAAAGACAATATCAATGCCACTTGGAAGTGTCGTGGAGGTCGCAGTGGATTAAAAAGTCAATATCAATGCCCCTTGGAAGAGTGGTGGAGGATACAGTCGAATAAAAAGACAATATCAATGCTCCTTGGAAGAACTGTGGAGTACAGAATGGTTTAACCAGACGGTTTTATTGCCCCTTGTTTGAGACGTAGTAGAGATCACAGTAGCTTATCAAGACTGTTTTAATGCCTCTTGGAAGAGTGGTGAAGGTCGCAGTGGTTTAAAAAGACAATATCACTGCCCGTTAGAAGAGTGGTGACAGTTACACAGGAATAAAAAGACAATATCAATTCCCCGTGTTATAGTCATGGAGGTTACAGCAGCTTAACAAGACGGTCTTAATGCCCCTTTGGAAAGTGGTGGAAGTCGAAGTGGAATGAAAAGACAATATCGATGCCCCTTGGAAGAGTGCTGGAGATTACAATGGAATAAAAAGACAATATCAATGCCTCTTGCAAGAGCTGTGGAGTTCAGAGTGGTTTAAATAGACGGCTTTAATGCCCCTTGGAAGAGAAGTGGAGGTCACAGTAGCTTAATAAGGCGGTTTTAATACCACATGGAAACGTGGTGGAGGTTGCAGTGGATTAAAAAGATAATATCAATGCCCCGAAGAAGAGTGGTGGATGTCGCAGTGGAATAAAAAGACAATATCAATGCCCCTTGGAAGAGTGGTGGAGGTTACAGTAGAAAAAAAAGACAATATCAATGCCCCGTGGAAGAGACATGGAGGTCACAGTAGCTTAACAAGACGGTTTTAATGCCCCTTGGAAGAGTGGTGAAGGTCACAGTTGATTAAAAAGACAATATCAATGCCCCTTGGAAGAGAGGTGGAGGTTGCAGTGGAATAAAAAGGCAATATCAATGCCCCGTGGAAGAGACGTGGAGGTCACAGTAGCTTAACAACACGGTTTTAATGGCCCTTGGAAGAGTGGTGGAGGTCGCAGTGGAATAAAAAGAAAATATCAATGCCCCTTGGAAGAGTAGTGGAGGTCGCAGTGGAATAAAAAACAATATCAATGCCCCTTGGAAGAGTGGTGGAGGTAACAGTGGATTAAAAAGACAATATCAATGCCCATTGGAAGAGCAGTGGAGTTTAGAGTAGTTAAACCAGACGGTTTTAATGCCCATTGGAAGTGACGTGGAGGTCACAGTAGCTTAAAAAGATGTTTTTAATGCCCCTTGGAAAAGTGGCGGAGGTCGAAGTGGATTAAAAAGACAATATCAATGCCCCTTGGAAGAGTGGTGGAGTTGGCAGTGGAATAAAAAGACAACATCAATGCCCCTTGGAAAAGTGGTGGAGTTCAGAGTGGTTTAACCAGACGGTTTTAATGCCCCTTGGATGAGACGTGGAGGTCACAGTATCTTAACAAGACTGTTTTAATGCCCCTTGGAAGAGTGGTGGAGGTCGCAGTAGATTAAAATACAATATAAATGCCCCTTAGAAGAGAGGTGGAATTCGCAGTGGAATAAAAAGACAATGTCAATGCCACTAGGAAGAGTGGCGGAGGTTATAGTGGAAAAAAAGACAATATCAATGCCCCGTGGAATAGACATGGACGTGACAGTAGCTTAACAAGACGGCTTTAATGCCCCTTGGAAGAGTGGTGTAGGTTGCAGCGGATTAGAAAGACAATATCACTGCCCCTTGGAAGAGTGGTGGAGGTTACAGTGGAAAAAAAAGACAATATCAATGCCCCATGGAAGAGTTGTGGAGGTCACTGTAGCTTAACAAGATGGTCGTAATGCCCCTTGGAAGAGTGGTGGAGGTCGCAGTGGAATAAATAGACAATGTCAATGCCCCTTGGAAGAGTGATGGAGGTTAGAGTGGAATAAAAAGACAATACCAGTGCTCCTTGGAAGAGCTGTGGAGTTCAGAGTGGTTTAAATTGACGGTTTTAATGCCCCTTGGAAGAGACGTGGAGGTCACAGTGGATTAAAAAGACAATATCAATGACCTTTGGAAGAGTGGTGGAGGTCGCAGTGGATTAAAAAGACAATATGAATGCCCCTTGGAAGAGTGGTGGAGGTCGCAGTGGAATAAAAAGACAATATCAATGCCCCGTGAAAGGGACGTGGAGGTCACAGTAGCTTCACAAGACGGTTTTAATGCCCCTTGGAAGAGAGGTGGAGGTTGCAGTTGATTAAAAAGACAATATCAATGCACTTGGAAGAGTGCTGTAGGTTACAGTGGAGTAAAAAGACAATATCAATGCCTCTTGCAAGAGTTGTGAAGTTCAGAGTGGTTTAAATTGACGGTTTTAATGCACCTTGGAAGAGACGTGGAGTTCACAGTAGCTTAAAAATACGGTGTTAATGCCTCTTGGAAGAGTGGTGGAGGTCGCAGTGGATTAAAAAGACAATATCAATGCCACTTGGAAGAGTGGTGAAGGTCCCAGTGGAATAAAAAGATAATATCAATGCCCCTTGGAATAGTGGTGGAGGTTACAGTAGAATAAAAAGACAATATCAATGCCCCTTGGAAGAGTGGTGGAGGTTACAGTGGAATAAAAAGACAATATCAAAGCCCCTTGGAAGAGCTGTGGAGTTCACAGGGGTTTAACCAGAAGGTTTTAAGGCACTGTGGAATAGACGTGGAGGTCACAGTAGTTAAACAAGACGGTATTAATGCATCTTGGAAGAGTGATGGAGGTAGCAGTGGATTAAAAAGTCAAAATCAATGCCCCTTGGAAGAGTGGTGGAGGCTATAGTGGAATAAAAAGACAATATCGATGCCTCTTGGAAGAGCTGTGGAGTTCAGAATGGTTTAACCAGACGGTTTTAATGCCCCTTGGAAGAGACGTGGAGGTCACAGTAGCTTAACAAGACGGTTTTAATGCACATTGGAAGAGTGGTGGAGGTTACAGTCGAATAAAAAGACAATATCAATGCCTCTTGGAAGAGCTGTGGAGTTCAGAGTTGTTTAACCAGACGGTTTTAATGCCCCTTGGAAGAGACGTGGAGGTCACAGTAGCTTATCAAAACTGTTTTAATGCCCCTTGGAAGAGTGGTGGAGGGCACAGTGGATTAAAAAGACAATATCAATGCCCCTTCAAAGAGTGGTGGAGGTCGCAGTGGAATAAAAAGACAATATCAATTCCACTTGGAAGAGATGTGGAGGTCGCAGTGAAATAAAAAGACAATATCAATACTTCATGGAAGAGACTTGGAGGTCACAGTAGCTTAACAAGATGGTTTTAATGTCCCTTGGAAGAGAGGTGGAGGTCGCAGTGGAATAAAAAGACAATATCAATGCCCATTGGAAGAGTGGTGGTGGTTACAGTGGAATAAAAAGACAATATCAATGACCCTTGGAAGAGTGGTGGAGGTCGCAGTGGAATAAAAAGACATTATTAATGCCCCTTGGTAGAGTGGTGGAGGTCGCAGGAAAATAAAAAGACAATATCAATGCCCCTTGGAAGAGTGGTGGAGGTTACAGTGGAATAAAAAGACAATATCAATGCCCCTTGGAAGAGCTGTGGAGTTCACAGTGGTTTAACCAGAAGGTTTTAAGGCACCGTGGAATAGATGGTTTTAATGCTTCTTGGAAGAGAGATGGAGGTCGCAGTGGATTAAAAAGACAAAATCAGTGCCCCTTGGAAGAGTGGTGGAGGTGACAGTGGAATAAAGAGACAATATCAATGCCTCTTGCAAGAGCTGTGGTGTCCAGAGTGATTTAAATTGACGATTTTAACGCCCCTTGGAAGAGACGTGGAGGTCACAGTAGCTTAGCAAGACGGTTTTAATGCCCCTTGGAAGAGTGGTGGAGGTCGCAGTGGATTAAAAAGACATTATCGATGCCCCTTGGAGAGTGGTGGAGGTCGCAGTGGAATAAAAAGAATATATCAATGCCCCTTAGAAGAGTGGTGGAGGTTACAGTGGAAAAAAAAGACAATATCAATGTTCCTTGGAAGAAGGGTGAAGGTTGCAGTGGAATAAAAAGACAATATCAATATCCCTTGGAAGAGTGGTGGAGGTCGCAGTGGATTAAAAAGACAATATCAATGCCCCTTGGAAGAGTGGTGGAGGACGCATTGGAATAAAAAGACAATATCAATGCCCCGTGGAAGGGACGTAGAGGTCACAGTAGCATAACAAGACAGTTTTAATGCCCCTTGGAAGAGTGGTGGAGGTCGCAGTGGATTAAAAAGACTATCAAATCCCCTTGGAAGAGTGGTGGAGGTCGCAGTGGAAAAAAAAGACAATATCAATGCCACTTGGAAGAGTGGTGGAGGTTACAGTTGAACAAAAAGACAATATCAATGCCTCTTGGAAGAGCTGTGGAGTTCAGAGTGGTTTAACCATGCATATTTAATGCCCCTTGGAACAGACGTTGAGGTCACAGAAGCATATCAAGACTGTTTTAAAGCCCCTTGGAGGAGTGGTAGAGGTCGCAGTGGATAAAAAAGACAATATTAATGCCCCTTGGAAGTGTGGTGGAGGTTACAGTGGAATAAAAAGACAATATCAATGCCCCTTGGAAGAGTGGTGGAGGTTACAGTGGAATAAAAAGACAATATCAATGTCCCTTGGAAGAATGGTGGAGATTACAGTGGAAGAAAAAGACAATATCAATGCCCCTTGGAAGAGTGGTGGAGGTTCCAATTAAATAAAAAGACAATATCAATGCCCCTTGGAAGAGACGTGGAGAACACAGTGGAATAAAAAGACAATATTAATGTCCCTTGGAAGAGTGGTGGAGGTCGCAGTGGAATAAAAAGAAAATATCAATGCCCCGTGAAAGGGACGTGGAGGTCACAGTAGCTTCACAAGACGGTTTTAATGCCCCTTGGAAGAGAGGTGGAGGTTGCAGTTGATTAAAAAGACAATATCAATGCACTTGGAAGAGTGCAGAAGGTTACAATGGAATAAAAAGACATTGTCAATGCCCCTTGAAAGAGCTGTGGAGCTCAGAGCGGTTTAATCAGACGGTTTTAATGCCCCATGGAAGAGACTTGGAGGTCACAGTAGCTTAAGAAGACGGTTTTAATGCCCCTTGGAAGATTGGTGGAGGTCACAGTGGAATAAAAATACAATATCAATGCCCCTTGAAAGAGTGGTGGAAGTTACAGTGAAATAAAAAGACAATATCAATGCTCCTTGGAAGAGCTGTGGAGTACAGAGTTGTTTAACCAAACGGTTTTAGTGCCCCTTGGAAGAGACGTGGAGGTCACCGTAGCTTAACAAGATGGTTATAATGCCCCTTGGAAGAGTGGTGGAGGTCGCAGTGGATTAAAAGACAATAACATTGAACCTGGGAAGAGTGGTGGAGGTCGCAGTGGAATAAAAAGACAATATCAATGCCCCTTGGAAGAGTGGTGGAGGCTACAGTGGAATAAAAAGACAAAATCAATGCCTCTTGGAAGAGTGGTGGAGGTTACAGTGGAATAAAAAGACAATATCAATGCCCCGTGGAAGAGACGTGGACATCACAGTAGCTTAACAAGGCTGTTTTAATGCTCCTTGGCAGAGTGGTGGAGGTCGCAGTGGAATAAAAAGACAATAACAATGCCCCTTAGATGAGTGGTGGAGGTCGCAGTGGAAAAAAAAGACAATATCAATTCCCCTTGGAAGAGATGTGGAGGTCGCAGTGGAATAAAAAGACAATATCAATGCCTCGTGGAAGAGACTTGGAGGTCACAGTAACTTAACAAGATGGTTTTAATGCCCCTTGGAAGAGAGGTGGAGGTCGCAGTAGAATAAAAAGACAATATCAATGCCCCTTGGAAGAGTGGTGGAGGTAACAGTGGAATAAAAAGACAATATCAATGACCCTTGGAAGAGTGGTGGAGGTCGCAGTGGAATAAAAAGACAATATTAATGCCCCCTAGCAGAGTGGTGGAGGTCGCAGTAAAATAAAAAGACAATATCAATGCCGCTTGGAAGAGTGGTGGAGGTTACAGTGGAATAAAAAGACAATATCAATGCCCCTTGGAAGAGCTGTGGAGTTCACAGTGGTTTAACCAGAAGGTTTTAAGGCACTGTGGAATAGACGTGGAGGTCACAGTAGCTAAACAAGATGGTTTTAATGCTTCTTGGAAGAGTGATGGAGGTCGCAGTGGATTAAAAAGACAAAATCAATGCCCCTTGGAAGAGTGGTGGAGGTGACAGTGGAATAAAAAGACAATATCAATGCCTCTTGCAAGAGCTGTGGAGTTCAGAGTGGTTTAAATTGACGTTTTTAATGCCCCATGGAAGAAACGTGGAGGTCACAGGAGCTTAACAAGACGGTTTTAATGCCCCTTGGAAGAGTGGTGGAAGTCGCAGTGGAATGAAAAGACAATATCAATGCCCCTTGGAAGAGTGCAGGAGATTACAATGGATTAAAAAGACAATATCAATGCCTCTTGCAAGAGCTGTGGAGTTCAAAGTGGTTTAAATTGACGGCTTTAATGCCCCTTGGAAGATAAGTGGAGGTCACAGTAGCTTAATAAGACGGTTTTAATGCCACATGGAAAAGTGATGGAGGTCGAAGTGGATTAAAAAGACAATATCAATGCCCCGAGGAAGAGTGGTGAAGGTTACAGTGGAAAATAAAGACAATATCAATGCCCAGTGGAAGAGACGTGGAGGTCACAGTAGCTTAACAAGACGGTTTTAATGCCCTTTGGAAGAGTGGTGAAGGTCACAGTTGATTAAAAAGACAATATCAATGCCCCTTGGAAGAGTGGTGGAGGATAAAGTGGAATAAAAAGGCAATATCAATGCCACGTGGAATTCACGTGGAGGTCAAAGTAGCTTAACAACACGGTTTTAATGGCCCTTGGAAGAGTGGTGGAGGTCGCAGTTGATTAAAAAGACAATATCAATGCCCCTTAGAAGAGTGGTGGAGGTCGCAGTGGAATAAAAAGACAATATCAATGCCCCTTGGAAGAATAGTGGAGGTTGCAGTGGAATAAAAAAACAATATCAATGCCCCTTGGAAGAGTGGTGGAGGTAACAGTGGATTAAAAAGACAATGTCAATGCCCCTTGGAAGAGCAGTGGAGTTTATAGTAGTTAAACCAGACGGTTTTAATGCCCATTGGAAGTGACATGGAGGTCACAGTAGCTTAAAAAGACGTTTTTAATGCCCCTTGGAAAAATGGTGGAGGTCGCAGTTGATTAAAAAGACAATATCAATGCCCCTTGGAAGTGTGGTGGAGGTGGCAGTGGAATAAAAAGACAATGTCAATGCCCCTTGGAAGAGTAGTGGAGTTTACAGTGGAATAAAAAGACAATATCAATGCCCCGTGAAAGAGACGTGGATGTCACAGTAGCTTAACAAGACGGTTTTAATGTCCCTTGGAAGAGAGGTGAAAGTCGCAGTGGAATAAAAAGACAATATCAATGCACCTTGGAAGAGTGCTGGAGGTCACAGTGGAATAAAAAACAATATCAAAGCCCCTTGCAAGAGCTGTGGAGTTGAGAGTGGTTTAAATTGACGGTTTTAATGTCCCTTGGAAGAGACGTGGAGGTCACAGTAGATTAACAAGATTGTTTTAATGCCCCTTGGAACAGTGGTGGAGGTCGAAGTGGATTAAAAAGACAATGTCAATGCTCCTTGATGGAGTGGTTGAAGTCTCAGTGGAATAAAAAGACAATATTAATGCCTCTTGGAAGAGTGTTGGAGTTTCCAGTGGAATAAAAAGGCAATATCAATGCCCTGTGGAAGAGACATTGAGGTCACAGTAGCTTAACAAGACGGTTTTAATGCCCCTTGGAAGAGTAGTGGAAGTCGCAGTGGAATAAAAAGACAATATCAATGCCCTTTGGAAGAGTGATGAAGGTTACAGTGGAATTTAAAGACAACGTCAATGTCCCGTGGAAGAGATGTGGAGGTTACTGTAGCTTAACAAGACAGTTTTAATGCCCCTTGGAAGAATGGTGGAGGTCGCAGTGGAATAAAAAGACAATGTCAATGCCCCTTGGAAGAGTGGTGGAGGATACCGTGGAATAAAAAGACAATATCAGTGCCCCGTGGAATAGACATGGATGTTACAGTAGCTAAACAAGATGTTTTTAATGCACCTTGGGAGAGTGGTGGAAGTCGTAGTGGAATAAAAAGACAATATCAATGCCCCTTGAAAGAGTGCGTAAAAAGACAATATCAATGTCTCTTGCAAGAGCTGTGGAGTTCAGAGCGGTTTAAATTGACTATTTTACTACACCTTGGAAGAGACGTGGAGGTCACAGTAGCTTAACAATGCGGTTTTAATGCCCCTTGGAAGAGTGGTGTAGGTCGCAGTGTATTAAAAAGACAATATCAATGCCACTTGGAAGATTGGTGAAGGTCCCAGTGGAATAAAAAGACAATATCAATGCCCCTTGGAAGAGTGGTGGAGGTTACAGTGGAATAAAAAGACAATATCAATGCCCCGTGAAAGAGACGTGGAGGTCACAGTAGCTTAACAAGACGGTTTTAATGCCCTTTGGAAGAAAGGTGGAAGTTGCAGTGGAATAAAAAGACAATATCAATGCCCCTTGGAAGAGTGCAGGAGGTTACATTGGAATAAAAAGACAATAGCAATGCCCCTTGCAAGAGCTCTGGAGTTCAGAGTGGTTTAAATTGAGGGTTTTAATGCCCCTTGGAAAGGACGTGTGCAACATACCTGGCGGCGTCCTTGCATGGTGGTCCATCTCCCACTGTGCAAGAGCGCGCACTTGATCTTCAGTCCAGAATGTCTCTCTGGCTTCCCTCCTTGCTGTCTGTTTGTCTGTTTTGGCTGCATAGGGCGACACCCGCTGAACTTCCTGTTTCTTGTACCTGCTGCGGACACGCCCCTGTTGCACCTTCAGCCTATTGCTGTCCATCTTTGGGTATTTATACCACCTTCTTCCTCAAGATGGCGCCTGAGCATTGTGTCCTGTCAGTTGGCTTTTTGTCTCTGACGTGCCAGGTCCTATCCTGTTTTCCTGCCTGTTCTCCAGTTCTGTTTCTGAACTGTGGTCTGTTCTTGTGAACACGCTTCTAGCCTGTTCTTTCGCCTTCTAGGGGCTGTATTCCTAGAACTGCCTGTCTGTGCCTTGCGGTATCTGTTCCCGTCTGAACAGAGTCCTGTTTGTGTCCCAGCCTTGCTGTATTTGTTCCCGTTCCTCTGTTTCCAGTTGTCTGTGCCTTGCGGTATCTGTTCCCGTCTGAACAGAGCCCTGTTTGTGTCCCAGCCTTGCTGTATTTGTTCCCGTTCCTCTGTTCCCAGTTGTCTGTGCCTCGTTTCTACTTTAGCCTTTTCTCCCTTTTCCCTCTATGTCTGTTTTCTGCGCCTTTCTGCAGAGTCTGAACTTGCTCATAAATTCCTTCTCGTCGTCTCTGTACCTCTGTTGTGAATTTAGTGTACGCTCGCTACTTCTTTGCAAGTACTTTGTGTGCTTCTGGTTCTGCCTTTCCTTCTCTGTCTGTTCTTTGTGAACAGAGTCCTATCTCCTTGCCTTGTCTCGTTTGCCGCTCTGCGGTTCCCGCTCTGCTCCTGCCTTGTTTGCCGCTCTGCGGTTCCCGCTCTGCTCCTGCCTTGTTTGCCGCTCTGCGGTTCCCGCTCTGCTCCTGCCTTGTTTGCCGCTCTGCGGTTTCCGCTCTGCTCCTGCCTTGTTTACCGCTCTGCGGTTTCCTCTCTGCTCCTGCTTAGCTTGCCGCTCTTGCGGTTTCTGCTCTGCTCTTGCCTTGCTTGCCGCTCCTGCGGTTTCCGCTCTGCTCCTGCCTTGTTTGCTGCTCTGCGGTTTCCGCTCTGCTCCTGCCTTGTTTGCCGCTCTGCGGTTTCCGCTCTGCTCCTGCCTTGTTTTCCGCTCTGCGGTTTCCGCTCTGCTCCTGCCTTGTTTACCGCTCTGCGGTTTCCGCTCTGCTCCTGCCTTGTTTGCCGCTCTGCGGTTTCCGCTCTGCTGCGGCCTTCTTAGCCGCTCTGCGGTTTCCGCTCTGCTCCTGCCTTGTTTACCGCTCTTGCGGTTTCCACTCTGTTCTTGCCTTGCTTGCCGCTCCTGCGGTTTCTGCTCTGCTTCTGCTCGCTGCTCCGGCAGCCCCGTCCGGCTCTGCATCTGCTCGCTGCTCCGGCAGTCCTGTCCTGCTCTGCTTGTGCACGCTGCTCCGGCAGTCCCGTCCTGCTCTGCTCTTGCCCACCGCTTCGGGCGTTCCCTCTCTGCTATGTTTGGCTACCGCATCTGCGGTTCTGTTTCTGTGTCCCAGTCTGTACTGGGCCTTGTCCTCTCTGAGCTCCAGCCCGTCCTTTCTGCCAGTACCTCCCTGCCTGCATACTCGCCTGTATCCACCCGTCTGCATACCTGCCGTGTTCGCTTATATCCACCAGTCTGAGCCAGCCTAACCTGCCAGTTCCAGTAATCCCTGTGTGGGTAAAACCCGTGTCCGGAGTTTGACCTGGAGTAGCACCTGGTCCCTCTGCCCGGTTTCTCCCTGGTGCACTGGCGTCGTATGCCGTCGTGCCACCTTGGTCGGATCGGCCAGATACTTAGTCACGCCCCTCCAGGCACTCTCCGGTTCATGGTCCAGTGGAACTACTTCTCCCGCACACGCCAGTCAGTCCGGGCGTGTGCATAACAGCGTGGAGGTGACAGTAGCTTAACAAAACGGTTTTAATGCCCCTTGGAAGAGTGGTGGAGGTCGCAGTGGATTAAAAAGACAATAGGAATGCCCCTTGGAAGAGTTGTGGAGGTTACAGTTGAATAAAAAGACAATATCAATGCCCCTTGCAAGAGTGATGGAGGTTACAGTGGAATAAAAAGACAATATCAATGCCCCTTGGAACAGTGGTGGAGGTTATTGTTAAATAAAAAGACAATATCAATGCCCCGTGGAAGAGATGTGGAGCTCACAATAGCTTAACAAGACAGTTTTAATGCTCCTTGGAAGAGTGGTGGAGGTCGCAGTAGTTAAAAAGACAATATCAATGAGCCTTGGAAGAGTGGTGGAGGTCGCAGTGGAATAAAAAGACATTATCAATGCCCCTTGGAAGAGTGGTGGAGGTCGCAGTGGAATAAAAAGACAATATCAATGCCCCTTGGACGAGTGGTGGAGGTTACAGTGGAATAAAAAGACAATTTCGATGCCACGTGGAAGAGACGTGGAGGTCACAGTAGCTTAACAAGACGGTTTTTATGCCTCTTGGAGGACTGGTGGAGGTAGCAGTGGAATAAAAAGACAATATCAATGCCCCTTGGAAGAGTGATGGAGTTTACAGTGGAATAAACAGCCAATAATAATGTCCCTGGGAAGAGATGTGGAGATCAAGTGGTATAACCAGACGGTTTTAACGCTCCTTGGTAGAGACGTGGAGGTCACAGTAACTAAACAAGATGGTTTTAATGCCCCTTGGAAGAGTGGTGAAGGTCGCAGTGGAATAAAAAAACAATATCAATGCCCCTTGGAAGATTGGTGGAGGTTACAGTGGAATAAAAAGACAATATCAATGCCCCGTGGAAGAGATGTGGAGGTCACTGTAGCTTAAAAATATGGTTTTAATGCCCCTTGGAAGAGTTGTGGAGGTCGCAGTGGAATAAAAAAACAATGTCAATGCCCCTTGGAAGAGTGGTGGAGGTTGGAGTGGAATAAAAAGACAATACAAATGCCCCTTGGAAGAGCTGTGGAGTTCAGAGTGGTTTAACCAGATGGTTTTAATGCCCCTTGGAAGAGAAGTCGATGTCACAGTAGCATAACAAGATGGTTTTAATGCCCCTTGGAAGAGTGGTGGAATTCGCTGTGGATTAAAAAGACAATATCAATGCCCCTTGGAAGAGTGGTGGAGGTCGCAGTCGAATAAATAGACAATATCAATGCCCCGTGGAAGGGACGTGGAGGTCACAGTAGCTTAACAAGACGGTTTTAATGCCCCTTGGAAGAGTGGTGGAGGTTGCAGAGGAATAAAAGACAATAACAATGCCCATTGGCAGAGTGGTGGAGGTCGCAGTGGAATAAAAAGACAAAATCAATGCCCCTTGGAAGAGTGGTGGAGGTTACAGTAGAATAAATAGACAATATCAATGCCCCTTGGAAGAGCTGTGGAGTTCAGAGTGGTTTAACCAGACGGTTTTAATGCCCCTTGGATGAGACGTGGAGGTCAGAGTAGCTTAACAAGACTGTTTTAATGCCCCTTGGAAGAGTGGTGGAGGTCGCAGTGGATTAAAAAGACAATATCAATGCCCCTTAGAAGAGAGGTGGAAGTCGCAGTGGAATAAAAAGACAATATCAATGCCACTTGCAAGAGTGGTGGAGGTTACAGTGGAATAAAAAGACAATATCAATGCCCCATGGAAGAGTTGTGGAGGTCACTGTAGCTTAACAAGATGGTCTTAATGCTACTTGGAAGAGTGGTGGAGGTCGCAGTGGAATACATAGACAATGTCAATGCCCCTTGAAAGGGTGGTGGAGGTTAGAGTGGAATAAAAAGACAATACCAGTGCTCCTTGGAAGAGCTGTGGAGTTCAGAGTGGTTTAAATTGACGGTTTTAATGCCCCTTGGAAGGGACGTGGAGGTCACAGTGGATTAAAAAGACAATATCAATGCCCCTTGGAAGAGTGGTGGAGGTCGCAGTGGATTAAAAAGACAATATCAATGGCCCTTGGAAGAGTGGTGGAGGTCGAAGTGGATTAAAAAGACGATGTCAATGCTCCTTGAAGGAGTGGTTGAAGTCTCAGTGGAATAAAAAGACAATATCAATGCACCTTGGAAGAGTGTTGGAGGTTCCAAAGGAGTAAAAAGACAATATCAATGTCCTGTGGAAGAGACATGGAGGTCACAGTAGGTTAACAAGATGGTTTTAATGCCCCTTGGAAGAGTGTTGGGGGTCGCAGTGGATTGAAAAGACACTGTCAATGCCCCTTGGAAGAGTGGTGGAGGATACAGTGGAATAAAAAGACAATATCAATGCCCATTGGTAGAGCTGTGGAGTTCAGATTGGTTTAACCATCCGGTTTTAATGCCCCTTGGAAGAGTGGTGGAGGTTGCAGTGGATTAAAAAGACAATATCAATGCCCCGAGGAGGAGTGGTGGAGGTCGCAGTGGAATAAAAAGACAATATCAATGCCCCTTGGAAGAGACGTGGAGGTCATAGTAGCTTAAGAAGATGGTTATAATGACCTTTGGAAGAGTGGTGGAGGTCGCAGTGGAATAAAATTACAATATCAATGCCCCTTGGTAGAGTGGTGGAGGTTACAGTGGAATTTAAAGACAATATCAATGCCCCGTGGAAGAGATGTGGAGGTCACTGTAGCTTAACAAGACAGTTTTCATGCCCCTTGGAAGAATGGTGGAGGTCGCAGTGGAGTAAAAAGACAATGTCAATGCCCCTTGGAAGAGTGGTGGAGGTTAGAGTGGAATAAAAAGGCAATATCAATGCCCCTTGGAAGAATGATGGAGGTCGCAGTGGAATAAAAAGACAATGTCAATGCCCCTTGGAAGAGTGGTGGAGGTTAGAGTGGAATAAAAAGACAATACCAGTGCCCCTTGGAAGAGCAGTGGAGTTCAGTGTGGTTTAACCAGATGGTTTTATTGCCCCTTGGAAGAGACGAGGAGGTCACAATAGATTAACAAGATGGTTTTAATGCCCCTTGTAAAAGTGGTGGAGGTCACAGTGGATTAAAAAGTCAATATCAATGCCCCGTGGAAGACACGTGGAGGTCACAGTAGCTTAACAAGACAGTTTTAATGCCCCTTGGAAGAGTGGTGGAGGTCACAGTGGATTAAAAAGATATTATCAATGCCCATTGAAAGAGTGGTGGAGGTTACAGTGAAATAAAAAGACAATATCAATGCCTCTTGAAAGAGCTATGGAGTATAGAGTAGTTTAACCAGATGGTATTAATTCCCCTTGGAAGAGTGGTGGAGGTCACAATGCGTTAAGAAGACAATATCAATACCCCTTGGAAGAATGGTGGAGGTTACAGTGGAATAAAAAGACAATATCAATGCCCCTTGGAAGAGCTGTGGAGTTCAGAGTGGTTTAACCAGACGGTTTTAATGCCCCTTGGAAGAGATGTGGAGGTCACAGTAGCTTAACAAGACTGTTTTAATGCCTCTTGGAAGAGTGGTGGAGGTCGCAGTGGATTAAAAAGACAATATCAATGCCCCTTAGAAGCGAGGTGGAAGTCGCAGTGGAATAAAAAGACAATGTCAATGCCACTTGGAAGAGTGGTGGAGGTTACAGTGGAATAAAAAGCCAATATCAATGCCCCGTGGAATAGACATGGACGTGGCTGTAGCTTAACAAGACGTCTTTAATGCCCCTTTGAAGATTGGTGGAGGTCGCAGTGGAATAAATAGACAATGTCAATGCCTCTTGGAAGAGTGTTGGAGGTTAGAGTGGAATAAAAAGACAATACCAGTGCTCCTTGGAAGAGCTGTGGAGTTCAGAGTGGTTTAAATTTACGGATTTAATGCCCCTTGGAAGAGACGTGGAGGTCACAGTGGATTAAAAAGACAATATCAATGCCCCTTGGAAGAGTGGTGGAGGTCGCAGTGGATTAAAAAGACAATATCAATGCCCTTTGGAAGAGTGGCGGAGTTCGCAGTGGAATAAAAAGACAATATCAATGCCTCTTGGAAGAGTGGTGGAGGTTACAGTGAAATAAAAAGACAATATCAATGCGCCTTGGAAGAGCTGTGGAGTACAGAGTGTTTTAACCAAACGGTTTTAGTGCCCCTTGGAAGAGACGTGGAGGTCACAGTAGCTTAACAAGACGGTTTTAATGCCCCTTGGAAGAGTGGTGGAGGTTGCAGTGGATTAAAAATACAATATCAATGAACCTTGGAAGAGTGGTGGAGGTTACAGTGGAATAAAAAGACAATATCAATGCCCCGTGGTAGAGACGTGGAGGTCACAGTAGCTTAACAAGACGGTTTTAATGCCCTTTGGCAGAGTGGTGTAGGTCGCAGTAGAATAAAAAGACGATAGCAATGCCCTGTGGAAGAGACGTGGAGGTCACAGTAGCTTAAAAAGATGGTTTTAATGCCCCTTAGAACAGTGGTGGAGGTTACAGTGGAATAAAAGACAATATCAATGCCCTTTGGAAGAGTGGCGGAGGTCGCAGTGGAATAAAAAGACAATATCAATGCCCCGTGGAAGAGATGTGGAGGTTACTGTAGCTTAAAAAGACAGTTTTAATGCCCCTAGGAAGAATGCTGGAGGTCGCAGTGGAATAAAAATACAATGTCAATGCCCCTTGGAAGAGTGGTGTGGGTTAGAGTGGAATAAAAAGACAATACCAATACCCCTTGGAAGAGCTGTGGAGTTCAGAGTGGTTTAACCAGATGGTTATAATGCCGATCGGAAGTGACGTGGAGATCACAGTAGCTTAAAAAGACGTTTTTAATGCCCCTTGGAAAAGTGGTGGAGGTCGCAGTGGATTAAAAAGACAATATCAATGCCCCTTGGAAGAGTGGTGGAGGTGGCAGCGGAATAAAAAGACAATATCAATGCCCCTTGGAAGAATGATGGTGGTCGCAGTGGAATAAAAAGACAATGTCAATGCCCCTTGGAAGTGTGGTGGAGGTTAGAGTGGAATAAAAAGACAATACCAATGCCCCTTGGAAGAGCTGTGGAGTTCAAAGTGGTTTAACCAGATGGTTTTATTGCCCCATGAAAGAGACGTGGAGGTCACAGTAGATTAAGAAGACGGTTTTAATACCCCTTGGAAAAGTGGTGGAGGTCCCAGTGGATTAAAAAGACAATATCAATGCCCCGTGGAAGACACGTGGAGGTCACAGTAGCTTAACAAGACAGTTTTAACGCCCCTTGGAAGAATGGTGGAGGTTGCAGTGGAATAAAAAGACAATATCAATGCACTTTGAAAGAGTGGAGGAGGTTACAGTGAAATAATAAGACAATATCAATGCCTCTTGAAAGAGCTATGGAGTTCAAAGTGGTTTAACCAGATGGTTTTAATGCCCCTTGAAAGAGTGGTGGAGGTCGCAGTGCATTAAAAAGACAATATCAATACCCCTTGGAAGAATGGTGGAGGTTACAGTGGAATAAAAAGACAATATCAATGCCCTTGGAAGAGCTGTGGAGTTCTGAGTGGTTTAACCAGACGGTTTTAATGCCCCTTGGAAGAGATGTGGAGGTCACAGTAGCTTAACAAGACTTTTTTAATACCTATTGGAAGAGTCGTGGAGGTCGCAGTGGATTAAAAAGACAATATCAATGCCCCTTAGAAGAGAGGTGGAAGTCGCAGTGTAATAAAAAGACAATATCAATACCCCTTGGAAGAGTGGTGGAGGATACAGTGGAATAAAAAGACAATATGAATGCCCCGTGGAATAGACATTGACATTACAGTAGCTAAACAAGATGTTTTTAATGCACCTTGGGAGAGTGGTGGAAGTCATAGTGGAATAAAAAGACAATATCAATGCCCCTTGAAAGAGTGCTGTAGGTTACAGTGGAGTAAAAAGACAATATCAATGCCTCTTGCAAGAGCTGTGGAGTTCAGCGTGGTTTAAATTTACAGTTTTAATGCACCTTGGAAGAGACGTGGAGGTCACAGTAGCTTAACAATACGGTTTTAATGCCTCTTGGAAGAGTGGTGGAGGTCGCAGTGCATTAAAAAGACAATATCAATGCCACTTGGAAGAGTGGTGAAGGTCCCAGTGGAATAAAAAGACAATATCAATACCCCGTGAAAGAGACGTGGAGGTCACAGTAGCTTAATAAGACGGTTTTAATGGCCCTTGGAAGAGAGGTGGAAGTGGCAGTGGAATAAAAAGACAATATCAATGCCCCTTGGAAGAGTGCTGGAGGATACATTGGAATAAAAAGACAATATCAATGCCCCTAGCAAGAGCTGTGGAGGTCAGAGTGGTTTAAATTGACTGTTTTAATGCCCCTTGGAAGGGACGTGGAGGTGACAGTAGCTTAACAAGACGTTTTTAATGCCCCTTGGAAGAGTGGTGGAGATCGTTGTGGATTTAAAAGACAATATCAATGCCCCTTAGAAGAGTGGTGGAGGTTACAGCGGAATAAAATGACAATATCAATGCCCCTAGGAAGAGTGGTGGAGGTTACAGTGGAATAAAAAGACAATATCAATGCCCTGTGTAAGAAACTTGGAGGTCACACTAGCTTAACAAGACGGTTTTAATGCCCCTTGGAATAGTCGTGGACGTCGCAGAGGAGTAAAAAGACAATATCAATGCTCTTGGAAGAGTGAAGAAGGTTACAATAGAATAAAAAGACATTGTCAATGCCCCTTGGAAGAGTTGTGGAGCTCAGAACGGTTTAACCAGACGGTTTTAATGCCCCTTGGAAGAGACTTGGAAGTCACAGTAGCTTAACAAGATGGTTTTAATGCCGTTGGAAGAGTGGTGGAGGTCGCAATGGAATAAAAAGACAATATCAATGCCCCGTGGAAGGGATGTGGAGGTCACAGTAGCATAACAAGACGGTTTTAATGCCCATTGAAAGAGTGGTGGAGGTTGCAGTGGATAAAAAAGACAATATCAAAACCCCTTGGAAGAGTGGTGGAGGTCGCAGTGGAAAACAGAGACAATATCAATGCCCCATGGAAGAGTGGTGGAGGTTACATTAAAAAAAAAAGACAATATCAATGCCTCTTGGAAGAGCTGTGGAGTACAGTGTGGTTTAACCAGACGGTTTAATGCCCCTTGGAAGAGACGTGGAGGTCACAGTAGCTTTTCAAGACTGTTTTAATGCCCCATGGAAGACTGGTGGAGGTCGCAGTGGATTAAAAAGACAATATCAATGCCCCTTGGAAGAATGGCGGAGGTTACAGTGGAATAAAAACACAATATCAATGCCTCTTGAAAGCTATGGAGTTCAGAGTGGTTTAACCAGATGGTTTTAATGCCCCTTGGAAGAGTGGTGGAGGTCACAGTGCATTAAAAAGACAATACCAATACCCCTTGGAAGAGTGGTGGATGTCGCCGTAAAAAAAAAAGACAATATCAATGCCCCTAGGAAAAGTGATGGAGTTCGCAGTGGAATAAAAAGACAATATCAATGACCCGTAGAAGAGACATGGAGGTCACAGTAGCTTAACAAGATGGTTTTAATGACCTTTGGAAGAGTGGTGGAGGTCGCAGTGAATTAAAAAGACAATATCAATGCCCTTTGGAAGAGTGGTGGAGGTCGCAGTGGAATAAAAATACAATACTAATGCCCCTTGGTATAGTGGCGGAGGTTACAGTGGAATTTAAAGACAATATCAATGCCCCTTGTGAAGAGATGTGGAGGTCACTGTAGCTTAACAAGACAGTTTTAATGCCCCTTGGAAGAATTATGGAGGTCGCAGTGGAATAAAAAGACAATGTCAATGCCCCTTGGAAGAGTGGTGGAGGTTAGAGTGGAATAAAAAGGCAATACCAATGCCCCTTGGAAGAGCTGTGGAGTTCAGAGTGGTTTAACCAGATGGTTTTATTGCCCCTTGGAAGAGACGTGGATATCACAGTAGATTAACAAGACGGTTTTAATGCCCCTTGGAAAAGTGGTGGAGGTCACAGTAGATTAAAAAGACAATATCAATGCCCCTTGAAAGAGTGGTGGAGGTTACAGTGAAATAAAAAGACAATATCAATGCCTTTTGAAAGAGCTATGGAGTTCAGGGTTGTTTAACCAGATGGTTTTAATGCCTCTTGAAAGAGTGGTGGAGGTCGCAGTGCATTAAAAAGACAATATCAATACCCCTTGGAAGAATGGTGGGGGTTACAGTGGAATAAAAATACAATATCAATGCCCCTTGGAAGAGTGCTGGAGATTACAGAGGAATAAAAATCAATATCAAACCCCTTGCAAGAGCTGCTGAGTTGAGAGTGGTTTAAATTGACGGTTTTAATGCCCCTTGGAAGAGACGTGGAGGTAACAGTACATTAACAAGACTGTTTTTATGCCCCTTGGAAGAGTGGTGGAGGTCGCAGTGGAATAAAAAAACAATATCAATGCCCCTTGGAAGATTGGTGGAGGTTACAGTGGAATAAAAAGACAATATCAATGCCCCGTGGAAGAGATGTGTAGGTCACTGTAGCTTAACAATATGGTTTTAATACCCCTTGGAAAAGACATGGAGGTCACAGTAGATTAACAAGATGGTTTTAATGCCCCTTGGAAAAGTGATGGAGGTCACAGTGGATTAAAAAGACAATATCAATGCCCAGTGGAAGACACGTTGAGGTCACAGTAGCTTAACAAGACAGTTGTAATGCCCCTTGGAAGAGTGGTGGAGTTCAGAGTGGTTTAACCAGATGGTTTTAATGCCCCTTGGAAGAGAAGACGACGTCACAGTAGCATAACAAGACGGTTTTAATGCCACTTGGAAGAGTGGTGGAGTTCGCAGTGGATTAAAAAGACAATATCAATGACCCTTGGAAGAGTAGTGGAGGTCGCCGTGGAATAAAAAGACAATATCAATGCCCCTTGGAAGGGACGTGGAGGTCACAGTAGCTTAACAAGACGGTTTTAATGCCGCTTGGAAGAGTGGTGGACGTTGCAGGGGATTAAAAAGACAATAGCAATGCCCATTGGAAGAGTGGTGGAGGTCGCAGTGGTATAAAAAGACAAAATCAATGCCCCTTGGAAGAGTGGTGGAGGTTACAGTGGAATAAAAAGACAATATCAATGCCCCATGGAAGAGCTGTGGAGTTCAGAGTGGTTTAGCCAGACGGTTTTAATGCCCCTTGGAAGAGACCTGTAGGTCACAGTAGCTTAACAAGGCTGTCTTAATGCCCCTTGGAAGAGTGGTGGAGGTCAAAGTGGATTAAAAAGACAATATCAATGCCCCTTAGAAGCGAGGTGGAAGTCGCAGTGGAATAAAAAGACAATGTCAATGCCACTTGGAAGAGTGGTGGAGGTTACAGTGGAATAAAAAGCCAATATCAATGCCCCGTGGAATAGACATGGACGTGGCTGTAGCTTAACAAGACGTCTTTAATGCCCCTTTGAAGATTGGTGGAGGTCGCAGTGGAATAAATAGACAATGTCAATGCCTCTTGGAAGAGTGTTGGAGGTTAGAGTGGAATAAAAAGACAATACCAGTGCTCCTTGGAAGAGCTGTGGAGTTCAGAGTGGTTTAAATTTACGGATTTAATGCCACTTGGAAGAGACGTGGAGGTCACAGTGGATTAAAAAGACAATATCAATGCCCCTTGGAAGAGTGGTGGAGGTCGCAGTGGATTAAAAAGACAATATCAATGCCCTTTGGAAGAGTGGCGGAGTTCGCAGTGGAATAAAAAGACAATATCAATGTCTCTTGGAAGAGTGGTGGAGGTTACAGTGAAATAAAAAGACAATATCAATGCGCCTTGGAAGAGCTGTGGAGTACAGAGTGTTTTAACCAAACGGTTTTAGTGCCCCTTGGAAGAGACGTGGAGGTCACAGTAGCTTAACAAGACGGTTTTAATGCCCCTTGGAAGAGTGGTGGAGGTTGCAGTGGATTAAAAATACAATATCAATGAACCTTGGAAGAGTGGTGGAGGTTACAGTGGAATAAAAAGACAATATCAATGCCCCGTGGTAGAGACGTGGAGGTCACAGTAGCTTAACAAGACGGTTTTAATGCCCTTTGGCAGAGTGGTGTAGGTCGCAGTAGAATAAAAAGACGATAGCAATGCCCTGTGGAAGAGACGTGGAGGTCACAGTAGCTTAAAAAGATGGTTTTAATGCCCCTTAGAACAGTGGTGGAGGTTACAGTGGAATAAAAGACAATATCAATGCCCTTTGGAAGAGTGGCGGAGGTCGCAGTGGAATAAAAAGACAATATCAATGCCCCGTGGAAGAGATGTGGAGGTTACTGTAGCTTAAAAAGACAGTTTTAATGCCCCTAGGAAGAATGCTGGAGGTCGCAGTGGAATAAAAATACAATGTCAATGCCCCTTGGAAGAGTGGTGTGGGTTAGAGTGGAATAAAAAGACAATACCAATACCCCTTGGAAGAGCTGTGGAGTTCAGAGTGGTTTAACCAGATGGTTATAATGCCGATCGGAAGTGACGTGGAGATCACAGTAGCTTAAAAAGACGTTTTTAATGCCCCTTGGAAAAGTGGTGGAGGTCGCAGTGGATTAAAAAGACAATATCAATGCCCCTTGGAAGAGTGGTGGAGGTGGCAGCGGAATAAAAAGACAATATCAATGCCCCTTGGAAGAATGATGGTGGTCGCAGTGGAATAAAAAGACAATGTCAATGCCCCTTGGAAGTGTGGTGGAGGTTAGAGTGGAATAAAAAGACAATACCAATGCCCCTTGGAAGAGCTGTGGAGTTCAAAGTGGTTTAACCAGATGGTTTTATTGCCCCTTGAAAGAGACGTGGAGGTCACAGTAGATTAAGAAGACGGTTTTAATACCCCTTGGAAAAGTGGTGGAGGTCCCAGTGGATTAAAAAGACAATATCAATGCCCCGTGGAAGACACGTGGAGGTCACAGTAGCTTAACAAGACAGTTTTAACGCCCCTTGGAAGAATGGTGGAGGTTGCAGTGGAATAAAAAGACAATATCAATGCACTTTGAAAGAGTGGAGGAGGTTACAGTGAAATAATAAGACAATATCAATGCCTCTTGAAAGAGCTATGGAGTTCAAAGTGGTTTAACCAGATGGTTTTAATGCCCCTTGAAAGAGTGGTGGAGGTCGCAGTGCATTAAAAAGACAATATCAATACCCCTTGGAAGAATGGTGGAGGTTACAGTGGAATAAAAAGACAATATCAATGCCCTTGGAAGAGCTGTGGAGTTCAGAGTGGTTTAACCAGACGGTTTTAATGCCCCTTGGAAGAGATGTGGAGGTCACAGTAGCTTAACAAGACTTTTTTAATACCTATTGGAAGAGTCGTGGAGGTCGCAGTGGATTAAAAAGACAATATCAATGCCCCTTAGAAGAGAGGTGGAAGTCGCAGTGTAATAAAAAGACAATATCAATACCCCTTGGAAGAGTGGTGGAGGATACAGTGGAATAAAAAGACAATATGAATGCCCCGTGGAATAGACATTGACATTACAGTAGCTAAACAAGATGTTTTTAATGCACCTTGGGAGAGTGGTGGAAGTCATAGTGGAATAAAAAGACAATATCAATGCCCCTTGAAAGAGTGCTGTAGGTTACAGTGGAGTAAAAAGACAATATCAATGCCTCTTGCAAGAGCTGTGGAGTTCAGCGTGGTTTAAATTTACAGTTTTAATGCACCTTGGAAGAGACGTGGAGGTCACAGTAGCTTAACAATACGGTTTTAATGCCTCTTGGAAGAGTGGTGGAGGTCGCAGTGCATTAAAAAGACAATATCAATGCCACTTGGAAGAGTGGTGAAGGTCCCAGTGGAATAAAAAGACAATATCAATACCCCGTGAAAGAGACGTGGAGGTCACAGTAGCTTAATAAGACGGTTTTAATGGCCCTTGGAAGAGAGGTGGAAGTGGCAGTGGAATAAAAAGACAATATCAATGCCCCTTGGAAGAGTGCTGGAGGATACATTGGAATAAAAAGACAATATCAATGCCCCTAGCAAGAGCTGTGGTGTTCAGAGTGGTTTAAATTGACTGTTTTAATGCCCCTTGGAAGGGACGTGGAGGTGACAGTAGCTTAACAAGACGTTTTTAATGCCCCTTGGAAGAGTGGTGGAGATCGTTGTGGATTTAAAAGACAATATCAATGCCCCTTAGAAGAGTGGTGGAGGTTACAGCGGAATAAAAAGACAATATCAATGCCCCTAGGAAGAGTGGTGGAGGTTACAGTGGAATAAAAAGACAATATCAATGCCCTGTGTAAGAAACTTGGAGGTCACACTAGCTTAACAAGACGGTTTTAATGCCCCTTGGAATAGTCGTGGACGTCGCAGAGGAGTAAAAAGACAATATCAATGCTCTTGGAAGAGTGAAGAAGGTTACAATAGAATAAAAAGACATTGTCAATGCCCCTTGGAAGAGTTGTGGAGCTCAGAACGGTTTAACCAGACGGTTTTAATGCCCCTTGGAAGAGACTTGGAAGTCACAGTAGCTTAACAAGATGGTTTTAATGCCCTTGGAAGAGTGGTGGAGGTCGCAATGGAATAAAAAGACAATATCAATGCCCCGTGGAAGGGATGTGGAGGTCACAGTAGCATAACAAGACGGTTTTAATGCCCATTGAAAGAGTGGTGGAGGTTGCAGTGGATAAAAAAGACAATATCAAAACCCCTTGGAAGAGTGGTGGAGGTCGCAGTGGAAAACAGAGACAATATCAATGCCCCATGGAAGAGTGGTGGAGGTTACATTAAAAAAAAAAGACAATATCAATGCCTCTTGGAAGAGCTGTGGAGTACAGTGTGGTTTAACCAGACGGTTTAATGCCCCTTGGAAGAGACGTGGAGGTCACAGTAGCTTTTCAAGACTGTTTTAATGCCCCATGGAAGACTGGTGGAGGTCGCAGTGGATTAAAAAGACAATATCAATGCCCCTTGGAAGATTGGCGGAGGTTACAGTGGAATAAAAACACAATATCAATGCCTCTTGAAAGCTATGGAGTTCAGAGTGGTTTAACCAGATGGTTTTAATGCCCCTTGGAAGAGTGGTGGAGGTCACAGTGCATTAAAAAGACAATACCAATACCCCTTGGAAGAGTGGTGGATGTCGCCGTAAAAAAAAAAGACAATATCAATGCCCCTAGGAAAAGTGATGGAGTTCGCAGTGGAATAAAAAGACAATATCAATGACCCGTAGAAGAGACATGGAGGTCACAGTAGCTTAACAAGATGGTTTTAATGACCTTTGGAAGAGTGGTGGAGGTCGCAGTGAATTAAAAAGACAATATCAATGCCCTTTGGAAGAGTGGTGGAGGTCGCAGTGGAATAAAAATACAATACTAATGCCCCTTGGTATAGTGGCGGAGGTTACAGTGGAATATAAAGACAATATCAATGCCCCTTGTGAAGAGATGTGGAGGTCACTGTAGCTTAACAAGACAGTTTTAATGCCCCTTGGAAGAATTATGGAGGTCGCAGTGGAATAAAAAGACAATGTCAATGCCCCTTGGAAGAGTGGTGGAGGTTAGAGTGGAATAAAAAGGCAATACCAATGCCCCTTGGAAGAGCTGTGGAGTTCAGAGTGGTTTAACCAGATGGTTTTATTGCCCCTTGGAAGAGACGTGGATATCACAGTAGATTAACAAGACGGTTTTAATGCCCCTTGGAAAAGTGGTGGAGGTCACAGTAGATTAAAAAGACAATATCAATGCCCCTTGAAAGAGTGGTGGAGGTTACAGTGAAATAAAAAGACAATATCAATGCCTTTTGAAAGAGCTATGGAGTTCAGGGTTGTTTAACCAGATGGTTTTAATGCCTCTTGAAAGAGTGGTGGAGGTCGCAGTGCATTAAAAAGACAATATCAATACCCCTTGGAAGAATGGTGGGGGTTACAGTGGAATAAAAATACAATATCAATGCCCCTTGGAAGAGTGCTGGAGATTACAGAGGAATAAAAATCAATATCAAACCCCTTGCAAGAGCTGCTGAGTTGAGAGTGGTTTAAATTGACGGTTTTAATGCCCCTTGGAAGAGACGTGGAGGTAACAGTAGATTAACAAGACTGTTTTTATGCCCCTTGGAAGAGTGGTGGAGGTCGCAGTGGAATAAAAAAACAATATCAATGCCCCTTGGAAGATTGGTGGAGGTTACAGTGGAATAAAAAGACAATATCAATGCCCCGTGGAAGAGATGTGGAGGTCACTGTAGCTTAACAATATGGTTTTAATACCCCTTGGAAGAGACATGGAGGTCACAGTAGATTAACAAGATGGTTTTAATGCCCCTTGGAAAAGTGATGGAGGTCACAGTGGATTAAAAAGACAATATCAATGCCCAGTGAAAGACACGTTGAGGTCACAGTAGCTTAACAAGACAGTTGTAATGCCCCTTGGAAGAGTGGTGGAGTTCAGAGTGGTTTAACCAGATGGTTTTAATGCCCCTTGGAAGAGAAGACGACGTCACAGTAGCATAACAAGACGGTTTTAATGCCACTTGGAAGAGTGGTGGAGTTCGCAGTGGATTAAAAAGACAATATCAATGACCCTTGGAAGAGTAGTGGAGGTCGCCGTGGAATAAAAAGACAATATCAATGCCCCTTGGAAGGGACGTGGAGGTCACAGTAGCTTAACAAGACGGTTTTAATGCCGCTTGGAAGAGTGGTGGACGTTGCAGGGGATTAAAAAGACAATAGCAATGCCCATTGGAAGAGTGGTGGAGGTCGCAGTGGTATAAAAAGACAAAATCAATGCCCCTTGGAAGAGTGGTGGAGGTTACAGTGGAATAAAAAGACAATATCAATGCCCCATGGAAGAGCTGTGGAGTTCAGAGTGGTTTAGCCAGACGGTTTTAATGCCCCTTGGAAGAGACCTGTAGGTCACAGTAGCTTAACAAGGCTGTCTTAATGCCCCTTGGAAGAGTGGTGGAGGTCACAGTGGATTAAAAAGACAATATCAATGCCCCTTAGAAGCGAGGTGGAAGTCGCAGTGGAATAAAAAGACAATGTCAATGCCACTTGGAAGAGTGGTGGAGGTTACAGTGGAATAAAAAGCCAATATCAATGCCCCGTGGAATAGACATGGACGTGGCTGTAGCTTAACAAGACGGCTTTAATGCCCCTTTGAAGATTGGTGGAGGTCGCAGTGGAATAAATAGACAATGTCAATGCCTCTTGGAAGAGTGTTGGAGGTTAGAGTGGAATAAAAAGACAATACCAGTGCTCCTTGGAAGAGCTGTGGAGTTCAGAGTGGTTTAAATTTACGGATTTAATGCCCCTTGGAAGAGACGTGGAGGTCACAGTGGATTAAAAAGACAATATCAATGCCCCTTGGAAGAGTGGTGGAGGTCGCAGTGGATTAAAAAGACAATATCAATGCCCTTTGGAAGAGTGGCGGAGTTCGCAGTGGAATAAAAAGACAATATCAATGCCTCTTGGAAGAGTGGTGGAGGTTACAGTGAAATAAAAAGACAATATCAATGCGCCTTGGAAGAGCTGTGGAGTACAGAGTGTTTTAACCAAACGGTTTTAGTGCCCCTTGGAAGAGACGTGGAGGTCACAGTAGCTTAACAAGACGGTTTTAATGCCCCTTGGAAGAGTGGTGGAGGTTGCAGTGGATTAAAAATACAATATCAATGAACCTTGGAAGAGTGGTGGAGGTTACAGTGGAATAAAAAGACAATATCAATGCCCCGTGGTAGAGACGTGGAGGTCACAGTAGCTTAACAAGATGGTTTTAATGCCCTTTGGCAGAGTGGTGTAGGTCGCAGTGGAATAAAAAGACGATAGCAATGCCCTGTGGAAGAGACGTGGAGGTCACAGTAGCTTAAAAAGATGGTTTTAATGCCCCTTAGAACAGTGGTGGAGGTTACAGTGGAATAAAAGACAATATCAATGCCCTTTGGAAGAATGGCGGAGGTCGCAGTGGAATAAAAAGACAATATCAATGCCCCGTGGAAGAGATGTGGAGGTCACTGTAGCTTAACAAGACAGTTTTAATGCCCCTAGGAAGAATGGTGGAGGTCGCAGTGGAATAAAAATACAATGTCAATGCCCCTTGGAAGAGTGGTGTGGGTTAGAGTGGAATAAAAAGACAATACCAATACCCCTTGGAAGAGCTGTGGAGTTCAGAGTGGTTTAACCAGATGGTTTTAATGCCGATCGGAAGTGACGTGGAGGTCACAGTAGCTTAAAAAGACGTTTTTAATGCCCCTTGGAAAAGTGGTGGAGGTCGCAGTGGATTAAAAAGACAATATCAATGCCCCTTGGAAGAGTGGTGGAGGTGGCAGCGGAATAAAAAGACAATATCAATGCCCCTTGGAAGAATGATGGTGGTCGCAGTGGAATAAAAAGACAATGTCAATGCCCCATGGAAGTGTGGTGGAGGTTAGAGTGGAATAAAAAGACAATACCAATGCCCCTTGGAAGAGCTGTGGAGTTCAAAGTGGTTTAACCAGATGGTTTTATTGCCCCTTGAAAGAGACGTGGAGGTCACAGTAGATTAACAAGACGGTTTTAATACCCCTTGGAAAAGTGGTGGAGGTCACAGTGGATTAAAAAGACAATATCAATGCCCTGTGGAAGACACGTGGAGGTCACAGTAGCTTAACAAGACAGTTTTAACGCCCCTTGGAAGAATGGTGGAGGTTGCAGTGGAATAAAAATACAATATCAATGCACGTTGAAAGAGTGGAGGAGGTTACAGTGAAATAATAAGACAATATCAATGCCTCTTGAAAGAGCTATGGAGTTCAAAGTGGTTTAACCACATGGTTTTAATGCCCCTTGAAAGAGTGGTTGAGGTCGCAGTGCATTAAAAAGACAATATCAATACCCCTTGGAAGAATGGTGGAGGTTACAGTGGAATAAAAAGACAATATCAATGCCCTTGGAAGAGCTGTGGAGTTCAGAGTGGTTTAACCAGACGGTTTTAATGCCCCTTGGAAGAGATGTGGAGGTCACAGTAGCTTAACAAGACTTTTTTAATACCTATTGGAAGAGTCGTGGAGGTCGCAGTGGATTAAAAAGACAATATCAATGCCCCTTAGAAGAGAGGTGGAAGTCGCAGTGTAATAAAAAGACAATATCAATACCCCTTGGAAGAGTGGTGTAGGATACAGTGGAATAAAAAGACAATATGAATGCCCCGTGGAATAGACATGGACATTACAGTAGCTAAACAAGATGTTTTTAATGCACCTTGGGAGAGTGGTGGAAGTCATAGTGGAATAAAAAGACAATATCAATGCCCCTTGAAAGAGCTGTGGAGTTCAGCGTGGTTTAAATTTACAGTTTTAATGCACCTTGGAAGAGACGTGGAGGTCACAGTAGCTTAACAATACGGTTTTAATGCCTCTTGGAAGAGTGGTGGAGGTCGCAGTGCATTAAAAAGACAATATCAATGCCACTTGGAAGAGTGGTGAAGGTCCCAGTGGAATAAAAAGACAATATCAATACCCCGTGAAAGAGACGTGGAGGTCACAGTAGCTTAATAAGACGGTTTTAATGGCCCTTGGAAGAGAGGTGGAAGTGGCAGTGGAATAAAAAGACAATATCAATGCCCCTTGGAAGAGTGCTGGAGGATACATTGGAATAAAAAGACAATATCAATGCCCCTAGCAAGAGCTGTGGTGTTCAGAGTGGTTTAAATTGACTGTTTTAATGCCCCTTGGAAGGGACGTGGAGGTGACAGTAGCTTAACAAGACGGTTTTAATGCCCCTTGGAAGAGTGGTGGAGGTCGCAGTGGATTAAAAAGACAATATCAATGAACCTTGGAAGAGTGGTGGAGGTCGCAGTAGAATAAAAAGACAATATCAATGCCCCTTGGAAGAGTGGTGGAGGTTACAGTGGAATTAAAAGACAATATCAATGCCTCTTGGAAGAGTGGTGGAGGTTACAGTGGAATAAAAAGACAATATCAATGCCCATGGAAGAGACGTGGACATCACAGTAGCTTAACAAGACGGTTTTAATGCCCCTTGGCAGAGTGGTGGAGGTCGCAGTGGAATAAAAAGACAATAACAATACACTGTGGAAGAGACGTGTACGTCACAGTAGCTTAACAAGACGGTTTTAATGCCCCTAAGAACAGTGGTGGAGGTCGCAGTGGAATAACCTCACTGGTACATGCTCTGCATAACTTCTCTGCTTGCTGTGTCTGCTGTAATCTAATGCTCTGCTTTGCTGATTCACCTCACTGGTCCATGCTCTGCATAACTTCTCTGCTTGCTGTGTCTGCTGTAATCTAATGCTCTGCTTTGCTGATTCACCTCACTGGTACATGCTCTGCATAACTTCTCTGCTTGCTGTGTCTGCTGTAATCTAATGCTCTGCTTTGCTGATTCACCTCACTGGTACATGCTATGCATAACTTCTCTGCTTGCTGTGTCTGCTGTAATCTAATGCTCTGCTTTGCTGATTCACCTCACTGGTACTTGCTCTGCATAACTTCTCTGCTTTATCTGTCCAACTCCACTCAACACCCATATGTCTGGCCTGTTCCCCACTATAGATCTTATCTGATTTTTAGAGGTGCTAAACTGCAGAGACTAGAGTCCTAGCTCTGTGTTTGATCACCCAGCCATCTGCTGGTGAGATGACCAGCTGCTAATTTAGCCATATGCTGCTCCCACAATGCCCTTCACCTGATAGTTTAATGTGCCCTATATATTTAGAAGCTCTGTAAGGAGTGCACTTGTGCTGGGGTGTGCACGCGTCTTCTTGTGCAAAGAGGCTTTGGAGATAAGTGGCAGTTATTTCAGAGGCAGTTAGTCAGGGCAGGAGTCAAGTATCCAACACTTTGACCACTTACTCTCTTTTAACTATGTTTCTGTTAGCTCTCACTTTTTCCTCTATAGTCCTCCACTTTCTAGTAACCCCTCAAATCCCTACACCTAGTAAGAAACTCTTCATCTCTCCCTCCATCCTCCCCATTCATCTCACCTCCTCCTCCAAATTATTCCTAAACATTCAATCCTGGATCTCCAAACACAGACAGCCACCTCATGCTCTCTCTTGCTCCCACCTGCTAACACTTTCTCTGCTCCTCCTCACTGCTGGATATATCTCTACAAATCCTGGTCCTCCTCGCCATATCCCCACAGTTACTTCTTCCTCCTATTCACGTCCTTCCACAAACTGTCGCAACCCTTCTAACCTCATACCCATCCAACCAATCCCCACTCCCTTAGTAGCTCTAACAGGAGCTCTATGGAAAGCTCTCTCTGTCTGCAACAAACTTTCATTCATCCACGATCTTTTCATTACAAACAAACTTTCCTTCCTCGCCATTACTGAAACCTGGCTCACCCCCTCTGACACAGCCTCCCCAGCTGCATTTTCATATGGCGGATTACACCTTTCCCACACCCCCGCCCCAACGGCAAACATGGCGGAGGCGTAGGTTTTCTCCTATCAGAACACAGCGCTTTCACCCAAATCCCACTGCCACCCTCCGTTACACTCCCCTCTTTTGAGGTGCACTGTGTGCGCATCTATTCCCCCTCCAACCTCCAACTGGCCGTCATTTACCGACCCCCAGGGCAAGCCACCACCTTCTTAGACCACTTCACCACCTGGCTGCTTCACTTCCTCTCCACTGACATCCCCACTATCATAATGAGTGACTTCAAAATCCCCATTAACACTTCCCACTCGTCTGTCTCTATGTTCCTATCTCTCACTTCCTCCTTCGGACTCACTCAATGGTCTTCCACACCCACCCACAAAGATGGCCACACACTGGACCTCATCTTCACCCGCCTCTGTTCCCTATCTAACCTCTCTAACTCACCTCTCCCTCTCTCTGATCACAGCCTACTTACATTCTCTTCTCTCTCCTCCCCGGGGCAACAATCCCCACTCCACAAACTTGCATACCCTCGCAGAAATCTCAAACACCTTGACTTACACTCACTCTCTGAATCCCTCTTCCCTCTTACAGACATAAATTCCTTACACGATGCAGATGTTGCTGCTGCTTCATATAACACCACAATGGCTGCAGCTCTAGACTCGATCACCCCTCTCACTCACACCACATCTCGCACATTCAACAGGCAACCTTGGCACACTAAACTTACTAAAGAACTGCGCCGGGTCTCCAGGGTTGCGGAGCAGAGATGGAAAAGGTCTCAATCCATCGAGCACTTCATCGCATTCAAGCAATCCCTCACTAATTTCAAGTCCGCACTCACTACAGCAAAACAAACCTACTTCTCATCTCTCATATCCTCCCTATCTCACAACCCTAAACAGATATTTAACACTTTCAAACTCTCTCCTTCGTCCCGCAGCACCTCCTCCCTCTTCTCTCATCTCAGCCGACGACTTTGCCTCATTCTTCAAACAGAAGATTGACACCATCAGACAAAACTTTTGCCTAAAGTCCACACAACCCCTCCTCATATCTATTCAACCTTCCTCCTCCAAACCCCAATTCTCCACCATTACAGAAGGTCAAATCTCCTCTTTACTCTCCAAATCATACCTCACCACCTGCGAACTTGACCCAATCCCATCCCACCTCATCACTAACCTTACCACAGTCTTCATCCCCACCCTAACCCACCTCTTCAATCTGTCACTAACAACCGATGTCTTCCCCTCATGTTTCAAACATGCCGCAATCACACCCATCCTCAAAAAGCCCTCCCTTGACCCTTCCTCTCTGACTAGCTACCGCCCCATATCACTCCTCCCCTTAGCCTCAAAACTACTAGAACAACATGTTCACCTTGAACTGTCCTCCCACCTCTCCTCCTGCTCCCTCTTCGACCGTCTGAAATCTGGCTTCCGACCGCATCACTCGACTGAAACTGCCCTGACCAAAGTCACCAACGACCTACTAAATGCCAGATCCACTCCATCCTCCTCCTTCTGGACCTGTCATCTGCCTTTCACACAGTGGACCATTCCCTCTTACTCCAGATTCTCTCATCTCTTGGCATCACGGACTTGGCTCTATCTTGGATCTTCTCATACTTTACAGACAGAACATTCAGAGTCTCCCACTCACGCACCACCTCCTCAACTCGACCCCTATCTGTCGGTGTCCCCCAAGGTTCAGTTCTAGGACCTCTGCTCTTCTCCATCTACACCTTTGGCCTGGGACAGCTCATAGAGTCTCACAGTTTTCAGTATCACCCCTATACTGACGACACACAGATCTACCTCTCTGGACCCGATATCTCCTCCCTACTAATCAAAATTTCACAATGTCTGTCCGCCATGTCATCATTCTTCTCTGACAGATTTCTAAAACTCAACATGGATAAAACAGAGTTCATCATCTTTCCACCCTCTCATTCACATCCCCCATCTGACCTAGCCATCAACGTCAATGGCTGTTCACTCTCCCCAGTCCCACAAGCTCGCTGCCTTGTAGTAACCCTGGACTCTGATCTCTCCTTCAAGCCACATATCCAAGCCCTTTCCACTTCCTGCCGACTCCAAATCAAAAACTTCTCCCGGATCCGTGCATTTCTCAGCAAAGACTCTGCAAAAACACTAGTGCATGCCCTCATCATATCCCGCCTCGACTACTGCAACCTCCTGCTCTGTGGCCTCCCTTACAACACTCTGGCGCCTCTCCAATCTATCCTAAGCTCTGCTGCTCGACTAATTCACCTGTCCCCCCACTATTCCTCGGCCTCTTCTCTCTGTCAATGTCTTCACTGGCTCCCCATTGCCCAGAGATTCCAGTTCAAAACTCTAACCATGGCATACAAAGCCATCCACAACGTGTCTCCCCTATACATCTGTGACCTAGTCTCCCGGTACTTACCTGCACGCAACCTCCGATCCTCACAAGAACTCCTTCACTACTCCCCTCTTATCTCCTCCTCCCACAATCGTATACAAGATTTCTCCCATGCAACCCCCCTACTCTGGAACTCTCTACCCCAACACAACAGACTCTCGCCGACCGTGGAAACCTTCAAAAGAAACCTGAAGACCCTCCTCTTCCGACAAGCCTACAACCTGCAGTAACCACCGCTGCATGACCAGCTCTACCCTCACCTAATGTATCCCCACCCATCCCTTCTAGAACGTGAGCCCTCGTGGGCAGGGTCCTCGCTCCTCCTGTACCAGTCGCTGACTCGTTTTGTTAGGATTATGTAAATGCTTTTGTAATGTATATCCCTATCATGTAAAGCGCCATGGAATAAATGTCGCTATAATAATAATAATAATAATAATAAAAAGACAATATCAATTCCCATAGGAAAAGTGGTGGAGGTTTCAGTGGAATAAAAAGACAATATCAATGCCCCTTTGATGAGCTGTGAAATTCAGAGTGGTTTAACAAGACGGTTTTAATGCCCATTGGAAGAGACGTGGAGGTCATAGTAGCTTAATAAGATGTTTTTAATGCCTCTTGGAAGAGTGGTGGAGGTCGCAGTGGTTTAAAAAGACAATATCACTGCCCCTTAGAAGAGTGGTGGAGGTTACATTGGAATAAAAAGACAATATCAATGCCCCGTGGAATAGACATGGAGGTTACAGCAGCTTAACAAGACAGTTTTAATGCCCCTTGGAAGAGTGGTGGAGGTCGCAGTTGATTAAAAAGACCATATAAATGCCCCTTAGAAGAGTGGTGGAAGTCGCAGTGGAATAAAAAAACAATATCAATGCCCCTTGGAAGAGTAGTGGAGGTCGCAGTGGAATAAAAAAACAATATCATTGCCCCTTGGAAGAGTGGTGGAGGTAACAGTGGATTAAAAAGACAATATCAATGCCCCTTGGAAGAGCAGTGGAGTTTAGAGCAGTAAAACCACATGGTTTTAATGCCCATTGGAAGTGACGAGGAGGTCACAGTAGCTTAAAAAGACGTTTTTAATGCCCCTTGGAAAAGTGGTGGAGGTCGTAGTGGATTAAAAAGACAATATCAATGCCCCTTGGAAGAGTGGTGGAGGTGGCAGTGGAATAAAAAGAGAATATCAATGCCCATTGGAAGAGTGCTGGAGTTTACAGTGGAATAAAAAGACAATATAAATGCCCTGTTAAAGAGACGTGGATGTCACAGTAGCTTAACAAGACGGTTTTAATGTCCATTGGAAGAGAGGTGAAAGTCGCAGTGGAATAAAAAGACAATATCAATGCCCCTTGGAAGAGTGCTGGAGGTTAAATTGGAATAAAAAACAATATCAAAGCCCATTGCCAGAGCTGTGGGGTTGAGAGTGGTTTAAATTGACGGTTTTAATGCCCCTTGGAAGAGACGTGTAGGTCACAGAAGATTAACAAGACTGTTTTAATGCCCGTTGGAAGAGTATTGGATGTCGAAGTGGATTAAAAAGACAATGTCAATGCTCCTTGAAGTAGTGGTTGAAGTCTCAGTGGAATAAAAAGACAATATCAATGCCCATTGGAAGAATGTTGGCAGTTCTAGTGGAATAAAAAGACAATATCAATGTCCTGTGGAAGAGACATGGAGGTCACAGTAGCTTAACAAGACGGTTTTAATGCCCCTTGGAAGAGAGGTGGAAGTTGCAGTGGAATAAAAAGACAATATCAATGCCCCTTGGAAGAGTGCTGGAGGTTACATTGGAATAAAAAGACAATATCAATGCCCCTTGCAAGAGCTGTGGAGTTCAGAGTGGTTTAAATTGACGGTTTTAATGCCCCTTGGAAGGGACGTGAAGGTGACAGTAGCTTAACAAGACGGTTTTAATGTCCCTTGGAAGAGTGGTGGAGGTCGCAGTGGAATAAAAAGCCGATATCAACGCCCCTTGATAGAGTGGTGGAGGTTACAGTGAAATAAAAAGACAATATCAATGCCTCTTGAAAGAGCTATGGAGTTCAGAGTCTTTTAACCAGATGGTCTTAATGCCCCTTGGAAGGGTGGTGGAGGTCGCAGTGCATTAAAAAGACAATATCAATACCCCTTGGAAGAATGGTGGCGGTTACAGTGGAATAAAAAGACAATATCAATGCCCCTTGGAAGAGCTGTGGAGTTCCGAGTGGTTTATCCAGACAGTTTTAATGCCGCTTGGAAGAGATTTGGAGGTCACAGTAGCTTAACAAGACTGTTTTAATGCCTCTTGGAAGAGTGGTGGAGGTCTCAGTGGATTAAAAAGACAATATCAATGCCCCTTAGAAGAGAGGTGGTAGTCGCAGTGGAATAAAAAGACAATATCAATACCCCTTGGAAGAGTGATGGAGGATACAGTGTGATAAAAAGACAATATCAATGCCCAGTGGAATAGACATGGACGGTACAGTAGCTAAACAAAATGTTTTTAATGCACCTTGGGAGAGTGTTGGAAGTCGTAGTGGAATAAAAAGACAATATCAATACCCCTTGAAAGAGTGCTGTAGGTTACAGTGGAGTAAAAAGACAATATCAATGCCTCTTGCAAGAGCTGTGGAGTTCAGAGTGGTTTAAATTGGCGGTTTTAATGCACCTTGTAAGAGACTTGGAGGTCACAGTAGCTTAACAAGACGGTTTTAATGCCCCTTGGAAGAGTGGTGGAGGTCACAGAGGATTAAAAAGACAATATCAATGCCACTTGGAAGAGTGGTGAAGGTCCCAGTGGAATAAAAAGACAATATCAATGCCCCTTGGAAGAGTGGTGGAGGTTACAGTGGAATAAAAAGACAATATCAATGCCCCGTGAAAGAGACGTGGAGGTCACAGTAGCTTAACAAGATGGTTTTAATGCCCCTTGGAAGAGAGGTGGAAGTTGGAGTGGAATAAAAAGACAATATCAATGCCCCTTGGAAGAGTGCTGGAGGTTACATTGGAATAAAAAGACAATATCAATGAACCTTGCAAGAGCTGTGGAGATCAGAGTGGTTTAAATTGACGGTTTTAATGCCCCTTGGAAGGGACGTGAAGGTGACAGTAGCTTAACAATACGGTTTTAATGCCCCTTGAAAGAGTGGTGGAGGTCGCAGTGGAATAAAAAGACAATATCAAGGCCCCTTGAAAGAGTGGTGGAGGTTACAGTGAAATAAAAAAACAATATCAATGCCTCTTGAAAGAGCTATGGAGTTCACAGTGGTTTAACCAGATGGTTTTAATGCCCCTTGGAAGGGTGGTGGAGGTCGCAGTGGATTAAAAAGACAATATCAATACCCCTTGGAAGAATGGTGGAGGTTACAGTGGAATAAAAAGACAATATCAATGCCCCTTGGAAGAGCTGTGGAGTTCAGAGTGGCTTATCCAGACGGTATTAATGCCGCTTGGAAGAGATGTGGAGGTCACAGTAGCTTAACAAGACTATTTTAATGCCTCTTGGAAGAGTGGTGGAGGTCGCAGTGGATTAAAAAGACAATATCAATGCCCCTTAGAAGAGAGGTGGAAGTCGCAGTGGAATAAAAAGACAGTATCAATACCCCTTGGAAGAGTGGTGGAGTATACAGTGGAATAGGAAGACAATATCAATGCCCCGTGGAATAGACATGGACGTTACAGTAGCTAAACAAGATGCTTTTAATGCACCTTGGGAGAGTGGTGGAAGTCGTAGTGGAATAAAAAGACAATATCAATGACTCTTGCAAGAGCTGTGGATTTCATTGTGGCTTAAATTGACGGTTTTAATGCACCTTGGAAGAGAAGTGGAGGTCACAATAGCTTAACAAGACGGTTTTAATGCCCCTTGGAATAGTGGTGGAGGTCGCAGTGGATTAAAAAGACAATATCAATGCCACTTGGAAGAGTGGTCAAGGTCCCAGTGGAATAAAAAGACATTATCAATGCCCCTTGGAAGAGTGGTGGAGGTTACAGTGGATTAAAAAGACAATATCAATGCCCCATGAAAGAGACGTGGAGGTCACAGTAGCTTAACAAGACGATTTTAATGCCCCTTGGAAGAGAGGTGTAAGTTGCAGTGGAATAAAAAGACAATATCAATGCCCCTTGGAAGAGTGCTGGAGGTTACATTGGAATAAAAAGACAATATCAATGCCCCTTGCAAGAGCTGTGGAGTTCAGAGTGGTTTAAATTGACGGTTTTAATGCCCCTTGGAAGAGACGTGAAGGTGACAGTAGCTTAACAAGACGGTTTTAATGCCCCTTGGAAGAGTGGTGGAGGTCGCAGTGGAATAAAAAGACAATATCAATGCCCCTTGAAAGAGTGGTGGAGGTTACAGTGAAATAAAAAGACAATATCAATGCTTCTTGAAAGAGCTATGGAGTTCAGAGTGGTTTAACCAGATGGTTCTAATGCCCCTTGGAAGAGTGGTGGAGGTCGCAGAGCATTAAAAAGACAATATCAATACCCCTTGGTAGAATGGAGGAGGTTACAGTGGAATAAAACTACAATATCAATGCCCCTTTGAAGAGCTGTGGAGTTCGGAGTGGTTTATCCAGATGGTTTTAATGCCGCTTGGAAGAGATGGGGAGGTCACAGTAGCTTAACAAGACTGTTTTAATGCCTCTTGGAATAGTGGTGGAGGTCGCAGTGGATTAAAAAGACAATATCAAAGCCCCTTAGAAGAGAGGTTGAAGTCGCTGTGGAATAAAAAGACAATATCAATACTCCTTGGAAGAGTGGTGGAGTATACAGTGGAATAAAAAGACAATATCAATGCCCCGTGGAATAGACATGGACGTTACAGTAGCTAAACAAGATGTTTTTAATGCACCTTGGGAGAGTGGTGAAAGTCGTAGTGGAATAAAAAGAGAATATCAATGCCCCTTGAAAGAGTGCTGTAGGTTACAGTGGAATAAAAAGACAATATCAATGCCTCTTGCAAGAGCTGTGGAGTTCAGAGTGGTTTAAATTGACGGTTTTAATGCAACTTGTAAGAGACTTGGTGGTCACAGTAGCTTAACAAGACTGTTTTAATGCCCCTTGGAAGAGTGTTGGAGGTCACAGAGGATTAAAAAGACAATATCAATGCCACTTGGAAGAGTGGTGAAGGTCCCAGTGGAATAAAAAGACAATATCAATGCCCCTTGGAAGAGTGGTGGAGGTTACAGTGGAATAAAAAGACAATATCAATGCCCAGTGAAAGAGACATGGAGGTCACAGTAGCTTAACAAGATGGTTTTAATGCCCCTTGGAAGAGAGGTGGAAGTCGTAGTGGAATAAAAAGACAATATCAATGACACTTGAAAGAGTGCTGTAGGTTACAGTGGAGTAAAAAGACAATATCAATGACTCTTGCAAGAGCTGTGGAGTTCATTGTGGCTTAAATTGATGGTTTTAATGCACCTTGGAAGAGAAGTTGAGGTCACAGTAGCTTAACAAGACGGTTTTAATGCCCCTTGGAATAGTGGTGGAGGTCGCAGTGGATTAAAAAGACAATATCAATGCCACTTGGAAGAGTGGTGAAGGTCCCAGTGGAATAAAAAGACATTATCAATGCCCCTTGGAAGAGTGGTGGAGGTTACAGTGGATTAAAAAGACAATATCAATGCCCCGTGAAAGAGACGTGGAGGTCACAGTAGCTTAACAAGACGGTTTTAATGCCCCTTGGAAGAGAGGTGTAAGTTGCAGTGGAATAAAAAGACAATATCAATGCCCCTTGGAAGAGTGCTGGAGGTTACATTGGAATAAAAAGACAATATCAATGCCCCTTGCAAGAGCTGTGGAGTTCAGAGTGGTTTAAATTGACAGTTTTAATGCCCCTTGGAAGGGACGTGAAGGTGACAGTAGCTTAACAAGACGGTTTTAATGCCCATTGGAAGAGTGGTGGAGGTCGCAATGGAATAAAAAGACAATATCAATGCCCCTTGAAAGAGTGGTGGAGGTTACAGTGAAATAAAAAGACAATATCAATGCCTCTTGAAAGAGCTATGGAGTTCAGAGTGGTTTAACCAGATGTTTCTAATGCCCCTTGGAAGAGTGGTGGAGGTCGCAGCGCATTAAAAAGACAACATCAATACCCCTTGGTAGAATGGAGGAGGTTACAGTGGAATAAAAAGACAATATCAATGCCCCTTTGAAGAGCTGTGGAGTTCCGAGTGGTTTATCCAGACAGTTTTAATGCCGCTTGGAAGAGATGTGGAGGTCACAGTAGCTAAACAAGACTGTTTTAATGCCTCTTGGAAGAATGGTGGAGGTCGCAGTGGATTAAAAAGATAATATCAATGCCCCTTAGAAGAGAGGTTGAAGTCGCAGTGGAATAAAAAGACAATATCAATACTCCTTGGAAGAGTGGTGGAGTATACAGTGGAATAAAAAGACAATATCAATGCCCCGTGGAATAGACATGGACGTTACAGTAGCTAAACAAGATGTTTTTAATGCACCTTGGGAGAGTGGTGAAAGTCGTAGTGGAATAAAAAGACAATATCAATGCCCCTTGAAAGAGTTCTGTAGGTTACAGTGGAATAAAAAGACAATATCAATGCCTCTTGCAAGAGCTGTGGAGTTCAGAGTGGTTTAAATTGACGGTTTTAATGCACCTTGTAAGAGACTTGGAGGTCACAGTAGCTTAACAAGACGGTTTTAATGCCCCTTGGAAGAGTGGTGGAGGTCACAGAGGATTAAAAACACAATATCAATGCCACTTGGAAGAGTGGTGAAGGTCCCAGTGGAATAAAAAGACAATATCAATGCCCCTTGGAAGAGTGGTGGAGATTACAGTGGAATAAAAAGACAATATCAATGCCCCGTGAAAGAGACGTGGAGGTCACAGTAGCTTAACAAGATGGTTTTAATGCCCCTTGGAAGAGAGGTGGAAGTTGCAGTGGAATAAAAAGACAATATCAATGCCCCTTGGTAGAATGGAGGAGTTTACAGTGGAATAAAAAGACAATATCAATGCCCCTTTGAAGAGCTGTGGAGTTCAGAGTGGTTTAAATCGACGGTTTTAATGCCCCGTGGAATTGACGTGGAGGTCAAAGTAGCTTAACAACACGGTTTTAATGGCCCTTGGAAGAGTGGTGGAGGTCGCAGTTGATTAAAAAGACAATATAAATGCCCCTTAGAAGAGTGGTGGAGGTCGCAGTGGAATAAAAAGACAATATCAATGCCCCTTGGAAGAGTAGTGGAGGTCGCAGTGGAATAAAAAAACAATATCAATGCCCCTTGGAAGAGTGGTGGAGGGAACAGTGGATGAAAAAGACAATATCAATACCCCTTGGAAGAGCAGTGGAGTTCAGAGTAGTTAAACCAGACGGTTTTAATGCCCACTTGAAGTGACGTGGAGGTCACTGAAGCTTAAAAAGACATTTTTAATGCCCCTTGGAAAAGTGGTGGAGGTCGCAGTGGATTAAAAAGACAATATCAATGCCCCTTACAAGAGAGGTGGAAGTTGCATTGGAATAAAAAGACAATATCAATACCCCTTGGAAGAGTGGTGGAGGATACAGTGGAATAAAAAGACAATATCATTGCCCCGTGGAATAGACATGGACGTTACAGTAGCTAAACAAGATGTTTTTAATGCACCTTGGGAGAGTGGTGGAAGTCGTAGTGGAATAAAAAGACAATATCAATGCCCCTTGAAAGAGTGCTGTAGGTTACAGTGGAGTAAAAAGACAATATCAATGCCTCTTGCAACAGCTGTGGAGTTCAGAGTGGTTGAAATTGACGGTTTTAATGCACCTTGGAAGAGACGTGGAGGTCACAGTAGCTTAACAAGACGTTTTTAATGCCCCTTGGAAGAGTGGTGGAGGTCGCAGTGGATTAAAAAGACAATATCATTGCCACTTGGAAGAGTGGTGAAGGTCCCAGTGGAATAAAAAGACATTATCAATGCCCCTTGGAACAGTGGTGGAGGTTACAGTTAAATAAAAAGACAATATCAATGCCCCGTGGAAGAGATGTGGAGGTCACAATACCTTAACAAGACGGTTTTAATCCCCTTGGTAGAGTGGTGGAGGTCGCAGTGGATTAAAAGGACAATATCAATGAGCCTTGGAAGAGTGCTGGAGGTCGCATTGGAATAAAAAGACAATATCAATGCCCCTTGGAAGAGTGGTGGAGGTCGCAGTGGAAAAAAAAGACATTATCAATGCCCCTTGGACGAGTGGTGGAGGTTACAGTGGAATAAAAAGACAATTTCAATGCCGCGTGGAAGAGACGTGGAGGTCACAGTAGTTTAACAAGACGGTTTTAATGCCTCTTGGAGAACTGGTGGAGGTCGCAGTGGAATAAAAAGACAATATAAATGCCCCTTGGAAGAGTGGTGGAGGTTACAGTGGAATAAAAAGACAATAATAATGCCCTTTGGAAGATCTGTGGAGTTCAGAGTGGTATAACCAGATGGTTTTAACGCTTCTTGGAAGAGGCGTGGAGGTCACAGTAACTTCACAAGACGGTTTTAATGCACCTTGGAAGAGTGGTGGAGGTCACAGTGTAATAAAAAAACAATATCAATGCCCCTATGAAGATTGGTGGAGGTAACAGTGGAATAAAAAGACAATATCAATGACCCGTGGAAGAGATATGGAGGTCACTGTAGCTTAACAATATGGTTTTAATGCCCCTTGGAAGAGTGGTGGAGGTCGCACTGGAATAAAAAGACAATGTCAATGCCCCTTGGAAGTGTGGTGGAGGTTAGAGTGGAATAAAAAGACAATACAAATGCCCCTTGGAAGAGCTCTGGAGTTTAGAGTGGTTTAACCAGATGGTTTTAATGCCCCTTGGAAGAGAAGTCGACGTCACAGTAGCATAACAAGAAGGTTTTAATGCCCCTTGGAAGAGTGGGGGAGTTCACAGTGGATTAAAAAAACAATATCAATGCCCCTTGGAAAAGTGGTGGAGGTCGCAGTGGAATAAAAAGACAATATCAATGCCTCGTGGAAGGGACGTGGAGCTAACAGTAGCTTAACAAGATGGTTTTAATGCCCCTTGGAAGAGAGGTGAAGGTCACAATGAAACAAAAAGACAATATCAATTCAACTTGGAAGAGATGTGGAGGTCGCAGTGGAATAAAAAGACAATATCAATGCCTCGTGGAAGAGACTTGGAGGTCACAGTAGCTTAACAAGATGGTTTTAATGCCCCTTGGAAGAGAGGTGAAGGACACAGTGGAATAAACAGACAATATCAATGCCCCTTGGAAGAGTGGTGGAGGTTACAATGGAATAAAAAGACATTGTCAATAACCCTTGGAAGAGCTGTGGAGCTCAGAGCGGTTTAGCCAGACGGTTTTATTGCCCCTTGGAAGAGACTTGGAGGTCACAGTAGCTAAACAAGATGGTTTTAATGCCCCTTGGTAGAGTGGTGGAGGTCGCAGTGGATTAAAAAAACATTATCGATGCCCCATGGAAGAGTGGTGGAGGTCGCAGTGGAATAAAAAGAAAATATTAATGCCCCTTAGAAGACTGGTGGAGGTTACAGTGGAAAAAAAAGACAATATCCATGATCCTTGGACGAGGGGTGAAGGTTGCAGTGGAATAAAAAGACAATATCAATGTCCCTTGGAAGAGTGGTGGAGGTCGCAGTGGATTAAAAAGATAATATCAATGCCCCTTGGAAGAGTGCTGGAGGTTAAAGTGGAATAAAAAACAATATCAAAGCCCCTTGCAAGAGCTGTGGAGATGAGAGTGGTTTAAATTGACGGTTTTAATGCCCCTTGGAGGAGTGGTGGAGGTCGCAGTGGATTAAAAAGACAATATCAATGAGCCTTGGAAGAGTGGTGGAGGTAGCAGTGGAATAAAAAGATATTATCAATGCCCCTTGGAAGAATGGTAGAGGTCGCAGTGGAACAAAAATACAATATCAAGGCCACTTGGACGAGAGGTGGAGGTTACAGTGGAATAAAAAGACAATTTCAATGCTCCGTGGAAGAGACGTGGAGGTCACAGTAGCTTAAAAAAGACAGTTTTAATGCCTCTAGGAGGACTGGCGGAGGTCGCAGTGGAATAAAAAGACAATATCAATGCCCCTTGGAAGAGCTGTAGAGTTCAGAGTGGTATAACCAGACGGTTTTAACGCTCCTTGGAAGAGACGTGGAGGTCACAGTAACTTAACAAGTCGGTTTTAATGCCTCTTGGAAGAGTAGTGGAGGTCGCAGGGGAATAAAAAAACAACATCAATACCACTTGGAAGATTGGTGGAGGTTACAGTGGAATAAAAAGACAATATCAATGACCCATGGAAGAGATGTGGAGGTCACTGTAGCCTAACAATATGGTTTTAATGCCCCTTGGAAGAGTGGTGAAGGTCGCAGTGAAATAAAAAGACAATGTCAATGCCCCTTGGAAGAGTGGTGGAGGTTAAGGTGGAATAAAAAGACAATATCAATGCCCCTTGGAAGAGCTGTGGAGTTCATAGTGGTTTAACCAGAAGGTTTTAAGGCACCGTGGAATTGGAAGAGAAGTCGACGTCACAGTAGCATAGCAAGACGGTTTTAATGCCGCTTGGTAGATTGGTGGTGGTCGCAGTGGATTAAAAAGACAATATCAATATCCCTTTGAAGAGTGGTGGAGGTCGCAGTGGAATAAAAAGACAATATCAATGCCCCGTGGAAGGGACAAGGAGGTCATAGTAGCTTAACAAGACGATTTTAATGCCCCTTGGAAGAGTGGTGGAGGTTGCAGGGGATTAAAAAGAGAATAACAATGACCATTGGAAGAGTGGTGGAGGTCGCAGTAGAATACAAAGACAAAATCAATACCCCTTGGAAGAGTGGTGGAGGTTACAGTTGAATAAAAAGACAATATCAATGCCCCTTGGAAGAACTGTGGAGTTCAGAGTGTATTAACCAGATGGTTTTAATGCCCCTTGGAAGAGACATGGAGGTCACAGTAGCTTAACAAGACTGTTTTAATGCCCCATGGAAGAGTGGTGGAGGTCGCAGTGGATTAAAAAGACAATATCAATGCCCCTTAGAAGAGAGGTGGAAGTCGCAGTGGAATAAAAAGACAATGTCAATGCCAATTGGAAGAGTGGTGGAGGTTACAGTGGAATAAAAAGACAATATCAATGCCCCGTGGAATAGACATGGACGTGACAGTAGCTTAACAAGACGGCTTTAATGCCCCTTGGAAGAGAGGTGGAGGTCACAGTAGCTTAACAAGACGGTTTTAATGACACATGGAAGAGTGGTGGAGGTTGCAGTGGATTAAAAAGACAATATCAATGCCCCGAGGAAGAGTGATGGAGGTCGCAGTGGAATAAAAAGACAATATCAATGCCCAGTGGAAGAGACGTGGAGGTCACAGTAGCTTAACAAGATGGTTTTAATGCCCCTTGGAAGAGTGGTGAAGGAAGCAGTGGATTAAAAAGACAATATCAATGCCCTTTGGAAGAGTGGTGGAGGTCGCAATGGAATAAAAATACAATATCAATGCCCCTTGGTAGAGTGGTGGAGGTTACAGTGGAATTTTAAGACAATATCAATGCCCCGTGGAAGAGATGTGGAGGTCACTGTAGCGTAACAATACAGTTTTAATGCCACTTGGAAGAATGGTGGAGGTCGCAGTGGAATAAAAAGACAATGTCAATGCCCCTTGGAAGAGTGGTGGAGGTTAGAGTGGAATAAAAAGACAATACCAATGCCCCTTGGAAGAGCTGTGGAGTTCAGAGAGGTTTAACCAGACGGTTTTAATGCCCATTGGAAGTGACGTGGAGGTCACAGTAGCTTAAAAAGACATTTTTAATGCCCCTTGGCAAAGTGGTGGAGGTCGCAGTGGATTAAAAAGACAATCTCAATGCCCCTTGGAAGAGTGGTGGAGTTCAGAGTGGTTTAACCAGACGGTTTTAATGCCCCTTGGAAGAGATGTGGAGGTCACAGTAGCTTAACAAGACTGTTTTAATGGCTCTCGGAAGAGTGGTGGATTTTGCAGTGGATTAAAAAGACAATATCAATGCACCATAGAAGAGAGGTGGAAGTCGCAGTGGAATAAAAAGACAAAATCAATACCCCTTGGAAGAGTGGTGGAGGATACAGTGGAATCAAAAGACAATATCAAAGCCCCGTGGAATAGACATGGACTTTACAGTAGCTAAACAAGATGTTTTTAATGCACCTTGGGAGAGTGGTGGAAGTCTTAGTGGAATAAAAAGACAATATCAATGCCCCTTGAAAGAGTGCTGTAGATTACAGTGGAGTAAAAAGACAATATCAATGCCTCTTGCAAGAGTTGTGGAGATCAGAGTGGTTTAAATTGACAGTTTTAATGCACCATGGAAGAGACGTGGAGGTCACAGTAGCTTAACAATACGGTTTTAATGCCCCTTGGAAGAGTGGTGGAGGTCGCAGTGGAATAAAAAGACAATATCAATGCCCCTTGGAAGAGTGCTGGAGGTTACATTGGAATAAAAAGACAATATCAATGCCCCTTGGAAGAGCTGTGGAGCTCAGAGCGGTTTAACCAGACGGTTTTAATGCCCCTTGAAAGAGACTTGGAGGTCACAGTAGCTTAACAAGACGGTTTTAATGAACCTTGGAAGAGTAGTGGAGGTCGCAATGGAATAAAAAGACAATATCAATGCCCCGTGGAAGGGACGTGGAGGTCACAGTAGCATAACAAGACGGTTTTAATGCCCATCGGAAGAGTGGTGGAGGTCACAGTGGATAAAAAAGACAATATCAAAGCCCCTTGGATGAGTGGTGGAGGTCGCATTGGAAAACTGAGACAATTTCAATGCCTCTTGGAAGAGTGGTGGAGGTTACAGTCGAATAAAAAGACAATATCAACGCCTATTGGAAGAGCTGTGGAGTACAGAGTCGTTTAACCAGATGGTTTAATGCCCCTTGGAAGAGTGGTGGAGGTTACAGTCGAATAAAAAGACAATATCAATGCCTCTTTGAAGAGCTGTGGAGTTCAGAGTGGTTTAACCAGATGATTTTAATGCCCCTTGGAAGAGACGAGGAGGTCACAGTAGCTTGTCAAAACTGTTTTAATGCCCCTTGGAAGAGTGGTGGAGGTCGCAGTGGAATCAAAAGACAATATCAATTCCATTTGGAAGAGATGTGGAGGTTGCAGTGGAATAAAAAGACAATATCAATGCCTCGTGGAAGAGCTGTAGAGTTCAGAGTGGTTTAGCCAGACGGTTTTAATGCCCCTTGGAAGAGACGAGGAGGTCACAGTAGCTTAACAAGACGGTTTTAATGCCCCTTGGAAGAGTGGTGGAGGTCGCAGGGGATAAAAAAGACAATATCAAAGCCCCTTGGAAGAGTGGTGGAGGTCGCAGTGGAAAACAGAGACAATATCAATGCACCTTGGAAGAGTGGTTGAGGTTACAGTCGAATAAAAAGACAATATCAATGCCTCTTGGAAGAGCTGTGGAGTACAGAGTGGTTTAACCAGATGGTTTAATGGCCATTGGAAGAGACGTGGAGGTCACAATAGCTTATCAAGACTGTTTTAATGCCCTTGGAAGAGTGGTGGAGGTCGCAGTAGATTAAAAAGACAATATCAATGCCCTTTGGAAGAGTGCTGGAGGTCGCAGTGGAATAAAAAGACAATATCAATGCCGCTTGGAAGAGTGGTGGAGGTTGCAGAAGATTAAAAGACAATATCAATGCCCCGTGGAAGAGTTGTGGAGGTCACTGTAGCTTAACAAGATGGTCTTAATGCCACTTGGAAGAGTGGTGGAGGTCGCAGTGGAATAAAAAGACAATGTCAATACCCCTTGGAAGAGTGGTGGAGGTTAGAGTGGAATAAAGAGACAATACCAGTGCTCCTTGGAAGAGCTGTGGAGTTCAGAGTGGTTTAAATTGAGGCTATTAATGCCATTTGGAAGAGACGAGGAGGTCACAGTGTATTAAAAAGACAATATCAATACCCCTTGGAGGAGTGGTGGAGGTCGCAGTGGATTAAAAAGACAATATCAATGCCCCTTGGAAGAGTGGTGGAGGTCGCAGTGGAATAAAAAGACAATATCAATGCCCGGTGGCAGGGACGTGGAGGTCACAGTAGCTTCACAAGACAGTTTTAATGCACCTTGGAAGAGAGGTGGAGGTCGCAGTTGATTAAAAAGACAATATCAATGCCCCATGGAAGAGTGGTGGAGGTCGCAGTGGAATAAAAAGACAATATCAATGCCCTTGGAAGAGTGGTGGAGGTCGCAGTGGATTAAAAAGACAATATCAATGCCCTTTGGAAGAGTGGTGGAGGTCGCAGTGGAATAAAAAGACAATATCAATGCCCTTTGGAAGAGTGGTGGAGGTTGCAGAGCAATAAAAGACAATATCCATGCCCCGTGGAAGAGTTGTGGAGGTCACTGTAGTTTAACAAGATGGTTTTCATGCCGCTTGGAAGACTGGTGGAGGTCGCAGTGGAATAAAAAGACAATATCAATGCCCCGTGGAAGGAACGTGGAGGTCACAGAAGCTTCACAAGACGGTTTTAATGCAACTTGGAAGAGAGGTGGAGGTCGCAGTTGATTAAAAAGACAATATCAATGCCCCTTGGAAGAGTGGTGGAGGTCGCAGTGGAATAAAAAGACAACATCAATGCAGCTTGGAAGACTGGTGGATGTTACAGTCGAATAAAAAGACAATATCAATGCCTCTTGTAAGAGCTGTAGAGTTCAGAGTGGTTTAACCAGACGGTTTTAATGCCCCTTGGAAGAGACGAGGTGGTCACAGTAGCTTAACAAGACTGTTTTAATGCCCGTTGGTAGAGTGCTGGAGATCGTTGTGGATGTAAAAGACAATATCAATGCCTCTTAGAAGATTGGTGGAGGTTACAGTGGAATAAAAAGACAATATCAATGCCCCTTGGAAGAGTGTTGGAGGTTACAGAGGAATAAAAAGATAATATCAATGCCCTGTGTAAGAAACTTGGAGGTCACAGTAGCTTAACAAGATGGTTTTAATGCCCCTTGGAAGAGTCGAGGATGTCACAGAGGAATAAAAAGACAATATCAATGCACTTGAAAGAGTGCAGAATGTTACAATGGAATAATAAGACATTGTCAATGCCCCTTGGAAGAGCTGTGGAGCTCAGAGCGGTTTAACCATCCGGTTTTAATGCCTCTTGGAAGAGACTTGGAGGTCACAGTAGCTTAACAAGATGGTTTTAATGCCCCTTGGAAGAGTGGTGGAGGTCGCTATGGAATAAAAAGACAATATCAATGCCCCGTGGAAGGGACGTGGAGGTCACAGTAGCATAACAAGATGGTTTTAATGTCCATTGGAAGAGTGGTGGAGGTCGCAGGGGATAAAAAAGACAATATCAAAGCCCCTTGGAAGAGTGGTGGAGGTCGCAGTGGAAAACAGAGACAATATCAATGCCCCTTGGAAGAGTGGTTGAGGTTACAGTCGAATAAAAAGACAATATCAATGACTCTTGGAAGAGCTGTGGAGTACAGAATGGTTTAACCCGATGGTTTAATGGCCATTGGAGGAGACGTGGAGGTCACAGTAGCTTATCAAGACTGTTTTAATGCCCCTTGGAAGAGTGGTGGAGGTCGCAGTGGATTAAAAAGACAATATCAATGCCCCTTAAAAGAGTGGTGAAGGTCGCAGTGGAATAAAAAGACAATATCAATTCCCCTTGGAAGAGATGTGGAGATCGAGGTGGAATAAAAAGACTATATCAATGCCTCGTGGAAGAGAATTGGAAGTCACAGCAGCTTAACAAGATGGATTTAATGCCCCTTGGAAGAAAGGTGGAGGTCGCAGCGGAATAAAAAGACAATAGCAATGCCCCTTGGAAGAGTGGTGGAGGTTACAGTGGAATAAAAAGCCAATATCAATGACCCTTGGAAGAGTGGAGGAGGTCGCAGTGGAATAAAAAGACAATATTAATGCCCATTGGAAGAGTGGTGGAGGTAGCAGTAAAATAAAAAGACAATAACAATGCCCCTTGGAAGAGTGGTGGAGGTTACAGTGGAAAAAAAGATAATATCAATGCCCCTTGGAAGAGCTGTGGAGTTCACAGTGGTTTAACCAGAAGGTTTTAAGGCACCGTGGAATAGACGTGGAGGTCACAGTAGCTAAACAAGACGTTTTTTTATGCTTCTTGGAAGAGTGATGGAGGTCGCAGTGGATTAAAAAGACAATATCAATAACTCTTGCAAGAGCTGTGGAGTTCAGAGTGGTTTAACAAGATGGTTTTATTGCCCCTTGGAAGAGACGTGGAGGTCACAGTAGCTTAACAAGACGTTTTAATGCCCCTTGGAAGAGTGGTGGAGGTTACAGTCGAATAAAAAGACAATATCAATGCCTCTTGGAAGAGCTGTAGAGTTCAGAGTGGTTTAACCAGACTGTTTTAATGCCCCTTGGAAGAGACGTGGAGGTCACAGTAGCTTATCAAAACTGTTTTAATGCCCCTTGGAAGAGTGGTGGAGGTCGCAGTGGATTAAAAAGACAATATCAATGCCCCTTAGAAGAGTGGTGGAGGTCGCAGTGGAATAAAAAGACAATATCAATTCCACTTGGAAGAGATGTGGAGGTCGCAGTGGAATAAAAAGACAATACCAATGCCTCGTGGAAAAGACTTGGAGGTCACAGTAGCTTAACAAGATGGTTTTAATGCCCCTTGGAAGAGAGGTGGAGGTCACAGTGGAATAAAAAGACAATATCAATGCCCCTTGGAAGAGTGGTGGAGGTTACAGTGGAATAAAAAGACAATATCAATGAGCCTTGGAAGAGTGGTGGAGGTCGCAGTGGAATAAAAATACAATATTAATGCGCCTTGGAAGAGTAGTGGAGATCGAAGTAAAATAAAAAGACAATATCAATGCCCCTTGGAAAAGTGGTGGAGCTTACAGTGGAAAAAAAAGACAATATCAATGCAACTTTGAAGAGCTGTGGAGTTCACAGTGGTTTAACCAGAACGTTTTAAGGCACCCTGGAATAGACGTGGAGGTCAAAGTAGCTAAACAAGACAGTTTTATTGTTTCTTGGAAGAGTGGTGGAGGTCGCAGTGGATTAAAAAGACAAAATCAATGCCCCTTGGAAGAGTGGTGGAGGTTACAGTGGAATAAAAAGACAATATCAATGCCTCTTGCAAGAGCTGTGGAGTTCAGAGTGGTTTAAATTGACGGTTTTATTGCCCCTTAGAAGAGTTTTTGGAGGTTACAGTGGAAAAAAAAGACAATATCAATGCTCCATGGAAGAGGGGTGAAGGTCGCAGTGGATTAAAAAGACAATATCAATGTCCCTTGGAAGAGTGGTGGATTTCGCAGTGAATTAAAAAGACAATACAAATGCCCCTTGGAAGAATGGTGGAGGTCGCAGGGGAATAAAAAGACAATATCAATGCCCCGTGGAAGGGACATGGAGGTCACAGTAGCTTAACAAGACGGTTTTATTGCCCCTTGGAAGAGTGGTGGAGGTCGCAGTGGATTAAAAAGACTATCAAATCCCCTTGGAAGAGTGGTGGAGCTCGCAGTGGAAAAAAAAGACAATATCAATGCCCCTTGGAAGAGTGGTGGAGGTTACAGTTGAATAAAAAGACAATATCAATGCCTCTTGGAAGAGCTGTGGCGTTCAGAGTGGTTTAAACATGCAGTTTTAATGCCCCTTGGAAGAGACGTGAAGGTCACAGAAGCTTATCAAGACTGTTTTAAAGCCCCTTGGAGGAGTGGTAGAGGTCGCAGTGGATTAAAAAGACAATATTAATGCCCCTTGGAAGAGTGGTGGAGGTTAGAGTGGAATAAAAAGACAATATCAATGCCCCTTGGAAGAGTGGTGGAGGTTACAGTGGAATAAAAAGACAATATCAATGTCCCTTGGAAGAATGGTGGAGGTTACAGTGGAATAAAAAGACAATATCAATGCCCCTTGGAAGAGTGGTGGAGGTTCCAATTAAATAAAAAGACAATATCAATGCCCCTTGGAAGAGAAGTGGAGGTCACAGTGGAATAAAAAGACAATATTAATGCCCCTTGGAAGAGTGGTGGAGGTCACAGTAAAATAAAAAGACAATATCAATGCCCCTTGGAAGAGTGGTGGAAGTTAGAGTGGAAAAGACAATATCAATGCCCCTTGGAAGAGCTGTGGAGTTCACAGTGGTTTAATCAGAAAGTTTTAATGCACCGTGGAATAGACGTGGAGGTCACAGTACCTTAACAAGATGGTTTCAATGCTTCTTGGAAGAGTGATGGAGGTCGCAGTGGATTAAAAAGACAATATCAATGCCCCTTGGAAGAGTGGTGGAGGTTACAGTGGAATAAAAAGACAAAATCAATGACCTGTGTAAGAAACTTGGAGGTCACAGTAGCTTAACAAGACGGTTTTAATGCCTCTTGGAAGAGTCTTGGACTTCGCAGAGGAATAAAAAGACAATATCAAAGCACTTGGAAGAGTGCAGAAGTTTACAATGGAATAAAAAGACATTGTCAATGCCCCTTGGAAGAGCTGTGGAGCTCAGAGCGGTTTAACCAGATGATTTTAATGCCCCTTGGAAGAGACTTGGAGGTCACAGTAGCTTAACAATACGGTTTAATGCCCCTTGGAAGAGTGGTGGTGGTCGCAGTGGAATAAAAATACAATTTCAATGCCCCTTGAAAGAGTGGTGGAATTTACAGTGAAATAAAAAGACAATATCAATGCCCCTTGGAAGAGCTCTGGAGTAGAGAGTGGTTAACCAAACGATTTTAGTGCCCCTTGGAAGAGACGTGGAGGTCACAGTAGCTTAACAAGATGGTTTTAATACCCCTTGGAAGAGTGGTGGAGGTCGCAGTGGATTAAAAAGACAATAACAATGAACCTTGGAAGAGTGGTGGAGGTTGCAGTGGAATAAAAAGACAATATCAATGCCCCTTGGAAGAGTGGTGGAGGTTACAATGGAATAAAAAGACAATATTAATGCCTCTTGGAAGAGAGGTGGAGGTTACAGTGGAATAAAAAGACAATATCAATGCCCCGTGGAAGAGACGTGGACATCACAGTAGCTTATCAAGACAGTTTTAATGCCCCTTGGCAGAGTGGTGGAGGTCGCAGTGGAATAAAAAGACAATAACAATGTCCTGTGGAAGAGACGTGGAGGTCACAGTATCTTAACAAGACGGTTTTAATGCCCCTTAGAACAGTGGTGGAGGTCGCAGTGGAATGAAAGACAATATCAGTGCCCTTTGGATGAGTGGCGGAGGTCGCAGTGGAATAAAAAGACAATATCAATGCTCCTTGGAAGAGTGGTGGAGGTCGCAGTGGAATAACCTCACTGGTACATGCTCTGCATAACTTCTCTGCTTGCTGAGTCTGCTGTAATCTAATGCTCTGCTTTGCTGATTCACCTCACTGGTACATGCTCTGCATAACTTCTCTGCTTGCTGTGTCTGCTGTAATCTAATGCTCTGCTTTGCTGATTCACCTCACTGGTACATGCTCTGCATAACTTCTCTGCTTGTTGTGTTTGCTGTAATCTAATGCTCTGCTTTGCTGATTCACCTCACTGGTACATGCTCTGCATAACTTCTCTGCTTTATCTGTCCAAGTCCATTCAATACCCACATATGTCTGTCCCTTTCCCACTATAGATCTTATCTGATTTTTAGAGGTGCTAAACTGCAGAGACTAGAGTCCTAGCTCTGTGTTTGATCACCCAGCCATCTCCTGGTGAAACGACCCGCTGCTAATTTAGCCATATGCAGCTCCCACAATGCCCTGCACCTGATAGTTTAATGTGCCCTATATATTTAGAAGCTCTGTAAGGGGTGCATGCGTCTTCTTGTGCTAAGTGGCTTCGGAGATAAGTGGCAGTTATTTCAGAGGCAGTTAGTCAGGGCACGAGTCAGGTAACCAACACTTTGACCACTTACTCTCTTTTAACTATGTTTCTGTTAGCTCTCACTTTTTCCTCTATAGTCGTCCACTTTCTAGTAACCCCTCAAATCCCTACACCTAGTAAGAAACTCTTCATTTCTCCCTCCATCCTCCCCATTCATCTCACCTCCTCCTCCAAATTATTCCTAAACATTCAATCCTGGATCTCCAAACACAGACAGCCACCTCATGCTCTCTCTTGCTCCCACCTGCTAACACTTTCTCTGCTCCTCCTCACTGCTGGAGATATCTCTCCAAATCCTGGTCCTCCTCGCCATATCCCCACAGTTACTTCTTCCTCCTATCCACGACCTTCCACAAACTGTCGCAACCCTTCTAACCTCATACCCATCCAACCAATCCCCACTCCCTTAGTTGCTCTAACAGGAGCTCTATGGAACGCTCGCTCTGTCTGCAACAAACTTTCCTTCATCCACGATCTTTTCATTACAAACAAACTTTCCTTCCTCGCCATAACTAAAACCTGGCTCACCCCCTCTGATACAGCCTCCCCAGCTGCACTTTCATATGGCGGATTCCACCTTTTCCACATCCCCCGCCCCAACGGCAAACATGGCGGAGGCGTAGGTTTTCTCCTATCAGAACACTGCTCTTTCACCCAAATCCCAATGCCACCCTCCGTTACACTCCCCTCTTTTGAGGTGCACTGTGTGCGCATCCATTCCCCCTCCAACCTCCAACTGGCCGTCGTTTACTGACCCCCAGGGCAAGCCACCACCTTCTTAGACCACTTCACCACCTGGCTGCTTCACTTCCTCTCCACTGACATCCCCACTATCATAATGGGTGACTTCAACATCCCCATTAACACTTCCCACTCGTCTGTCTCTAAGTTCCTATCTCTCACTTCCTCCTTCGGACTCACTCAATGGTCTTCCACACCCACCCACAAAGATGGCCACACACTGGACCTCGTCTTCACCCGCCTCTGTTCCCTATCTAACCTCTCTAACTCACCTCTCCCTCTCTCTGATCACAGCCTACTTACATTCTCTTCTCTCTCCTCCCCGGGGAAACAATCCCCACTCCACAAACTTGCATACCCTCACAGAAATCTCAAACACCTTGACTTACACTCACTCTCTGAATCCCTCCTCCCTCTTACAGACATAAATTCCTTACACGATGCAGATGTTGCTGCTGCTTCATATAACACCACAATAGCTGCAGTTCTAGTCTCAATCGCCCCTCTCACACACACCACATCTTTCACATTCAACAGGCAACCGTGGTACACTAAAGTTATTAAAGAACTGCGCCAGGCCTCCAGGGTTGCGGAGCGGAGATGGAAAAGGTCTCACTCCATCGAGCACTTCATCGCATTCAAGCAATCCCTCACTAATTTCAAGTTCGCACTCGCTACAGCAAAACAAACCTACTTCTCATCTCTCATATCCTCCCTATCTCACAACCCTAAACAGCTATTTAACACTTTCAACTCTCTCCTTCGTCCCCCAGCACCTCCTCCCTCTTCTCTCATCTCAGCCGACGACTTTGCCTCATTCTTCAAACAGAAGATTGACACCATCAGACAAAACTTTTGCCTAAAGTCCACACAACCCCTCCTCATATCTATTCAACCCTCCTCCTCCAAACCCCACTTCTCCACCATTACAGAAGGTCAAGTCTCCTCTTTACTCTCCAAATCACACCTCACCACCTGCGAACTTGACCCAATCCCATCCCACCTCATCACTAACCTTACCACAGTCTTCATCCCAACCCTACCCCACCTCTTCAATCTGTCACTAACAACCGGTGTCCTCCCCGCATGTTTCAAACATGCCGCAATCACACCCATCCTCAAAAAGCCTTCCCTTGACCTTTCCTCTCTGACTAGATATCGCCCCATATCACTCCTCCCATTTGCCTCAAAACTACTAGAACAACATGTCCACCTTGAACTGTCCTCCCACCTCTCCTCCTGCTCCCTTTTCTACCGCCTGAAATCTGGCTTCCAACCGCATCACTCGACTGAAACTGCCCTGACCAAAGTCACCAACGACCTACTAAATGCCAAATCTAAGCGACACTATTCCATCCTCCTCCTTCTGGACCTGTCATCTGCCTTTGACACAGTGGACCATTCCCTCTTACTCCAGATTCTCTCATCACTTGGCATCATGGACTTGGCACGATCTTGGATCTCCTCATACTTAACAGACAGGACATTCAGCATCTCCCACTCACGCACCACCTCCTCATCTCGCCCCCTATCTGTCGGTGTCCCCCAAGGTTCAGTTCTAGGACCTCTGCTCTTCTCCATCTACACCTTTGGCCTGGGACAGCTCATAGAGTCTCACGGTTTTCAGTATCAACTCTATGCTGACGACACACAGATCTACCTCTCTGGACCCGATATCTCCTCCCTACTAACCAAAATCCCACAATGTCTGTCCGCCATGTCATCTTTCTTCTCTGACAGATTTCTAAAACTCAACATGGATAAAACAGAGTTCATCATCTTTCCACCCTCTCATTCACATCCCCCATCGGACCTAGCCATCAACGACAATGGCTGTTCACTCTGCCCAGACCCACAAGCTCGCTGCCTCGGAGTAACCCTGGAGTCTGATCTCTCCTTCAAGCCACATATCCAAGCCCTTTCCACTTCCTGCTGACTCCAGCTCAAAAACATATCCCGGATCCGTCCATTCCTCAGCAAAGACTCTGCAAAAACACTAGTGCATGCCCTCATCATATCCTGCCTCGACTACTGCAACCTCCTGCTCCGTGGCCTCCCTTACAACACTCTTGCGCCTCTCCAATCTATCCTAAACCCTGCTGCTCGACTAATTCACCAGTCCCCCCGCTATTCCCCGGCCTCTCCTCTCTGTTAATCTCTTCGCTGCCTCCCCATTGCCCAGAGAATCCAGTTCAAAACTCTAACCATGGCATACAAAGCCATCCACAACCTGTCTCCCCCATACATCTGTGACCTAGTCTCCCGGTACATACCTGCACGCAACCTCCAATCCTCACAAGATCTCCTTCTCTACTCCCCTCTTATCTCCTCCTCCCACAATCGTATACAAGATTTCTGCCGTGCATCCCCCTTACTCTGGAACTCTCTACCCCAACACATCAGACTCTCGCCGACCGTGGAAACCTTCAAAAGAAACCTGAAGACCCACCTCTTCCGACAAGCCGACAACCTGCAGTAACCACCGCTGCACGACCAGCTCTACCCTCACCTATTGTATCCTCACCCATCCCTTCTAGAATGTGAGCATTCGCGGGCAGGGTCCTCGCTCCTCCTGTACCAGTCGATGACTCGTTTTGTTAAGATTATGTAAATGCTTTTGTTATGTATATCCCTATCACATGTAAAAAGCCATGGAATAAATGGCGCTATAATAATAAATAATAATAATAATAATAATAATAAAAAGACAATATCAATTCCCATAGGAAAAGTGGTGGAGGTTACAGTGGAATAAAAATACAATATCAATGCCACTTTGATGAGCTGTGGAATTCAGAGTGGTTTAACCAGATGGTTTTAATGAACCTTGGAAGAGACGTGGAAGTCATAGTAGCTTAATAAGATGTTTTTAATGCCTCTTGGAAGAGTGGTGGAGGTCGCAGTGGAATAAAAAGACAATATCAATGCCCCTTGGAAGAGTGCTGGAGATTACAATGAAATAAAAAGACAATATCAATGCATCTTGCAAGAGCTGTGGAGTTCAGAGTGATTTAAATTGATGGCTTTAATGCCCCTTGGAAGAGAAGTGGAGGTCACAGTAGCTTAATAAGACGGTTATAATGCCACATGGAAAAGTGGTGGAGGTCGCAGTGGATTAAAAAGACAATATCAATGCCCCGAGGAAGAGTGGTGGAGGTCGCAGTGGAATAAAAAGACAATATCAATGCCCCTTGGAAGAGTGGTGGAGGTTACAGTGGAAAAAAAAGATCATATCAATGCCCCGTGGAAGAGACGTGAAGGTCATAGTAGCTTAACAAGACGGTTTTAATGCCCCTTGGAAGAGTGGTGGAGGTCGCAGTTGATTAAAAACACAATATAAATGCCCCTTAGAAGAGTGGTGGAGGTTGCAGTGGAATGAAAAGACAATATCAATGCCCCTTGGAAGAGTAGTGGAGGTCGCAGTGGAATAAAAAAACTATTTCAATGCCCCTTTGAAGAGTGATGGAGGTAACAGGGGATTAAAAAGACAATATCAATGCCCCTTGGAAGAGCAGTGGAGTTTAAAGTAGTTAAACCAGATGGTTTTAATGCCCATTGGAAGTGACGTGGAGGTCACAGTAGCTTAAAACTATGTTTTTAATGCCCCTTGGAAAAGTGTTGGAGGTCGCAGTGGATTAAAAAGTCAATATCAATGCCCCTTGGAAGAGTGGTGGAGGTGGCAGTGGAATAAAAAGACAATATCAATGCCCATTGGAAGAGCGGTGGAGTACAGAGTCGTTTAACCAGACGGTTTTAATGCCCCTTCGAAGAGACGTGGAGGTCATAGTAGCTTAACAAGACTGTTTTAATGCCCCTTGGAAGAGTGGTGGAGGTCGCAGTGGTTTAAAAAGACAATATCAATGCCCCTTAGAAGAGAGATGGAAGTCGCATTGGAATAAAAAGACAATATCAATGCCACGTGGAATAGACATGGACGTGAGAGTAGCTTAAAAAGACGGCTTGAAAGCCCCTTGGAAGAGTGGTGGAGGTCGCAGTGGTTTAAAAAGACAATATCAATGCCCATTAGAAGAGTGGTAGAGGTCGCAGTGGAATAAAAAGACAATATCAATGCCCCTTGAAAGAATGGTGTAGGTTACAGTGAAAAAAAAAGACAATATCAATGCCTCTTGAAAGAGCTATGGAGTTCAGAGTGGTTTAACCAGATGGTTTTAATGCCCCTTGGAAGAGTGGTGGAGGTCGCAGTGCATTAAAAAGACAATATCAATACCCCTTGGAAGAATGGTGGAGGTTACAGTGGAATTAAAAGACAATATCAATGCCCCTTGGAAGAGCAGTGGAGTTCAGAGTTGTTTAACCAGACGGTTTTAATGCCCCTTGGAAGAGATGTGGAGGTCACAGTAGCTTAGCAAGACTGTTTCAATGCCTCTTGGAAGAGTGGTGGAGATAGCACTGGATTAAAAAGACAATATCAATGCCCCCTAGAAGAGAGGTGGAAGTCGCAGTGAAATAAAAAGACAATATCATTACCCATTGGAAGAGTGGTGGAGGATACAGTGGAATAAAAAGACAATATCAATGCCCCGTGGAATAAACATGGACGTTACAGTAGCTAGACAAGATTTTTTTAATGCACCTTGGGAGAGTGATGGAAGTCGTAGAGGAATAAAAAGACAATATCAATGCCCCTTGAAAGAGTGCTGTAGGTTACAGTGGAGTAAAAAGACAATATCAATGCCTCTTGCAAGAGCTGTGGAGTTCAGAGTGTTTTAAATTGACGGTTTTAATTCACCTTGGAAGAGACGGGGAGGTGACAGTAGCTTAACAATATGGTTTTAATGCCCCTTGGAAGAGTGGTGGAGGTCGCAGTGGATTAAAAAGACAATATCAATGCCATTTGGAAGAGTGGTGAAGGTCCCAGTGGACTAAAAAGACAATATCAATTCCCATAGGAAAAGTGGTGGAGGTTACAGTGGAATAAAAAGACAATATCAATGCCCCTTTGATGAGCTGTGGAATTCAGAGTGCTTTAACCAGACGGTTTTAATGCCCCTTGGAAGAGACGTGGAGTTCAAAGTTGCTTAATAAGATGTTTTTAATGCCTCTTGGAAGAGTGGTGGAGGTCGCAGTGGAATAAAAATACAATATCAATGCCCCTTGGAAGAGTGCTGGAGATTACAATGGAATGAAAAGACAATATCAATGCCTCTTGCAAGAGTTGTGGAGTTCAGAGTCATTTAAATTGACGGCTTTAATGCCCCTTGGAAGAGAAGTGGAGGTCACAGTAGCTTAATAAGACGGTATTAATGCCACATGGAAAAGTGGTGGAGGTCGCAGTGGATTAAAAAGACAATGTCAATGCCCCGAGGAAGAGTGGTGGAGGTCGCAGTGGAATAAAAAGTAAATATCAATGCCCCTTGAAAGAGTGGTGGAGGTTACAGTGGAAAAAAAAGTTAACATCAATGGCCCGTGGAAGAGACGTGGAGGTCACAGTAGCTTATCAAGACGGTTTTAATGCCCCTTGGAAGAGTGGTGAAGGTCACAGTTGATTAAAAAGACAATATCAATGCCCCTTGGAAGAGTGGTGGAGGTTGCAGTGGAATAAAAAGGCAATATCAATGCCCCGTGGAATTGACGTGGTGGTCAAAGTAGCCTAACAACACGGTTTTAATGGCCCTTGGAAGAGTGGTGGAGGTCGCAGTTGATTAAAAAGAAAATATAAATGCCCCTTAGAAGAGTGGTGGAGGTCGTAGTGGAATAAAAAGACAATATCATTGCCCCTTGGAAGAGTAATGGAGGTCGCAGAGGAATAAAAAAACAATATCAATGCCCCTTGGAAGAGTGGCGGAGGTAACAGTGGATTAAATAGACAATATCAATGCCCCGAGGAAGAGCAGTGGAGTTTAGAGTAGTTAAACCAGATGGTTTTAATGCCCGTTGGAAGTGACATGGAGGTCACAGTAGCTTAAAAAGATGTTTTTAATGCCCCATGGAAAAGTGGTGGAGGTCGCAGTGGATTAAAAAGACAATATAAATGTCTCTTGGAAGAGCGGTGGAATTCAGAGGAGTTTAACCAGACGGTTTTAATGCCACTTGGAAGAGATGTGGAGGTCACAGTAGCTTAACAAGACTGTTTTAATGACCCTTGGAAGAGTGGTGGAGGTCACAGTGGATTAAAAAGACAATATCAATGACCCTTATAAGAGTGGAATAAAATGACAACGTCAATGCCACTAGGAAAAGTGGTGGAGGTTACAGTGGAATAAAAAGACAACGACAATGCCACTTGGAAGAGTAGTGGAGGTTAAAGTGGAATAAAAAGACTATACCAATGCCCCGTGGAATAGACATGGACGTGACAGTATCTTAACAAGACGGCTTTAATGCCCCTTGGAAGAGTGGTGGAGGTTGCAGTGGATTAAAAAGACAATATCAATGCCCATTGGAAGAGTGGTAGAGGTCGCAGTGGAATAAAAAGACAAAATCAATGCCCCTTGGTAGAGTGGTGGAGGTTACAGTGGAATAAAAAGACAATATCAATGCCCCATGGAAGAGTTGTGGAGGTCACTGTAGCTTAAAAAGATGATCTTAATGCCCCTTGGAAGAGTGGTGTAGGTCACAATGGAATAAATAGACAATGTCAATGCCCCTTGGAAGAGTGCTGGAGGTTAGAGCGGAATAAAATGACAATACCAATGCTCCTTGGCAGAGCTGTGGAGTTCAGAGAGGTTTAAATTGACGGTTTTAATGCCCATTGGAAGAGACGTGGAGGTCACAGTGGAATAAAAAGACAATATCAATGCCCCTTCAAGAGTGGTGAAGGACGCAGTGGATTAAAAAGACAATATCAATGCCCCTTGGAAGAGTGGTGGAGGTCGCAGTGGAATAAAAAGACAATGTCAATGCCCCGAGGAAGGGACGTGGAGGTCACAGTAGCTTCACAAGACAGTTTTAATGCCCCTTGGAAGAGACGTGGAGGTCGCAGTTGATTAAAAAGACAATATCAGTGCCCCTTGGAAGAGTGGTGGAGGTCGCAGTGGAATAAAAAGACAATATCAATGCGCTTGGTAGAGTGGTGGATGTTACAGTCGAAAAAAAAGACAATATCAATGCCTCTTGTAAGAGCTGTGGAGTTAAGAGTGTTTAACCAGATGGTTTTAATGCCCCTTGGAAGAGACAAGGAGGTCACAGTAGCTTAACAAGACTGTTTTAATGCCCCTTGGAAGAGTGGTGGAGGTCGCAGTCGAATAAAAAGACAATATTAATGCCCCTTGGAGGATTGGTAGAGGTTAAAGTGGAATAAAAAGACAATATCAATGCCCCTTGGAAGAGTGGTGGAGGTTACAGTGGAATAAAAAGACAATATCAATGCCCTGTGTAAGAAACGTGGAGGTCACAGTAGCTTAACAATACGGTTTTAATACCCCTTGGAAGAGTCGTGGACGTCGCAAAGGAATAAAAAGACAATATCAATGCACTTGGAAGAGTGCAGAAGGTTACAATGGAATAAAAAGAGATTGTCAATGCCCCTTGGGTGAGCTGTGGATCTCAGAGCGGTTTAGCCAGACTGTTTTAATGCCCCTTGGAAGAGACTTGGAGGTCACATTCGCTTAACAACACTGTTTTAATGCCCCTTGGAAGAGTGGTGGAGGTCGCAGTGGATTAAAAAGACAATATCAATGCCCCTTAGAAGAGTGGTGGAGGTTACATTGGAATAAAAAGACAATATCAATGCCCCATGGAAGAGCTGTGGAGTTCACAGTGGTTTAACCAGAAGGTTTTAAGGCAACGTGGAATAGACGTGGAGGTCACAATAGCTAAACAAGACGGTTTTAATGCTTCTTGGAAGAGAGATGGAGGTCGCAGTGGACTAAAAAGACAAAATCAATGCCTTTGGAAGACTGTCGGAGGTTACAGTGGAATAAAAAGACAATATCAATGCCTCTTGCAAGAGCTGTGGAGTTCAGAGTGGTTTAAATTGACGGTTTTAATGCCCCTTGGAAGAGACGTGGAGGTCACAGTAGCTTAACAAGACGGTTTTAATGCCCCTTGGAAGAGTGGTGGAGGTCGCAGTGGATTAAAAAGACATTATCGATGCCCCTTGGAAGAGTGGTGGAGGTAGCAGAGGAATGAAAAGAAAATATCGATGCCCCTTAGAAGAGTGGTGGAGGTTACAGTGGAAAAAAAAGACAATATCAGTGTTCCTTGTAAGAGGGGTGAAGGTCGCAGAGTAATAAAAACACAATATCAATGTCCCTTGCAAGAGTGGTGGAGGTCACAGTAGCTTAACAAGAAGGTTTTAATGCCCCAGGGAGGAGTGGTGGAGGTCGCAGTGGATTAAAAAGGCTATCAAATCCCATGGGAAGAGTGGTGGAGGTCGCAGTGGAATAAAAAGACAATATCAATGCCCCTTGGAAGAGTGGTGGAGGTTACAGTTGAATAAAAAGACAATATCAATGCACTTGGAAGAGTGCAGAAGGTTACAATGGAATAAGAAGACATTGTCAATGCCCCTTGGAAGAGTTGTGGAGCTCAGAGCGGTATAACCAGACGGTTTTAATGCCCCTTGGAAGAGACTTGGAGGTCACAGTAGCTTAACAAGACGGTTTTAATGACCCCTTGGAAGAGTGGTGGAGGTTGCAATGGAATAAAAAGACAATATCAATGCCCCGTGGAAGGGACGTGGAGGTCACAGTAGCATAACAAGTTGGTTTTAATGCCCATTGGAAGAGTGGTGGAGGTCGCAGTGGATAAAAAGGACAATATCAAAGCCCCTTTGAAGAGTTGTGGAAGTCGCAGTGGAAAACAGAGACAATATCAATGCCCCTTGGAAGAGTGGTGGAGGTTACAGGCGAATAAAAAGACAATATCAATGCCCCTTGGAAGAGCTGTGGAGTTCACAGTGGTTTAACCAGAAGTTTTTAAGGCACCGTGGAATAGACGTGGAGGTCGCAGTAGCTAAACAAGACGGTTTTAATGCTTCTTGGAAGAGTGGTGGAGGTCGCAGTGGATTAAAGAGACAAAATCAATGCCCATTGGAAGAGTGCTGCATGTTACAGTGGAATAAAAAGACAATATCAATGCCTCTTGCAAGAGCTGTGGAGTTCAGAGTCGTTTAAATTGACGGTTTTAATGCGCCTTGCAAGAGACGTGGAAATCACAGTAGCTTAACAAGACGGTTTTAATGCCCCTTGGAAGAGTGGTGGAGGTTACTGTCGAATAAAAAGATAATATCAATGCCTCTTGGAAGAGCTGTGGAGTTCAGAGTGGTTTAACCAGTTGGTTTTAATGCCCCTTGGAAGAGACCTGGAGGTCACAGTAGCTTTTCAAAACTGTTTTAATGCCCCTTGGAAGAGTGGTGGAGGTCGCAGTGGATTAAAAAGACAATATCAATGCCCCTTAGAAGAGTGGTGGAGGTCGCAGTGGAATAAAAAGACAATATCAATTCCACTTGGAAGAGATGTGGATTAAAAAGACAATATCAATGCCCCTTAGAAGAGTGCTGGAGGTCGCAGTGGAATAAAAAGACAATATCAATTCCACTTGGAAGAGATGTGGAGGTCGCAGTGGAATAAAAAGACAATATCAATGCCTCGTGGAAGAGTGGTGGAGGTCGCAGTGGAATAAAAAGACAATATCAATTCCACTTGGAAGAGATGTGGAGGTTGCAGTGGAATAAAAAGACAATATCAATGCCTCGTGGAAGAGACTTGGAGGTCACAGTAGCTTAACAAGATGGTTTTAATGCCACTTGGAAGAGAGGTGGAGGTCGCAGTGGAATAAAAAGACAATATCAATGCCCCTTGAAAGAGTGGTGGAGGTTACAGAGAAATAAAAAGACAATATCAAAGCCTCTTGAAAGAGCTATGGAGTTCAGAGTGGTTTTACCAGATGGTTTTAATGCCCCTTGTAAGAGTAGTGGAGGTCGCAGTGCATTAAAAAGACAATATCAGTACCCCTTGGAAGAATGGTGGAGGTTACAGTGGAATAAAAAGACAATATCAATGCCCCTTGGAAGAGCTGTGGAGTTCAGAGTGGTTTAACCAGACGGTTTTAATGCCCCTTGGAAAAGATGTGGAGGTCACAGTAGCTAAACAAGACTGTTTTAATGCCTCTTGGAAGAATGGTGGAGGTTGCAGTGGATTAAAAAGACAATATCAATGCCCCTTAGAAGAGAGGTGGAAGTCGCAGTGGAATAAAAAGACAATATCAATACCCCTTGGAAGAGTGGTGGAGGATACAGTGTAATAAAAAGACAATATCAATGCCCATGGAATAGACATGGACGTTACAGTAGCAAAACAATTTGTTTTTAATGCACCTTGGGAGAGTGGTGGAAGTCGTAGTGGAATAAAAAGACAATATCAATGACCCTTGAAAGAGAGCTGTAGGTTACAGTGGAGTAAAAAGACAATATCAATGCTTCTTGCAAGAGCTGTGGAGTTCAGAGTGGTTTAAATTGACTGTTTTAATGCACCGTAGAAGAGACATGGAGGTCACAGTAGCTTAACAATAAGGTTTTAATGCCCCTTGGAAGAGTGGTGGAGGTGGCAGTGGATTAAAAAGACAATATCAATGCCACTTGGAAGAGTGGTGAAGGTCCCAGTGGAATAAAAAGACAATATCAATGCCCCTTGCAAGAGCTGTGGAGTTCAGAGTGGTTTAAATTGACGGTTTTAATGCCCCTTGGAAGGGACATGGTGGTGACAGTAGCTTAACAAGATGGTTTTAATGCCCCTTTGAAGAGTGGTGGAGGTCGCAGTGGACTAAAAAGACAATATGAATGCCCCTTTGAAGAGTAGTGGAGGTCGAAGTGGAATAAAAAGACAATATGAATGTCCCTTGGAAGAGTGGTGGAGCTTACAGTTCAATAAAAAGACAACATCAATGCCCATTGGAAGAGTGATGGAGGTTACAGTGGAATAAAAAGACAATATCAATGCCCCTTGGAACAGTGGAGGAGGTTACAGTTAAATAAAAAGACAATATCAATGCCCAGTGGAAGAGATGTGGAGGTCACAATAGCTTAACAAGACGGTTTTAATGCCCCTTGGAAGAGTGGTGGAGGTCGCAGTGGATTAAAAAGACAATATCAATGAGCCTTGGAAGAGTGGTGGAGGTCGCAGTGGAATAAAAATACATTATCAATGCCCCTTTGAAGATGGGTGGAGATTACAGTGGAATAAAAAGACAATACCAATGCCCCGTGGAAGAGATGTGGAGGTCACAGTAACTTAACAAGACGGTTTTAATGCCCCTTGGAAGAGTGGTGAAGATCGCAGTGGAATAAAAAAACAATATCAACGCCCCTTGGAAGATTGGTGGAGGTTACAGTGGAATAAAAAGACAATATCAATGCCCCGTGTAAGAGATGTGGAGGTCACTGTAGCTTAACAATATGGTTTTAATGCCCTTTGGAAGAGAGGTGGAGGTGGCAGTGGAATAAAAAGACAATGTCAATGCCCCTTGGAAGAGTGGTGGAGGTTAGAGTGGAATAAAAAGACACTATCAATGCCCCTTGGAAGAGTGGTGGAGGTCGCAGTGGAATAAAAAGACAATATCAATGCCCCGTGGAAGGGACGTGGAGGTCACAGTAGCTTAACAAGATGGTTTTAATGACCCTTGGAAGAGTGGTGGAGGTTGGAGGGGATTAAAAACACAAAAACAATGCCCATTGGAAGAGTGGTGGAGATAGCAGTGGAATAAAAAGACACAATCAATGCATCTTGGTAGATTGGTGGAGGTTACAGTGGAATAAAAAGACAATATCAATGCCCCTTGGAAGAGCTGTGGAGTTCAGAGTGGTTTAACCAAAAGGTTTTAATGCCCAATGGAAGAGACGTGGAGGTCACAGTAGCTTAACAAGACTGTTTTAATGCCCCTTGGAAGAGTGGTGTAGGTCGCAGTGGATTAAAAAGACACTTTCAATGCCCCTTAGAGGAGAGGTGGAAGTCGCAGTGGAATAAAAAGACAATGTCAATGCCACTTGGAAGAGTGGTGGAGGTTACAGTGGAATAAAAAGACAATATCAATTCCCCGTGGAATAGACATTGACGTGACAGTAGCTTTTCAAGATGGCTTTAATGCCCCTTGGAAGAGTGGTGGAGGTTGCACTGGATTAAAAAGACAATATCAATGCCCATTGGAAGAGTGGTAGAGGTCACATTGTAATAAAAAGACAAAATCAATGCCCCTTGGAAGAGTGGTGGAGGGTACAGTGGAATAAAAAGACAATATCAATGCCCCATGGAAGAGTTGTGGAGGTCACTGTAGCTTAACAAGATGGTCTTAATACACCTTTGAAGAGTGGTGGAGGTCGCAGTGGAATAAATAGACAATGTCAATGCCCCTTGGAAGAGTGGTAGAGGTTAGAGTGGGAAAAAAAGATAATACCAGTGCTCCTTGGAAGAGCTGTGGAGTTCAGAGTGGTTTAAATTGACGGTTTTAATGCCCCTTGGAAGAGACGTGGAGGTCACAGTGGATTAAAAAGACAATATCAATGCACCTAGGAAGAGTGGTGGAGGTCACAGTGGATTAAAAAAACAATATCAAAGCCCCGTGGAAGGGACGTGGAGGTCACAGTAGCTGCACTAGACGTGGGAAAAAAAGATAATATCAGTGCTCATTGGAAGAGCTGTGGAGTTCAGAGTGGTTTAAATTGACGGTTTTAATGCCCCTTGGAAGAGACGTGGAGGTCACAGTTGATTAAAAAGACAATATCAATGCCCCTAGGAAGAGTGATGGAGGTCACAGTGGATTAAAAAGACAATATCAAAGCCCCTTGGAAGAGAGGTGGAGGTCGCAGCTGATTAAAAAGACAATATCAATGCCCCTTGGAAGAGTGGTGGAGGTCGCAGTGGAATAAAAGGACAATATCAATGCAGCTTGGAAGAGTGGTGGATGTTACAGTCAAATAAAAAAACAATATCAATGCCTCTTGTAAGAGCTTTGGAGTTCGGTGTGTTTAACATGACGGTTTTAATGCCCCTTGGAAGAGACAAAGAGGTCACAGTAGCTTAACAAGACTGTTTTAATGCCCCTTGGAAGAGTGGTGGAGATCGTTGTGAATTTAAAAGACAATATCAATGCCCCTAAGAAGAGTGGTGGAGGTCGCAGTGGAATAAAAAGACAATATCAATGCACCTTTGAATATTGGTGGAGGTTACAGTGGAATAAAAAGACAATATCAATGCCCCTTGGAAGAGTGGTGGAGGTTACAGTGGAATAAAAAGACAATATCAATGCCCTGTGTAAGAAACTTGGAGGTCACAGTAGCTTAACAAGACGGTTTTAATGCCCCTTGGAAGAGTGATGGAGGTCGCAGTGAAATAAAAAGACAAAATCAATGCCCCTTGGAAGAGTGGTGGAGGTTACGGTGGAATAAAAAGACAATATCAATGCCTCTTGCAAGAGCTGTGGAGTTCATAGTGGTTTGAATTGACGGTTTTAATGAGCCTTGGAAGAGACGTGGAGGACACAGTAGCTTAGCAAGATGGTTTTAATGCCCCTTGGAAGAGTGGTGGAGGTTACAGTCGAATAAAAAGACAATATCAATGCCTCTTGGAAGAGCTGTGGAGTTCAGAGTGGTTTAACCAGACGGTTTTAATGCCCCTTGGAAGAGACGTGGAGGCCACAGTAGATTATCAAAACTGTTTTAATGCCCCTTGGAAGAGTGGTGGAGGTCGCAGTGGAATAAAAAGACAATATCAATTCCACTTGGAAGAGATGTGGAGGTGGCAGTGGAATAAAAAGACAATATCAATGCCTTGTGGAAGAGACTTGGAGGTCACAGTAGTTTAATAAGATGGTTTTAATGCCCCTTGGAAGAGAGTTGGAGGTCGCAGTGGAATAAAAAGACAATATCAATGCCCCTTGGAAGAGTGGTGGAGTTTACAGTGGAATAAAAAGACAATACCAATGACCCTTGGAAGAGTGGTGGAGGTTGCAGTGGAATTAAAAGACAATATTAATGCCACTTGGAAGAGTGGTGAAGGCGCAGTAAAATAAAAAGACAATATCAATGCCCCTTGGAAGAGTGGTGGAGGTTAGAGTGGAAAAAAAAGACCATATCAATGCCCCTTGGAAGAGCTGTGGAGTTCACAGTGGTTTAACCAGAAGGTTTTAAGGCACCGTGGAATAGACGTGGAGGTCACAGTAGCTAAACAAGACGGTTTTAATGCTTCTTGGAAGAGAGAAGGAGGTCGCAGTTGATTAAAAAGACAAAATCAATGCCCCTTGAAAGAGTGGTGGAGGTTACAGCGGAATAAAATGACAATGACAAAGCCTCTTGCAAGAGCTGTGGAGTTCAGAATGGTTTAAATTGACGGTTTTAATGCCCCTTGGAAGAGACGTGGAGGTCACAGTAGCTTAACAAGACAGTTTTTAAGCCCCTTGGAAGAGTCGTGGAGGTCGCAGTGGATTAAAAAGACATTATCGATGCCCCTTGGAAGAGTGGTGGAGGTCGCAGTGGAATAAAAAGAAAATATCATTGCCCCTTAGAAGAGTGGTGGAGGTTACAGTGGAAGAAATAGACAATATCAATGTTCCTTGGAAGAGTGGTGAAGGTCGCAGTGGAATAAAAAGACAATATCAATGTCCCTTGGAATAGTGGTGGAGGTCGCAGTGGATCAAAAAGACAAAATTAATGCCCCTTGGAAGAGTGGTGGATGTCGCAGTGGAATAAAAAGACAATATCAATGCCATGTGGAAGGGACGAGGAGGTCACAGTATCTTAAGAATACGGTTTTAATGCCACTTGGAAGAGTGGTGGAGGTCGCAGTGGATTAAAAAGACTATCAAATCCCTTTGGAAGAGTGGTGGAGGTCGCAATGAAAAAAAAAAGACAATTTCAATGCCCCTTGGAAGAGTGGTGGAGGCTACAGTTGAATAAAAAGACAATATCAATGCCTCTTGGAAGAGCAGTGGAGTTCAGAGTGGTTTAACCATGCAGTTTTAATGCCCCTTGGAAGAGACGTGTAGGTCACAGAAGCTTTTCAAGACTGTTTTAAAGTCCCTTGGAGGAGTGGTAGAGGTCGCAGTCGATTAAAAAGACAATATCAATGCCCCTTGGAAGAGTGGTCGAGGTTACAGTGGAATAAAAAGACGCTATCAATGCCCCTTGGAAGAGTGGTGGAGGTTACAGTGGAATAAAAAGACAATATCAATGTCCCTTGGAAGAATGGTGGAGGTTTCAGTGGAATAAAAAGACAATATCAATGCCCCTTGGAAGAGTGGTGGAGGTTCCAATTAAATAAAAAGACAATATCAATGCCCCTTGGAAGAGTGGTGGAGGTCGCAGTGGAATTAAAAGACAATATTAATGCCACTTGGAAGAGTGGTGGAGGGCACAGTAAAATAAAAAGACAATATCAATGCCCCTTGGAAGAGTGGTGGAGGTTAGAGTGAAAAAAAAAGACCATGTCAATGCCCCTTGGAAGAGCTGTGGAGTTCACAGTGGTTTAACCAGAAGGTTTTAAGGCACCGTGGAATAGACGTGGAGGTCACAGTAGCTAAACAAGACGGTTTTAATGCTTCTTGGAAGAGAGATGGAGGTCGCAGTTGATTAAAAAGACAAAATCAATGCCCCTTGAAAGAGTGGTGGAGGTTACAGTGGAATAAAAAGACAATATCAATGACTCTTGCAAGAGCTGTGGAGTTCAGAGTGGTTTAAATTGACGGTTTTAATGCCCCTTGGACGAGACGTGGAGGTCACAGTAGCTTAACAAGACAGTTTTTATGCCCCTTGGAAGAATGGTGGAGGTCGCAGTGGATGAAAAAGACATTATCGATGCCCCTTGGAAGAGTGGTGGAGGTCGCAGTGGAATAAAAAGAAAATATCATTGCCCCTTAGAAGAGTGGTGGAGGTTACAGTGGAAGAAATAGACAATATCAATGTTCCTTGGAAGAGTGGTGAAGGTCGCAGTAGAATAAAAAGACAATATCAATGTCCCTTGGAAGAGTGGTGGAGGTCGCAGTGGAATAAAAAGACAATATCAATGCCATGTGGAAGGGACGAGGAGGTCACAGTAGCTTAAGAATACGGTTTTAATGCCACTTGGAAGAGTGGTGGAGGTCGCAGTGGATTAAAAAGACTATCAAATCCCCTTGGAAGAGTGGTTGAGGTCGCAGTGAAAAAAAAAAGACAATATCAATGCCCCTTGGAAGAGTGGTGGAGGCTACAGTTGAATAAAAAGACAATATCAGTGCCCCTTGGAAGAGCTGTGGAGTTCACAGTGGTTTAACCAGAAAGTTTTAATGCACCGTGGAATAGACGTGGAGGTCACAGTAGCTTAACAAGACGGTTTTAATGCCCCTTGGAAGAGTCGTGGGCGTCACAGAGGAATAAAAAGACAATATCAATGCACTTGGAAGAGTGCAGAAGGTTACAATGGAATAAAAAGACATTGTCAATGCCCCGTGGAAGAGCTGTGGAGCTCAGAGTGGTTTAACCAGACGGTTTTAGTGCCCCTTGGAAGAGACGTCGAGGTCACAGTAGCTTAACAAGACGGTTTTAATGCTCCATGGAAGAGTGGTGGAGGTCACAGTGGAATAAAAATACAATATCAATGCCCCATGAAAGAGTGGTGGAAGTTACAGTGAAATAAAAAGACAATATCAATGCCCCTTGGAAGAGCTGTGGAGTACAGAGTGGTTTAACCAAACGGTTTTAGTGCCCCTTGGAAGAGACGTCGAGGTCACAGTAGCTTAACAAGACGGTATTAATGCACCTTGGAAGAGTGATGGAGGCCGCAGTGGATTAAAAAGACAATATCAATGAAACTTGGAAGAGTGGTGGAGGTCGCAGTGGAATAAAAAGAAAATATCATTGCCCCTTGGAAGAGTGGTGGAGGTTACAGTGGAATAAAAAGACAATATCAATGCACCGTGGAAGAGACGTGGACATCACAGTAGCTTAACAAGACGGTTTTAATGTCCCTTGGCAGAGTGTTGGAGGTCGCAGTGGAATAAAAAGACAATAACAATGCCCTGTGGAAGAGACGTGGAAGAGACATGGAGGTCACAGTAGCTTAACAAAGACGGTTTTAATGCCCCTTAGAACAGTAGTGGAGGTCGCAGTGGAATAAAAAGACAATATCAATGTTCCTTGGAAGAGGGGAGAAGGTCGCAGTGGAATAAAAAGACAATATCAATGTCCCTTGGAAGAGTGGTGGAGGTCGCAGTGGATTAAAAAGACAATATCAATGCCCCTTGAAAGAGTGGTGGAGGTCGCAGTGGAATAAAAAGACAATATCAATGGCCCATGGAAGGGACGTGGAGGTCACAGTAGCTTAACAAGACGGTTTTAATGCCCCTTGGAAGAGTGGTGGAGGTCGCAGTGGAATAAAAGACAATATCAATGCCCTTTGGAAGAGTGGTGGAGGTCGCAGTGGAATAAAAATACAATATCAATGCCCCGTGGTAGAGTGGTGGAGGTTACAGTGGAAGTTAAAGACAATATCAATGCCCATTGGAAGAGATGTGGAGGTTACTGTAGCTTAACAAGACAGTTTTAATGCCCCTTGGAAGAATAGTGGAGGTCGCAGTGGAATAAAAAGACAATATCAATGTTCCTTGGAAGAGGGGTGAAGGTCGCAGTGGAATAAAAAGACAATACCAATGCCCCTTGGAAGAGCTGTGGAGTTCAGAGTGGTTTAATCAAATGGTTTTAATGCCCATTGGAAGTGACGTGGAGGTCACAGTAGCTTAAAAAGACGCTTTAAATGCCCCTTGGAAAAGTGGTGGAGGTCGCAGTGGATTAAAAAGACAATATCAATGCCCCTTGGAAGGGTGGTGGAGGTGGCAGTGGAATAAAAAGACAATATCAATGCCCCTTGGAAGAATGATGGAAGTCGCAGTGGAATAAAAAGACAATGTCAATGCCCCTTGGAAGAGTGGTGGAGGTTAGAGTTAAAAAAAAAAAAATACCAATGCCCCTTGGAAGAGCTGTGGAGTTCAGAGTGGTTTAAATAGATGGTTTTATTGCCCCTTGGAAGAGACGAGGAGGTCACAGTAGATTAACAAGACAGTTTTAATGCCCCTTGGAAAAGTGGTGGAGGTCACAGTAGTTAAAAAGACAATATCAATGCCCCGTGGAAAACATGTGGAGGTCACAGTAGCTAAATAAGACAGTTTTAATGCCCCTTGGAAGAGTGGTGGAGGTCGCAGTGGAATAAAAAGACAATATAAATGCCCTTTGAAAGAGTGGTGGAGGTTACAGTGAAATAAAAAGACAATATCAATGCCTCTTGAAAGAGCTATGGAGTTCAGAGTGGTTTAACCAGATGGTTTTCATGCCCCTTGGAAGAGTGGTGGAGGTCACAGTGCATTAAAAAGACAATATCAATACCCCTTGGAAGAATGGTGGAGGTTATAGTGGAATAAAAAGACAATATCAATGCCCCTTGGTAGAGCTGTGGAGTTCAGATTGGTTTAACCAGACGGTTTTAATGCCCCTTGGAAGAGATGTGGAGGTCACAGTAGCTTAACAAGACTGTTTTAATGCCTCTTGGAAGAGTGGTGGAGGTCGCAGTGGATTAAAAAGACTATACCAATGCCCTTTAGAAGAGAGGTGGAAGTCGCAGTGGAATAAAAAGACAATTTCAATACCCCTTGGAAGAGTGGTGGAGGATACAGTGGAATAAAAAGGCAATATCAATGCCCCTTGGAATAGACATGGACGTTACAGTAGCTAAACAAGATGTTTTAAATTTTCCTTGGGAGAGTGGTGGAAGTCGTAGTGGAATAAAGAGACAATATCAATGCCCCTTGAAAGAGTGCTGTAGGTTACAGTGGAGTAAAAAGAAAATATCAATGTCTCTTGCAAGAGCTGTGGAGTTCAGAGTGGATTAAATTGAAGGTTTTAATGCACCTTGGTAGAGACGTGGAGGTCACAGTAGCTTAACAAATACGGTTATAATGCCCCTTGGAAGAGTGGTGGAGGTCGCAGTGGATTAAAAAGACAATATCAATGCCATTTGGAAGCGTGGTGAAGGTCCCAGTGGAATAAAAAGACAATATCAATGCCCCGTGAAAGAGACGTGGAGGTCACAGTAGCTTAACAAGACGTTTTTAATGCCCCTTGGAAGAGAGGTGGAAGTTGCAATGGAATAAAAAGACAATATCAATGCCCCTTGTAAGAGCTGTGGAGTTCAGAGTGGTTTAAATTGACGGTTTTAATGCCCCTTGGAAGGGACGTGGAGGTGACAGTAGCTTAACAAGATGGTTTTAATGCCCTTTGGAAGATTGGTGGAGGTCGCAGTGGATTAAAAAGACAATTTGAATGCCCCTTGGAAGAGTGGTGGAGGTCGCAGTGGAATAAAAAGACAATATCAATGAGCCTTGGAAGAGTGGTGGAGGTCGCAGTGGAATAAAAAGACATTATCAATGCCCCTTGGAAGAGTGGTGGAGGTCGCATTGGAATAAAAAGACAATATCAATGCCTCTTGGACGAGTGGTGGAGGTTACAGTGGAATAAAAAGACAATTTCAGTGCCCCGTGGAAGAGACGTGGAGGTCACAGTAGCTTAACAAGATGGTTTTAATGCCTCTTGGAAGAGTGGAGGAGGTCGCAGTGGAATAAAAAGACAATGTCAATGCCCCTTGGAAGAGTGGTGGAGGTTAGAGTGGAATAAAAAGACAATACAAATGCCCCTTGGAAGAGCTGGGGAGTTCAGAGTGGTTTAACCAGATGATGTTAATGCCCCTTGGAAGAGAAGTCGACGTCACAGTAGCATAACAATACGGGTTTAATGCCCCTTGGAAGAGTGGTGGAGTTCGCCGTGGATTAAAAAGACAATATCAATGCCCCTTGGAAGAGTGGTGGAGGTCCCAGTAGAATAAAACGACAATATCAATGCCCCGTGGAAGGGACGAAGAGGACACAGTAGCTTAACAAGACGGTTTTAATTCCCCTTGGAAGAGTGGTGGAGGTTGCAGTGGATTAAAAAGACAACAACAATGCCCATTGGAAGAGTGGTGGAGGTCGCAGTGGAATAAAAAGACAAAATCAATGCCCATTGGAAGAGTGGTGGAGGTTACAGTGGAATAAAAAGACAATATCAATGCCCCTTGGAAGAGCTGTGGAGTTCAGAGTGGTTTAACCAGACGGTTTTAATGCCCCTTGGTAGAGACGAGGAGGTCACAGTAGCTTAATAAGACTGTTTTAATGCCCCTTGGTAGAGTGGTGGAGGTCGCAGTGGATTAAAAAGACAATATCAATGCCCCTTAGAAGAGAGGTGGAAGTCGCAGTGGAATAAAAAGACAATGTCATTGTCACTTGGTAGAGTGGTGGAGGTTACAGTGGAATAAAAAGACAATATCAATGCCCCGTGGAATAGACATGGACGTGACAGTAGCTTAACAAGACGACTTTAATGCCCCTTGGAAGAGTGGTGGAGGTCACAGTGGAATAAAAAGACAAAATCAATGCCCCTTGGAAGAGTGGTGGAGGTTACAGTGGAATAAAAAGACAGTATCAATGCCCCATGGAAGAGATGTGGAGGTCACTGTAGCTTAACAAGATGGTCTTTATGCCCCTTGGAAGAGTGGTGGAGGTCGCAGTGGAATAAATAGACAATGTCAATGCCCCTTGGAAGAGTGGTTGAGGTTAGAGTGGAATAAAAAGACAATACCAGTGCTCCTTGGAAGAGCTGTGGAGTTCAGAGTGTTTTAAATTGACGGTTTTAATGCCCCTTGGAAGAGACATGGAGGTCACCGCGGATTAAAAAGACAATATCAATGCCCCTTGGAAGAGTGGTGGAGGTCGCAGTGGATTAAAAAGACAATATCAATGCCCCTTGGAAGAGTGGTGGAGGTAACAGTGGAATAAAAAGACAATATCAATGCCCCTTGGAATAGACATGGATGTTACAGTAGCTAAACAAGATGTTTTAAATTCTCCTTGGGAGAGTGGTGTAAGTCGTAGTGGAATAAAAAGACAATATCAATGCCCCTTGAAAGAGTGCTGTAGCTTACAGTGGAGTAAAAAGAAAATATCAATGCCTCTTGCAAGAGCTGTGGAGTTCAGAGTCGATCAAATTGACGGTTTTAATGCACCTTGGTAGAGACGTGGAGGTCACAGTAGCTTAACAAATACGGTTACAATGCCCCTTGGAAGAGTGGTGGAGGTCGCAGTGGATTAAAAAGACAATATCAATACCATTTGGAAGAGTGGTGAAGGTCCCAGTGGAATAAAAAGACAATATCAATGCCCCGTGAAAGAGACGTGGAGGTCACAGTAGCTTAACAAGGCTTTTTAATGCCCCTTGGAAGAGAGGTGGAAGTTGCAGTGGAATAAAAAGACAATATCAATGCCCCTTGTAAGAGCTGTGGAGTTCAGAGTGGTTTAAATTGACGGTTTTAATGCCCCTTGGAAGGGACGTGGGGGTGACAGTAGCTTAACAAGACGGTTTTAATGCCCTTTGGAAGAGTGGTGGAGGTCGCAGTGGATTAAAAAGACAATTTGAATGCCCCTTGGAAGAGTGGTGGAGGTCGCAGTGGATTAAAAAGACAATATCAATGAGCCTTGGAAGAGTGGTGGAGGTCGCAGTGGAATAAAAAGACATTATCAATGCCCCTTGGTAGAGGGGTGGAGGTCGCATTGGAATAAAAAGACAATATCAATGCCTCTTGGACGAGTTGTGAAGGTTACAGTGGAATAAAAAGACAATTTCAGTGCCCCGTGGAAGAGACGTGGAGGTCACAGTAGCTTAACAAGATGGTTTTAATGCCTCTTGGAAGAGTGGAGGAGGTCGCAGTGGAATAAAAAGACAATGTCAATGCCCCTTGGAAGAGTGGTGGAGGTTAGAGTGGAATAAAAAGACAATACAAATGCCCCTTGGAAGAGCTGTGGAGTTCAGAGTGGTTTAACCAGATGATGTTAATGCCCCTTGGAAGAGAAGTCGACGCCACAGTAGCATAACAATACGGTTTTAATGCCCCTTGGAAGAGTGGTGGAGTTCGCAGTGGATTAAAAAGACAATATCAATGCCCCTTGGAAGAGTGGTGGAGGTCGCAGTAGAATAAAACGACAATATCAATGCCCCGTGGAAGGGATGAGGAGGACACAGTAGCTTAACAAGATGGTTTTAATTCCCCTTGGAAGAGTGGTGGAGGTTGCAGTGGATTAAAAAGACAACAACAATGCCCATTGGAAGAGTGGTGGAGGTCGCAGTGGAATAAAAAGACAAAATCAAGCCCCTTGGAAGAGTGGTGGAGGTTACAGTGGAATAAAAAGACAATATCAATGCCCCTTGGAAGAGCTGTGGAGTTCAGAGTGGTTTAACCAGACGGTTTTAATGCCCCTTGGAAGAGACGAGGAGGTCAAAGTAGCTTAATAAGACTGTTTTAATGACCCTTGGTAGAGTGGTGGAGGTCGCAGTGGATTAAAAAGACAATATCAATGCCCCTTAGAAGAGAAGTGGAAGTCGCAGTGGAATAAAAAGACAATGTCATTGCCACTTGGTAGAGTGGTGGAGATACAGTGGAATAAAAAGACAATATCAATGCCCCGTGGAATAGACATGGACGTGACAGTAGCTTAACAAGACGGCTTTAATGCCCCTTGGAAGAGTGGTGGAGGTCGCAGTGGAATAAAAAGACAAAATCAATGCCCCTTGGAAGAGTGGTGGAGGTTACAGTGGAATAAAAAGACAGTATCAATGCCCCATGGAAGAGATGTGGAAGTCACTGTAGCTTAACAAGATGGTCTTTATGCCCCTTGGAAGAGTGGTGGAGGTCGCAGTGGAATAAATAGACAATGTCAATGCCCCTTGGAAGAGTGGTGGAGGTTAGAGTGGAATAAAAAGACATTACCAGTGCTCCTTGGAAGAGCTGTGGAGTTCAGAGTGGTTTAAATTGACGGTTTTAATGCCCCTTGGTAGAGACATGGAGGTCACCGTGGATTAAAAAGACAATATCAATGCCCCTTGGAAGAGTGGTGGAGGTCGCAGTGGATTAAAAAGACAATATCAATGCCCCTTGGAAGAGTGGTGGAGGTAACAGTGGAATAAAAAGACAATATCAATGCCCCTTGGAATAGACATGGACGTTACAGTAGCTAAACAAGATGTTTTAAATTCTCATTGGGAGAGTGGTGGAAGTCGTAGTGGAATAAAAAGACAATATCAATGCCCCTTGGAAGAGTGGTGGAGGTAGCAGTGGAATAAAAAGAGGATATCAATGCCCTGTGGAAGGGACGTGGAGGTCACAGTAGCTTCACAAGACGGTTTTAATGCCCCTTGGAAGAGAGGTGAAGGTCGCAGTTGATTAAAAAGACTATATCAATGCCCCTTGGAAGAGTGGTGAAGGTCGCAGTAGAATAAAAAGACAATATCAATGCCGCTTGGTAGAGTGGTGGATGTTACAGTCGAATAAAACGACAATATCAATGCCTCTTGTAAGAGCTGTGGAGTTCAGAGTGTTTAACCAGACAGTTTTAATGCCCCTTGGAAGAGACGAGGAGGTCACAGTAGCTTAACGAGACAGTTTTAATGCCCCTTGAAAGAGTGGTGGAGATCGTTGTGGATTTAAAAGACAATATCAATGCCCCTTAGGAGAGTGGTGGAGGTCGCAGTGGAATAAAAAGACAATATCCATGCCCCTTGGAAGATAGGTGGAGGTCACAGTGGAATAAAAAGACAATATCAATGCCCCTTGGAAGAGTGGTGGAGGTTACAGTGGAATAAAAAGACAATATCAATTCCCCGTGGAAGAGACGTAGACATCACAGTAGCTTAACAAGACTGTTTTAATGTCCCTTGGCAGAGTGTTGGAGGTCGCAGTGGAATAAAAAGACAATATCAATGAACCTTGGAAGAGTGGTGGAGGTCGCAGTGGAAGAAAAAGAAAATATCATTGCCCCTTGGAAGAGTGGTGGAGGTTACAGTGGAATAAAAAGACAATATCAATGCCCCGTGGAAGAGACGTGGACATCACAGTAGCTTAACAAGACGGTTTTAATGTCCCTTGGCAGAGTGTTGGGGGTCGCAGTGGAATAAAAAGACAATAACAATGCCCTGTGGAAGAGACATGGAGGTCACAGTAGCTTAACAAGACGGTTTTAATGCCCCTTAGAAGAGTAGTGGAGGTCGCAGTGGATTAAAAAGACAATATCAATGCCCCTTGGAAGAGTGGTGGAGGTGGCAGTGGAATAAAAAGACAATATCAATGCCCCTTGGAAGAATGATGGAAGTCGCAGTGGATTAAAAAGACAATATCAATGCCCCTTGGAAGAGTGGTGGAGGTCGCAGTGGAATAAAAAGACAATATCAATGCCCAGTGGAAGGGACGTGGAGGTCACAGTAGCTTAACAAGACGGTTTTAATGCCCCTTGGAAGAGTGGTGGAGGTCGCAGTGGAATAAAAGACAATATCAATGCCCTTTGGAAGAGTGGTGGAGGTTGCAGTGGAATAAAAATACAATATCAATGCCCCTTGGTAGAGTGGTGGAGGTTACAGTGGAAGTTAAAGACAATATCAATGCCCCATGGAAGAGATGTGGAGGTTACTGTAGCTTAACAAGACAGTTTTAATGCCCCTTGGAAGAATAGTGGAGGTCGCAGTGGAATAAAAAGACAATGTCAATGCCCATTGGAAGAGTGGTGGAGGTTAGAGTGGAATAAAAAGACAATTCCAATGCCCCTTGGAAGAGCTGTGGAGTTCAGAGTGGTTTAACCAAATGGTTTTAATGCCCATTGGAAGTGACGTGGAGGTCACAGTAGCTTAAAAAGACGCTTTAAATGCCCCTTGGAAAAGTGGTGGAGGTCGCAGTGGATTAAAAAGACAATATCAATGCCCCTTGGAAGAGTGGTGGAGGTGGCAGTGGAATAAAAAGACAATATCAATGCCCCTTGGAAGAATGATGGAAGTCGCAGTGGAATAAAAAGACAATGTCAATGCCCCTTGGAAGAGTGGTGGATGTTAGAGTTAAAAAAAAAAAAATACCAATGCCCCTTGGAAGAGCTGTGGAGTTCAGAGTGGTTTAAATAGATGGTTTTATTGCCCCTTGGAAGAGACGAGGACGTCACAGTAGATTAACAAGACAGTTTTAATGCCCCTTGGAAAAGTGGTGGAGGTCACAGTAGTTAAAAAGACAATATCAATGCCCAGTGAAAAACACGTGGAGGTCACAGTAGCTTAACAAGACAGTTTTAATGCCCCTTGGAAGAGTGGTGGAGGTCGCAGTGGAATAAAAAGACAATATAAATGCCCTTTGAAAGAGTGGTGGAGGTTACAGTGAAATAAAAAGACAATATCAATGCCTCTTGAAAGAGCTATGGAGTTCAGAGTGGTTTAACCAGATGGTTTTCATGCCCCTTGGAAGAGTGGTGGAGGTCACAGTGCATTAAAAAGACAATATCAATACCCCTTGCAAGAATGGTGGAGGTTATAGTGGAATAAAAAGACAATATCAATGCCCCTTGGTAGAGCTGTGGAGTTCAGATTGGTTTAACCAGACGGTTTTAATGCCCCTTGGAAGAGATGTGGAGGTCACAGTAGCTTAACAAGACTGTTTTAATGCCTCTTGGAAGAGTGGTGGAGGTTGCAGTGGATTAAAAAGACTATATCAATGCCCCTTAGAAGAGAGGTGGAAGTCGCAGTGGAATAAAAAGACAATATCAATACCCCTTGGAAGAGTGGTGGAGGATACAGTGGAATAAAAAGACAATATCAATGCCCCTTGGAATAGACATGGACGTTACAGTAGCTAAACAAGATGTTTTAAATTTTCCTTGGGAGAGTGGTGGAAGTCGTAGTGTAATAAAAAGACAATACCAATGCCCCTTGAAAGAGTGCTGTAGTTTACAGTGGAGTAAAAAGAAAATATCAATGCCTCTTGCAAGAGCTGTGGAGTACAGAGTGGATTAAATTGACGGTTTTAATGCACCTTGGTAGAGACGTGGAGGTCACAGTAGCTTAACAAATACGGTTATAATGCCCCTTGGAAGAGTGGTGGAGGTCGCAGTGGATTAAAAAGACAATATCAATGCCATTTGGAAGAGTGGTGAAGGTCCCAGTGGAATAAAAAGACAATATCAATGCCCCGTGAAAGAGACGTGGAGGTCACAGTAGCTTAACAAGACGTTTTTAATGCCCCTTGGAAGAGAGGTGGAAGTTGCAGTGGAATAAAAAGACAATATCAATGCCCCATGGAAGAGTGCTGGAGGTTACATTGGAATAAAAAGACAATATCAATGACCCTTGCAAGAGCTGTGGAGTTCAGAGTGGTTTAAATTGACGGTCTTAATGCCCCTTGGAAGAGACGTGGAGGTGAAGGTAGCTTAACAAGACGGTTTTAATGCCCCTTCGAAGAGTGGTGGAGGTCGCAGTGGAATAAAAAGACAATATCAATGAGCCTTGGAAGAGTGGTGGAGGTCGCAGTGGAATAAAAAGACAATATCAATGCCCCTTGGAAGAGTGGTGGAGGTCGCAGTGGAATAAAAAGACAATATCAATGCCCCTTGGAAGATTGGTGGAGGTTTCAGTGGAAAAAAAAGACAATATCAATGCCCAGTAGAAGAGATGTGGAGGTCACTGTAGCTTTGCAATTTGGTTTTAATGCCCCTTGGAAGAGTTGTGGAGGTCGCAGTGGAATAAAAAGACAATGTCAATGCCCCTTGGAAGAGTGGTGGAGGTTAGAATGGAATAAAAAGACAATACAAATGCCCCTTGGAAGAGCTGTGGAGTTCACAGTGGTTTAACCAGATGATCCTAATGCCCCTTGGAAGAGAAGTCGACGTCACTGTAGCATAACAAGACGGTTTTAATGCCCCTTGGAAGAGTGGTGGAGTTCGCAGTGGATTAAAAAGACAATATCAATGCCCCTTGGAAGAGTGGTGGAGGTCGCAGTGGAATAAAACGACAATATCAATGCCCGTGGAAGGAACGTGGAGGACACTGTAGCATAACAAGACGGTTTTAATTCCCCTTGGAAGAGTGGTGGAGGTTGCAGGGGATTAAAAAGACAACAACAATGCCCCTTGGAAGAGCTGTGGAGTTCAGAGTGGTTTAACCAGACTGCTTTAATGCCCCTTGGTAGAGTGGTGGAGGTCGCAGTGGATTAAAAAGACAATATCAATGCCCCTTAGAAGAGAGGTGGAAGTTGCAGTGGAATTAAACGACAATGTCAATGCCACTTGGAAGAGTGGTGGAGGTTACAGTGGAATGAAAAGGCAATATCAATGCCCCGTGGAATAGACATGGACATGACAGTAGCTTAACAAGACGGCTTTAATGCCCCTTGGAAGAGTGGTGGAGCTTGCAGTGGATTAAAAAGACAATATCAATGACCATTGGAAGAGTGGTAGAGGTCGCAGTGGAATAAAAAGACAAAATCAATGCCCCTTGGAAGAGTGGTGGAGGTTACAGTGGAATAAAAAGACAATATCAATGCCCCATGGAAGAGTTGTGGAGGTCACTGTAGCTTAACAAGATGGTCTTTATGCCCCTTGGAAGAGTGGTGGAGGTCGCAGTGGAATAAATAGACAATGTCAATGCCCCTTGGAAGAGTGGTGGAGGTTAGAGTGGAATAAAAAGACAATACCAGTGCTCCTTGGAATAGCTGTGGAGTTCAGAGTGGTTTAAATTGACGGTTTTAATGCCCCTTGGAAGAGACATGGAGGTCACCGTGGATTAAAAAGACAATATCAATGCCCCTTGGAAGAGTGGTGGAGGTCGCAGTGGATTAAAAAGACAATATCAATGCCACTTGGAAGAGTGGTGGATGTTACAGTCGAATAAAACGACAATATCAATGCCTCTTGTAAGAGCTGTGGAGTTCAGAGTGTTTAACCAGATGGTTTTAATGCCCCTTGGAAGAGACAAGGAGGTCACAGTAGCTTAACAAGACAGTTTTAATGCCCCTTGGAAGAGTGGTGTTGATCGTTGTGGATTTAAAAGACAATATCAATGCCCCTTAATAGAGTGGTGGAGGTCGCAGTGGAATAAAAAGACAATTTCAATGCCACTTGGAAGATAGGTGGAGGTCACAGTGGAATAAAAAGACAATATCAATGCCCCTTGGAAGAGTGGTGGAGGTTACAGTGGAATAAAAAGACAATATCAATGCCCTGTGTAAGAAACTTGGAGGTCACAGTAGCTTAACAAGACGGTTTTAATGCCCCTTGGAAGAGTCATGGACGTCGCAGAGGAATAAAAAGACAACATCAATGCACTTGGAAGAGTGCAGAAGGTTACAATGGAATAAAAAGACATTGTCAATGCCTCTTGGAAGAGCTGTGGAGCTCAGAGCGGTTTAACCAGACGGTTTTTAAGCCCCTTGTTAAAGACTTGGTGGTCACAGCAGCTTAACAAGACGGTTTTAATGCCCTTGGAAGAGTGGTGGAGGTCACAATGGAATAAAAAGACAATATCAATGCCCCGTGGAAGGGACGTGGAGTTCACAGTAGCATAACAAGACGGTTTTAATGCCCATTGAAAGAGTGGTGGAGGTCGCAATGGATAAAAAGACAATATCAAAGACCCTTGGAAGAGGGGTGGAGGTCGCAGTGGATAACAGAGACAATATCAATGCCTCTTGGAAGAGCTGTGGAGTACAGAGTGGTTTAACCAGACCGTTTAATGCCCCTTGGTAGAGACGAGGAGGTCACAGTAGCTTATCAAGACTGTTTTAATGCCACTTGGAAGAGATGGTGGTCGCAGTGGATTAAAAAAACAATATCAATTCCAATTGGAAAAGATGCGGAGGTCGCAGTGGAATAAAAAGACAATATCAATGCCTAGTGGAAGAGACTTGGAGGTCACAGGAGCTTAACAAGATGGTTTTAATGCCCCTTGGAAGAGAGGTGGAGGTCACAGTGGAATAAAAAGACAATATCAATGCCCCTTGGAAGAGTGGTGGAGGTTACAGTGGAATAAAAGGACAATATCAATGACCCTTGGAAGAGTGGTGGAGGTCGCAGTGGAATAAAAAGACAATATTAATGATCCTTGGAAGAGTGGTGGAGGTCGCAGTAAAATAAAAAGACAATATCAATACCCCTTGGAAGAGTGGTGGAGGTTACAGTGGAATAAAAAGACAATATCATTGCCCCTTGGAAGAGCCGTGGAGTTCAGTGTGGTTTAACCAGAAGGTTTTAAGGCACCGTGGAATAGACGTGGAGGTCACAGTAGCTAAACAAGATGGTTTTAATGCTTCTTGGAAGAGTGATGGAGGTCGCAGTGGATTAAAAAGACAATATCAATGCCACTTGGAAGAGTGGTGAAGGTCCCAGTGGAATAAAAAGACGATATCAATGCCCCTTGGAAGAGTGGTGGAGGTTACAGTGGAATAAATAGACAATATCAATGCCCCGTGAAAGAGACGTGGAGGTCACAGTAGCTTAACAAGATGGTTTTAATGCCCCTTGAAAGAGAGGTGGAAGTTGCAGTGGAATAAAAAGACAATATCAATGCCCCTTGGAAAAGTGCTGGAGGTTATATTGGAATAAAAAGACAATATCAATGCCCCTTGCAAGAGCTGTGGAGTTCAGAGTGGTTTAAATTGACGGTTTTAATGCCCCTTGGAAGGGAAGTGGAGGTGACAGTAGCTTTACAAGACGGTTTTAATGCCCCTTGGAAGAGTGGTGGAGGTCGCAGTGGATTAAGAAGACAATATGAATGCCCCTTGGAAGAGTGGTGGAGGTCGCAGTCGAATAAAAAGACAATATCAATGCCCCTTGGAAGAGTGGTGGAGGTTACAGTTGAATAAAAAAACAATATCAATGCCCCTTGGAAGAGCGATGGAGGTTACAGTGGAATTTAAGGACAATATCAATGCCCCTTGTAACAGTGGTGAAGGTTACAGTTAAATAAAAAGACAATATCAATGCCCCGTGGAAGAGATGTGTAGGTCACAATAGCTTAATAAGACGGTTTTAATGCCCCTTGGAAGAGTGGTGGAGGTCGCAGTGGATTAAAAAGACAATATCAATGAGCCTTGGAAGAGTGGTGGAGGTCGAAGTGGAATGAAAAGACATTATCAATGCACCTTGGAAGAGTGGTGGAGGTCGCAGTGGAATAAAAAGACAATATCAATGCCCCGTTGAAGAGACGTGGAGGTCACAGTAGCTTAACAATATGGTTTTAATTCCTCTTGGAGGACTGGTGGAGGTCGCAGTCAAATAAAAAGACAATTTCAATGCCCCTTGGAAGAGTGGTGGAGGTTACAGTGGAATAAAAAGACAATAATAATGCCCCTTGGAAGAGCTGTGGAGTTCAGAGTGGTATAAACAGATGGTTTTAACGCTCCTTGGAAGAGACGTGGAGGTCACAGTAACTTAACAAGACGGTTTTAATGCCCCTTGGAAGAGTTGTGGAGGTCACAGTGGAATATAAAAACAATATCAATGCCCCTTGGAAGATTGGTGGAGGTTACAGTGGAATAAAAAGACAATATTAATGCCGCGTGGAAGAGGTGTGGAGGTCACTGTAGCTTAACAATGTGGTTTTAATGCCCCTTGGAAGAGTGGTGGAGGTCGCAGTGGAATAAAAAGACAATGTCAATGCCCCTTGGAAGAGTGGTGGAGGTTAGAGTGGAATAAAAAGACAATACAAATGCCCCTTGGAAGAGATGTGGAGCTCAGAGTGGTTTAACCAGATGGTTTTAATGCCCCTTGGAAGAGTGGTGGAGTTCGCACTCGATTAAAAAGACAATATCAATGCACCGAGGATGGGACGTGGAGGTCACAGTAGATTAACAAGACGGTTTTAATGTCCTTTGGAGGAGTGGTGGAGGTTGCAGGGGATTAAAAAGACAAAATCAATGCCCCTTGGAAGAGTGGTGGATTATAGAGTGGAATAAAAAGACAATACAAATGCCCCTTGGAAGAGATGTGGAGTTAAGAGTGGTTTAACCAGATGGTTTTAATGCCCCTTGGAGGAGAAGTCGACGTCACAGTAGCATAACAAGACGGTTTTAATGCCCCTTGGAAGAGTGGTGTAGTTCGCAGTGGATTAAACAGACAATATCAATGACCCTTGGAAGAGTGGTGGAGGTCGCCGTGGAATAAAAAGATAATATCAATGCCCCGTGGAAGGGACGTGGAGGCCACAGTAGCTTAACAAGACAGTTTTAATGCCCCTTGGAAGAGTGGTGGAGGTTGCAGGGGATTAAAAAGACAATAACAATGCCCATTGGAAGAGTGGTGGAGGTCGAAGTGGAATAAAAAGACAAAATCAATGCCCCTTGGTAGAGTGGTGGAGGTTACAGTGGAATAATAAGACAATATCAATGCCCATTGGAAGAGCTGTGGAGTTCAGAGTGTTTTAACCAGACGGTTTTAATGCCTCTTGAAAGAGACGTGGAGGTCACAGTAGCTTAAAAAGACTGTTTTAATGCCCCTTGGTAGAGTGGTGGAGGTCAAGTGCATTAAAAGGACAATATCAATGCACCTTAGAAGAGAGGAGGAAGTCGCAGTGGAATAAAAAGACAATGTCAATGCCACTTGGAAGAGTGGTGGAGGTTACAGTGGAATAAAAAGACAATATCAATGCCCCATGGAATAGACATGGACGTGACAGTAGCTTAACAAGACGGCTTTAATGCCCCTTGGAAGAGTGGTGGAGGTTGCAGTGGATTAAAAAGACAATATCAATGCCCATTGGAAGAGTGGTAGAGGTCGCAGTGGAATAAAAAGACAAAATCAATGCCCCTTGGAAGAGTGGTGGAGGTTACAGTGAATTAAAAAGATAATATCAATGCCCCATGGAAGAGTTGTGGAGTTCAGAATGTTTAACCAGACGGTTTTAATGCCCGTGGGAAGAGACGAGGAGGTCACAGTAGCTTTACAAGACTGTTTTAATGCCCCTTGGAAGAGTGGTGGAGATTGTTGTGGATTTAAAAGACAATATCAATGCCCCTTAGGAGAGTGGTGGAGGTCACAGTGGAATAAAAAGACAATATCAATGCCCCTTGGAAGATTGGTGGAGGTTACAGTGGAATAAAAAGAGAATATCAATGCCCCTTGGAAGAGTGGTGGAGGTTACAGTGGAATAAATAGACAAGATCAATGCCCCTTGGAAGGGACGTGGAGGTCACAGTAGCATAACAAGACGGTTATAATGCCCCTTGGAAGAGTGGTGGAGGTTACAGTCGAATAAAAAGTCAATATCAATGCCTCTTTGAAGAGCTGTGGAGTACAGAGTGGTTTAACCAGACGGTTTAATGCGCCTTGGAAGAGACGTGGAGGTCACAGTAGCTTAACAAGACTGTTTTAATGCCCCTTTGAAGAGTGGTGGAGGTCGCAGTGTATTGAAAAGACAATATCAATGCCCCTTAGAAGAGTGGTGGAGGTCGCAGTGGAATAAAAAGACAATATCAATTCCTCTTGGAAGAGATGCGGAGGTCGCAGTGGAATAAAAAGACAATATCAATGCCACGTGGAAGAGACGTGGAGGTCACAGTAGCTTATCAAGACTGTTTTAATGCCCCTTTGAAGAGTGGTGGAGGTCGCAGTGTATTGAAAAGACAATATCAATGCCCCTTAGAAGAGTGGTGGAGGTTACAGTTGAATAAAAAGACAATATCAATGCCCCTTGGAAGAGTGATGGTGGTTACAGTGGAATAAAAAGACAATATCAATGCCCCTTGGAACAGTGGTGGAGTTACAGTTAAATAAAAAGACAATGTCAGTGCCCCGTGGAAGAGATGTGGAGGTCAAAATAGCTTAACAAGACGGTTTTAATGCCCCTTGGAAGAGTGGTGGAGGTCGGAGTGGATTAAAAAGACTATATCAATGAGCTTTGGAAGAGTGGTGGAGGTCGAAGTGGAATAAAATGACATTATCAATGCCCCTTGGAAGAGACGTGGAGGTCACAGTAGCTTAACAAGACGGTTTTAATGCTCCTTGGAAGAGTGGTGGAGGTTACAGTCGAATAAAAAGACAATATCAATGCCACTTGAAAGAGTGGTGGAAGTTACAGTGAAATAAAAAGACAATATCAATGCCCCTTGGAAGAGCTGTGGAGTACAGATTGGTTTAACCAAATGGTTTTAGTGCCCCTTGGAAGAGACGTGGAGGTCACAGTAGCTTAACAAGACGTTTTTAATTCCCCTTGGAAGAGTGTTGGAGGTCGCAGTGGATTAAAAAGACAATATCAATGAACCTTGGATGAGTGGTGGAGGTCACAGTGGAATAAAAAGACAATATCAATGCCCCTTGGAAGAGTGGTGGAGGTTACAGTGGAATAAAAAGCAATATCAATGCCCCTTGGAAGAGAAGTGGACATCACAGTAGCTTCACAAGACGGTTTTAATGCCCCTTGGCAGAGTGGTGGAGATCGCAGTGGAATAAAAAGACAATAACAATGCCCTGTGGAAGAGACGTGGAGGTCACAGTAGCTTAACAAGACGGTTTTAATGCCCCTTAGAACAGTGGTGGAGGTTACAGTGGAATAAAAGACAATATCAATGCCCTTTGGAAGAGTGGCAGAGGTCGCAGTGAAATAAAAAGACAATATCAATGCCCCTTGGAAGAGTGGTGGAGGTTACAGTAGAATAAAAAGACAATATCAATGACCCGTGGAAGACAAGTGGAGGTCACAGTAGCTTAACAAGGCAGTTTTAATGCCCCTTGGAAGAGTGGTGGAGGTCGCAGTGGAATAAAAAGACAATATCAATGCCCCTTGAAAGAGTGGTGGAGGTTACAGTGAAATAAAAAGACAATATCAATGCATCTTGAAAGAGTTATGGAGTTCAGAGTGGTTTAACCAGATGGTTTTAATGCCCCTTGGAAGAGTGGTGGAGGTCACAGTGCATTAAAAAGACAATATCAATACCCCTTGGAATAATGGTGAAGGTTACAGTGGAATAAAAAGACAATATCAATGCCCCTTGAAAAAGCTGTGGAGTTCAGAGTGGTTTAACCAAATGGTTTTAATGCCCCTTGGAAGAGATGTGTATGTCACAGCAGCTTAACAAGACTGTTTTAATGCCTCTTGGAAGAGTGGAGGAGGTCGCAGTGGATTAAAAAGACAATATCAATGCCCATTAGCGGAGAGGTGGAAGTCGCAGTGGAATTAAAAGACAATATCAATACCCCTTGGAAAAGTGGTGGAGGATACAGTGGAATAAAAAGACAAAATCAATGCCCCGTGGAATAGACATGGACGTTACAGCAGCTAAACAAGATGTTTTTAATGCACCTTGGGAGAGTGGTGGAAGTCGTAGTGGAATAAAAAGACAATATCAATGCCCCTTGAAAGAGTGCTGTAGGATACAGTGGAGTAAAAAGACAATATCAATGCCTCTTGCAAGAGTTGTGGAGTTCAGAGTCGTTTAAATTGACGGTTATAATGCACCTTGGAAGAGAGGTGGAGGTTACAGTATCTTAACAATACTGTTTTAATGCCCCTAGGAAAAGTGGTGGAGGTTGCAGTGGAATAAAAAGACAATATCAATGCCCCTTGGAAGAGTGGTGGAGGTTACAGTGGAATAAAAAGACAATTTCAATGCCCCATGGAAGAAACGTGGAGGTCACAGTAGCTTAACAAGACTGCTTTAATGCCTCTTGGAGGACTAGTGGAGGTCGCAGTGGAATAAAAAGACAATATCAATGCCCCTTAGAAGAGTGGTGGAGGCTACAGTGGAATAAAAAGACAATAATAATGCCCCTTGGAAGAGCTGTGGAGTTCAGAGTGGTATAACCGGACGGTTTTAACGCTCCTTGGAAGAGACGTGGAGGTCACTGTAATTTAACAAGATGGTTTTAATGCCCCTTGGAAGAGTGGTGGAGGTCGCAGTGGAATAAAAAGCAATATCAATGCCCCTTGGAAGATTAGTGGAAGTTACAGTGGAATAAAAAGACAATATCAATGCCCCGTGGAAGAGATGTGGAGGTCACTGTAGCTTAACAATATGGTTTTAATGCCGCTTGGAAGAGTGGTGGAGGTCACAGTGGAATAAAAAGACAATGTCAATGCCCCTTGGAAGAGTGATGGAGGTTAGAGTGGAATAAAAAGACAATACAAATGCCCCTTGGAAGAGCTGTGGAGTTCAGAGTGGTTTAACCAGATGGTTTTAATGCCCCTTGGAAGAGAAGTCGACGTCACAGTAGCATAACAAGATGGCTTTAATGCCCCTTGGAAGAGTGGTGGAGTTCGCAGTGGATTAATAAGACAATATCAATGCCCCTGGAATAGTGGTGGAGGTCGCAGTGGAATAAAAAGACAACACCAATGCCCCGTGGAAGGGACGTGGAGGTCACAGTAGCTTATCAAGATGGTTTAATTGCCCCTTGGAAGAGTGGTGGAGGTTACAGGTGATTAAAAAGACAATAACAATGCCCATTGGAAGAGTGGTGGAGGTCCCAGTGGAATAAAAATACAAAATAAATGCCACTTGGAAGAGTGGTGGAGGTTACAGTGGAATAAAAAGACAATATCAATGCCCCTTGGAAGAGCTGTGGAGTTCAGAGTGGTTTAACCAGACGGGTTTAATGCCCCTTTGAAGAGACGTAGAGGTCACAGTAGCTTAACAATACGGTTTTAATGCCCCTTGGAAGAGTGGTGGAGGTCGCAGTGGATTAAAAAGACAATATCAATGCCACTTGGAAGAGTGGTGAAGGTCCCAGTGGAAAAAAAAGACAATATCAATGCCCCTTGGAAGAGTGGTGGAGGTTACAGTGGAATAAAAAGATAATATCAATGCCCTGTGAAAGAGACGTGGAGGTCACAGTAGCTTAACAATACGGTTTTAATGCCCCTTGGAAGAGAGTTGGAAGTTGCAGTGGAATAAAAAGACAATGTCAATGCCCCTTGGAAGAGTGTTGGAGGTTAGAGTGGAATAAAAAGACTATACAAATGCCCCTTGGAAGAGCTGTGGAGTTCAGAGTGGTTTAACCAGATGGTTTTAAGGCCCCTTGGAAGAGAGGTGGAATTAGCAGTGGAATAAAAAGGCAATGTCAATACCCCTTGGAAGAGTGGTGGAGGTTGAAGTGGAATAAAAAGACAATTTCAATGCCCCGTGGAATAGACATGGACGTTACAATAGTTAAACAAGATGTTTTTAATGCACCTTGGGAGAGTGGTGGAAGTCGTAGTGGAATAAAAAGACAATATCAATGTCCCTTGAAAGAGTGCTGCAGGTTACAGTGGAGTAAAAAGACAATATCAATGCCTCTTGCAAGAGCTGTGGAGTTCAGAGTGGTTTAAATTGATGGTTTTAATGCACCTTGGAAGAGACGTGGAGGTTACAGTAGCTTAACAATACGGTTTTAATGCCCCTTGGAAGAGTGGTGGAGGTCGCAGTGGATTAAAAAGACAATATCAATGCCACTTGGAAGAGTGGTGAATGTCCCAGTGGAAAAAAAAGACAATATCAATGCCCCTTGGAAGAGTGGTGGAGGTTACAGTGGAATAAAAAGATAATATCAATGCCCTGTGAAAGAGACGTGGAGGTCACAGTAGCTTAACAATACGGTTTTAATGCCCCTTGGAAGAGAGTTGGAAGTTGCAGTGGAATAAAAAGACAATACAAATGCCCCTTGGAAGAGCTGTGGAGTTCAGAGTGGTTTAACCAGATGGTTTTAAGACCCCTTGGAAGAGAAGTCGACATTACAGTAGCATAACAAGACGGTTTTCATGCCCCTTGGAAGAGTGGTGGAGTTTGCAGTGGATTAAAAAAACAATATCAATGCCCCTTGGAAGAGTGGTGGAGGTCGCAGTGGAATAAAAAGACAATATCAATGCCCCGTGGAAGGGACGTGGAGGTAACAGTAGCTTAACAAGACGGTTTTAATGCCCTTTGGAAGAGTGGTTGAGGTTGCAGGTGATTAAAAAGACAATAACAATGCACATTGGAAGAGTGGTAGAGGTCGCAGTGGAATAAAAAGACAAAATCAATGCCCCTTGGAAGAGTGGTGGAGGTTACAGTGGAATAAAAAGACAGTATCAATGGCCCTTGGAAGAGCTGTGGAGTTCAGAGTGGTTTAGCCAGATGGTTTTAATGCCCCTTGGAAGAGACGTGGAGGTCACAGCATCTTAACAAGACTGTTTTAAAGCACCTTGGAAGAGTGGTGGAGGTAGCAGTGGATTAAAAAGACAATATCAATGCCCCTTAGAAGAGAGGTGGAAGTCGCAGTGGAATAAAAAGACAATGTCAATGCCACTTGGAAGAGTGGTGGAGGTTACAGTGGAATAAAAAGACAATATCAATGCCCCGTGGAATAGACATGGGCGTGACAGTAGATTAACAAGACGGATTTAATGCCCCTTGGAAGAGTGGTGGAGGTTGCAGTGGATTAAAAAGACAATATCAATGCCCATTGGAAGAGTGGTAGAGGTCGCAGTGGAATAAAAAGAAAAAATCAATACCCCTTGGAAGAGTGTTGGAGGTTACAGTGGAATAAAAAGACAATATCAATGCCTCTTGCAAGAGCTGTGTAGTTTAGAGTGGTTTAAATTGACTGTTTTAATGCCCCTTGGAAGATACGTGGAGGTCACAGTAGCTTAACAATACGGTTTTAATGTCCCTTGGAAGAGTGGTGGAGGTCGCAGTGGATTAAAAAGACAATATCAATGCCCATTGGAAGAGTTGTTAAGATCGCAGTGGAATAAAAAGACAAAATCAATACCCCTTGGAAGACTGGTGGAGGTTACAGTGGAAAAAAAAGACAATATCATTGCCCCTTGGAAGAGCTGTGGAGTTCAGAGTTGTTTAACCAGACGGTTTTAATGCCCCTTGGAAGAGAGTTGGAGGTCACAGTTAATTAAAAAGACAATATCAATGCCCCTTGGAAGAGTGGTGTAGGTCACAGTGGAATAAAAAGACAAAATCAATGCCCCTTGGAAGAGTGGTGAAGGTTACAGTGGAATAAAAAGACAATATCAATGCCCCTTGGTAGAGTGGTGGAGGTCGCAGTGGAATAAAAAGACAATAACAATGACCTGTGGAATTGACGTGGATGTCAAAGTAGGTTAACAAGACGGTTTTAATGCCACTTTTAAGAGTGGTGGAGGTCGCAGTTGATTAAGAAGACAATAAAAATGCCCCTTGGAAGAGTGGTGGAGGTCGCAGTGGAAAAAAAGACAATATCAATGCCCCTTGGAAGAGTAGTGGAGGTCGCAGTGGAATAAAAAGACAATATTAATGCCCCGTGGTAGAGACGTGGAGGTCACAGTAGCTTAACAAGATGGTTTTAATGCCCTTTGCAAGAGTGGTGAAGGTCGAAGTGGATTATAAAGACAATATCAATGCACTTTGGAAGAGTGGTGGAGGTCGCAGTGGAATAAAAATGCAATATCATTGCCCCTTGGTAGAGTGGTGGAGGTTACAGTGGAATTTAAAAACAATATCAATGCCCAGTGGAAGAGATGTGGAAGTCACTGTAGCTTAACAAGACAAATTTAATGCCAATTGAAAGAATGGTGGAGGTCGAAGTGGAATAAAAAGACAATATCAATGCCTGGTGGAAGAGACTTGGAGGTCACAGTAGCTTAACAAGATGGTTTTAATGCACCTTGGAAGAGAGGTGGAGGTCGCAGTGGAATAAAACAACAATATCAATGCCCCTTGGAAGAGTGGTGGAGGCTACAGTGGAATAAAAAGACAATATCAATGACCCTTGGAAGAGTGGTGGAGGTCGCAGTGGAATAAAAAGACAATATTAATGCCCCTTGGAACAGTGGTGGAAGTCACAATAAAATAAAAAGACAATATCAATGCCCCTTCGAAGGGCTATGGAGTTCACAGTGGTTTAACGAGAAGGTTTTAAGGCACCGTGGAATAGACGTGGAGGTCACAGTAGCTAAACAAGACGGTTTTAATGCTTCTTGGAAGAGTGATGGAGGTCGCAGTGGATTAAAAAGACAAAATCAATCCCCTTGGAACAGTGGTGGAGGTTACAGTCGAATAAAAAGACAACATCAATGCCTCTTGGAAGAGCTGTGGAGTGCAGAGTAGTTTAACCTCACGGTTTTAATGCCCCTTGGAAGAGACGTGGAGGTCACAGTAGCTTATCAATAATGTTTTAATGCCCCTTGGAAGAGTGGTGGAGGTCGCAGTGGAGTAAAAAGACAATATCAATGCCCCTTAGAAGAGAGTTGGAGGTCGCAGTGGAATAAAAAGACAATATCAATGCCTCGTGGAAGAGACTTGGAGGTCACAGTAGCTGAACAAGACTGTTTTAATGCCTCTTGGAAGAGTGGTGGAGGTCGCAGTGGATTAAAAAGACAAAATCAATGCCCCTTGGAAGAGTGGTGGAGGTTACAGTCGAATAAAAAAACATCAATGCCTCTTGGAAGAGCTGTGGAGTGCAGAGTAGTTTAACCTGACGGTTTTAATGCCCCTTGGAAGAGACGTGGAGGTCACAGTAGCTTATCAATAATGTTTTAATGCCCCTTGGAAGAGTGGTGGAGGTCACAGTGGAGTAAAAAGACAATATCAATGCCCCTTAGAAGAGAGGTGGAGGTCGCAGTGGAATAAAAAGACAATATCAATTCCACTTGGAAGAGATGTGGAGGTTGCAGTGGAATAAAAAGACAATATCAATGCCTCGTGGAAGAGACTTGGAGGTCACAGTAGCTTAACAAGATGGTTTTAATGCACCTTGGAAGAGAGGTGGAGGTCGCAGTGGAATAAAACAACAATATCAATGCCCCTTGGAAGAGTGGTGGAGGTTACAGTGGAATAAAAAGACAATATCAATGACCCTTGGAAGAGTGGTGGAGGTCGCAGTGGAATAAAAAGACAATATTAATGCCCCTTGGAACAGTTGTGGAAGTCACAATAAAATAAAAAGACAATATCAATGCCCCTTCGAAGGCCTATGGAGTTCACAGTGGTTTAACCAGAAGGTTTTAAGACACCGTGGAATAGACGTGTAGGTCACAGTAGCTAAACAAGACGTTTTAATGCTTCTTGGAAGAGTGATGGAGGTCGCAGTGGATTAAAAAGACAAAATCAATGCCCCTTGGAAGAGTGGTGGAGGTTACAGTCGAATAAAAAGACAACATCAATGCCTCTTGGAAGAGCTGTGGAGTGCAGAGTAGTTTAACCTCACGGTTTTAATGCCCCTTGGAAGAGACGTGGAGGTCACAGTAGCTTATCAATAATGTTTTAATGCCCCTTGGAAGAGTGGTGGAGGTCGCAGTGGAGTAAAAAGACAATATCAATGCCCCTTAGAAGAGAGTTGGAGGTCGCAGTGGAATAAAAAGACAATATCAATGCCTCGTGGAAGAGACTTGGAGGTCACAGTAGCTTAACAAGACTGTTTTAATGCCTCTTGGAAGAGTGGTGGAGGTCGCAGTGGATTAAAAAGACAATATCAATGCCCCTTAGAAGAGAGGTGGAAGTTGCAGTGGAATAAAAAGACAATATCAATATCCAATGGAAGAGTGGTGGAGGATACAGTGGAATAAAAAGACAATATCAATGCCTCGTGGAATAGACATGGACGTTACATTAGCTAATCAAGATGTTTTTAATGCACCTTGGGAGAGTGGTGGAAGTCGTAGTGGAATAAAAAGACAATATCAATGCCTCTTGAAAGAGTGCTGTAGGTTGCAGTGGAATAAAAAGACAATATCAATGCCTCTTGCAAGAGCTGTGGATTTCAGAGTGGTTTAAATTGACGGTTTTAATGCACCTTGGAAGAGACGTGGAGGTCACTGTAGCTTAACAATACGGTTTTAATGCCCCTTGGAAGAGTGGTGGAGGTAGCAGTGGATTAAAAAGACAATATCAATGCCACTTGGAAGAGTGGTGAAGGTCCCAGTGGAAAAAAAAGACAATATCAATGCCCCTTGGCAGAGTGGTGGAGGTTACAGTGGAATAAAAAGATAATATCAATGCCCTGTGAAAGAGACGTGGAGGTCACAGTAGCTTAACAATACGGTTTTAATGCTCCTTGGAAGAGAGTTGGAAGTTGCAGTGGAATAAAAAGACAATGTCAATGCCCCTTGGAAGAGTGGTGGAGGTTAGAGTGGAATAAAAAGACAATACAAATGCCCCTTGGAAGAGCTGTGGAGTTCAGAGTGGTTTAACCAGATGGTTTTAAGGCCCCTTGGAAGAGAAGTCGACATTACAGTAGCATAACAAGACGGTTTTAATGCCCCTTGGAAGAGTGGTGGAGTTTGCAGTGGATTAAAAAAACAATATCAATGCCCCTTGGAAGAGTGGTGGAGGTCGCAGTGGAATAAAAAGACAATATCAATGCCCCGTGGAAGGGACGTGGAGGTAACAGTAGCTTAACAAGACGGTTTTAATGCCCTTTGGAAGAGTGGTTGAGGTTGCAGGTGATTAAAAAGACAATAACAATGCCCATTGGAAGAGTGGTAGAGGTCGCAGTGGAATAAAAAGACAAAATCAATGCCCCTTGGAAGAGTGGTGGAGGTTACAGTGGAATAAAAAGACAATATCAATGGCCCTTGGAAGAGCTGTGGAGTTCAGAGTGGTTTAGCCAGATGGTTTTAATGCCCCTTGGAAGAGACGTGGAGGTCACAGCATCTTAACAAGACTGTTTTAAAGCACCTTGGAAGAGTGGTGGAGGTAGCAGTGGATTAAAAAGACAATATCAATGCCCCTTAGAAGAGAGGTGGAAGTCGCAGTGGAATAAAAAGACAATGTCAATGCCACTTGGAAGAGTGGTGGAGGTTACAGTGGAATAAAAAGACAATATCAATGCCCCGTGGAATAGACATGGGCGTGACAGTAGCTTAACAAGACGGATTTAATGCCCCTTGGAAGAGTGGTGGAGGTTGCAGTGGATTAAAAAGACAAAATCAATGACCATTGGAAGAGTGGTAGAGGTCGCAGTGGAATAAAAAGATAAAATCAATGCCCCTTGGAAGAGTGGTGGAGGTTGCAGTGGATTAAAAAGACAATATCAATGCCCATTGGAAGAGTGGTAGAGGTCGCAGTGGAATAAAAAGACAAAATCAATACCCCTTGGAAGAGTGTTGGAGGTTACAGTGGAATAAAAAGACAATATCAATGCCTCTTGCAAGAGCTGTGTAGTTTAGAGTGGTTTAAATTGACTGTTTTAATGCCCCTTGGAAGATACGTGGAGGTCACAGTAGCTTAACAATACAGTTTTAATGCCCCTTGGAAGAGTGGTGGAGGTCGCAGTGGATTAAAAAGACAATATCAATGCCCATTAGAAGAGTTGTTAAGATCGCAGTGGAATAAAAAGACAAAATCAATACCCCTTGGAAGAGTGGTGGAGGTTACAGTGGAAAAAAAAGACAATATCATTGCCCCTTGGAAGAGCTGTGGAGTTCAGAGTTGTTTAACCAGACGGTTTTAATGCCCCTTGGAAGAGAGTTGGAGGTCACAGTTAATTAAAAAGACAATATCAATGCCCCTTGGAAGAGTGGTGTAGGTCACAGTGGAATAAAAAGACAAAATCAATGCCCCTTGGAAGAGTGGTGAAGGTTACAGTGGAATAAAAAGACATTATCAATGCCCCTTGGTAGAGTGGTGGAGGTCGCAGTGGAATAAAAAGACAATAACAATGACCCGTGGAATTGACGTGGATGTCAAAGTAGGTTAACAAGACGGTTTTAATGCCACTTTTAAGAGTGGTGGAGGTCGCAGTTGATTAAGAAGACAATAAAAATGCCCCTTGGAAGAGTGGTGGAGGTCGCAGTGGAAAAAAAGACAATATCAATGCCCCTTGGAAGAGTAGTGGAGGTCGCAGTGGAATAAAAAGACAATATTAATGCCCCGTGGTAGAGACGTGGAGGTCACAGTAGCTTAACAAGATGGTTTTAATGCCCTTTGCAAGAGTGGTGAAGGTCGAAGTGGATTAAAAAGACAATATCAATGCACTTTGGAAGAGTGGTGGAGGTCGCAGTGGAATAAAAATGCAATATCATTGCCCCTTGGTAGAGTGGTGGAGGTTACAGTGGAATTTAAAAACAATATCAATGCCCAGTGGAAGAGATGTGGAGGTCACTGTAGCTTAACAAGACAAATTTAATGCCCCTTGGAAGAATGGTGGAGGTTGAAGTGGAATAAAAAGACCATATCAATGCCTGGTGGAAGAGACTTGGAGGTCACAGTAGATTAACAAGATGGTTTTAATGCACCTTGGAAGAGAGGTGGAGGTCGCAGTGGAATAAAACAACAATATCAATGCCCCTTGGAAGAGTGGTGGAGGTTACAGTGGAATAAAAAGACAATATTAATGCCCCTTGGAACAGTGGTGGAAGTCGCAATAAAATAAAAAGACAATATCAATGCCCCTTCGAAGGGCTATGGAGTTCAAAGTGGTTTAACCAGAAGGTTTTAAGGCACCGTGGAATAGACGTGGAGGTCACAGTAGCTAAACAAGACGGTTTTAATGCTTCTTGGAAGAGTGATGGAGGTCGCAGTGGATTAAAAAGACAAAATCAATGCCCCTTGGAAGAGTGGTGGAGGTTACAGTCGAATAAAAAGACAACATCAATGCCTCTTGGAAGAGCTGTGGAGTGCAGAGTAGTTTAACCTGACGGTTTTAATGCCCCTTGGAAGAGACGTGGAGGTCACAGTAGCTTATCAATAATGTTTTAATGCCCCTTGGAAGAGTGGTGGAGGTCGCAGTAGAGTAAAAAGACAATATCAATGCCCCTTAGAAGAGAGGTGGAGGTCGCAGTGGAATAAAAAGACAATATCAATTCCACTTGGAAGAGATGTGGAGGTTGCAGTGGAATAAAAAGACAATATCAATGCCTCGTGGAAGAGACTTGGAGGTCACAGTAGCTTAACAAGACTGTTTTAATGCCTCTTGGAAGAGTGGTGGAGGTCGCCGTGGATTAAAAAGACAATATCAATGCCTCTTGAAAGAGTGCTGTAGGTTGCAGTGGAATAAAAAGACAATATCAATGCCTCTTGCAAGAGCTGTGGATTTCAGAGTGGTTTAAATTGACGGTTTTAATGCACCTTGGAAGAGACGTGGAGGTCACTGTAGCTTAACAATACGGTTTTAATGCCCCTTGGAAAAGTGGTGGAGGTCGCAGTGGATTAAAAAGACAATATCAATGCCACTTGGAAGAGTGGTGAAGGTCCCAGTGGAAAAAAAAGACAATATCAATGCCCCTTGGCAGAGTGGTGGAGGTTACAGTGGAATAAAAAGACAATATCAATGCCCCGTGAAAGAGACGCGGAGGTCACATTAGCTTAACAAGACGGTTTTAATGCCCCTTGGAAGAGAGGTGGTAGTTGCAGTGGAATAAAAAGACAATATCAATGCCCCTTGGTAGAGTGCTGGAGGTTACATTAGAATAAAAAGACAATATCAATGCCCCTTGCAAGAGCTGTGGAGTTCAGAGTGGTTTAAATTGACGGTTTTAATGCCCCGTGAAATTGACGTGGAGGTCAAAGTAGCTTAACAACATGGTTTTAATGGCCCTTGGAAGAGTAGTGGGGGTCGCAGTTGATTAAAAAGACAATATAAATGCGCCTTAGAAGAGTGGTGGAGGTCACAGAGGAATAAAAAGACAATATCAATGCCCCTTGGAAGAGTAGTGGAGGTCGCAGTAGAATAAAAAAACAATATCAATGCCCCTTGGAAGATTGGTGGAGTTAACAGTGGATTAAAAAGACAATATCAATGCCCCTTGGAAGAGCAGTGGAGTTCAGAGTAGTTAAACCAGACGGTTTTAATGCCCATTGGAAGTGACATTTAGGTCACAGTAGCTTAAAAAGATGTTTTCAATGCTCCTTGTAAAAGTGGTGGAGGTCGCAGTGGATTAAAAAGACAATATCAATGCCCCTAGGAAGAATGGTGGAGGTGGCAGTGGAATAAAAAGACAATATCAATGCCCCTTGGAAGAGAGGTGGAGTTTGCAGTGGAATAAAAAGACAACATCAATGCCGCGTGAAAGAGATGTTGATGTCACAGTAGCTTAACAAGACGGTTTTAATGTCCCTTGGAAGATAGATGACAGTCGCAGTGGAATAAAAAGAAAATATCAATGCCCTTTGGAAGAGTGCTGGAGGTTACAGTGGAATAAAAAACAATATCAAAGCCCCTTGCAAGAGCTGTGGAGGTGAGAGTGGTATAAATTGAAGGTTTTAATGCCCCTTGGAAGAGACGTGGAGGTCACAGTAGATTAACAAGACTGTTTTAATGCCCCTTGGAAGAGTGGTGGAGGTCGAAGTGGATTAAAAAGATAATATCAATGCCCCTTGGAAGAGTGGTGGAGGTCACAGTGGATGAAAAAGACAATATCAATGCCCCTTGGAAGAGCAGTGGAGTTCAGAGTAGTTAAACCAGACGGTTTTAATGCCCATTGGAAGTGACATGAAGGTCAGTAGCTTAAAAGACGTTTTTAATGCTCTTTGGAAAAGTGGTGGAGGTCGCAGTGGATTAAAAAGACAATATCAATGCCCCTTGGAAGAGTGGTGGAGGTGGCTGTGGAATAAAAAAACAATATCAATGCCCCTTGGAAGAGTAGTGGAGTTTACAGTGGAATAAAAAGACAATATCAATTCCCCGTGAAAGAGACGTGGATGTCACAGTAGCTTAACAAGACGGTTTTAATGTCCCTTGGAAGAGAGGTGAAAGTCGCAGTGGAATAAAAAGACAATATCAATGCCCCTTGGAAGAGTGCTGGAGGTTACAGTGGAATGAATAACAATATCAAAGCCCTTTGCAAGAGCTGTGGAGTTGAGAGTGGTTAAAATTGATGTTTTTAATGCCCCTTGGAAGAGACGTGGAGGTCACAGTAGATTAACAAGACTGTTTTAATGCCCCTTGGAAGAGTGGTGGAGGTCTAGGTGGATTAAAAAGACAATGTCAATGCTCCTTGAAGAAGTGGTTGAAGTCTCAGTGGAATAAAAAGACAATATCAATGCACCTTGGAAGAGTGTTGGAGGTTCCAGTGGAATAAAAAGACAATATCAATGCCCAGTGGAAGAGACATGGAGGTCACAGGAGCTTAACAAGACGGTTTAAATGCCCCTTGGAAGAGTGGTGGAGGTCACAGTGGAATAAAAAGACAATATCAATGCCCCTTGAAAGATCTGTGGAGTTCAGATTGGTTTAACCATACGGTTTTAATGCCCCTTGGAAGAGACGTGGAGGTCACAGCAGCTTAACAAGACAGTTTTAATGCCACAAGGAAGAGTGGTGGAGGTTGCAGTGGATTAAAAAGACAATTTCAAAGCCCTGAGGAAGAGTGGTGGAGGTCGCAGTGGAAAAAAAAGACAATATCAATGCCCCGTGGAATTGACAAGGATGTCAATGTAGGTTAACAAGACTGTTTTAATGCCCCTTGGAAGAGTGGTGGAGATCACAGTGGATTAAAAAGAGAATATCAATGCCCAATGGAAGAGTGTTGGAGGTCGCAGTGGAATAAAAAGACAATATCAGTGCCCCTTGGAAGAGTGGTGGAGGTTACAGGGGAATAAAAAGACAATATCAATGCCCCTTGGAAGAGCTGTGGAGTTCACAGTGGTTTAAACAGAAGGTTTTAAGGCACCGTGGAATAGACGTGGAGGTCACAGTAGCTAAACAAGATGGTTTTAATGCTTCTTGGAAGAGTGATGGAGGTCGCAGTGGATTAAAAAGACAAAATCAATGCCCCTTGGACGAGTGGTGGAGGTTACAGTGGAATAAAAAGACAATATCAATGCCTCTTTCAAGAGCTGTGGAGTTCAGAGTGGTTTAAATTGACGGTTTTAATGCCCCTTGGAAGAGAAGTGGAGGTCACAGTAGCTTAACAAGAATGTTTTAATGAACCTTGGAAGAGTGGTGGAGGTTACAGTCGAATAAAAAGACAATATCAATGCCTCTTGGAAGAGCTGTGGAGTGCAGAGTAGTTTAACCTGACGGTTTTAATGCCCCTTGGAAGAGACGTGGAAGTCACAGTGGATTAAAAAGACAATATCAATGCCCCTTAGAAGAGTGGTGGAGGTCGCAATGGAATAAAAAGACAATATCAATTCCACTTGGAAGAGATGTGGAGGTCGCAGTGGAATAAAAAGACAATATCAATGCCTCGTGGAAGAGACTTGGAGGTCACAGTAGCTTAACAAGACTGTTTCAATGCCTCTTGGAAGAGTGGTGGAGGTCACAGTGGATTAGAAAGACAATATCAATGCCCCTTAGAAGAGAGGTGGAAGTCGCAGTGGAATAAAAAGACAATATCAATACCCCTTGGAAGAGTGGTGGAGGATACAGTGGAATAAAAAGACAATATCAATGCCCCGTGGCATAGACATAGACGTTACAGTAGCTAAACAAGAAGTTTTTAATGCACCTTGGGAGAGTGGTAGAAGTCGTAGTTGAATAAAAAGACAATATCAATGCCCCTTGAAAGAGTGCTGTAGTTTACAGTGGAATAAAAAGACAATATCAATGCCTCTTGCAAGAGCTGTGGATTTCAGAGTGGTTTAAATTGACGGTTTTAATGCACCTTGGAAGAGACGTGAAGGTCACAGTAGCTTAAAAATACGGTTTTAATGCCCCTTGGAAGAGTAGTGGAGGTTACAGTGGAATAAAAAGACAATATCAATGCCCCGTGAAAGAGATGTGGAGGTCACAGTAGCTTAACAAGACGGTTTTAATGCCACATGGAAGAGTGGTGGAGGTTGCAGTGGATTAAAAAGACAATTTCAAAGCCCCGAGGAAGAGTGGTGGAGGTCGCAGTGGAAAAAAAAGACAATATCAATGCCCCGTGGAATTGACGTGGATGTCAATGTAGGTTATCAACATGGTTTTAATGCCACTTTTAAGAGTGGTGGAGGTCGCAGTTGATTAAGAAGACAATCTAAATGCCCCTTGGAAGAGTGGTGGAGGTCGCAGTGGAAAAAAAGACAATATCAATGCCACTTGGAAGAGTAGTGGAGGTCGCAGTGGAATAAAAAGACAATATCAATGCCCCTTGGTAGAGTGGTGGAGGTTACAGTGGAATTTAAAGACAATATCAATGCCCAGTGGAAGAGATGGGGAGGTCACTGTAGCTTAACAAGATAAATTTAATGCCCCTTGGAAGAATGGTGGAGGTCGCAGTGGAATAAAAAGACAATATCAATTCCCGTTGGTAGAGATGTGGAGGTCGCAGTGGAATAAAAAGACAATATCAATGCCTCGTGGAAGAGACTTGGAGGTCACAGTAGCTTAACAAGATGGCTTTAATGCCCCTTGGAAGAGAAGTGGAGGTCGCAGTAAAATAAAAAGACAATATTAATGCCCCTTGGAAGAGTGGTGGAGGTCGCAGTAAAATAAAAAGACAATATCAATGCCCCTTGGGAGAGTGGTGGAGGTTACAGTGGAATAAAAAGACAATATCAATGACCCTTGGAAGAGTGGTGGAGGTCGCAGTGGAATAAAAAGACAATATTAATGCCCCTTGGAAGAATGGTATAGGTCGCAGTAAAATAAAAAGACAATATCAATGCCCCTTGGAAGAGTGGTGGAGGTTACAGTGGAATAAAAAGACAATATCAATGACCCTTGGAAGAGTTGTGGAGGTTGCAGTGGAATAAAAAGACAATATTAATGCCCCTTGGAAGAGTGGTGGAGGTCGCATTAAAATAAAAAGACAATATCAATGCCACTTGGAAGAGTGGTGGAGGTTACAGTGGAATAAAAAGACAATATCAATGCCCCTTGGAAGAGCTGTGGAGTTCACAGTGGTTTAACCAGAAGGTTTTAAGGCACCGTGGAATAGACGTGGAGGTCACAGTAGCTGAACAAGACGGCTTTAATGCTTCTTGGAAGAGTGATGGAGGTCCCAGTGGATTAAAAAGACAATATTAATGCCCCTTGGAAAAGTGGTGGAGGTCGCATTAAAATAAAAAGACAATATCAATCCAACTTGGAAGAGTTGTGGAGGTTGCAGGGGAATAAAAAGACAATATTAATGCCCCTTGGAAGAGTGGTGGAGGTCGCATTAAAATAAAAAGACAATATCAATCCAACTTGGAAGAGTGGTGGAGGTTACAGTGGAATAAAAAGACAATATCAATGCCTCTTGGAAGAGCTGTGGAGTTCAGAGTGGTTTAAATTGACGGTTTTAATGCCCCTTGGAAGAGACGTTGAGGTCACAGTAGCTTAAAAAGACGGTTTTAATGCCCCTTGGAAGAGTGGTGGAGGTTACAGTCAAATAAAAAGACAATATCAATGCCTCTTGGAAGAGCTGTGGAGTTCAGAGTGGTTTAACCAGACAGTTTTAATGCCCCTTGGAAGAGACGTGGAGGCCACAGTAGCTTATCAAAACTGTTTTAATGCCCCTTAGAAGAGTGGTGGAGGTCGCAGTGGATTAAAAAGACAATATCAATGCCCCTTAGAAGAGTGGTGGAGGTCGCAGTGGAATAAAAAGACAATATGAATTCCACTTGGAAGAGATGTGGAGGTCGCAGTGGAATAAAAAGACAATATCAATGCCTCGTGGAATAGACTTGGAGGTCACAGTAGCATAACAAGATGGTTTTAATGCCCCTTGGAAGAGAGGTGGAGGTCGCAGTGGAATAAAAAGACAATATCAATGACCCTTGGAAGAGTGGTGCAAGTTAGAGTGGAATAAAAAGACAATATCAATGACACTTGGAAGAGTGGTGGAGGTCGCAGTGGAATAAAAAGACAATATTAGTGTCCCTTGGAAGAGTGGTGGAGGTCGCAGTAAAATAAAAAGACAATATCAATGCCCCTTGGAAGAGTGGTGGAGGTTACAGTGGAATAAAAAGACAATATCAATGCCCCTTGGAAGAGCTGTGGAGTTCACAGTGGTTTAACCAGAAGGTTTTAAGGCACCATGGAATAGACGTGGAGTTCACAGTAGCTGAACAAGACGGTTTTAATGCTTCTTGGAAGAGTGATGGAGGTCGCAGTGGATTAAAAAGACAATATTAATGCCCCTTGGAAGAGTGGTGGAGGTCGCATTAAAATAAAAAGACAATATCAATCCAACTTGGAAGAGTTGTGGAGGTTGCAGGGGAATAAAAAGACAATATTAATGCCCCTTGGAAGAGTGGTGGAGGTCGCATTAAAATAAAAAGACAATATCAATCCAACTTGGAAGAGTGGTGGAGGTTACAGTGGAATAAAAAGACAATATCAATGCCTCTTGGAAGAGCTGTGGAGTTCAGAGTGGTTTAAATTGACGGTTTTAATGCCCCTTGGAAGAGACGTTGAGGTCACAGTAGCTTAAAAAGACGGTTTTAATGCCCCTTGGAAGAGTGGTGGAGGTTACAGTCAAATAAAAAGACAATATCAATGCCTCTTGGAAGAGCTGTGGAGTTCAGAGTGGTTTAACCAGACAGTTTTAATGCCCCTTGGAAGAGACGTGGAGGCCACAGTAGCTTATCAAAACTGTTTTAATGCCCCTTAGAAGAGTGGTGGAGGTCGCAGTGGATTAAAAAGACAATATCAATGCCCCTTAGAAGAGTGGTGGAGGTCGCAGTGGAATAAAAAGACAATATGAATTCCACTTGGAAGAGATGTGGAGGTCGCAGTGGAATAAAAAGACAATATCAATGCCTCGTGGAATAGACTTGGAGGTCACAGTAGCATAACAAGATGGTTTTAATGCCCCTTGGAAGAGAGGTGGAGGTCGCAGTGGAATAAAAAGACAATATCAATGACCCTTGGAAGAGTGGTGCAAGTTAGAGTGGAATAAAAAGACAATATCAATGACACTTGGAAGAGTGGTGGAGGTCGCAGTGGAATAAAAAGACAATATTAATGTCCCTTGGAAGAGTGGTGGAGGTCGCAGTAAAATAAAAAGACAATATCAATGCCCCTTGGAAGAGTGGTGGAGGTTACAGTGGAATAAAAAGACAATATCAATGCCCCTTGGAAGAGCTGTGGAGTTCACAGTGGTTTAACCAGAAGGTTTTAAGGCACCATGGAATAGACGTGGAGTTCACAGTAGATAAACAAGATGGTTTTAATGCTTCTTGGAAGAGAGATGGAGGTCGCAGTGGATTAAAAAGACAAAATCAATGGCCCTTGGAAGAGTGGTGGAGGTTACAGTGGAATAAAAAGACAATATCAATGCCTCTTCCCAGAGCTGTGGAGTTCAGAGTGGTTGAAATTGACGTTTTTAATGCCCCTTATAAGAGACGTGGAGGTCACAGTAGCTTAACAAGACGGTTTTAATGCCCCTTGGAAGAGTGGTGAAGTTCGCAGTGGATTAAAAAGACATTATCGATGCCCCTTGGAAGAGTGGTGAAGGTCGCAATGGAATAAAAAGAAAATATCAATGACCCTTAGAAGAGTGGTGGAGGTTACAGTGGAAAAAAAAGACAATATCAATGTTCCTTGGTAGAGGGGTGAAGGTCGCAGTGGAATAAAAAGACAATATCAATGTCCCTTGGAAGAGTGGTGGAGGTCGCAGTGGATTCAAAATACAATATCAATGTCCCTTGGAAGTGTGGTGGAGGTCGCAGTGGAATAAAAAGACAATATCAATGCCCAGTGGAAGGGACGTGGAGGTCACAGTAGCTTATTAAGTCGGTTTTAATGCCCCTTGGAAGTGTGGTGGAGATCGCAGTGGAATAAAAAGACTATCAAATCCCCTTGGAACAGTGGTGGAGGTCTCAGTGGAAAAAAAGACAATATCAATGCCCCTTGGAATAGTGGTGGAGGTTACAGCTGAATAAAAAGACAATATCAATGCCTCTTGGAAGAGCTGGTGAGTTCAGAGTGGTTTAACCATGCGGTTTTTAATGCCCCTTGGAAGAGACGTGGAGGTCACAGAAGCTTATCAAGACTGTTTTAAAGCACCTTGGAGGAGTGGTAGAGGTCGCCGTGGATTAAAAAGACAATATCAATGCCTCTTGGAAGAGTTGTGGAGGTTACAGTGGGATAAAAAGACAATATCAATGCCCCTTGGAAGAGTGGTGGAGGTTACAGTGGAATAAAAAGACAATATCAAAGTCCCTTGGAAGAATGGTGGAGGTTACAGTGGAATAAAAAGACAATATCAATGCCCCTTGGAAGAGTGGTGGAGGTACCAATTAAATAAAAAGACAATATCAATGCCCCTTGGAAGAGACGTGAAGGTCACAGTGGAATAAAAAGACAATATTAATGCCCCTTGGAAGAGTGGTGGAGGTCGCAGTAAAATAAAAAGACAATATCAATGACCATTGGAAGAGTGGTGGACGTTAGAGTGGAATAAAAAGACAATATCAATGCCCCTTGGAAGAGCTGTGGAGATCACAGTGGTTTAACCAGAAAGTTTTAATGCACTGTGGAATAGACGTGGAGGTCACAGTAGCTTAACAAGACGGTTTCAATGCTTCTTGGAAGAGTGATGGAGGTCGCAGTGGAATAAAAAGACAATATCAATGACCCTTGGAAGAGTGGTGGAGGTTGCAGTGGAATAAAAAGACAATATTAATGCCCCTTGGAAGAGTGGTGGAGGTTGCAGTAAAATAAAAAGACAATATCAATGCACCTTGGAAGAGTGGTGGAGGTTACAGTGGAATAAAAAGACAATATCAAAGTCCCTTGGAAGAATGGTGGAGGTTACAGTGGAATAAAAAGACAATATCAATGCCCCTTGGAAGAGTGGTGGAGGTACCAATTAAATAAAAAGACAATGTCAATGCCCCTTCGAAGAGACGTGAAGGTCACAGTGGAATAAAAAGACAATATCAATGCCCCTTGGAAGAGTGGTGGAAGTACCAATTAAATAAAAAGACAATATCAATGCCCCTTCGAAGAGACGTGAAGGTCACAGTGGAATAAAAAGACAATATCAATGACCCTTGGAAGAGTGGTGGAGGTTAGAGTGGAATAAAAAGACAATATCAATGCCCCTTGGAAGAGCTGTGGAGATCACAGTGGTTTAACCAGAAAGTTTTAATGCACTGTGGAATAGACGTGGAGGTCACAGTAGCTTAACAAGACGGTTTCAATGCTTCTTGGAAGAGTGATGGAGGTCGCAGTGGATTAAAAAGACAATATCAATGACCCTTGGAAGAGTGGTGGAGGTTGCAGTGGAATAAAAAGACAATATTAATGCCCCTTGGAAGAGTGGTGGAGGTTGCAGTAAAATAAAAATACAATATCAATGCCCCTTGGAAGAGTGGTGGAGGTTACAGTGGAATAAAAAGACAATATCAATGACCCTTGGAAGAGTGGTGGAGGTTGCAGTGGAATAAAAAGACAATATTAATGCCCCTTGGAAGAGTGGTGGAGGTCCCATTAAAATAAAAAGACAATATCAATGCCACTTGGAAGAGTGGTGGAGGTTACAGTGGAATAAAAAGACAATATCAATGCCCCTTGGAAGAGCTGTGGAGTTCACAGTGGTTTAACCAGAAGGTTTTAAGGCACCGTGGAATAGACGTGGAGGTCACAGTAGCTGAACAAGACGGTTTTAATGCTTCTTGGAAGAGTGATGGAGGTCGCAGTGGATTAAAAAGACAATATTAATGCCCCTTGGAAGAGTGGTGGAGGTCGCATTAAAATAAAAAGACAATATCAATCCAACTTGGAAGAGTTGTGGAGGTTGCAGGGGAATAAAAAGACAATATTAATGCCCCTTGGAAGAGTGGTGGAGGTCGCATTAAAATAAAAAGACAATATCAATCCAACTTGGAAGAGTGGTGGAGGTTACAGTGGAATAAAAAGACAATATCAATGCCTCTTGGAAGAGCTGTGGAGTTCAGAGTGGTTTAAATTGACGGTTTTAATGCCCCTTGGAAGAGACGTTGAGGTCACAGTAGCTTAAAAAGACGGTTTTAATGCCCCTTGGAAGAGTGGTGGAGGTTACAGTCAAATAAAAAGACAATATCAATGCCTCTTGGAAGAGCTGTGGAGTTCAGAGTGGTTTAACCAGACAGTTTTAATGCCCCTTGGAAGAGACGTGGAGGCCACAGTAGCTTATCAAAACTGTTTTAATGCCCCTTAGAAGAGTGGTGGAGGTCGCAGTGGATTAAAAAGACAATATCAATGCCCCTTAGAAGAGTGGTGGAGGTCGCAGTGGAATAAAAAGACAATATGAATTCCACTTGGAAGAGATGTGGAGGTCGCAGTGGAATAAAAAGACAATATCAATGCCTCGTGGAATAGACTTGGAGGTCACAGTAGCATAACAAGATGGTTTTAATGCCCCTTGGAAGAGAGGTGGAGGTCGCAGTGGAATAAAAAGACAATATCAATGACCCTTGGAAGAGTGGTGCAAGTTAGAGTGGAATAAAAAGACAATATCAATGACACTTGGAAGAGTGGTGGAGGTCGCAGTGGAATAAAAAGACAATATTAATGTCCCTTGGAAGAGTGGTGGAGGTCGCAGTAAAATAAAAAGACAATATCAATGCCCCTTGGAAGAGTGGTGGAGGTTACAGTGGAATAAAAAGACAATATCAATGCCCCTTGGAAGAGCTGTGGAGTTCACAGTGGTTTAACCAGAAGGTTTTAAGGCACCATGGAATAGACGTGGAGTTCACAGTAGATAAACAAGATGGTTTTAATGCTTCTTGGAAGAGAGATGGAGGTCGCAGTGGATTAAAAAGACAAAATCAATGGCCCTTGGAAGAGTGGTGGAGGTTACAGTGGAATAAAAAGACAATATCAATGCCTCTTCCCAGAGCTGTGGAGTTCAGAGTGGTTGAAATTGACGTTTTTAATGCCCCTTATAAGAGACGTGGAGGTCACAGTAGCTTAACAAGACGGTTTTAATGCCCCTTGGAAGAGTGGTGAAGTTCGCAGTGGATTAAAAAGACATTATCGATGCCCCTTGGAAGAGTGGTGAAGGTCGCAATGGAATAAAAAGAAAATATCAATGACCCTTAGAAGAGTGGTGGAGGTTACAGTGGAAAAAAAAGACAATATCAATGTTCCTTGGTAGAGGGGTGAAGGTCGCAGTGGAATAAAAAGACAATATCAATGTCCCTTGGAAGAGTGGTGGAGGTCGCAGTGGATTCAAAATACAATATCAATGTCCCTTGGAAGTGTGGTGGAGGTCGCAGTGGAATAAAAAGACAATATCAATGCCCCGTGGAAGGGACGTGGAGGTCACAGTAGCTTATTAAGTCGGTTTTAATGCCCCTTGGAAGTGTGGTGGAGATCGCAGTGGAATAAAAAGACTATCAAATCCCCTTGGAAGAGTGGTGGAGGTCTCAGTGGAAAAAAAGACAATATCAATGCCCCTTGGAATAGTGGTGGAGGTTACAGCTGAATAAAAAGACAATATCAATGCCTCTTGGAAGAGCTGGTGAGTTCAGAGTGGTTTAACCATGCGGTTTTTAATGCCCCTTGGAAGAGACGTGGAGGTCACAGAAGCTTATCAAGACTGTTTTAAAGCACCTTGGAGGAGTGGTAGAGGTCGCCGTGGATTAAAAAGACAATATCAATGCCTCTTGGAAGAGTGGTGGAGGTTACAGTGGGATAAAAAGACAATATCAATGCCCCTTGGAAGAGTGGTGGAGGTTACAGTGGAATAAAAAGACAATATCAAAGTCCCTTGGAAGAATGGTGGAGGTTACAGTGGAATAAAAAGACAATATCAATGCCCCTTGGAAGAGTGGTGGAGGTACCAATTAAATAAAAAGACAATATCAATGCCCCTTGGAAGAGACGTGAAGGTCACAGTGGAATAAAAAGACAATATTAATGCCCCTTGGAAGAGTGGTGGAGGTCGCAGTAAAATAAAAAGACAATATCAATGACCATTGGAAGAGTGGTGGACGTTAGAGTGGAATAAAAAGACAATATCAATGCCCCTTGGAAGAGCTGTGGAGATCACAGTGGTTTAACCAGAAAGTTTTAATGCACTGTGGAATAGACGTGGAGGTCACAGTAGCTTAACAAGACGGTTTCAATGCTTCTTGGAAGAGTGATGGAGGTCGCAGTGGAATAAAAAGACAATATCAATGACCCTTGGAAGAGTGGTGGAGGTTGCAGTGGAATAAAAAGACAATATTAATGCCCCTTGGAAGAGTGGTGGAGGTTGCAGTAAAATAAAAAGACAATATCAATGCACCTTGGAAGAGTGGTGGAGGTTACAGTGGAATAAAAAGACAATATCAAAGTCCCTTGGAAGAATGGTGGAGGTTACAGTGGAATAAAAAGACAATATCAATGCCCCTTGGAAGAGTGGTGGAAGTACCAATTAAATAAAAAGACAATATCAATGCCCCTTCGAAGAGACGTGAAGGTCACAGTGGAATAAAAAGACAATATCAATGACCCTTGGAAGAGTGGTGGAGGTTAGAGTGGAATAAAAAGACAATATCAATGCCCCTTGGAAGAGCTGTGGAGATCACAGTGGTTTAACCAGAAAGTTTTAATGCACTGTGGAATAGACGTGGAGGTCACAGTAGCTTAACAAGACGGTTTCAATGCTTCTTGGAAGAGTGATGGAGGTCGCAGTGGATTAAAAAGACAATATCAATGACCCTTGGAAGAGTGGTGGAGGTTGCAGTGGAATAAAAAGACAATATTAATGCCCCTTGGAAGAGTGGTGGAGGTTGCAGTAAAATAAAAATACAATATCAATGCCCCTTGGAAGAGTGGTGGAGGTTACAGTGGAATAAAAAGACAATATCAATGACCCTTGGAAGAGTGGTGGAGGTTGCAGTGGAATAAAAAGACAATATTAATGCCCCTTGCAAGAGTGGTGGAGGTCCCATTAAAATAAAAAGACAATATCAATGCCACTTGGAAGAGTGGTGGAGGTTACAGTGGAATAAAAAGACAATATCAATGCCCCTTGGAAGAGCTGTGGAGTTCACAGTGGTTTAACCAGAAGGTTTTAAGGCACCGTGGAATAGACGTGGAGGTCACAGTAGCTGAACAAGACGGTTTTAATGCTTCTTGGAAGAGTGATGGAGCTCGCAGTGGATTAAAAAGACAAAATCAATGCAACTTGGAAGAGTGGTGGAGGTTACAGTGGAATAAAAGGACAATATCAATGCCTCTTGGAAGAGCTGTGGAGTTCAGAGTGGTTTAAATTGACGGTTTTAATGCCCCTTGGAAGAGACGTGGAGGTCACAGTAGCTTAACAAGACGGTTTTAATGCCCCTTGGAAGAGTGGTGGAGGTTACAGTCGAATAAAAAGACAATATCAATGACTCTTGGAAGAGCTGTGGAGTTCAGAGTGGTTTAACCAGACAGTTTTAATGCCCCTTGGAAGAGACGTGGAGGTCACAGTAGCTTATCAAAACTGTTTTAATGCCCCTTAGAACAGTGGTGGAGGTCGCAGTGGATTAAAAAGACAATATCAATGCCCCTTAGAAGAGTGGTGGAGTTCGCAGTGGAATAAAAAGACAATATGAATTCCACTTGGAAGAGATGTGGAGGTCGCAGTGGAATAAAAAGACAATATCAATGCCTCGTGGAATAGACTTGGAGGTCACAGTAGCATAACAAGATGGTTTTAATGCCCCTTGGAAGAGAGGTGGAGGTCGCAGTGGAATAAAAAGACAATATCAATGCCCCTTGGAAGAGTGGTGGAAGTTAGAGTGGAATAAAAAGACAGTATCAATGACACTTGGAAGAGTGGTGGAGGTCGCAGTGGAATAAAAAGACAATATTAATGCCCCTTGGAAGAGTGGTGGAGGTCGCAGTGGATTAAAAAGACAATATCAATGAACCTTGGAAGAGTAGTGGAGGTTACAGTGGAATAAAAAGACAATATCAATTCCTCTTGGAAGAGTGATGGAGGTTACAGTGGAATAAAAAGACAATATCAATGCCCCGTTGAAGAGACGAGGACATCACAGTAGCTTAACAAGATGGTTTTAATGCCCCTTGGCAGAGTGGTGGAGGTCGCAGTGAAATAAAAAGACAATAACAATGCCCTGTGGATGGTACGTGGAGGTCACAGCAGCTAAGCAAGATGGTTTTAATGCTTCTTGAAAGAGAGATGGAGGTCGCAGTGGATTAAAAAGACAAAATCAATGCCCCTTGGAAGAGTGGTGGAGGTTACAGTGGAATAAAAAGACAATATCAATGACCCTTGGAAGAGTGGTGGAGGTTGCAGTGGAATAAAAAGACAATATTAATGCCCCTTGGAAGAGTGGTGGAGGTCGCATTAAAATAAAAAGACAATATCAATTCCACTTGGAAGACTGGTGGAGGTTACAGTGGAATAAAAAGACAATATCAATGCCCTGTGTAAGAAACTTGGAGGTCACATTAGCTTAACAAGACAGTTTTAATGCCCCTTGGAAGAGTCGTGGACGTCGCAGAGGAATAAAAAGACAATATCAATGCACTTGGAAGAGTGCAGAAGGTTACAATTGAATAAAAATACATTGTCAATGCCCCTTGGAGGAGCTGTGGAGCTCAGAGCGGTTTAACCAGACGGTTTTAATGCCCCTTGGAAGAGACTTGGAGGTCACAGTAGCTTAACAAGACGGTTTTAATGCCCCTTGGCAGAGTGGTGGAGGTCGCAGTGGATTAAAAAGACAATATCAATGAACCTTGGAAGAGTAGTGGAGGTTACCATGGAATAAAAAGACAATATCAATTCCTCTTGGAACAGTGGTGAAGGTTACAGTGGAATAAAAAGACAATATCAATGCCCCGTGGAAGAGACGAGGACATCACCGTAGCTTAACAAGATGGTTTTAATGCCCCTTGGCAGAGTGGTGGAAGTTACAGTGAAATGAAAAGACAATATCAATGCCCCTCGGAAGAGCTGTGGAGTACAGAGTGGTTTAAACAAATGGTTTTAGTGCCCCTTGGAAGAGACATGGAGGTCACAGTAGCTTAACAAGACGGTTTTAAAGCCCCTTGGAAGAGTGGTGGAGGTCGCAGTGGATTAAAAAGACAATATCAATGAACCTTGGAAGAGTAGTGGAGGTTACAGTGGAATATAAAGACAATATCAATGCCCCTTGGAAGAGTGGTGAAGGTCGCAGTGGAATAAAAAGACAATATCAATGCCCCGTGGAAGGGACGTGGAGGTCACAGTAGCTTAACAAGATGGTTTTAATGCCACTTGGAAGATTGGTGGAGGTCGCAGTGGAATAACCTCACTGGTACATGCTCTGCATAACTTCTCTGCTTGCTGTGTCTGCTGTAATCTAATGCTCTGCTTTGCTGATTCACCTCACTGGTACATGCTCTTCATAACTTATCTGCTTGCTGTGTCTGCTGTAATCTAATGCTCTGCTTTGCTGATTCAACTCACTGGAACATGCTCTGCATAGCTTCTCTGCTTGCTGTGTCTAATGTAATCTAATGCTCTGCTTTGCTGATTCACCTCACTGGTACATGCTCTGCATAACTTCTCTGCTTTATCTGTCCCACTCCATTCAATACCCACACATGTCTGTCCCTTCCCCACTATAGATCTTATCTGATTTTTAGAGGTGCTAAACTGCAGAGACTAGAGTCCTAGCTCTGTGTTTGATCACCCAGCCATCACCTGGTGAGACGACCAGCTGCTAATTTAGCCATATGCAGCTCCCACAATGCCCTTCACCTGATAGTTTAATGTGCCCTATATATTTAGAAGCTCTGTAAGGGGTGCACGCATCTTCTTGTGCAAAGTGGCTTCGGAGATAAGTGGCAGTTATTTCAGAGGCAGTTATTCAGGGCAGGAGTCAGGTCACCAACAATTAGACCTCTTACTCTCTTTTAACTATGTTTCTGTTAGCTCTCACTTTTTCCTCTATAGTCCTCCACTTTCTAGTAACCCCTCAAATCCCTACACCTAATAAGAAACTCTTCATCTCTCCCTCCATCCTCCCCATTCATCTCACCTCCTCCTCCAAATTATTCCTAAACATTCAATCCTGGATCTCCAAACACAGGCAGCCACCTCATGCTCTCTCTTGCTCCCACCTGCTAACACTTTCTCTGCTCCTCCTCACTGCTGGAGATATCTCTCCAAATCCTGGTCCTCCTTGCCATATCCCCACAGTTACTTCTTCCTCCTATCCACGACCTTCCACAAACTGTCGCAACCCTTCTAACCTCATACCCATCCAACCAATCCCCACTAACTTAGTTGCTCTAACAGGAGCTATATGTAACGCTCGCTCTGTCTGCAACAAACTTTCCTTCATCCACGATCTTTTCATTACAAACAAACTTTCCTTCCTCGCCATCACTGAAACCAGGCTCACACCCTCTGACACAGCCTCCCCAGCTGCACTTTCATATGGCGGATTCCACCTTTCCCACACCCCCCGCCCCAACGGCAAACATGGCGGAGGCGTATTTATTCTCCTATCAGAACACTGCGTTTTCATCCAAATCCCACTGCCACCCTCCGTTACACTCCCCTTTTTTGAGGTGCACTGTGTGCGCATCTGTTCCCCCTCCAACCTCCAACTGGCCGTCGATTACCGACCCCCAGGTCAAGCCACCACCTTCTTAGACCACTTCCCCACCTGGCTGCTTCACTTCCTCTCCACTGAGGTCCCCACTATCATAATGGGTGACTTCAACATCCCCATTAACACTTCCCACTCGTCTGTCTCTAAGTTCCTATTTCTCACTTCCTCCTTCGGACTCACTCAATGGTCTTCCACACCCACCCACAAAGATGGCCACACACTGGACCTCATCTTCACCCGCATCTCTTCCCTATCTAACCTCTCTAACTCACCTCTCCCTCTCTCTGATCACAGCCTACTTACATTCTCTTCTCTCTCCTCCCCGTGGCAACAATCCCCACTCCACAAACTTGCATACCCTCGCAGAAATCTCAAACACCTTGACTTACACTCACTCTCTGAATCCCTCCTCCCTCTTACAGACATAAATACCTTACACGATGCAGACGTTGCTGCTGCTTCATATAACACAACAATAGCTGCAGCTTTAGACTCGATCGCCCCTCTCACACACACCACATCTCGCACATTCAAGAGGCAACCCTGGCACACTAAACTTACTAAAGAACTGCGCTGGGCCTCCAGGGTTGCGGAGCGGAGATGGAAAAGGTCTCACTCCATCGAGCACTTCATCGCATTCAAGCAATCCCTCACTAATTTCAAGTCTGCACTCACTACAGCAAAACAAACCTACTTCTCATCTCTCATATCCTCCCTATCTCACAACCCTAAACAGCTATTTAACACTTTCAACTCTCTCCTTCGTCCCCCAGCACCTCTTCCCTCTTCTCTCATGTCAGCCGACAACTTTGCCTCATTCTTCAAACAGAAGATTGACACCATCAGACAAAAATTTTGCCTAAAGTCCGCACAACCCCTCCTCATATCTATTCAACCCTCCTCCTCCAAACCCCACTTCTCCACCATTACAGAAGGTCAAGTCTCCTCTTTACTCTCCAAATCACACCTCACCACCAGCGAACTTTACCCAATCCCATCCCACCTCATCACTAACCTTACCACAGTCTTCATCCCAACCCTAACCCACCTCTTCAATCTGTCACTAACAACCGGTGTCTTCCCCTCATGTTTCAAACATGCCGCAATCACACCCATCCTCAAAAAGCCCTCCCTTGACCCTTCCTCTCTGACTAGCTACCGCCCCATATCGCTCCTCCCCTTTGCCTCAAAACTACTAGAACAACATGTCCACCTTGAACTGTCCTCCCACCTCTCCTCCTGCTCCCTCTTCGACCACCTGCAATCTGGATTCCGACCGCATCACTCGACTGAAACTGCCCTGACCAAAGTCACCAACGACCTACTAAATGCCAAATCCAAGCAACACTACTCCATCCTCCTCCTTCTGGACCTGTCATCTGCCTTTGACACAGTGGACCATTCCCTCTTACTCCAGATTCTCTCATCTCTTGGCATCACGGACTTGGCTCTATCTTGGATCTCCTCATACTTAACAGACAGGACATTCAGAGTCTCCAACTCACGCACCACCTCCTCATCTCGCCCCCTATCTGTCGGTGTCCCCCAAGGTTCAGCTCTAGGACCTCTGCTCTTCTCCATCTACACCTTAGGCCTGGGACAGCTCATAGAGTCTCACGGTTTTCAGTATCACCTCTATGCTGACGACACACAGATCTACCTCTCTGGACCCGATATCTTCTCCCTACTAACCAAAATCCCACAATGTCTGTCCGCCATGTCATCCTTCTTCTCTGACAGATTTCTAAAACTCAACATGGATAAAACAGAGTTCATCATCTTTCCACCCTCTCATTCACATCTACCATCTGACCTAGCCATTAATGTCAATGGCTGTTCACTCTCCCCACTCCCACAAGCTCGCTGACTTGGAGTAACCCTGGACTCTGATCTCTCCTTCAAGCCACATATCCAAGCCCTTTCCACTTCCTGCCGACTCCAACTCAAAAACATCTCCCGGATCCGTGCATTCCTCAGCAAAGACTCTGCAAAAACACTAGTGCATGCCCTCATCATATCCCGCCTCGACTGCTGCAACCTCCTGCTCCGTGGCCTCCCTTACAACAGTCTTGCGCCTCTCCAATCTATCCTAAACTCTGCTGCTCGACTAATTCACCTGTCCCCCCGCTATTCCCCGGCCTCTCCTCTCTGTCAATCTCTTCACTGGCTCCCCATTGCCCAGAGAATCCAGTTCAAAACTCTAGCCATGGCATACAAAGCCATCCACAACCTGTCTCCCCCATACATCTGTGACCTAGAGTCCCGGTACTTACCTGCATGCAACCTCCGATCCTCACAAGATCTCCTTCTCTACTCCCCTCTTATCTCCTCCTCCCACAATCGTATACAAGATTTCTCCCGTGCATCCCCCCTACTCTGGAACTCTCTACTCCAACACATCAGACTCTCGCCGACCGTGGAAACCTTCAAAAGAAACCTAAAGACCCACCTCTTCCAACAAGCCTACAACCTGCAGTAACCACTGCTGCACCACCAGCTCTAACCTCACCTATTGTATCCTCACCCATCCCTTCTAGAATGTGAGCCCTCGCGGGCAGGGTCCTCGCTCCTCCTGTACCAGTCGCTGACTCGTTTTGTTCAGATTATGTAACTGCTTATGTTATGTATATCCCTATCACATGTAAAGCGCCATGGAATAAATGGCGCTATAATAATAAATAATAATAATAATAATAAAAAGACAATATCAGTTCTCATAGGAAAAGTGGTGCAGGTGACAGTGGAATTAAAAGACAATATCAATGCCCCTTTGATGAGCTGTGGTGTACTGAGTGGTTTAACAAGATGGTTTAATGCCACTTGGAAGAGACGTGGAGGTCACAGTAGCTTATCAAGACTGTTTTAATGCCCCTTGGAAGAGTGGTGGAGGTCGCAGTGGATTAAAAAGACAATATCAATGCCCCTTAGAAAGGTGGTGGAGGTCGCAGTGGAATAAAAAGACAATATCAATTTCCCTTGGAAGAGATGTGGAGGTCGCAGTGGAAAAAAAAGACAACATCAAAGCCCTGTGGGAGAGTGATGGAGGTCGCAGTGGAAAACAGAGACAATATCAATGCCCCTTGGAATAGTGGTGGAGGTTACAGTCGAATAAAAAGACAACATCAATGTCTCTTGGAAGAGCTGTGGAGTACAGAGTGGTTTAACCAGACGGTTTAATGCCCCTTGGAACAGACGTGGAGGTCACAGTAGCTTATCAAGACTGTTTTAATGCCCCTTGGAAGAGTGGTGGAGGTCGCAGTGGAATAAAAAGACAATATCAATGCCCCGTGGAAGGGACGTGGAGGTCACAGTAGCTTAACAAGACGGTTTTAATGCCCCTTGGAAGAGTGGTGGAGGTCGCAGTGCATTAAAAAGACAATATCAGTGACCCTTAGAAGAGTGGTGGAGGTCGCAGTGGTATAAAAATACAATATCAATTCCCCTTGGAAGAGATGTGGAGGTCGCAGTGGAATAAAAAGACAATATCAATGACTCGTGGAAGAGACTTGGAAGTCACAGTAGCTTAACAAGATGGTTTTAATGTCCCTTGGAAAAGAGGTGGAGGTCGCAGTGGAATAAAAAGACATTATCAATGCCCCTTGGAAGAGTGGTGGAGGTTACAGTGGAATTTAAGGACAATATCAATGACCCTTGGAAGAGTGGTGGAGGTCGCAGTGGAATAAAAATACGATATTAATGCCCCTTGGAAGAGTGGTGAATGTCGCAGTAAAATAAAAAGACAATATCAATGCCTCTTGGAAGAGTGGTGGAGGTTACAGTGGAATAAAAAGACAATATCAATGCCCCTTGGAAGAGCTGTGGAGTTCACAGTGGTTAAGCCAGAAGGTTTTAAGGCACCGTGGAATAGACGTGGAGGTCTCAGTAGCTTAACAAGACGGTTTTAATGCTTCTTGGAAGAGTGATGGAGGTCGCAGTGGATTAAAAAGACAAAATCAATGACCCTTGGAAGTGTGGTGGAGGTTACAGTGGAATAAAAAGACAATATCAATGCCTCTTGCAAGAGCTGTGGAGTTCAGAGTGGTTTAGATTGACGGTTTTAATGCCCCTTGGAAGAGACGTGGAGGTCTCAGTAGCTTAACAAGACGGTTTTAATGCCCCTTGGAAGAGTGGTGGAGGTTACAGTCGAATAAAAAGACAATATCAATGCATCTTGGAAGAGCTGTGGAGTTCAGATTGGTTTAACCAGACAGTTTTCATGCCCCTTGGAAGAGACGTGGAGGTCACTGTAGTTTATCTAAACTATTTTAATGCGCCTTGGAAGAGTGGTGGAGGTCGAAGTGGATTAAAAAGACAATATCAATGCCCCTTAGAAGAGTGGTGGAGGTCGCAGTGGAATAAAAAGACAATATCAATTCCACTTGGAAGAGATGTGGAGGTCGCAGTGGAATAAAAAGACAATATCAATGCCTCCTGGAAGAGACTTGGAGGTCACAGTAGCTTAACAAGATGGTTTTAATGCCCCTTGGAAGAGAGGTGGAGGTCGCAGTGGAATAAAAAGACAATATCAATGCCCCTTGGAAGAGTGGTGGAGGTTGCAGTGGAATAAAAAGACAATATCAATGACCCTTGGAAGAGTGGTGGAGGTCGCAGTGGAATAAAAAGACAATATTAATGCCCCTTGGAAGAGTGGTGGAGGTCGCAGTAAAATAAAAAGACAATATCCATGCCCCTTGGAAGAGTGGTGGTGGTCGCAGTGGAATAAAAAGACAATAATAATACCCCTTGGAAGAGCTGTGGAGTTCAGAGTGGTATAACCAGACGGTTTTAACGCTCCTTGGAAGAGACGTGGAGGTCACAGTAACTTAACAAGACGGTTTTAATGCCCCTTGGAAGAGGGGTGGAGGTCGGAGTGGAATAAAAAAACAATATCAATGCTCCTTGGAAGAGTGGTGAATGTCGCAGTAAAATAAAAAGACAATATCAATGCCCCTTGGAAGAGTGGTGAATGTCGCAGTAAAATAAAAAGACAATATCAATGCCTCTTGGAAGAGTAGTGGAGGTTACAGTGGAATAAAAAGACAATATCAATGCCCCTTGGAAGAGCTGTGAAGTTCACAGTGGTTTAGCCAGAAGGTTTTTAGGCACCGTGGAATAGACGTGAAGGTCTCAGTAGCTTAACAAGGCGGTTTTAATGCTTCTTGGAAGAGTGTTGGAGGTCGCAGTGGATTAAAAAGACAAAATCAATGACCCTTGGAAGTGTGATGGAGGTTACAGTGGAATAAAAAGACAATATCAATGCCCCGTTGAAGAGACGAGGACATCACAGTAGCTTAACAAGATGGTTTTAATGCCCCTTGGCAGAGTGGTGGAGGTCGCAGTGAAATAAAAAGACAATAACAATGCCCTGTGGATGGTACGTGGAGGTCACAGCAGCTAAGCAAGATGGTTTTAATGCTTCTTGAAAGAGAGATGGAGGTCGCAGTGGATTAAAAAGACAAAATCAATGCCCCTTGGAAGAGTGGTGGAGGTTACAGTGGAATAAAAAGACAATATCAATGACCCTTGGAAGAGTGGTGGAGGTTGCAGTGGAATAAAAAGACAATATTAATGCCCCTTGGAAGAGTGGTGGAGGTCGCATTAAAATAAAAAGACAATATCAATTCCACTTGGAAGACTGGTGGAGGTTACAGTGGAATAAAAAGACAATATCAATGCCCTGTGTAAGAAACTTGGAGGTCACATTAGCTTAACAAGACAGTTTTAATGCCCCTTGGAAGAGTCGTGGACGTCGCAGAGGAATAAAAAGACAATATCAATGCACTTGGAAGAGTGCAGAAGGTTACAATTGAATAAAAATACATTGTCAATGCCCCTTGGAGGAGCTGTGGAGCTCAGAGCGGTTTAACCAGACGGTTTTAATGCCCCTTGGAAGAGACTTGGAGGTCACAGTAGCTTAACAAGACGGTTTTAATGCCCCTTGGCAGAGTGGTGGAGGTCGCAGTGGATTAAAAAGACAATATCAATGAACCTTGGAAGAGTAGTGGAGGTTACCATGGAATAAAAAGACAATATCAATTCCTCTTGGAACAGTGGTGAAGGTTACAGTGGAATAAAAAGACAATATCAATGCCCCGTGGAAGAGACGAGGACATCACCGTAGCTTAACAAGATGGTTTTAATGCCCCTTGGCAGAGTGGTGGAAGTTACAGTGAAATGAAAAGACAATATCAATGCCCCTCGGAAGAGCTGTGGAGTACAGAGTGGTTTAAACAAATGGTTTTAGTGCCCCTTGGAAGAGACATGGAGGTCACAGTAGCTTAACAAGACGGTTTTAAAGCCCCTTGGAAGAGTGGTGGAGGTCGCAGTGGATTAAAAAGACAATATCAATGAACCTTGGAAGAGTAGTGGAGGTTACAGTGGAATATAAAGACAATATCAATGCCCCTTGGAAGAGTGGTGAAGGTCGCAGTGGAATAAAAAGACAATATCAATGCCCCGTGGAAGGGACGTGGAGGTCACAGTAGCTTAACAAGATGGTTTTAATGCCACTTGGAAGATTGGTGGAGGTCGCAGTGGAATAACCTCACTGGTACATGCTCTGCATAACTTCTCTGCTTGCTGTGTCTGCTGTAATCTAATGCTCTGCTTTGCTGATTCACCTCACTGGTACATGCTCTTCATAACTTATCTGCTTGCTGTGTCTGCTGTAATCTAATGCTCTGCTTTGCTGATTCAACTCACTGGAACATGCTCTGCATAGCTTCTCTGCTTGCTGTGTCTAATGTAATCTAATGCTCTGCTTTGCTGATTCACCTCACTGGTACATGCTCTGCATAACTTCTCTGCTTTATCTGTCCCACTCCATTCAATACCCACACATGTCTGTCCCTTCCCCACTATAGATCTTATCTGATTTTTAGAGGTGCTAAACTGCAGAGACTAGAGTCCTAGCTCTGTGTTTGATCACCCAGCCATCACCTGGTGAGACGACCAGCTGCTAATTTAGCCATATGCAGCTCCCACAATGCCCTTCACCTGATAGTTTAATGTGCCCTATATATTTAGAAGCTCTGTAAGGGGTGCACGCATCTTCTTGTGCAAAGTGGCTTCGGAGATAAGTGGCAGTTATTTCAGAGGCAGTTATTCAGGGCAGGAGTCAGGTCACCAACAATTAGACCTCTTACTCTCTTTTAACTATGTTTCTGTTAGCTCTCACTTTTTCCTCTATAGTCCTCCACTTTCTAGTAACCCCTCAAATCCCTACACCTAGTAAGAAACTCTTCATCTCTCCCTCCATCCTCCCCATTCATCTCACCTCCTCCTCCAAATTATTCCTAAACATTCAATCCTGGATCTCCAAACACAGGCAGCCACCTCATGCTCTCTCTTGCTCCCACCTGCTAACACTTTCTCTGCTCCTCCTCACTGCTGGAGATATCTCTCCAAATCCTGGTCCTCCTTGCCATATCCCCACAGTTACTTCTTCCTCCTATCCACGACCTTCCACAAACTGTCGCAACCCTTCTAACCTCATACCCATCCAACCAATCCCCACTAACTTAGTTGCTCTAACAGGAGCTATATGTAACGCTCGCTCTGTCTGCAACAAACTTTCCTTCATCCACGATCTTTTCATTACAAACAAACTTTCCTTCCTCGCCATCACTGAAACCAGGCTCACACCCTCTGACACAGCCTCCCCAGCTGCACTTTCATATGGCGGATTCCACCTTTCCCACACCCCCCGCCCCAACGGCAAACATGGCGGAGGCGTATTTATTCTCCTATCAGAACACTGCGTTTTCATCCAAATCCCACTGCCACCCTCCGTTACACTCCCCTTTTTTGAGGTGCACTGTGTGCGCATCTGTTCCCCCTCCAACCTCCAACTGGCCGTCGATTACCGACCCCCAGGTCAAGCCACCACCTTCTTAGACCACTTCCCCACCTGGCTGCTTCACTTCCTCTCCACTGAGGTCCCCACTATCATAATGGGTGACTTCAACATCCCCATTAACACTTCCCACTCGTCTGTCTCTAAGTTCCTATTTCTCACTTCCTCCTTCGGACTCACTCAATGGTCTTCCACACCCACCCACAAAGATGGCCACACACTGGACCTCATCTTCACCCGCATCTCTTCCCTATCTAACCTCTCTAACTCACCTCTCCCTCTCTCTGATCACAGCCTACTTACATTCTCTTCTCTCTCCTCCCCGTGGCAACAATCCCCACTCCACAAACTTGCATACCCTCGCAGAAATCTCAAACACCTTGACTTACACTCACTCTCTGAATCCCTCCTCCCTCTTACAGACATAAATACCTTACACGATGCAGACGTTGCTGCTGCTTCATATAACACAACAATAGCTGCAGCTTTAGACTCGATCGCCCCTCTCACACACACCACATCTCGCACATTCAAGAGGCAACCCTGGCACACTAAACTTACTAAAGAACTGCGCTGGGCCTCCAGGGTTGCGGAGCGGAGATGGAAAAGGTCTCACTCCATCGAGCACTTCATCGCATTCAAGCAATCCCTCACTAATTTCAAGTCTGCACTCACTACAGCAAAACAAACCTACTTCTCATCTCTCATATCCTCCCTATCTCACAACCCTAAACAGCTATTTAACACTTTCAACTCTCTCCTTCGTCCCCCAGCACCTCTTCCCTCTTCTCTCATGTCAGCCGACAACTTTGCCTCATTCTTCAAACAGAAGATTGACACCATCAGACAAAAATTTTGCCTAAAGTCCGCACAACCCCTCCTCATATCTATTCAACCCTCCTCCTCCAAACCCCACTTCTCCACCATTACAGAAGGTCAAGTCTCCTCTTTACTCTCCAAATCACACCTCACCACCAGCGAACTTTACCCAATCCCATCCCACCTCATCACTAACCTTACCACAGTCTTCATCCCAACCCTAACCCACCTCTTCAATCTGTCACTAACAACCGGTGTCTTCCCCTCATGTTTCAAACATGCCGCAATCACACCCATCCTCAAAAAGCCCTCCCTTGACCCTTCCTCTCTGACTAGCTACCGCCCCATATCGCTCCTCCCCTTTGCCTCAAAACTACTAGAACAACATGTCCACCTTGAACTGTCCTCCCACCTCTCCTCCTGCTCCCTCTTCGACCACCTGCAATCTGGATTCCGACCGCATCACTCGACTGAAACTGCCCTGACCAAAGTCACCAACGACCTACTAAATGCCAAATCCAAGCAACACTACTCCATCCTCCTCCTTCTGGACCTGTCATCTGCCTTTGACACAGTGGACCATTCCCTCTTACTCCAGATTCTCTCATCTCTTGGCATCACGGACTTGGCTCTATCTTGGATCTCCTCATACTTAACAGACAGGACATTCAGAGTCTCCAACTCACGCACCACCTCCTCATCTCGCCCCCTATCTGTCGGTGTCCCCCAAGGTTCAGCTCTAGGACCTCTGCTCTTCTCCATCTACACCTTAGGCCTGGGACAGCTCATAGAGTCTCACGGTTTTCAGTATCACCTCTATGCTGACGACACACAGATCTACCTCTCTGGACCCGATATCTTCTCCCTACTAACCAAAATCCCACAATGTCTGTCCGCCATGTCATCCTTCTTCTCTGACAGATTTCTAAAACTCAACATGGATAAAACAGAGTTCATCATCTTTTCACCCTCTCATTCACATCTACCATCTGACCTAGCCATTAATGTCAATGGCTGTTCACTCTCCCCACTCCCACAAGCTCGCTGACTTGGAGTAACCCTGGACTCTGATCTCTCCTTCAAGCCACATATCCAAGCCCTTTCCACTTCCTGCCGACTCCAACTCAAAAACATCTCCCGGATCCGTGCATTCCTCAGCAAAGACTCTGCAAAAACACTAGTGCATGCCCTCATCATATCCCGCCTCGACTGCTGCAACCTCCTGCTCCGTGGCCTCCCTTACAACAGTCTTGCGCCTCTCCAATCTATCCTAAACTCTGCTGCTCGACTAATTCACCTGTCCCCCCGCTATTCCCCGGCCTCTCCTCTCTGTCAATCTCTTCACTGGCTCCCCATTGCCCAGAGAATCCAGTTCAAAACTCTAGCCATGGCATACAAAGCCATCCACAACCTGTCTCCCCCATACATCTGTGACCTAGAGTCCCGGTACTTACCTGCATGCAACCTCCGATCCTCACAAGATCTCCTTCTCTACTCCCCTCTTATCTCCTCCTCCCACAATCGTATACAAGATTTCTCCCGTGCATCCCCCCTACTCTGGAACTCTCTACTCCAACACATCAGACTCTCGCCGACCGTGGAAACCTTCAAAAGAAACCTAAAGACCCACCTCTTCCAACAAGCCTACAACCTGCAGTAACCACTGCTGCACCACCAGCTCTAACCTCACCTATTGTATCCTCACCCATCCCTTCTAGAATGTGAGCCCTCGCGGGCAGGGTCCTCGCTCCTCCTGTACCAGTCGCTGACTCGTTTTGTTCAGATTATGTAACTGCTTATGTTATGTATATCCCTATCACATGTAAAGCGCCATGGAATAAATGGCGCTATAATAATAAATAATAATAATAATAATAAAAAGACAATATCAGTTCTCATAGGAAAAGTGGTGCAGGTGACAGTGGAATTAAAAGACAATATCAATGCCCCTTTGATGAGCTGTGGTGTACTGAGTGGTTTAACAAGATGGTTTAATGCCACTTGGAAGAGACGTGGAGGTCACAGTAGCTTATCAAGACTGTTTTAATGCCCCTTGGAAGAGTGGTGGAGGTCGCAGTGGATTAAAAAGACAATATCAATGCCCCTTAGAAGGGTGGTGGAAGTCGCAGTGGAATAAAAAGACAATATCAATTTCCCTTGGAAGAGATGTGGAGGTCGCAGTGGAAAAAAAAGACAACATCAAAGCCCTGTGGGAGAGTGATGGAGGTCGCAGTGGAAAACAGAGACAATATCAATGCCCCTTGGAATAGTGGTGGAGGTTACAGTCGAATAAAAAGACAACATCAATGTCTCTTGGAAGAGCTGTGGAGTACAGAGTGGTTTAACCAGACGGTTTAATGCCCCTTGGAACAGACGTGGAGGTCACAGTAGCTTATCAAGACTGTTTTAATGCCCCTTGGAAGAGTGGTGGAGGTCGCAGTGGAATAAAAAGACAATATCAATGCCCCGTGGAAGGGACGTGGAGGTCACAGTAGCTTAACAAGACGGTTTTAATGCCCCTTGGAAGAGTGGTGGAGGTCGCAGTGCATTAAAAAGACAATATCAGTGACCCTTAGAAGAGTGGTGGAGGTCGCAGTGGTATAAAAATACAATATCAATTCCCCTTGGAAGAGATGTGGAGGTCGCAGTGGAATAAAAAGACAATATCAATGACTCGTGGAAGAGACTTGGAAGTCACAGTAGCTTAACAAGATGGTTTTAATGTCCCTTGGAAAAGAGGTGGAGGTCGCAGTGGAATAAAAAGACATTATCAATGCCCCTTGGAAGAGTGGTGGAGGTTACAGTGGAATTTAAGGACAATATCAATGACCCTTGGAAGAGTGGTGGAGGTCGCAGTGGAATAAAAATACGATATTAATGCCCCTTGGAAGAGTGGTGAATGTCGCAGTAAAATAAAAAGACAATATCAATGCCTCTTGGAAGAGTGGTGGAGGTTACAGTGGAATAAAAAGACAATATCAATGCCCCTTGGAAGAGCTGTGGAGTTCACAGTGGTTAAGCCAGAAGGTTTTAAGGCACCGTGGAATAGACGTGGAGGTCTCAGTAGCTTAACAAGACGGTTTTAATGCTTCTTGGAAGAGTGATGGAGGTCGCAGTGGATTAAAAAGACAAAATCAATGACCCTTGGAAGTGTGGTGGAGGTTACAGTGGAATAAAAAGACAATATCAATGCCTCTTGCAAGAGCTGTGGAGTTCAGAGTGGTTTAGATTGACGGTTTTAATGCCCCTTGGAAGAGACGTGGAGGTCTCAGTAGCTTAACAAGACGGTTTTAATGCCCCTTGGAAGAGTGGTGGAGGTTACAGTCGAATAAAAAGACAATATCAATGCATCTTGGAAGAGCTGTGGAGTTCAGATTGGTTTAACCAGACAGTTTTCATGCCCCTTGGAAGAGACGTGGAGGTCACTGTAGTTTATCTAAACTATTTTAATGCGCCTTGGAAGAGTGGTGGAGGTCGAAGTGGATTAAAAAGACAATATCAATGCCCCTTAGAAGAGTGGTGGAGGTCGCAGTGGAATAAAAAGACAATATCAATTCCACTTGGAAGAGATGTGGAGGTCGCAGTGGAATAAAAAGACAATATCAATGCCTCCTGGAAGAGACTTGGAGGTCACAGTAGCTTAACAAGATGGTTTTAATGCCCCTTGGAAGAGAGGTGGAGGTCGCAGTGGAATAAAAAGACAATATCAATGCCCCTTGGAAGAGTGGTGGAGGTTGCAGTGGAATAAAAAGACAATATCAATGACCCTTGGAAGAGTGGTGGAGGTCGCAGTGGAATAAAAAGACAATATTAATGCCCCTTGGAAGAGTGGTGGAGGTCGCAGTAAAATAAAAAGACAATATCCATGCCCCTTGGAAGAGTGGTGGTGGTCTCAGTGGAATAAAAAGACAATAATAATACCCCTTGGAAGAGCTGTGGAGTTCAGAGTGGTATAACCAGACGGTTTTAACGCTCCTTGGAAGAGACGTGGAGGTCACAGTAACTTAACAAGACGGTTTTAATGCCCCTTGGAAGAGGGGTGGAGGTCGGAGTGGAATAAAAAAACAATATCAATGCTCCTTGGAAGAGTGGTGAATGTCGCAGTAAAATAAAAAGACAATATCAATGCCCCTTGGAAGAGTGGTGAATGTCGCAGTAAAATAAAAAGACAATATCAATGCCTCTTGGAAGAGTAGTGGAGGTTACAGTGGAATAAAAAGACAATATCAATGCCCCTTGGAAGAGCTGTGAAGTTCACAGTGGTTTAGCCAGAAGGTTTTTAGGCACCGTGGAATAGACGTGAAGGTCTCAGTAGCTTAACAAGGCGGTTTTAATGCTTCTTGGAAGAGTGTTGGAGGTCGCAGTGGATTAAAAAGACAAAATCAATGACCCTTGGAAGTGTGATGGAGGTTACAGTGGAATAAAAAGACAATATCAATGCCCCTTGGACGATTGGTGGAGGTTAGAGTAGAATAAAAAGACAATATCAATGCCCCTTGGAAGAGTGGTGGAGGTTACAGTGGAATAAAAAGACAATATCAATGCCTCTTGCAAAAGCTGTGGAGTTCAGAGTGGTTTAAATTGATGGTTTTAATGCCCCTTGGAAGAGACGTGGAGGTCACAGTAGCTTAACAAGACGGTTTTAATGCCCCTTGGAAGAGTGGTGGAGGTTACAATCGAATAAAAAGACAATATCAATGCATCTTGGAAGAGCTGTGGAGTTCAGAGTGGTTTAACCCGACGGTTTTAATGCCCCTTGGAAGAGACGTGGAGGTCACAGTAGTTTTTCAAAACTATTTTAACGAGCCTTGGAAGAGTGGTAGAGGTCGCAGTGGATTAAAAAGACAATATCAATGCCCCTTAGAAGAGTGGTGGAGGTCGCAGTGGAATAAAAAGACAATATCAATTCCACATGAAAGAGATGTGGAGGTCGCAGTGGAATAAAAAGACAATATCAATGCCTCCTGGAAGAGACTTGGAGGTCACAGTAGCTTAACAAGATGGTTTTAATGCCCCTTGGAAGAGATGTGGAGGTTGCAGTGGAATAAAAAGCCAATATCAATGCCCCTTGGAAGAGTGGTGAAGGTTGCAGTGGAATAAAAAGACAATATCAATGACCCTTGGAAGAGTGGTGGAGGTCGCAGTGGAATAAAAATACAATATTAATGCCCCATGGAAGAGTGGTGGAGGTCGCAGAAAAATAAAAAGACAATATCAATGCCCCTTGGAAGAGTGGTGGTGGTCGCAGTGGAATAAAAAGACAATAATAATGCCCCTTGGAAGAGCTGTGGAGTTCAGAGTGGTATAACCAGACGGTTTTAACGCTCCTTGGAAGAGACGTGGAGGTCACAGTAACTTAAGAAGACGGTTTTAATGGTGGAGGTCGGAGTGGAATAAAAAAACAATATCAATGCCCCTTGGAAGATTGGTGGAGGTTACAGTGGAATAAAAGACAATATCAATGCCCCGTGGAAGAGATGTGGAGGTCACTGTAGCTTAACAATATGGTTTTATTGCCCCTTGGAAGAGTGGTGGAGGTCGCAGTGGAATAAAAAGACAATGTCTATGCCCCTTGGAAGAGTGGTGGAGTTTAGAGTGGAATAACAAGACAATACAAATGCCCCTTGGAAGAGCTGTGGAGTTCAGAGTGGTTTAACCAGATGTTTTAATGCCCCTTGGAAGAGAAGTCACGGTCACCGTCACAGTAGCATAACAAGACGGTTATAATGCCGTTTGGGAGAGTGGTGGAGTTCGCAGTGGATTAAAAAGACAATATCAATGCCCCTTGGAAGAGTGGTGGAGGTCGCAGTTTAATAAAAAGACAATATCAATGCCCCGTGGAAGGGACGTGAAATTCACAGTAGATTAACAAGATGGTTTTAATGCCCCTTGGAAGAGTGGTGGAGGTTGCAGGGGATTAAAAAGACAATAACAATGCCCATTTGAAGAGTAGTGGTAGTTGCAGTGGAATAAAAAGACAAAATCAATGCCCCTTGGAAGAGTGGTGGAGGTTACAGTGGAATAAAAAGACAAAATCAATGCCCCTTGGAAGAGCTGTGGAGTTCAGTGTAGTTTAGCCAGACTGTTTTAATGCCCCTTGGAAGAGACGTGGAGGTCACAGTAGCTTAACAAGACTGTTTTAATGCCCCTTGGAAGAGTGGTGGAGGTTGCAGTGGATTAAAAAGACAATATCAATGCCCATTGGAAGAGGGGTAGAGGTCGCAGTGGAATAAAAAGACAAAATCAATGCCCCTTGGTAGAATGGTGGAGGTTACAGTGGAATAAAAAGACAATATCAATGCCCCATGGAAGAGTTGTGGAGGTCACTGTAGCTTAACAAGATAGTCTTAATGCCCCTTGGCAGAGTGGTGGAGGTCGCAGTGGAATAAATAGACAATGTCAATGCCCCTTGGAAGAGTGGTGGAGGTTAGAGTGGAATAAAAAGACAATATCAAAGCCCCTTGGAAGAGTAGTGGAGGTCGCAGTGGAAAACAGAGACAAAATCAATGCCCCTTGGAAAAGTGGTGGAGGTTACAGTCGAATAAAAAGACAATATCTATGCCTCTTGGAAGAGCTGTGGAGTACAGAGTGGTTTAACTGGATGGTTTAATGCCCCTTGGAAGAGACGTGGAGGTCACAGTAGCTTATCAAGACTGTTTTAATGCCCCTTGGAAGAGTGGTGGAGGTCGCAGTGGATTAAAAAGACAATATCAATGCACCTTAGAAGAGTGGTGGAGGTCGCACTGGAATAAAAAGACAATATCAATGCCTCGTGGAAGAGACTTGGAGGTAACTGTAGCTTAACAAGATGGTTTTAATGCCCCTTGGAAGAGTGGTGGAGGTTACAGTCGAATAAAAAGACAATATCAATGCCTCTTGGAAGAGCTGTGGAGTTTAGAGTGGTTTAACCAGACGGTTTTAATGCCCCTTGGAAGAGACCTGGATGTCACAGTAGCTTATCAAAACTGTTTTAATGCCCCTTGGAAGAGTGGTGGAGGTCGCAGTGGATTAAAAAGACAATATCAATGCCTCGTGGAAGAGACTTGGAGGACACAGTAGCTTAACAAGATGGTTTTAATGCCCCTTGGAAGAGAGGTGAAGGTCGCAGGTGGAATAAAAAGACAATATCAATGCCCCTGGAAGAGTGGTGCAGGTTACAGTGGAATAAAAAGACAATATCAATGACCTTTGGAAAAGTGGTGGAGGTCGCGGTGGAATAAAAAGATAATATTAATGCCCTTGGAAGAGTGGTGGAGGTCGCAGTAAAATTAAAAGACAATATCAATGCCCCTTGGAAGAGTGGAGGAGGTTAGAGTGGAATAAAAAGACAATATCAATGCCCCTTGGAAGAGCTGTGGAGTTCACAGTGGTTTAACCAGATGGTTTTAAGGCACCGTGGAATATACGTAGAGGTCACAGTAGCTAAACAAGATGGTTTTAATGCTTCTTGGAAGAGAGATGGAGGTCGCAGTGGATTATAAAGACAAAATCAATGCCCCTTGGAAGAGTGGTGGAGGTTACAGTGGAATAAAAAGACAATATCAATGCCTGTTGTAAGAGCTGTGTAGTTCAGAGTGGTTTAAATTGACGGTTTTAATGCCCCTTGGAAGAGACGTCTAGGTCACAGTAGCTTAACAAGATGGTTTTAATGCCCCTTGGAAGAGTGGCGGAGGTCGCAGTGGATTAAAAAGACATTATGGATGTCCCTTGGAAGAGTGGTGGAGGTCGCAGTGGAATAAAAAGAAAATATCAATGCCCCTTAGAAAAGTGGTGGAGGTTACAGTGGAAAAAAAAGACAATATCAGTGTTCCTTGGAAGAGGGGTGAAGGTCGCAGTAGAATAAAAAGACAATATCAATGTCCCTTGGAAGAGTTGTGGAGGTCGCAGTGGATTAAAAAGACAATATCAATGCCCATTGGATAAGTGGTGGAAGTCGCAGTGGAATGAAAAGACAATATCAATGCCCCGTGGAAGGGACGTGGAGGTCACAGTAGCTTAACAAGACGGTTTTAATGGCCCTTGGAAGAGTGGTGGAGGTCGCAGTGGATTAAAAAGACAATATCAATGACCCTTAGAAGAGTGGTGGAGGTTACAGTGGAATAAAAAGAGAATATCAATGACCCTTGGAAGAGTGGTGGAGGTCGCAGTGGCGCAAAAAGACAATATTAATGCCCCTTGGAAGAGTGGTGGAGGTCGCAGTAAAATAAAAAGACAATATCAATGCCCCTTGGAAGAGTGGTGGAGGTTACAGTGGAATAAAAAGACAATATCAAAGCCCCTTGGAAGAGCTGTGGAGTTCAGAGTGGTTTAACCATGCTGTTTTAATGCCATTTGGAAGAGACGTGGAGGTCACAGAAGCTTATCAAGACTGTTTTAAAGCCCCTTGGAGGAGTGGTAGAGGTCGCCGTGGATTAAAAAGACAATATCAATGCCCCTTGGAAGAGTGGTGGAGGTTACAGTGGAATAAAAAGACAATATCAATGACCCTTGGAAGAGTGGTGGAGGTCGCAGTGGAATAAAAAGACAATATTAATGCCCCTTGGAAGAGTGGTGGAGGTCGCAGTAAAATAAAAACACAATATCAATGCCCCTTGGAAGAGTGGTGGAGGTTACAGTTGAATAAAAAGACAATATCAATGCCCCTTGAAGAGATGTGGAGGTCACAGTGGAATAAAAAGACAATATTAATGCCCCTTGGAAGAGTGGTGGAGGTCGCAGTAAAATAAAAAGACAATATCAATGCCCCTTGGAAGAGTGGTGGAGGTTAGAGTGGAATAAAAAGACGATATCAATGCCCATTGGAAGTGACGTGGAGGTCACAGTAGCTTAAAAAGACGTTTTTAATGCCCCTTGAAAAATTGGTGGAGGTCGCAGTGGATTAAAAAGACAATATCAATGCACCTTGGAAGAGTGGTGGAGGTGGCAGTGGAATAAAAAGACAATATCAATGCCCCTTGGAAGAGTGGTGAAGTTTACAGTGGAATAAAAAGACAATATAAATGAACCGTGAAAGAGACGTGGATGTCACCGTAGCTTAACAAGATGGTTTTAATGTCCCTTGGAAGAGAGGTGAAAGTCGCAGTGGAATAAAAAGACAATATCAATGCCCCTTGGAAGAGTGCTGGAGGTTACAGTGGAATAAAAAGCAATATCAAAGCGCCTTGCCAGAGCTGTGGGGTTGAGAGTGGTTTAAATTGACGGTTTTAAGGCCCCTTGGAAGAGACGTGGAGGTCACAGAAGATTAACAAGACTGTTTTAATGCCCCTTGGAAGAGTGGTGGAGGTCGAAGTGGATTAAAACGACAATGTCAATGCTCCTTGAAGTAGTGGTTGAAGTCTCAGTGGAATAAAAAGACAATATCAATGCCCCTTGGAAGAATGTTGGAGGTTCAAGTGGAATAAAAAGACAATATCAATGCCATGTGAAAGAGACATGGAGGTCACAGTAGCTTAACAAGACAGTTTTAATGCCACATGGAAGAGTGGTGGAAGTTGCAGTGGAATAAAAAGACAATATCAATGCCCTGTGGAAGAGATGAGGAGGTCACAGTAGCTTAACAAGAAGGTTTTAATGACCTTTGGAAGAGTGGCAGAGGTCGCAGTGGATTAAAAAGACAATATCAATGCCCTTTGGAAGAGTGTTGGAGGTCGTAGTGGAATAAAAATACAATATCAATGCCCCTTGGTAGAGTGGTGGAGGTTACAGTGGAATTTAAAGACAATATCAATGCCCCGTGGAAGAGATGTGGAGATCACTGTAGCTTAACAAGACAGTTTTAATGCCCCTTGGAAAAATGGTGGAGGTCGCAGTTTAATAAAAAGACAATGTCAATGCCCCTTGGAAGAGTGGTGGAGGATAGAGTGGAATAAAAAGACAATATCAATGCCCCTTGGAAGAGCTGTGGAGTTCAAAGTGGTTTAACCAGATGGTTTTAATGCAAATTGGAAGTGAGGTGGGGTCACTGTAGCTTAAAAAGACGTTTTTAATGCCCCTTGGAAAAGTGGTGGAGGTAGAAGTGGATTAAAAAGACAATATCAATGCCGCTTGGAAGAGTGGTGGAGGTGGCAGTGGAATAAAAAGACAATATCAATGCCCCTTGAAAGAATGATGGAGGTCGCACTGGAATGAAAAGACAATGTCAATGCCCCTTGGAAGAGTGGTGGAGGTTAGAGTGGAATAAAAAGACAATACCAATGCCCCTTTGAAGAGCTGAGGAGTTCAGAGTGGTTTAACCAGATGGTTTTATTGCCCCTTGGATGAGACGTGAAGGTCACAGTAAATTACCAAGACGTTTTTAATGCCCCTTGGAAAAGTGGTGGAGGTCACAGTGGATTAAAAAGACAATATCAATGCAACGTGGAAGACACGTGGAGGTCACAGTAGCTTAACAAGACAGTTTTAATGCACCTTGGAAGAGTGGTGGAGGTCGCAGTGGAATAAATAAACAATATCAATGCCCCTTGAAAGAGTGGTGGAGGTTACAGTGAAATAAATGCGTCTTGAAAGAGCTATGGAATTCAGAGTGGTTTAACCAGATGGTTTTAATGCCCCTTGGAAGAGTAGTGGAGGTCGCAGTGCATTAAAAGTTCTATATCAATACCCCTTGGAAGAATGGTGGAGGTTACAGTGGAATAAAAAGACAATATCAATGCCCCTTGGTAGAGCTGTGGAGTTCAGAGAGGTTTAACCAGATGGTTTTAATGCCCATTGGAAGTGACGTGGAGGTCACAGTAGCTTAAAAATACGTTTTTAATGTGGAAATGTGGTGGAGGTCGCAGTGGATTTAAAAGACAATATCAATGACGCTTGGAAGAGTGGTGGAGGTGGCAGTGGAATAAAAAGACAATATCAATGCCCCTGGAAGAAGGATGGAGGTGGCAGTGGAATAAAAAGAAAATGTCAATGCCCCTTGGAATAGTGGTGGAAGTTAGAGTGGAATAAAAAGACAATACCAATGCCCCTTGGAAGAGCTGTGGAGTTCAGAGTGGTTTAACCAGATGGTTTTATTGCCCCTTGGAAGAGACGTGGAGGTCACAGTAGATTAACAAGACGGTTTTAATGCCCCTTGGAAAAGTGGTGGAGGTCACAGTGGATTAAAAAGAAAATATCAACGACCGGTGGAAGACACTTGGAGGTCACAGTAGCTTAACAAGACAGTTTTAATGCACCTTGGAAGAGTGGTGGAGGTCGCAGTGGAATAAATAAACAATATCAATGCCCTTTGAAAGAGTGGTGGAGGTTACAGTGGAATAAAATGACAATATCAATGCCTCTTGCAAGAGCTGTGGAGTTCAGAGTGGTTTAAATTGACGGTTTTAATGCACCTTGGAAGAGACTTGGAGGTCACAGTAGCTTAACAATACGGTTTTAATGCCACTTGGAATAGTGGTGGAGGTCGCAGTGGATTAAAAAGACAATATCAATGCCACTTGAAGGAGTGGTGAAGGTCCCAGTGGAATAAAAAGACAATATCAATGCCCCTTGGAAGAGTGGTGGAGGTTACAGTGGAATAAAAAGACAATATCAATGCCCCGTGAAAGAGACGTGGAGGTCACAGTAGCTTAACAAGATGGTTTTAATGCCCCTTGGAAGAGAGGTAGAAGTTGCAGTGGAATAAAAAGACAATATCAATGCCCCTTGGAAGAGTGCTGGAGGTTACAGTGGAATAAAAAGACAATATCAATGCCCCTTGCAAGAGCTGTGGAGTTCAGAGTGGTTTAAATTGACGCTTTTAATGCCCTGTGGAATTGACGTGGAGGTCAAAGTAGCTTAACAACACGGTTTTAATGGCCCTTGAAAGAAAGAGTGGTGGAGGTCGCAGATGATTAAAAAGACAATATAAATGCCCCTTAGAAGAGTGGTGGAGGTCGCAGTGGAATAAAAAGACAATATCAATGCCGCTTGGAAGAGTAGTGGAGTTCGCAGTGGAATAAAAAAAACATATCAATGCCCCTTGGAAGAGTGGTGGAGGGAACAGTGGATTAAAAAGACAATATCAATGCCCCTTGGAAGACCAGTGGAGTTCAGAGTAGTTAAACCAGACGGTTTTAATGCCCACCGGAAGTGACGTGGAGGTCACAGTAGCTTAAAAAGACGTTTTTAAAGCCCCTTGGAAAAGTGGTGGAGGTCGAAGTGGATTAAAAAGACAATATCAATGCCCCTTGGAAGAGTGTTGGAGGTGGCAGTGGAATAAAAAGACAATATCAATGCCCCTTGGAAGAGTGGTGGAGTTTACAGAGGAATAAAAAGACAATATCAATGCCCCTTGAAAGAGACGTGGAGGTCACAGTAGATTCACAAGACGGTTTTAATGCACCATGGGAGAGTGGTGGAGGTCGCAGTGGAATAAAAAGACAATATCAATGCCCCTTGGAAGAGTGGTGGAGGATACAGTGGAATAAAAAGACAATATCAATGCCCCTTGGAAGATCTGTGGAGTTCAGATTGGTTTAACCATACGGTTTTAATGCCCCTTGGAAGAGACGTGGAGGTGACAGTAGCTTAACAAGATGGTTTTAATGCCACATGGAAGAGTGGTGGAGGTTGCAGAGGATTAAAAACAATATCAATGCCCCGTGGAAGAGAAGATGAGGTCACAGTAGCTTAACAAGATGGTTTTAATGCCCTTTGGAAGAGTGGTATAGGTCGCAGTGGAATAAAAATACAATATCAATGCCCCTTGGTAGAGTGGTGGAGGTTACAGTGGAATTTAAAGACAATATTAATGCCTGGTGGAAGAGATGTGGAGGTCACTGTAGCTTAACAAGACAGTTTAAATGCCCCTTGGAAAAATGGTGGAGGTCGCAGTGGAATAAAAAGACAATGTCAATGCCCCTTGGAAGAGTGATGGAGGTTAGAGTGGAATAAAAAGACAATACCAATGACCCTTGGAAGAGCTGTGGAGTTCAGAGAGGTTTCACCAGACGGTTTTAATGCCCATTGGAAGTGACGTGGAGGTCACAGTAGCTTAAAAAGATGTTTTTAATGCCCCTTGGAAATGTGGTGGAGGTTGCAGTGGATTAAAAAGACAATATCAATGCCGCTTGGAAGAGTGGTGGAGGTGGCAGTGGAATAAAAAGACAATATCAATGCCCCTGGAAGAAGGATGGAGGTGGCAGTGGAATAAAAAGACAATGTCAATGCCCCTTGGAAGAGTGGTGGAAGTTAGAGTGGAATAAAAAGACAATACCAATGCCCTTTGGAAGAGCTGTGGAGTTCAGAGTGGTTTAACCAGATGGTTTTATTGCCCATTGGAAGAGACGTGGAGGTCACCGTAGATTAACAAGATGGTTTTAATGCCCCTTGGAAAAGTGGTGGAGGTCACAGTGGATTAAAAAGACAATATCAATGACCGGTGGAAGACACGTGGAGGTCACAGTAGCTTAACAATACAGTTTTAATGCCCCTTAGAAGAGTGGTGGAGGTCTCAGTGGAATAAAAAGACAATATCAATGCCCCTTGAAAGAGTGGTGGAGGTTACAGTGTAATAAAAACACAATATCAATACTTCTTGAAAGAGCTATGGAGTTCAGAGTGGTTTAACCAGATGGTTTTAATGCCCCTTGGAAGAATGGTGGAGGTTACAGTGGAATAAAAAGACAATATCAATGCTCCTTGGAAGAGCTGTGGAGTTCAGAGTGGTTCATCCAGACGGTTTTAATTCCGCTTGGAAGAGATGTGGAGGTCACAGTAGCTTAACAAGACTGTTTTAATGCCTCTTGGAAGAGTGGTGGAGGTCGCAGTGGATTAAAAAGACAATATCAATGCCCCTTAGAAGAGAGGTGGAAGTCTTATTGGAATAAAAAGACAATATCAATACCCCTTGGAAGAGTGGTGGAGGATACAGTGGAATAAAAAGACAATATCAATGCCCCGTGGAACAGACATGGACGTTACAGTAGCTAAACAAGATGTTTTTAATGCACCTTGGGAGAGTGGTGGAAGTCGTAGTGGAATAAAAAGACAATATCAATGCCCCTTGAAAGAGTGCTGTAGGTTACAGTGGAATAAAATGACAATATCAATGCCTCTTGCAAGAGCTGTGGAGTTCAGAGTGGTTTAAATTTACGGTTTTAATGCACCTTGGAAGAGACGTGGAGGTCACAGTAGCTTAACAATACGGTTTTAATGCCCCTTGGAAGAGTGGTGGAGGTCGCAGTGGATTAAAAAGACAATATCAATGCCACTTGGTAGAGTAGTGAAGGTCCCAGTGGAATAAAAAGACAATATCAATGCCCCTTGGAAGAGTGGTGGAGGTTACAGTGGAATAAAAAGACAATATCAATGCCCAGTGAAATAGACGTGGAGGTCACAATAGCTTAGCAAGACAGTTTTAATGCCCCTTGGAAGAGAGGTGGAAGTTGCAGTGGAATAAAAAGACAATATCAATGCCCCTTGGAAGAGTGCTGGAGGTTACATTGGAATAAAAAGACAATATCAATGCTCCTTGCAAGAGCTGTGGAGTTCAGAGTGGTTTATATTGACGGTTTTAATGCCCCTTGGAAGAGTGATGGAGGTTACAGTGGAATAAAAAGACAATATCAATGCCCCTTGGAACAGTGGTGGAGGTTACAGTTAAATAAAAAGGCAATATCAATGCCACGTGGAAGAGATGTGGAGGTCACAATAGCTTAACAAGACGGTTTTAATGCCCCTTGGAAGAGTGGTGGAGGTCGCAGTGGATTAAAAAGACAATATCAATGAGCCTTGGTAGAGTGGTGAAGGTCGCAGTGGAATAAAAAGACATTATCAATGCCCCTTGGAAGAGTGGTGGAGGTCGCAGTGGAATAAAAAGACAATATCAATGCCCCTTGGACGAATGGTGGAGGTTACAGTGGAATAAAAAGACAATTTCAATGCCGCGTGGAAGAGACGTGGAGGTCACAGTAGCTTAACAAGACGGTTTTAATGCCTCTTGGAGGACTGGTGGAGGTCGCAGTGGAATAAAAAGACACTATCAATGCCCCTTGGAAGAGTGGTGGAGGTTAGAGTGGAATAAAAAGACAATAATAATGCCCTTTGGAAGAGCTGTGGAGTTCAGAGTGGTATAACCAGATGGTTTTAACGCTTCTTGGAAGAGGCGTGGAGGTCACAGTAACTTCACAAGACGGTTTTAATGCCCCTTGGAAGAGTGGTGGAGGTCACAGTGGAATAAAAAAACAATATCAATGCCCCTTGGAAGATTGGTGGAGGTAACAGTGGAATAAAAAGACAATATCAATGCCCCGTGGAAGAGATGTGGAGATCACTGTAGCTTAACAATATGATTTTAATGCCCCTTGGAAGAGTGGTGGAGGTCGCAATGGAATAAAAAGACAAGGTCAATGCCCCTTGGAAGTGTGGTGGAAGTTAGAGTGGAATAAAAAGACAATACAAATGCCCCTTGGAAGAGAAGTGGTTTAACCAGATGGTTTTAATGCCCCTTGGAAGAGAAGTCGACGTCACAGTAGCATAACAAGACGGTTTTAATGCCCCTTGGAAGAGTGGTGGAGTTCGCAGTGGATTAAAAAGACAATATCAATGCCCCTTGGAAGAGTGGTGGAGGTCGCAGTGGAATAAAAAGACAATATCAATGCCTCGTGTAAGGGACGTTGAGGTAACAGTAGCTTAACAAGACGTTTTTAATGCCCCTTGGAAGAGTGGTGGAGGTTGCAGGGGATTAAAAAGACAATAACAATGCCCACTAGAAGAGTGGTGGAGGTCGCAGTGGAATAAAAAGACAAAATCTATGCCCCTTGGAAGAGTGGTGGAGGTTAAAATGGAATAAAAAGACAATATCAATGCCCCTTTGAAGAGCTGTGGAGTTCAGAGTGGTTTAACCAGACGGTTTTAATGCCCCTTGGAAGAGACAAGGAGGTCACAGTAGCTTAACAAGACTGTTTTAATGCCACTTTGAAGAGTGGTGGAGGTCGCAGTGGATTAAAAAGACAATATCAATGCCCCTTAGAAGAAAGGTGGAAGTCGCAGTGGAATAAGAAGACAATGTCAATGCCACTTGGAAGAGTGGTGGAGGTTACAGTAGAATAAAAAGATAAAATCAATGCCCCGTGGAATAAACATGGACGTGACGGTAGCTTAACAAGACGGCTTTAATGCCCCTTGGAAGAGTGGTGGAGGTTCCAGTGGATTAAAAAGACAATATCAATGCCCATTGGAAGAGTGGTAGAGGTCGCAGTGGAATAAAAGGAAAAAATCAATGCCCCCTGGAAGAATGGTGGAGGTTACAGTGGAATAAAAAGACATTATCAGTGCCCCATGGAAGAGTTGTGGAGGTCACTGTAGCTTAACAAGATGGTCTTAATGATCCTTGGAAGAGTGGTGGAGGTCGCAGCGGAATAAATAGACAACGTCAATGCCCCTTGGAAGAGTGGTGGAGGTTAGAGTGGAAAAAAAAGACAATACCAGTGCTCCTTGGAAGAGCTGTGGAGTTCAGAGTGGTTTAAATTGACGGTTTTAATGCCCTTGGAAGAGACGTGGAGGTCATAGTGGATTAAAAAGACAATATCAATGCCCCTTGGAAGAGTGGTGGATGTCGCAGTGGATTAAAAAGACAATATCAATGCCCTTTGGAAGAGTGGTGGAGGTCGCAGTGGAATTAAAAGACAATATGAATGCCCCGTGGAAGGGACGTGGAGGTCATAGTAGCCTCACAAGATGGTTTTAATGGCCCTTGGAAGAGAGGTGGAGGTCGCAGTGGATTAAAAAGACAATATCAATGCCTCTTGTAAGAGCTGTGGAGTTCAGAGTATTTAACCAGACGGTTTTAATGCCCCTTGGTAGAGCCGAGGAGGTCACAGTAGCTTAACAAGACTGTTTTAATGCCCCTTGGAAGAGTGGTGGAGATCGTTGTGGATTTAAAAGACAATATCAAAGCCCCTTAGATGAGTGGTGGAGGTCGCAGTGGAATAAAAAGACAATATCAATGCCCCTTGGAAGATTGGTGGAGGTTACAGTGGAATGAAAAAACAATATCAATGACCCCTTGGAAGAGTGGTGGAGGTTACAGTGGAATTAAAAGACAATATCAATGCCCTGTGTAAGAAACTTGGAGGTCACAGTAGCTTAACAAGATGGTTTAAATGCCCCTTGGAAGAGTCGTGGACATCGCAGAGGAATAAAAAGACAATATCAATGCACTTGGAAGAGTGCAGAAGGTTACAATGGAAAAAAAGACATTGTCAATGCCCCTTGGAAGAGCTGTGGAGCTCAGAGCGGTTTAACCAGATGGTTTTAATGCCCCTTGGAAGAGACTTGGAGGTCACCGTACCATAACAAGAGGGTTTAATGCCCCTTGGAAGAGTGGTGGAGGTCGCAACGGAATAAAAAGACAATATCAATGCCCCGTGGAAGGGACGTGGAGGTCACAGTAGCATAACAAGACGATTTTTATGCCCCTTGGAAGAGTGGTGGAGGTCGCAGTGGAAAACAGAAACAATATCAATGCCCCTTGTAAGAGTGGTGGAGGTTGCAGTCGAATAAAAGGACAATGTCATTGCCTCTTGGAAGAGCTGTGGAGTACAGAGTGGTTTAACCAGACGGTTTAATGCCCCTTGGAAGAGACGTGGAGGTCACAGTAGCTTATCAAGGCTGTTTTAATGCCCCTTGGAAGAGTGGTGGAGGTCGCAGTGGAATAAAAAGACAATATCAATGCCTCGTGGAAGAGACGTGGAGGTCACAGTAGCTTATCAAGGCTGTTTTAATGCCCCTTGGAAGAGAGGTGGAGGTCGCAGTGGAATAAAAAGACAATATCAATGCCACTTGGAAGAGTGGTGGAGGTTACAGTGGAATAAAAAGACAATATCAATGACCCTTGGAAGAGTGGTGGAGGTCGCAGTGGAATAAAAAGACCTTGTCAATACCCCTTGGAAGAGCTGTGGAGCTAAGAGCGGTTTAACCAGACGGTTTTATTGCCCCTTGGAAGAAACTTGGAGGTCACAGTAGCTAAACAAGACGGTTTTAATGCCCCTTGGAAGAGTAGTGGAGGTCGCAGTGGATTAAAAAAACATTATCGATGCCCCATGGAAGAGTGTTGGAGGTCGCAGTGGAATAAAAAGAAAATACCAATGCCCCTTAGAAGAGTGGTGTAGGTTACAGTTGAAAAAAAGGACAATATCAATGATCCTTGGAAGAGGGGTGAAGGTTGCAGTGGAATAAAAAGACAATATCAATGTCCCTTGGAAGAGTGGTGGAGGTCGCAGTGGATTAAAAAGGTACTATCAATGCCCCTAGGAAGAGTGCTGGAGGTTACAGTGGAATAAAAAACAATATCAAAGCCCCTTGCAAGAGCTGTGGAGTTGAGAGTTGTTTAAATTGACGGTTTTAATGCCCCTTGGAAGAGTGGTGGAGGTCGCAGTGGATTAAAAAGACAATATCAATGAGCCTTGAAAGAGTGGTGGAGGTAGCAGTGGAATAAAAAGATATTATCAATGCACCTTGGAAGAGTGGTAGAGGTCGCAGTGGAATAAAAAGACAATATCAATGCCCCTTGGACGAGAGGTGGAGGTTACAGTGGAATAAAAAGACAATTTCAATGCCCCGTGGAAGAGACGTGGAGGTCACAGTAGCTTAACAAGACGTTTTTAATGCCTCTTGGAGGACTGGTGGAGGTCGTTGTGGAATAAAAAGACAATATCAATGCCCCTTGGAAGAGTGGTGGAGGTTACAGTGGAATAAAAAGACAATAACAATGCCCCTTGGAAGAGCTGTGGAGTTCAGAGTGGTATAACCAGACGGTTTTAACGCTCCTTGGAAGAGACGTGGAGGTCACAGTAACTTAACAATACGGTTTTAATGCCTCTTGGAAGAGTGGTGGAGGTCGCAGTGGAATAAAAAGACAATATCAATGCCCCGTGGAAGAGATGTGGAAGTCACTGTAGCTTAACAATATGGTTTTAATGCCCCTTGGAAGAGTGGTGGAGGTCGCAGTGAAATAAAAAGACAATGTCAATGCCCCTTGGAAGAGTGGTGGAGGTTAGAGTGGAATAAAAAGACTACAAATGCCCCTTGGAAGAGCTGTGGAGTTCAGAGTGGTTTAACCAGATGGTTTTAATGCCCATTGGAAGAGAAGTCAACGTCACAGTAGCATAGCAAGACGGTTTTGATGCCCCTTGGAAGAGTGGTAGAGGTCGCAATGGAATAAAAAGACAATATCAATGCCCCTTGGAAGAGTGGTGGAGGTCGCAGTAAAATAAAAAGACAATATCATTGCCCCTTGGAAGAGCTGTGGAGTTCACAGTGGTTTAACCAGAAGGTTTTATATAGTTACATAGTTAGTAAAGCCGAATAAAGACTTGCGTCCATCAAGTTCGACCTGTTAGTTCTGTAATTGCTAAAGTTGATCCAGAGGAGGGCAAAAACCCCAAATGATTTAGCCAATCTTCACCTGAGGAAAAATTCCCTCCCGACTCTGAAACCAGCAGTCAGAATAAATCCCTGTATCAACCTACTATTTTATTTTATTTATAAGTATATGCTGAAATCTGCCTGGTATCTAGAAATGCATCCAGTCCCCGCTTGAACTGGTGTAGTGAATCCGACATTACCGTCTCCTCACTCAGTGAATTCCATATTCTCACTGCTCTTACCGTAAAGAACCCCTTCCTATGCTGGTGCTGAAACCTTTTCTCTTCCAGTCTTAGTGAGTGCCCTCTTGTTACCGTAATATCCCTCCTTTTGAACAAATCCCGGGAAAGATCTCTATACTGTCCCCTAACATATTTGTACACATTTATTATGTCCCCCCTCAACCTTCTCTTTTCCAGGCTGAATAGTCCTAGTTTTGCCAACCTCTCTAGGTATTGCAGTCCCTCCATTCCCTTTATTAATTTTGCTGCCCTCCTTTGTACCTTTTCAAGCTCATTTATATCCTTTCTATATATTGGGGCCCATAACTGAGCACAGTATTCCAAGTGTGGTCTGACCAGTGCTTTGTACAGTGGAAGAACAATGTTCTCATCCTTTGCAGCCAAACCTCTTCTGATACATCCCATTACCCTGTTTGCCCTTACAGCAGCGGCCTGACTTTGGGCACTCCAATTTAGTTTGCTATCAATCAAGATGCCCAAGTCCTTCTCCATCTCTGAACTCCCCAATGATTTCCCATTCAGTGAGTACTGGTGACTTCCATTTTTCCTTCCCATATGTATGACCTTACATTTCTCCTCGTTAAACCTCATTTGCCATTTAATGCTCCACCTACCCAGCTTATCCAAATCCCTCTGTTAGGTCTGCACTGTCCTCTTTTGTATTAATTGTTTTACATAACTTTGTGTCATCTGCAAATATTGATATTTTACTATTTATCCCGTTGACTATGTCGTTAATAAAGATATTAAATAACATTGGGCCTAGTACAGACCCCTGTGGTACCCCACTAGTGACGCTTACCCATTCTGAGAATATTCCATTTATAACCACCCTCTGCCTTCTATCCTTTAGCCAGTTAGCTACCCACTTGCAGACATTTTCCCCCAGCCCCATCATTCTCATTTTGTATACCAACCTATTATGTGGCACGCTATCGAACGCTTTTGAGAAGTCGAGATACACGACATCCACTGGTTCCCCCTGATCTACTCGAGAGCTAACCTCCTCGTAGAAGTCAATCAGGTTTGTTTGGCAGGAGCGATTCCTCATGAATCCATGTTGGTTCGGGATTAAAAGATTATTAACATCAAGATGCTCCGTAATTGCCTCTTTAATGAAGCTTTCAAAAATTTTGCCCACAACGGACGTCAGACTCACCGGCCGATAGTTTCCGGTGTCACTTTTCGCTCCCTTTTTGAACATTGGCACTACATTCGCCTGTCGCCAATCAAGTGGCACAGACCCAGTCTCAACAGAGTCCTTAAATATAAGATATAACGGTCTGTCTATCACATTACTTAGTTCCCTTAGTACCCGTGGGTGTATGCCATCAGGTCCTGGTGATTTGTTTGTTTTAATGTTACTGAGGCGTTTCTGTACCTCAACTTGGGTTAGATTAGTCATACTTAGTGGAGGATTAAGCTTGTCACTTCTCATTTCTCCTGTTAGTTCTATTTCCTTTGTGAATGTTGTCGAAAAAAAATTATTTAATAGATTAGCTTTATCCTCATCTTTCTCTATGATTTTGCCTTCATCACTTTTTATCGGTCCAATATTATCCGATTTAATCCTTTTACTATTTATATACGTAAAGAACAGTTTGGGATTTGATCTACTTTCCCTAGCAATACGTTTCTCTGTTTCCTCCTTCGCTATTTTTATTTGTTTTTTACAGGTTCTCGTTTTTTCCTTGTAACACATTAATGCCTCCTTACTGTTTTCCTGTTTTAATCTCTTGAATGCCTCTTTTTTGCTATTTAACGCCCCTTTTACGTTCTTGTTCAACCATATTGGTTTCCTCTTATTTCGGGCCCTTTTATTCCCATACGGTATATACCTCTCGCACTGAGTATTCAGAATTCTTTTGAAGGTTTCCCATTTACTATTCGTATCCATTGATTAAGTACTTTGTCCCAGTCAATAAGTTGAAGGTTTTCTATCAGCTGATCAAACTTCGCCCTCCTAAAGTTTAATGTTTTAGTTGTTCCCTTATTGATAACCCTACTGAAGGGCATTTTGAAATTGATAATATTATGATCGCTATTACCTAGGTGCCCCCCTATCTGTACCTCAGTTATTCTATCAGGCCTATTAGTCAATATTAAGTCCAACACGGCCTTCCCTCTCGTTGGTTCCTGCACTAGTTAGGAGAGATAATTATCCTTAATATTTGTCAAGAACCTTTTTCCTTTCTGAGATCTACAGGTTTCAGTTTCCCAGTCAATATCCGGGTAGTTGAAATCCCCCATTACAATCACTTCATTATTTTTTGCTACTTTGTCTATTTGTCCTAATAGCAGTTTCTCATTCTCCACTGTTATATTTGGTGGCTTATAGCAGACCCCCAGTAATATTTTATTATTATTTTTTGCCCCCTTTATCTCTACCCACATGGACTCGACCCCCTCTTCTCCCTCTCCTATATCTTCCCTTAGTCTGGGTTTTAGACATGACTTTACATATAAGCAGACTCCTCCGCCTTTCCCCTGTTTCTGGTCCCTTCTAAATAAACTATAATCTAATAAATTTACCGCCCAGTCGTAGCTATCATCTAGCCAAGTCTCTGTTATACCTACGATGTCATACCTCTCCTCCGATATAAGCGCCCGCAGCTCATCCGCCTTATTGGTCAGGCCTCTTGCGTTGGTCAGCATGCAAGATAAAACTTTGGGGTTATTTAGCATCCTATTCTTCTCTAACGATCTAACTGTACTATCCCCACCCCCCTCTCCACCCTCATTATATTCACTTCTCCCCTTCCCCCTTGCTTGCCTCACATCCCACCTATTTCCTTGGTTTCCCCCCCCGTCTCTAGTTTAAAAACTCCTCCAACCTATTAGCCATCTTCTTCCCCAGCACCGCTGCACCCTCCCCATTGAGGTGCAGCCCGTCCCTACGGTAGAGCTTGTAGCCGACCGCGAAGTCGGCCCAGTTCTCCATGAACCCAAACCCTTCTGCCTTGCACCAACTCTTTAGCCACTTATTCACCTCCCTAACTTCCCATTGGCGCTCCTGTGTGGCTCGCGGGATTGGTAGTATTTCTGAGAAAACTACCTTGGAGGTCCTTGCCCTAAGCTTCCTACCTAGGTCCCTGAAATCATTTTTAAGGACCCTCCATCTACCACTCACTTTGTCATTGGTGCCGATGTGGACCATGACCGCTGGGTCTTCGCCAGCCCCACCCAGTAACCTGTCAACCCGATCCACGATGTGCCGGACTCGAGCGCCAGGGAGGCAGCACACCGTTCGGCGATCCCGGTCTTTGTGACAGATTGCCCTGTCTGTCCCCCTAATAATAGAGTCACCCACTACCAGAACCTGTCTTGCCTGCCCTACACTTCCCCCCTCCCCCTCATTACTGGAGCATACACTCCCCCGGCGGTCAGAGGATCTGTCGTGCTCCAATAATGCCGGTTCTGAACCAGCCTTCCTATACTTCTTCCCTCTATCCCTCCTAACTGTTATCCAGCTCCCTGCCTGTTCAGCCTGCACTTCCCCTCTATGCTCCACCCCCAGTATTGACCCATTGAGTGTCTGCTCGGTGAGCAGCAAACTCCGTTCCATGTTGTCGATGCTCCTCAGTATCGCTATCTGAGCACTTAGATCCAGAATTTGGGCTTCCAAGTGCATGGTATGCTCACATCTCTCGCAGCAGTATGGATCCTCGAGCGGTTGCTCACAGAATGCATACATTGCGCAAGATGTACACTGCACGGCTCCGGCCAACATGGACGTCATTCTAAATATGGGGATACAGTCAGTATATATATACAAGTACAAAACGCAATTATTTATATATAGGTGTATGGACGGGGATCAATTAGGGATGTGCAAGTGTATCAATTAGATATCGACGGGGGATCAGTTAAGTATGGACGGGGGATCAATTAATTATCAAGTATGGACGGGGGAATCAGCTAAGTAGGTCAGGTGGATTAATTAAGTAAAAAGTAAAGTAAAGAAAGAATGAAATAAAGTCAGCAATTCAGTCCTAAGTCCTCCCTTCCAAACTCCCTGAATCCAAAGTCACTGAAAAACAAGTCACACACTTACTTTCGTTCGCACTTACGCTCTGGACACACGCAGCTCGTTCACACTCGCAAACTAAGAGATTTAAAGAGTTTTTTTTTTTTTTCCTTTTCCAGCAATGTACCCTTCACCTCAATGCACTTCCAAAGGACTTGATGCCCAACAAGCTGCCCCTTATAAACCCTAATTATGACCCCTTCCCCTTAATTAACCCCTTGTGAGTAAATCTACACCTCAGGATTTTAGTGCAATGTAGTTAACCCTTAAATACACAGGTAGTAAACTAAGAAACTAAAACTGTAGTGAGAAAATAGGTGTTAAAAAGCCCAATAAATCTAAACAGGTAGAAAAGCACTCAGCAGGTCACAATGCAGCACTCACCGCAATTCACACAGGTATTTTCTGCAGGATTCCCAATACCTCTTCACTGAAAAACAAGTCACACACTTACTTTCGTTCGCACTTAAGCTCCGGACATACGCAGCTCGTTCACAATCGTAAACTAAGATTTAAAGAGTTTTTTTTTTTTTTTCCTTTTCCAGCAATGTACCCTTCACCTCAATGCACTTCCAAAGTGGTGGAGGTCGCAGTGGAATAAAACGACATTATCAATGCCCCAAGGAAGAGTGGTGGAGGTCGCAGTGGAATAAAAAGACAATATCAATGCCCCTTGGACGAGTGGTGGAGGTTACAGTGGAATAAAAAGACAATTTCCATGCCCGTGGAAGAGACGTGGAGGTCACAGTAGCTTAACAAGACGGTTTTAATGCATTTTGGAGGACTGGTGGAGGTCGCAGTGGAATAAAAAGACAATATCAATGCCCCTTGGAAGAGTGGTTGAGGTTACAGTGGAATAAAAAGACAATAATAGTGCCCCTTGGAAGAACTGTGGAGTTCAGAGTGGTATAACCAGATGGTTTTAATGCTCCTTGGAAGAGACGTGGAGGTCAAAGTAACTTAACAAGACGGTTTTAATGCCCCTTGGAAGAGTGGTGGAGGTCGCAGTGGAATAAAAAAACAATATCAATGCACCTTGGAAGATTGGTGGAGGTTACAGTGGAATAAAAAGACAATATCAATGCCCCGTGGAAGCAATGTGGAGGTCACTGTAGCTTAACAATATGGTTTCAATGCCCCTTGGAAGAGTGGTGGAGGTCGCAGTGGAATAAAAAGACAATGTCAATGCACCTTGGAAGAGTGGTGGACGTTAGAGTGGAATAAAAAGACAAGAGCTGTGGAGTTCAGAGTTGTTTAACCAGATGGTTTTAATGCCCCTTGGAGGAGAAGTCGACGTCACAGTAGCATAACAAGACGGTTTTAATGCCCCTTTGAAGAGTGGTGGAGTTCGCAGTGGATTAAAAAGACAATATCAATGCCCCTTGGAAGAGTGGTGGAGGTCGCAGTGGAATAAAAAGACAATATCAATTCCCCGTGAATTGACGTGGAGGCCACAGTAGCTTAACAAGGTGGTTTTAATGCCCCTTAGAAGAGTGGTGGAGGTTGCAGGGGATTAAAAAGACAATAACAATGCCCATTGGAAGAGTGGTGGAGTTCGCAGTGGAATAAAAAGACAAAATCAATGCCCCTTGGAAGAGTGGTGGAGGTTACAGTGGAATAAAAAGACAATATCAATGCCTCTTGTAAGAGCTGTGGAGTTCAGAGTATTTAACCAGATGGTTTTAATGCCCCTTGGTAGAGACAAGGAGGTCACAGTAGCTTAACAAGACTGTTTTAATGCCCCTTGGTAGAGTGGTGGAGATCGTTGTGGATTTAAAAGACAATATCAAAGCACCTTAGATGAGTGGTGGAGGTCGCAGTGAAATAAAAAGACAATATCAATGCCCCTTGGAAGATTGGTGGAGGTTACAGTGGAATGAAAAACAATATCAATGCCCCTTGGAAGAGTGGTGGAGGCTACAGTGGAATAAAAAGACAATATCAATGCCCTGTGTAAGAAACTTGGAGGTCACAGTAGCTTAACAAGATGGTTTTAATGCCCCTTGGAAGAGTCGTGGAGGTCGCAGAGGAATAAAAAGACAATATCAATGCACTTGGAAGAGTGCAGAAGGCTACAATGGAATAAAAAGACATTGTCAATGCCCCTTGGAAGAGCTGTGGAGCTCAGAGCGGTTTAACAAGACTGGTTTAATGCCCCTTGGAAGAGTGGTGGAGGTCGCAATGGAATAAAAAGACAATATCAGTGCCCCGTGAAAGGGATGTGGAGGTCACAGTAGCATAACAAGACGGTTTTATGCCCATTGGAAGAGTGGTGGAGGTCGCAGTGGATAAAAAAGACAATATCATTGCCTCTTGGAAGAGCTGTGGAGTACAGAGTGGTTTAACCAGACGGTGTAATGCCCCTTGGAAGAGACGTGGAGGTCACAGTAGCTTATCAAGACTGTTTTAATGCCCCTTCGAAGAGTGGTGGAGGTCGCAGTGGAATAAAAAGACAATATCAATTCCCCTTGGAAGAGATGTGGAGGTCGCAGTGGAATAAAAACACAATATCAATGCTTCGTGGAACAGACTTGGAGGTCACAGTAGCTTAACAAGATGGTTTTAATGCCGCTTGGAAGAGAGGTGGAGGTCGCTGTGGAATAAAAATACAATATCAATGCCCCTTGGAAGAGTGGTGGAGGTCGCAGTGGAATAAAAAGACAATATTAATGCCCCTTGGAAGAGTGGTGGAGGTCGCAGTAAAATAAAAAGACAATATCAATGCCCCTTGGAAGAGTGGTGGAGGTTACAGTGGAATAAAAAGACAATATCAATGCCCCTTGGAAGAGCTGTGGAGTTCACAGTGGTTTAACTAGAAGGTTTTAAGGCACCGTGGAATAGACGTGGAGGTCACAGCAGCTAAGAAAGACGGTTTTAATGCATCTTGGAAGAGTGATGGAGGTCGCAGTGGATTAAAAAGACAAAATCAATGCCCCTTGGAAGAGTGGTGGACGTTACAGTGGAATAAAAAGACAATATCAATGGCTCTTGCAAGAGCTGTGGAGTTCAGAGTGATTTAACCAGACGGTTTTAATGCTCCTTGGAAGAGACGTGGAGGTCACAGTAGCTTATCAAAACTGTTTTAATGCCCCTTGGAAGAGTGGTGGAGGTCGGAGTGGATTAAAAAGACAATATCAATGCCCCTTAGAAGAGTGGTGGAGGTCGCAGTGGAATAAAAAGACAATATCAATTCCACTTGGAAGAGATGTGGAGGTCGCAGTGGAATAAAAAGACAATATCAATGTCTCGTGGAAGAGACTTGGAGGTCACAGTAGCTTAACAAGATGGTTTTAATGCCCCTTGGAAGAGAGGTGGAGGTCACAGTGGAATAAAAAGACAATATCAATGCCCCTTGGAAGAGTGGTGGAGGTTACAATGGAATAAAAAGACCTTGTCAATACCCCTTGGAAGAGCTGTGGAGCTCAGAGCGGTTTAACCAGACATTTTTATTGCCCCTTGGAAGAAACTTGGAGGTCACAGTAGCTAAACAAGACGGTTTTAATGCCCCTTGGAAGAGTGGTGGAGGTCGCAGTGGATTAAAAAAACATTATCGATGCCCCATGGAAGAGTGGTGGAGGTCGCAGTGGAATAAAAAGAAAATATCAATGCCCCTTAGAAGAGTGGTGGAGGTTACAGTGGATTAAAAAGACAATATCAATGAGCCTTGGAAGAGTGGTGGAGCTCGCAGTGGAATAAAAATACATTACCAATGCCCCTTGGAAGAGTGGTGGAGGTCGCAGTGGAATAAAAAGACAATATCAATGCCCCTTGGACGAGTGGTGGAGGTTACAGTGGAATAAAAAGACAATTTCAATGCCCCGTGGAAGAGACGTGGAGGTCACTGTATCTTAACAATATGGTTTTAATGCCCCTTGGAAGAGTGGTGGAGGTCACAGTGGAATAAAAAGACAATGTCAATGCCCCTTGGAAGGGTGGTGGAGGCTAGAGTGGAATAAAAAGACAATACAAATGCCCCTTGGAAGAGCTGTGGAGTTCAGAGTTGTTTAACCAGATGGTTTTAATGCCCCTTGGAGGAGAAGTCGACGTCAGAGTAGCATAACAAGACGGTTTTAATGCCCCTTGAAAGAGTGGTGGAGTTCGCAGTGGATTAAAAAGACAATATCAATGCCCCTTGGAAGAGTGGTGGAGGTCGCAGTGGAATAAAAAGACAATATCAATGCCCCGTGGAATTGACGTGGAGGTCACATTAGCTTAACAAGACTGTTTTAATGCCCCTTGGAAGAGTGGTGGAGGTTGCAGTGGATTAATAAGACAATATCAATGCCCATTGGAAGAGTGGTAGAGGTCGCAATGGAATAAAAAGACAAAATCAATGCCCCTTGGAAGAGTGGTGGAGGTTACAGTGGAATAAAAAGACAATATCAATGCCCCATGGAAGAGTTGTGGAGGTCACTGTAGCTTAACAAGATGGTCTTAATGCCCCTTGGAAGAGTTGTGGAGGTCGCAGTGGAATAAATAGACAATGTCAATGCCCCTTGGAAGAGTGGTGGAAGTTAGAGTGGAATAAAAAGACAATACCAGTGCTCCTTGGAAGAGCTGTTGAGCTCAGAGTGGTTTCAATTGACGGTTTTAATGCCCCTTTGAAGAGACGTGGAGGTCACAGTGGATTAAAAAGACAATATCAATGCTCCTTGGAACAGTGGTGGAGGTCGCAGTGGATTAAAAAGACAATATCAATGCCCCTTGGAAGAGTGGTGGAGGTCGCAGTGTTATAAAAAGACAATATCAATGCCCCGTGGAAGGGATGTGAAGATCACAGTAGTTTCACAAGACGGTTTTAATACCCCTTGGAAAAGAGGTGGAGGTCGCAGTTGACTAAAAAGACAATATCAATGACCCTTGGAAGAGTGGTGGAGGTCGCAGTGGAATAAAAAGACAATATCAATGCCGCTTGGAATAGTGGTGGATGTTATGGGCGAATAAAAAGACAATATCAATGCTCTTGTAAGAGCTGTGGAGTTCAGAGTGTTTAACCAGACGGTTTTAATGGCACTTGGAAGAGACGAGGAGGTCACAGTAGCTTAACAAGACTGTTTTAATGCTTCTTTGTAGAGAGATGGAGGTCGCAGTGGATTAAAAAGACAAAATCAATGCCCCTTGGAAGAGTGGTGGAGGTTACAGTGGAATAAAAAGACAATATCAATGCCTCTTGCAAGAGCTGTGGAGTTCAGAGTGGTTTAAATTGACGGTTTTAATGCCACTTGGAAGAGACGTGGAGGTCACAGTAGCTTAGCAAGACGGTGTTAATGCCCCTTGGAATAGTGGTGGAGGTCGCAGTGGATTAAAAAGTCATTATCAATGCCCCTTGGAAGAGTGGTGGAGGTCGCAGTGGAATAAAAAGAAAATATCAATGCCCCTTAGAAGAGTGGTGGAGGTTAAAGTGGAAAAAAAGGACTATATCAATTTCCCTTAGAAGAGTGGTGGAGGTCGCAGTGGATTAAAAAGACAATATCAATGCCCCTTGGAAGAGTGGTAGAGGTCGCAGTGGAATAAAAAGACAATATCAATGCCCCGTGGAAGGGTTGTGGAGGTCACTGTAGCTTAACAAGACCATTTTAATGCCCCTTGGAAGAGTGGTGGAGGTCGCAGTGGATTAAAAAGACTATCAAATCCCCTTGGAAGAGTGGTGGAGGTCGCAGTGGAAAAAAAAGACAATATCAATGCCCCTTGGAAGAGTGTTGAAGGTTACAATTGAAAAAAAAGACAATATCAATGCCTCTTGGAAGAGCTGTGTAGTTCAGAGTGGTTTAACAATGCGGTTTTAATGCCCCTTGGAAGAGAAGTGGAGGTCACAGAAACTTATCAAGACTGTTTTAAAGCCCCTTGGAGGAGTGGTAGAGGTCCCAGTGAATTAAAAAGACAATATCAATGACCTTGGAAGAGTGGTGGAGGTTACAGTGGAATAAAAAGACAATATCAATACCCCTTGGAAGAGTGGTGGAGGTTACAGTGGAATAAAGAGACAATATCAATGTCCCTTGGAAGAATGGTGGAGGTTACAGTGGAATAAAAAGACAATTTTAATGCCCCTTGAAAGAGTGGTGGAGGTTCCAATTAAATAAAAATACAATATCAATACCCCTTGGAAGAGACGTGGAGGTCACAGTGGAATAAAAAAACATTATTAATGCCCCTCGGAAGAGTGGTGGAGGTTAGAGTGGAATAAAAAGACAATATCAATGCCCCTTGGAAGAGCTGGGGAGTTCACAGTGGTTTAACCAGAAAGTTTTAATGTACCATAGAATAGACGTGGAGGTCACAGTAGCTTAACAAAAATGTTTTAATACCCCTTGGAAGAGTGGTGGAGATCGTTGTGGATTTAAAAGACAATATCAATGCACCTTACAAGAGTGGTGGAGGTCGCAGTGGAATAAAAAGACAATATCCATGCCCCTTGGAAGATTGGTGGAAGTTACAGTGGAATAAAAAGACAATATCAATCCCCCTTGGAAGAGTGGTGGAGGTTACAGTGGATTAAAAAGACAATATCAATGCCCTGTGTACTAAACTTGGAGGTCACAGTAGCTTAACAAGACGGTTTTAATGCCCCTTGGAAGAGTCGTGAACGTCGCAGAGGAATAAAAAGGCAATATCAATGCACTTGGAAGAGTGCAGAAGGTTACAATGGAATAAAAAGACATTGTCAATGCCCCTTGGAAGAGCTGTGGAGCTCAGAGCGGTTTAACCAGACAGTTTTAATGCCCCTTGAAAGAGACTTGGAGGTCACAGTAGCTTAACAAGATGGTTTTAATGCCCCTTGGAAGAGTGGTGGAGGTCGCAATGGAATAAAAAGACAATATCAATGCCCCGTGGAAGGGACGTGGAGGTCACAGTAGCATAACAAGACGGTTTTAATGCCCATCGGAAGAGTGGTGGAGGTCACAGTGGATAAAAAAGACAATATCAAAGCCCCTTGGAAGAGTGGTGGAGGTCGCAGTGGAAAACAGAGACAATTTCAATGTCCCTTGGAAGAGTGGTGGAGGTTACAGTCGAATAAAAAGACAATATCTAAGCCTCTTGGAGAGCTGTGTAGTACAGAGTGGTTTAAACAGATGGTTTAATGCCCCTTGGAAGAGTGGTGGAGGTTACAGTTGAATAAAAAGACAATATCAATGCCTCTTGGAAGAGCTGTGGAGTTCAGAGTGGTTTAACCAGATGGTTTTAATGCCCCTTGGAAGAGACGAGGAGGTCACAGTAGCTTATCAAAACTGTTTTAATGCCCCATGGAAGAGTGGTGGAGGTCGCAGTGGAATAAAAAGACAATATCAATTCCACTTGGAAGAGTTTTGGAGGTCGCAGTGGATTAAAAAGACAATATGAATGCCCCTTGGAAGAGTGGTGGAGGCCACAGTGGAATAAATAGACAATATCAATGCCCCTTAGAAGAGTGGTGGAGGTTACAGTTGAATAAAAAGACAATATCAATGCCCCTTGGAAGAGTGATGGAGGTTACAGTGGAATAAAAAGACAATATCAATGCCCTTTGGAACAGTGGTGGAGGTTACAGTTATATAAAAAGACAATATCAATGCCCCATGGAAGAGATGTGGACGTCACAATAGCTTAAAAAGACGGTTTTAATGCCCCTTGGAAGAGTGGTGGAGGTCGCAGTGGATTAAAAAGACAATATCAATGAGCCTTGGAAGAGTGGTGGAGGTCGCAGTGGAATAAAAAGACATTATCAATGCCCCTTGGAAGAGTGGTGGAGGTCGCAGTGGAATAAAAAGACAATATCAATGCCCCTTGGACGAGTGGTGGAGGTTACAATGGAATAAAAAGACAATTTCAATGCCCCGTGGAAGAGATGTGGAGGTCACAGTAGCTTAACAAGATGGTTTTAATGCCTCTTGGAGGACTGGTGGAGGTCGCAGTGGAATAAAAAGACAATATCAATGCCCCTTGGAAGAGTGGTGGAGGTTACAGTGGAATAAAAAGACAATAATAGTGCCCCTTGGAAGAGCTGTGGAGTTCAGAGTGGTATAACCAGACGGTTTTAACGCTCCTTGGAAGAGATGTGGAGGTCACAGTAACTTAACAAGACGGTTTTAATGCCCCTTGGAAGAGTGGAGGAGGTCGCAGTGGAATAAAAAAACAATATCAATGCCCCTTGGAAGATTGGTGGAGGTTACAGTGGAATAAAACGACAATATCAATGCCCCGGGGAAGAAATGTGGAGGTCACTGTAGCTTAACAATATGGTTTTAATGCCCCTTGGAAGAGTGGTGGAGGTCGCAGTGGAATAAAAAGACAATGTCAATGCCCCTTGGAAGAGTGGTGGAGTTCAGAGTTGTTTAACCAGATGGTTTTAATGCCCCTTGGAGGAGAAGTCGACGTCACAGTAGCATAACAAGACGGTTTTATTGCCCGTTGGAAGAGTGGTGGAGTTCGCAGTGGATTAAAAAGAAACTATCAATGCCCCTTGGAAGAGTGGTGGAGGTCGCAGTGGAATAAAAAGACAATATCAATGCCCCGTAGAATTCACGTGGAGGTCACAGTAGCTTAACAAGGCAGTTTTAATGCCCCTTGGAAGAGTGGTGGAGGTTGCAGGGGATTAAAAAGACAATATCAATGCCCATTGGAAGAGTGGTGAAGTTCGCAATGGAATTATAAGACAATATCAATGCCCCTTGGAAGAGATGTGGAGTTCAGAGTGGTTTAACCAGATGGTTTTAATGCCCCTTGGAAGAGGCGTGGAGGTCACAGTAGCTTAACAAGACTGTTTTAATGCCCCTTGGAAGAGTGGTGGAGGTTGCAGTGGATTAAAAAGACAATATCAATGCCCATTGGAAGAGTGGTAGAGGTCGCAATGGAATAAGAAGACAAAATCAATGCCCTTTGGAAGAGTGGTGGAGGTTACAGTGGAAAAAAAAGACAATATCAATGCCCCATGGAAGAGTTGTGGAGGTCACTGTAGCTTAACAAGATGGTCGTAATGCCCCTTGGAAGAGTGGTGGAGGACGCAGTGGAATAAATAGACAATGTCAATGCCCCTTGGAAGAGTGGTGGAAGTTAGAGTGGAATAAAAAGACAATACCAGTGCTCCTTGGAAGAGCTGTGGAGTTCAGAGTGGTTTCAATTGACGGTTTTAATGCCCCTTGGAAGAGACGTGGAGGTCACAGTGGATTAAAAAGACAATATCAATGCCCCTTGGAAGAGTGGTGGAGGTCGCAGTGGATTAAAAAGACAATATCAATGCCCCTTGGAAGAGTGGTGGAGGTCGCAGTGTTATAAAAAGACAATATCAATGCACCGTGGAAAGGATGTGAAGGTCACAGTAGCTTCACAAGACGGTTTAAATGCCCCTTGGAAGAGTGGTGTAGGTCGCAGTGGATTAAAAAGACAATATCAATGCCCCTTGGAAGAGTGGTGGAAGTCGCAGTGGAATAAAAAGACAATATCAATGCCCCGTGGAAGGAACGTGGAGGTCACAGTAGCTTAACAGGACGGTTTTAATGCCCCTTGGAAGAGTGGTGGAGGTCGCAGTGGAATAAAAAGACTATCAAATCCCCTTGGAAGAGTGGTGGAGGTCGCAGTGGAAAGAAAGACAATATCAATGCCCCTTGGAAGAGTAGTGGAGGTTACAGTTGAAAAAAAGACAATATCAATGCCTCTTGGAAGAGCTGTGAAGTTCAGAGTGGTTTAACCATGCGGTTTTAATGCCCCTTGGAAGAGACGTGGAGGTCACAGAAGCTTATCAAGACTGTTTTAAAGCCCCTTGGAGGAGTGGTAGAGGTCCCAGTGGATTAAAAAGACAATATCAATGCACCTTGGAAGAGTGATGGAGGTTACAGTGGAATAAAAAGACAATATCAATGCCCCTTGGAAGAGTGGTGGAGGTTACATTGGAAAAAAGAGACAATATCAATGTAGCTTGGAAGAATGGTGGAGGTTAAAGTGGAATAAAAAGACAATATCAATGCCCCTTGGAAGAGTAGTGGAGGTTCCAAATAAATAAAAAGACAATATCAATACCCCTTGGAAGAGACGTGGAGGTCACAGTGGAATAAAAAAACAATATTAATGCCCCTTGGAAGAGTGGTGGAGGTCGCAGTAAAATAAAAAGACAATATCAATGTCCTTTGGAAGAGTGGTGGATGTTAGAATGGAATAAAAAGACAATATCAATGCCCCTTGGAAGAGCTGTGGAGTTCACAGTGGTTTAACCAGAAAGTTTTAATGCACCGTGGAATAGACGTGGAGGTCACAGTAGCTTAACAAAACTGTTTTAATACACCTTGGAAGAGTGGTGGAGATCGTTGTGGATTTAAAAGACAATATCAATGCCCCTTAGAAGACTGGTGGAGGTCGCAGTGGAATAAAAAGACAATATCCATGCCCCTTGGAAGATTGGTGGAGGTTAGAGTGGAATAAATAGACAATATCACTCCCCCTTGCAAGAGTGGTGGAGGTTACAGTGGAATAAAAAGACAATATCAATGCCCTGTGTAAGAAACTTGGAGGTCACAGTAGCTTAACAAGACTGTTTGAATGCCCCTTGGAAGAGTCGTGGACGTCGCAGAGGAATAAAAAGGCAATATCTATGCACTTGGAAGAGTGCAGAAGGTTACAATGGAATAAAAAGACATTGTCAATGCCCCTTGGAAGAGCTGTGGAGCTCAGAGCGGTTTAACCAGACAGTTTTAATGCCCCTTGAAAGAGACTTGGAGGTCACAGTAGCTTAACAAGATGGTTTAATGCCCCTTGGAAGAGTGGTGGAGGTCGCAGTCGAATAAAAAGACAATATCAATGCCCCGAGGAAGGGACGTGGAGGTCACAGTAGCATAACAAGACGGTTTTAATGCCCATCGGAAGAGTGGTGGAGGTCACAGTGGATAAAAAAGACAATATCAAAGCCCCTTGGAAGAGTGGTGGAGGTCGCAGTGGAAAACAGAGACAATTTTAATGCCCCTTGGAAGAGTGGTGGAGGTTACAGTCGAATAAAAAGACAATATCAACGCCTCTTGGAAGAGCTGTGGAGTACAGAGTGGTTTAACCAGATGTTTTAATGCCCCTTGGAAGAGTGGTGGAGGTCACAGTGGAATAAAAAGACAATATATATATATATAGAATCTGTATTGTGTTCATAAAGGACTAGATGTCATCATACGCTGTATAGATTGGCATTAAGAATAACATAGGGAAACCAATGGATTTCTTTTTTGTCTTTTTTCGGCCTTATAAACTATGAAACTATCAGAGCCGTGAGACTCTGGAACTCTCTGGGAGAGGAAGTGGTGATGTCCAACTCACTTAACGAGTTCAAGAGAGGCCTGGACGCCTTTCTTGAGAACAATAAAATTACATCTTATGCTTAGTTAATTAATCCAGGGATTTAATCTGACTGCCAGATTGGTGTCGGGAAGTGAAATTTTCCTCAATGATGTAAATTGGCCTATACCGCATGTTTTTTTGTTGCCTTCCCCTGGATCAACGCTGCGGAATAGCTGCAGTGCACAAGAAATAGGCTGAACTGGATGGACGATTGTCTTTTTTCGGCCTTATAAACTATGAAACTATGAAAAATATCAATGCCCCGTGGAAGGGACGTGGAGGTCACAGTAGCATAACAAGACGGTTTTAATGCCCATGGGAAGAGTGGTGGAGGTCACAGTGGATAAAAAAGACAATATCAAAGCCCCTTGGAAGAGTGGTGGGGGTCGCAGTGGAAAACAGAGACAATTTCAATGCCCCTTGGAAGAGTGGTGGAGGTTACAGTCGAATAAAAAGACAATATCAACGCCTCTTGGAAGAGCTATGGAGTACAGAGTGGGTTAACCAGATGGTTAAATGCCCCTTGGAAGAGTGGTGGAGGTTACAGTCGAATAAAAAGACAATATCATTGCCTCTTGGAAGAGCTGTGGAGATTAGAGTGGTTTAACCAGACGGTTTAAATGCCCCTTGGAAGAGACGAGGAGGTCACAGTAGCTTATCAAAACTGTTTTAATGCCCCTTGGAAAAGTGGTGGAGGTCGCAGTGGAATAAAAAGACAATATCAATTCCACTTGGAAGGGATGTGGAGGTCGCAGTGGAATAAAAAGACAATATCAATGCCTAGTGGAAGAGACGTGGTGGTCACAGTAGCTTAACAAGATGGTTTTAATGCCCCTTGGAAGAGAGGTGGAGGTCGCAGTGGAATAAAAAGACAATATCAATGCCCCTTGGAAGAGTGGTGGAGGTTACAGTGGAATAAAAAGACAATATCAATGACCCTTGGAAAAGTGGTGGAGGTTACAGTGGAATAAAAAGACAATATCAATGCCCCTTGGAAGAGTTGTGGAGGTTACAGTGGAATAAAAAGACAATATCAATGCCCCTTGGAAGAGACGTGGAGGTCACAGTAGCTTAACAAGACGGCTTTAATGCCCCTTAGAAGAGTGGTGGAGGTTACAATCGAATAAAAAGACAATATCAATGCCTCTTGGAAGAGCTGTAGAGTTCAGAGTGGTTTAACCAGACGGTTTTAATGCCCCTTGGAAGAGATGTGGAGGTCACAGTAGCTTATCAAAACTGTTTTAATGCCCCTTGGAAGAGCGATGGAGGTCGCAGTGGATTAAAAAGACAATATCAATGCCCCTTAGAAGTGTGGTGGAGGTCGCAGTGGAATAAAAACACAATATCAATGCCCCTTGGAAGAGTGGTGGAGGTCGCAGTGGAATAAAAAGACAATGTCAATGCCCCTTGTAAGAGTGGTGGAGGTAAGAGTGGAATAAAATGACAATACAAATGCCCCTTGGAAGAGCTGTGGAGTTCAGAGTTGTTTAACCAGATAGTTTTAATGCCCCTTGGAGGAGAAGTCGACGTCACAGTAGCATAACAAGACGGTTTTAATGCCCCTTGGAAGAGTGATGGAGTTCGCAGTGGATTAAAAAGACAATATCAATGCCCCTTGGAAGAGTGGTGGAGGTCGCAGTGGAATAAAAAGACAATATCAGTGCCCCGTGAAATTGACGAGGAGGTCACAGTAGCTTAACAAGGCGGTTTTAATGTCTCTTGGAAGAGTGGTGGAGGTTGCAGGGGATTAAAAAGACAATATCAATGCCCATTGGAAGAGTGTTGAAGTTCGCAGTGGAAAAAAAAGACAAAATCAATGCCCCTTGGAAGAGTGGTGGAGGTTACAGTGGAATAAAAAGACAATATCAATGCCCCTTGGAAGAGCTGTGGAGTTCAGAGTGGTTTAACCAGACGGTTTTAATGCCCCTTGGAAGAGACGTGGAGGTCACAGTAGCTTAACAAGACTGTTTTAATGCCCCTTGGAAGAGTGGTGGAGGTTGCAGAGGATTAAAAAGACAATATCAATGCCCATTGGAAGAGTGGTAGATGTCGCAATGGAATAAGAAGTCAAAATCAATGCCCCGTGGAAGGGATGTGAAGGTCACAGTAGCTTCACAAGACGGTTTTAATGACCCTTGGAAGAGAGGTGGAGGTCGCAGTTGATTAAAAAGACAATATCAATGCACCTTGGAAGAGTGGTGGAGATCGCAGTGGATTAAAAAGACAAAATCAATGCCCCTTGAAAGAGTGGTGGAGGTCGCAGTGTTATAAAAAGACAATATCAATGCCCAGTGGAAGGGATGTGAAGGTCACAGTAGCTTCACAAGACGGTTTTAATGCCCCTTGGAAGATTGGTGGAGGTCGCAGTAAATTAAAAAGACAATATCAATGCCCCTTGGAAGAGTGGTGCAGGTTACAGTGGAATAAAAAGACAATATCAATGGCCCTTGGATGAGCTGTGGAGTTCACAGTGGTTTAACCAGAAGGTTTAAAGGCTCCGTGGAATAGACGTGGAGGTCACAGTAGCTAAACAAGACGGTTTTAATGCTTCTTGGAACAGAGATGGAGGTCGCAGTGGATTAAAAAGACAAAATCAATGCCCCTTGGAAGAGTGGTGGAGGTTAGAGTGGAATAAAAAGACAATATCAATGCCTCTTGCAAGAGCTGTGGAGTTCAGAGTGGTTTAAATTGACAGTTTTAATGCCCCTTGGAAGAGACGTGGAGGTCACAGTAGCTTAAAAAGATGGTATCGATTCCCCTTGGAAGAGTGGTGGAGGTCGCAGTGGAATAAAAAGAAAATATCAACGTCCCTTAGAAGAGTGGTGGAGGTTACAGTGGAAAAAAAAGACAATATCAATGTTCCTTGGAAGAGGGGTGAAGGTCGCAGTGGAAAAAAAAGACAATATCAATGTCCCTTGGAAGAGTGGTGGAGGTCGCAGTGGATTAAAAAGACAATATCACTGCCCTTTGGAAGAGTAGTGGAGGTCGCAGTGGAATAAAAAGACAATATCAATGCCCGTGGAAGGGACGTGGAGATCACAGTAGCTTAACAAGACGGTTCTAATGCCTCTTGGAAGAGTGGTGGAGCTTGCAGTGGAAAAAAAAGACAATATCAATGCCCCTTGGAAGAGTGGTGGAGGTTACAGTTGAATAAAAAGACAATATCAGTGCCTCTTGGAAGAGCTGTGGAGTTCAGAGTGGTTTAACCATGCGGTTTTAATGCCCCTTGGAAGAGACATGGAGGTCACAGAAACTTATCAAGACTGTTTTAAAGCCCCTTGGAGGAGTGGTTGAGGTCGCAGTGGATTAAAAAGACAATATCAATGCCCCTTGGAAGAGTGGTGGAGGTTACAGTGGAATAAAAAGACAATATCAATGCCCCTTGGAAGAGTGGTGGAGGTAACAGTGGAATAAAAAGACAATATTAATGTCCCTTGGAAGAATGGTGGAGGTTACAGTGGAATAAAAAGGCAATATCAATGCCCCTTGGAAGAGTGGTGGAGATTCCAATTAAATAAAAAGACAATATCATTGCCCCTTGGAAGAGACGTGGAGGTCACAGTGGAATAAAAAGACAATATTAATGCCCCTTGGAAGAGTGGTGGAGGTCGCAGTAAAGTAAAAAGACAATATCAATGCCCCTTGGAAGAGTGGTGGAGGTTAGAGTGGAATAAAAAGACAATATCAATGCCCCTTTGAAGAGCTGTGGCGTTCACAGTGGTTTAACCAGAAAGTTTTAATGCAAAGTGGAATAGACATGGAAGTCACAGTAGCTTAACAAGACGGATTCAATGCTTCTTGGAAGAGTGATGGAGGTCGCAGTGGATTAAAAACACAATATCAATGCCCCTTGGAAGAGTGGTGGAGGTTACAGTGGAATAAGAAGACAATATCAATGCCCCGTGGAATAGACATTGACGTGACAGTAGCTTAACAAGACGGTTTTATTGCCCCTTGGAAGAGTGGTGGAGGTCGCAGTGGATTAAAAAGACAATATCAATGCCCATTGGAAGAGGGGTTAAGGTCGCAGTAGAATGAAAAGACAAAATCAATGCCCCTTGGAAGAGTGGAAGAGTTTTGGAGGTTGCAGTGGAAAAAAAAAACAAGATCAATGCCCCTTGGAAGAGATGTGGAATTCAGAGTGGTTTTACCACACGGTTTTAAAGCCCCTTGGAAGAGACGTGGCGGTCACAGTAGCTTAACAAGACTGTTTTAATGCCATTGGAAGAGTGGTGGAGGTCGCAGTGGATTAAAAAGACAATATCAATGCCCTTTGGAAGAGTGGTGGAGGTAGTAGTGGATTAAAAAGACAATATCAATGCCGCTTGGATGAGTGGTGGAGGTTGCAGAGGAATAAAAGAAAATATCAATGCCCCGTGGAAGAGTTGTGGAGGTCACTGTAGCTTAACAAGATGGTCTTAATGCCGCTTGGAAGAGTGGTGGAGGTCGCAGTGGAATAAAAAGACTATGTCAATACCCCTTGGAAGAGTGGTGGAGGTTAGAGTGGAATAAATAGACAATACCACTGCTCCTTGGAAGAGCTGTGGAGTTCAGAGTGGTTTAAATTGAGGGTTTTAATGCCCCTTGGAAGAGACGAGGAGGTCACAGTGGATTAAAAAGACAATATCAATACCCCTTGGAGGAGTGGTGTAGGTCGCAGTGGATTAAAAAGACAATATCAATGCCCCTTGGAAGAGTGGTGGAGGTCGCAGTGGAATAAAAAGACAATATCAATGCCCCGTGGAAGGGACGTGGAGGTCACAGTAGCTTCGCAAGAAGGTTTTAATGCACCTTGGAAGAGAGGTGGAGGTCGCAGTTGATTAAAAAGACAATATCAATGCCCCTTGGAAGAGTGGTGGAGGTCGCAGTGGAATAAAAAGACAATATCAATGACCTTGGTAGAGTGGTGGAGGTCGCAGTGGATTAAGAAGACAATATCAATGCCATTTGGAAGAGTGGTGAAGGTCACAGTGGAATAAAAAGACAATATCAATGCCCCGTGGAAGAGTTGTGGAGGTCACTGTAGCGTAACAAGATGGTCTTAATGCCGCTTGGAGGAGTGGTGGAGGTCGCAGTGGAATAAAAAGACAATGTCAATACCCCTTGGAAGAGTGGTGGAGGTTAGAGTGGAATAAAAAGACAATATTAATGTCCCTTGGAAGAATGGTGGAGGTTACAGTGGAATAAAAAGGCAATATCAATGCCCCTTGGAAGAGTGGTGGAGGTTCCAATTAAATAAAAAGACAATATCATTGCCCCTTGGAAGAGACGTGGAGGTCACAGTTGAATAAAAAGACAATATCAATACATCTTGGAAGAGCTGTGGAGTTCAGAGTGGTTTAACCATGGGGTTTTAATGCCCCTTGGAATAGACGTGGAGGTCACAGTAGCTTAACAACACTGTTTTAATACCCCTTGGAAGAGTGGTGGAGGTCGCAGTGGAATAAAAAGACAATATCCATGCCTCTTGGAAGATTGGTGGAGGTTAGAGTGGAATAAAAAGACAATATCAATCCCCCTTGGAAGAGTTGTGGAGGTTACAGTGGAATAAATAGACAATATCAATGCCCTGTGTAAGAAACTTGGAGGTCACAGTAGCTTAACAAGATGGTTTTAATGCCCCTTGGAAGAGTCGAGGATGTCACAGAGGAATAAAAAGACAATATCAATGCACTTGGAAGAGTGCAGAAGGTTATAATGGAATAAAAAGACATTGTCAATGCCCCTTGGAAGAGCTGTGGAGCTCAGAGCGGTTTAACCAGACGGTTTTAATGCACCTTGGTAGAGACTTGGAGGTCACAGTAGCTTAACAAGATGGTTTTAATGCCCTTTGGAAGAGTGGTGGAGGTCACAATGGAATAAAAAGACAACATCAATGCCCTGTGCAAGGGACGTGGAGGTCACAGTAGCATAACAAGACGGTTTTAATGCCCATTGGAAGAGTGTTGGAGGTCGCAGTGGATAAAAAAGACAATATCAAAGCCCCTTGGAAGAGTGGTGGAGGTCGCAGGGGAAAACAGAGACAATATCAATGCACCTTGGAAGAGCGGTGGAGTACAGAGTGGTTTAACCAGACGGTTTAATGCCCCTTGGAAGAGACGTGGAGGTCACAGTAGCTTATCAAGACTGTCTTAATGCCCCTTGGAAGAGTGGTGGAGTTAGCAGTGGAAAAAAAAACAATATCAATGCCCCTTGGAAGAGCTGTGGAGTTCACAATGGTTTAAATTCACTGTTTTAATACCCCTTGGAAGAGACGTGGAGGTCACAGTAGCTTAACCACACGGTTTTAATGCCCTTTGGAAGAGTGGTGGAGGTCGCAGTAGATTAAAAAGACATTATCGTTGCCCCTTGGAAGAGTGGTGGAGGTCGCAGTGGAATAAAAAGAAAATATCAATGCCCCTTAGAAGAGTTTATGGAGGTTACAGTGGAAAAAAAAGACAATATCAATCTTCCTTGGAAGAGGGGTGAAGGTCGCAGTGGATTAAAAAGACAATATCAATGTCCCTTGGAAGAGTGGTGGAGGTCGCAGTGGATTAAAAAGACAATATCAATGCCCCTTGGAAGAATGGTGGAGGTCGCAGTGGAATAAAAACACAATATCAATGCCCCTTGGAGGGGACGTGGAGGTCACAGTAGCTTAACAAGACGGTTTTATTGCCCCTTGGAAGAGTGCTGGAGGTCGCAGTGGATTAAAAAGACTATCAAATCCGCTTGGAAGAGTGGTGGAGCTTGCAGTGGAAAAAAAAGACAATATCAATGCCCTTTGGAAGAGTGGTGGAGGTTACAGTTGAATAAAAAGACAATATCAATACATCTTGGAAGGGCTATGGAGTTCAGAGTGGTTTAACCATGCGGTTTTAATGCCCCTTGGAAGAGTGGTAGAGGTCGCAATGGATTAAAATGACAATATCAATGCCCCTTGGAAGAGTGGTGGAGGTTAGAGTGGAATAAAAAGACAATATCAATGCCCCTTGGAAGAGTGGTGGAGGTTACAGTGGAATGAAAAGACAATATCAATGTCCCTTGGAAGAATGGTGGAGGTTGCAGTGGAATAAAAAGACAATATCAATGCCCCTTGGAAGAGTGGTGGAGGTTCCAATTAAATAAAAAGACAATATCAATGCCCCTTGGAAGAGACGTGGAGGTCACAGTGGAATAAAAAGACAATATTAATGCCCCTTGGAAGAGTGGTGGAGGTCACAGTAAAATAAAAAGACAATATCAATGCCCCTTGGAAGAGTGGTGGAGGTTAGAGTGGAATAAAAAGACAATATCAATGCCCATTGGAAGAGCTGTGGAGTTCACAGTGGTTTAACCAGAAATTTTTAATGCACCGTGGAATAGACGTGGAGGTCACAGTACCTTAACAAGACGGTTGCAATGCTTCTTGGAAGAGTGATGGAGGTCGCAGTGGATTAAAAAGACAATATCAATGCCCCTTGGAAGAGTGGTGGAGGTTAGAGTGGAATAAAAAGACAATATCAATGCCCCTTGGAAGAGTGGTGGAGGTTACAGTGGAATGAAAAGACAATATCAATGTCCCTTGGAAGAGACGTGGAGGTCACAGTGGAATAAAAAGACAATATTAATGCCCCTTGGAAGAGTGGTGGAGGTCACAGTAAAATAAAAAGACAATATCAATGCCCCTTGGAAGAGTGGTGGAGGTTAGAGTGGAATAAAAAGACAATATCAATGCCCCTTGGAAGAGCTGTGGAGCTAAGAGCAGTTTAACCAGACGGTTTTAATACCCCTTAGAAGAGACTTGGAGGTCACAGTAGCTTAACAAGACAGTTTTAATGCCTCTTGGAAGTGTGGTGGAGGTCGCAATGGAATAAAAAGACAACATCAATGCCCCGTGGAAGGGACGTGGAGGTCACAGTAGAATAACAAGACGGTTTTAATGCCCATTGGAAGAGTGGTGGAGGTCGCAGTGGATAAAAAAGACAATATCAAAGCCCCTTGGAAGAGTGGTGGAGGTCGCAGGGGAAAACAGAGACAATATTAATGCCCCTTGGAAGAGTGGTTGAGGTTACAGTCGAATAAAAAGACAATATCAATGCCTCTTGGAAGAGCTGTGGAGTACAGAGTGGTTTAAGCAGATGGTTTAATGCCCCTTGGAAGAGACGTGGAGTTCACAGTAGCTTATCAAGACTGTCTTAATGCCCCTTGGAAGAGTGGTGGAGGTCGCAGTGGAATAAAAAGACAATATTAATGCCCCTTGGAAGAGTGGTGGAGGTCGCAGTAAAATAAAAAGACAATATCAATGCCCATTGGAAGAGTGGTGGAGGTTACAGTGGAAAAAAAGACAATATCAATGCCCCTTGGAAGAGCTGTGGAGTTCACAGTGGTTTAAATTGACGGTTTTAATAACCCTTTTCAAAGAGACGTGGAGGTCACAGTAACTTAACAACACGGTTTTAATGCCCCTTGGAAGAGTGGTGAAGGTCGCAGTAGATTAAAAAGACATTATCGTTGCCCCTTGGAAGAGTGGTGGAGGTCGCAGTGGAATAAAAAGAAAATATCAGTGCCCCTTAGAAGAGTTTGTGGAGGTTACAGTGGAAAAAAAGACAATATCAATCTTCCTTGGAAGAGGGGTGAAGGTCGCAGTGGATTAAAAAGACAATATCAATGTCCCTTGGAAGAGTGGTGGAAGTCGCAGTGGATTAAAAAGACAATATCAATGCCCCTTGGAAGAATGGTGGAGGTCGCAGTGGAATAAAAACACAATATCAATGCCCCGTGGAAGGGACGTGGAGGTCACAGTAGCTTAACAAGACAGTTTTATTGCCCCTTGGAAGAGTGGTGGAGGTCGCAGTGGATTAAAAAGACTATCAAATCCCCTTGGAAGAGTGGTGGAGCTTGCAGTGGAAAAAAAAGACAATATCAATGCCCTTTGGAAGAGTGGTGGAGGTTACAGTTGAATAAAAAGACAATATCAATACATCTTGGAAGAGCTGTGGAGTTCAGAGTGGTTTAACCATGCGGTTTTAATGCCCCTTGGAAGAGACGTGGAGGTCACAGAAGATTATCAAGACTGTTTTAAAGCCCCTTGGAGGAGTGGTAGAGGTCGCAGTGGATTAAAAAGACAATATCAATGCCCCTTGGAAGAGTGGTGGAGGTTAGAGTGGAATAAAAAGACAATATCAATGTCCCTTGGAAGAGTGGTGGAGGTTACTGTGGAATAAAAAGACAATATCAATGTCCCTTGGAAGAATGGTGGAGGTTGCAGTGGAATAAAAAGACAATATCAATGCCCCTTGGAAGAGTGGTGCAGGTTCCAATTAAATAAAAAGACAATATCAATGCCCCTTGGAAGAGACGTGGAGGTCACAGTGGAATAAAAAGACAATATTAATGCCCCTTGGAAGAGTTGTGGAGGTCACAGTAAAATAAAAGACAATATCAATGCCCCTTGGAAGAGTGGAGGAGGTTAGAGTGGAATAAAAAGACAATATCAATGCCCCTTGGAAGAGCTGTGGAGTTCACAGTGGTTTAACCAGAAAGTTTTAATGCACCGTGGAATAGACGTGGAGGTCACAGTACCTTAACAAGACGGTTGGAATGCTTCTAGGAAGAGTGATGGAGGTCGCAGTGGATTAAAAAGACAATATCAATGACCCTTGGAAGAGTGGTGGAGGTTAGAGTGGAATAAAAAGACAATATCAATGCCCCTTGGAAGAGTGGTGGAGTTTACGGTGGAATAAAAAGACAATATCAATGCCCCTTGGAAGAGTGGTGGAGGTTCCAATTAAATAAAAGGACAATATCAATGCCCCTTGGAAGAGACGTGGAGGTCACAGTGGAATAAAAAAGACAATATTAATGGCCCTTGGAAGAGTGGTGGAGGTCACAGTAAAATAAAAAGACAATATCAATGCCCCTTGGAAGAGTGGTGGAGGTTAGAGAGGATTAAAAAGACAATATCAATGCCCCTTGGAAGAGCTGTGGAGCTAAGAGCGGCTTAACCAGACGGTTTTAATGCCCCTTGGAAGAGACTTGGAGGTCACAGTGGCTTAACAAGACAGTTTTAATGCCCCTTGGAAGAGTGGTGGAGGTTGCAATGGAATAAAAAGACAACATCAATGCCCCGTGGAAGGGACGTGGAGGTCACAGTAGCATAACAAGACGGTTTTAATGCCCATTGGAAGAGTGGTGGAGGTCGCAGTGGATAAAAAAGACAATATCAAAGCCCCTTGGAAGAGTGGTGGAGGTCGCAGGGGAAAACAGAGACAATATTAATGCCCCTTGGAAGAGTGGTTGAGGTTATAGTCGATTAAAAAGACAATATCAATTCCTCTTGGAAGAGCTGTGGAGTACAGAGTGGTTTAGCCAGATGGTTTAATGCCCCTTGGAAGAGAAGTGGAGGTCACAGTAGCTTACCAACACTGTTTTAATGCCCCTTGGAAGAGTGGTGGAGGTCGTAGTGGAATAAAAAGACAATATTAATGCCCCTTGGAAGAGTGGTGGAGGTCGCAGTAAAATAAAAAGACAATATCAATGCCCCTTGGAAGAGTGGTGGATGTTACAGTGGAAAAAAAGACAATATCAATGTCCCTTGGAAGAGCTGTGGAGTTCACAGTGGTTTAACCAGAAGGTTTTAAGGCACCGTGGAATAGACGCGGAGGTCACAGTAGCTAAACAAGACGGTTTTAATGCTTCTTGGAAGAGTGATGGAGGTCGCAGTGGATTAAAAAGACAAAATCAATGCCCCTTGGAAGAGTGGTGGAGGTTACAGTGGAATAAAAAGACAATATCAATGACTCTTGCAAGAGCTGTGGAGTTCAGAGTAGTTTAAATTGACAGTTTTAATGCCCCTTGGAAGAGACGTGGAGGTCACAGTAGCTGAACAAGACGGTTTTAATGCCCCTTGGAAGAGTGGTGGAGGTTACAGTCGAATAAAAAGACAATATCAATGCATCTTAGAAGAGCTGTGGAGTTCAGAGTGGTTTAACCATGGGGTTTTAAATCCCCCTTGGAAGAGACATGGAGGTCACAGAAGCTTATCAAGACTGTTTTAAAGCCCCTTGGAGGAGTGTTAGAGGTTGCAGTGGATTAAAAGACAACATCAATGCCCATTGGAAGAGTGGTGGAGCTTACAGTGGAATGAAAAGACAATATCAATGCCCCTTGCAAAAGCTGTGGAGCTCAGAGTGGTTTAAATTGACGGATTTAATGCCCCTTGGAAGGGACGTGGAGGTGACAGTAGCTTAACAAGATGGTTTTTATGTCCCTTGGAAGAGTGGTGGAGGTTGCAGTGGATTAAAAAGACAATATGAATGGCCCTTGGAAGAGTGGTGGAGGTCGAAGTGGAATAAAAAGACAATATCAATGCCCCTTGGAAGAGTGATGGAGGTTACAGTGGAATAAAAAGACAATATCAATGACCCTTGGAAGAGTGGTGGAGGTCGCAGTGGAATAAAAAGACAATACTAATGCCCCTTGGAAGAGTGGTGGAGATCGAAGTAAAATAAAAAGACAATATCAATGCCCATTGGAAGAGGGGTTAAGGTCGCAGTAGAATGAAAAGACAAAATCAATGCCCCTTGGAAGAGTGGAAGAGTTTTGGAGGTTGCAGTGGAAAAAAAAAACAAGATCAATGCCCCTTGGAAGAGATGTGGAATTCAGAGTGGTTTTACCACACGGTTTTAAAGCCCCTTGGAAGAGACGTGGCGGTCACAGTAGCTTAACAAGACTGTTTTAATGCCATTGGAAGAGTGGTGGAGGTCGCAGTGGATTAAAAAGACAATATCAATGCCCTTTGGAAGAGTGGTGGAGGTCGCAGTGGATTAAAAAGACAATATCAATGCCGCTTGGATGAGTGGTGGAGGTTGCAGAGGAATAAAAGAAAATATCAATTCCCCGTGGAAGAGTTGTGGAGGTCACTGTAGCTTAACAAGATGGTCTTAATGCCGCTTGGAAGAGTGGTGGAGGTCGCAGTGGAATAAAAAGACAATACCAGTGCTCCTTGGAAGAGCTGTGGAGTTCAGAGTGGTTTAAATTGAGGGTTTTAATGCCCCTTGGAAGAGACGAGGAGGTCACAGTGGATTAAAAAGACAATATCAATACCCCTTGGAGGAGTGGTGTAGGTCGCAGTGGAATAAAAAGACAATATCAATGCCCCGTGGAAGGGACGTGGAGGTCACAGTAGCTTCGCAAGAAGGTTTTAATGCACCTTGGAAGAGAGGTGGAGGTCGCAGTTGATTAAAAAGACAATATCAATGCCCCTTGGAAGAGTGGTGGAGGTCGCAGTGGAATAAAAAGACAATATCAATGACCTTGGTAGAGTGGTGGAGGTCGCAGTGGATTAAGAAGACAATATCAATGCCATTTGGAAGAGTGGTGAAGGTCACAGTGGAATAAAAAGACAATATCAATGCCCCGTGGAAGAGTTGTGGAGGTCACTGTAGCGTAACAAGATGGTCTTAATGCCGCTTGGAGGAGTGGTGGAGGTCGCAGTGGAATAAAAAGACAATGTCAATACCCCTTGGAAGAGTGGTGGAGGTTAGAGTGGAATAAAAAGACAATATTAATGTCCCTTGGAAGAATGGTGGAGGTTACAGTGGAATAAAAAGGCAATATCAATGCCCCTTGGAAGAGTGGTGGAGGTTCCAATTAAATAAAAAGACAATATCATTGCCCCTTGGAAGATACGTGGAGGTCACAGTTGAATAAAAAGACAATATCAATACATCTTGGAAGAGCTGTGGAGTTCAGAGTGGTTTAACCATGCGGTTTTAATGCCCCTTGGAAAAGACGTGGAGGTCACAGTAGCTTAACAACACTGTTTTAATACCCCTTGGAAGAGTGGTGGAGGTCGCAGTGGAATAAAAAGACAATATCCATGCCTCTTGGAAGATTGGTGGAGGTTAGAGTGGAATAAAAAGACAATATCAATCCCCCTTGGAAGAGTTGTGGAGGTTACAGTGGAATAAATAGACAATATCAATGCCCTGTGTAAGAAACTTGGAGGTCACAGTAGCTTAACAAGATGGTTTTAATGCCCCTTGGAAGAGTCGAGGATGTCACAGAGGAATAAAAAGACAATATCAATGCACTTGGAAGAGTGCAGAAGGTTACAATGGAATAAAAAGACATTGTCAATGCCCCTTGGAAGAGCTGTGGAGCTCAGAGCGGTTTAACCAGACGGTTTTAATGCACCTTGGTAGAGACTTGGAGGTCACAGTAGCTTAACAAGATGGTTTTAATGCCCTTTGGAAGAGTGGTGGAGGTCACAATGGAATAAAAAGACAACATCAATGCCCTGTGCAAGGGACGTGGAGGTCACAGTAGCATAACAAGACGGTTTTAATGCCCATTGGAAGAGTGGTGGAGGTCGCAGTGGATAAAAAAGACAATATCAAAGCCCCTTGGAAGAGTGGTGGAGGTCGCAGGGGAAAACAGAGACAATATCAATGCACCTTGGAAGAGCTGTGGAGTACAGAGTGGTTTAACCAGACGGTTTAATGCCCCTTGGAAGAGACGTGGAGGTCACAGTAGCTTATCAAGACTGTCTTAATGCCCCTTGGAAGAGTGGTGGAGTTAGCAGTGGAAAAAAAAACAATATCAATGCCCCTTGGAAGAGCTGTGGAGTTCACAATGGTTTAAATTCACTGTTTTAATACCCCTTGGAAGAGATGTGGAGGTCACAGTAGCTTAACCACACGGTTTTAATGCCCCTTGGAAGAGTGGTGGAGGTCGCAGTAGATTAAAAAGACATTATCGTTGCCCCTTGGAAGAGTGGTGGAGGTCGCAGTGGAATAAAAAGAAAATATCAATGCCCCTTAGAAGAGTTTATGGAGGTTACAGTGGAAAAAAAAGACAATATCAATCTTCCTTGGAAGAGGGGTGAAGGTCGCAGTGGATTAAAAAGACAATATCAATGTCCCTTGGAAGAGTGGTGGAGGTCGCAGTGGATTAAAAAGTAATATCAATGCCCCTTGGAAGAATGGTGGAGGTCGCAGTGGAATAAAAACACAATATCAATGCCCCTTGGAGGGGACGTGGAGGTCACAGTAGCTTAACAAGACGGTTTTATTGCCCCTTGGAAGAGTGCTGGAGGTCGCAGTGGATTAAAAAGACTATCAAATCCGCTTGGAAGAGTGGTGGAGCTTGCAGTGGAAAAAAAAGACAATATCAATGCCCTTTGGAAGAGTGGTGGAGGTTACAGTTGAATAAAAAGACAATATCAATACATCTTGGAAGGGCTATGGAGTTCAGAGTGGTTTAACCATGCGGTTTTAATGCCCCTTGGAAGAGTGGTAGAGGTCGCAATGGATTAAAATGACAATATCAATGCCCCTTGGAAGAGTGGTGGAGGTTAGAGTGGAATAAAAAGACAATATCAATGCCCCTTGGAAGAGTGGTGGAGGTTACAGTGGAATGAAAAGACAATATCAATGTCCCTTGGAAGAATCGTGGAGGTTGCAGTGGAATAAAAAGACAATATCAATGCCCCTTGGAAGAGTGGTGGAGGTTCCAATTAAATAAAAAGACAATATCAATGCCCCTTGGAAGAGACGTGGAGGTCACAGTGGAATAAAAAGACAATATTAATGCCCCTTGGAAGAGTGGTGGAGGTCACAGTAAAATAAAAAGACAATATCAATGCCCCTTGGAAGAGTGGTGGAGGTTAGAGTGGAATAAAAAGACAATATCAATGCCCCTTGGAAGAGCTGTGGAGTTCACAGTGGTTTAACCAGAAATTTTTAATGCACCGTGGAATAGACGTGGAGGTCACAGTACCTTAACAAGACGGTTGCAATGCTTCTTGGAAGAGTGATGGAGGTCACAGTGGATTAAAAAGACAATATCAATGCCCCTTGGAAGAGTGGTGGAGGTTAGAGTGGAATAAAAAGACAATATCAATGCCCCTTGGAAGAGTGGTGGAGGTTACAGTGGAATGAAAAGACAATATCAATGTCCCTTGGAAGAGACGTGGAGGTCACAGTGGAATAAAAAGACAATATTAATGCCCCTTGGAAGAGTGGTGGAGGTCACAGTAAAATAAAAAGACAATATCAATGCCCCTTGGAAGAGTGGTGGAGGTTAGAGTGGAATAAAAAGACAATATCAATGCCCCTTGGAAGAGCTGTGGAGCTAAGAGCAGTTTAACCAGACGTTTTTAATACCCCTTAGAAGAGACTTGGAGGTCACAGTAGCTTAACAAGACAGTTTTAATGCCCCTTGGAAGTGTGGTGGAGGTCGCAATGGAATAAAAAGACAACATCAATGCCCCGTGGAAGGGACGTGGAGGTCACAGTAGAATAACAAGACGGTTTTAATGCCCATTGGAAGAGTGGTGGAGGTCGCAGTGGATAAAAAAGACAATATCAAAGCCCCTTGGAAGAGTGGTGGAGGTCGCAGGGGAAAACAGAGACAATATTAATGCCCCTTGGAAGAGTGGTTGAGGTTACAGTCGAATAAAAAGACAATATCAATGCCTCTTGGAAGAGCTGTGGAGTACAGAGTGGTTTAACCAGATGGTTTAATGCCCCTTGGAAGAGACGTGGAGTTCACAGTAGCTTATCAAGACTGTCTTAATGCCCCTTGGAAGAGTGGTGGAGGTCGCAGTGGAATAAAAAGACAATATTAATGCCCCTTGGAAGAGTGGTGGAGGTCGCAGTAAAATAAAAAGACAATATCAATGCCCATTGGAAGAGTGGTGGAGGTTACAGTGGAAAAAAAGACAATATCAATGCCCCTTGGAAGAGCTGTGGAGTTCACAGTGGTTTAAATTAACGGTTTTAATACCCCTTTTCAAAGAGACGTGGAGGTCACAGTAACTTAACAACACGGTTTTAATGCCCCTTGGAAGAGTGGTGAAGGTCGCAGTAGATTAAAAAGACATTATCGTTGCCCCTTGGAAGAGTGGTGGAGGTCGCAGTGGAATAAAAAGAAAATATCAGTGCCCCTTAGAAGAGTTTGTGGAGGTTACAGTGGAAAAAAAAGACAATATCAATCTTCCTTGGAAGAGGGGTGAAGGTCGCAGTCGATTAAAAAGACAATATCAATGTCCCTTGGAAGAGTGGTGGAGGTCGCAGTGGATTAAAAAGACAATATCAATGCCCCTTGGAAGAATGGTGGAGGTCGCAGTGGAATAAAAACACAATATCAATGCCCCGTGGAAGGGACGTGGAGGTCACAGTAGCTTAACAAGACGGTTTTATTGCCCCTTGGAAGAGTGGTGGAGGTCGCAGTGGATTAAAAAGACTATCAAATCCCCTTGGAAGAGTGGTGGAGCTTGCAGTGGAAAAAAAAGACAATATCAATGCCCTTTGGAAGAGTGGTGGAGGTTACAGTTGAATAAAAAGACAATATCAATACATCTTGGAAGAGCTGTGGAGTTCAGAGTGGTTTAACCATGCGGTTTTAATGCCCCTTGGAAGAGACGTGGAGGTCACAGAAGATTATCAAGACTGTTTTAAAGCCCCTTGGAGTAGTGGTAGAGGTCGCAGTGGATTAAAAAGACAATATCAATGCCCCTTGGAAGAGTGGTGGAGGTTAGAGTGGAATAAAAAGACAATATCAATGCCCCTTGGAAGAGTGGTGGAGGTTACTGTGGAATAAAAAGACAATATCAATGTCCCTTGGAAGAATGGTGGAGGTTGCAGTGGAATAAAAAGACAATATCAATGCCCCTTGGAAGAGTGGTGCAGGTTCCAATTAAATAAAAAGACAATATCAATGCCCCTTGGAAGAGACGTGGAGGTCACAGTGGAATAAAAAGACAATATTAATGCCCCTTGGAAGAGTTGTGGAGGTCACAGTAAAATAAAAGACAATATCAATGCCCCTTGGAAGAGTGGAGGAGGTTAGAGTGGAATAAAAAGACAATATCAATGCCCCTTGGAAGAGCTGTGGAGTTCACAGTGGTTTAACCAGAAAGTTTTAATGCACCGTGGAATAGACGTGGAGGTCACAGTACCTTAACAAGACGGTTGGAATGCTTCTAGGAAGAGTGATGGAGGTCGCAGTGGATTAAAAAGACAATATCAATGCCCCTTGGAAGAGTGGTGGAGGTTAGAGTGGAATAAAAAGACAATATCAATGCCCCTTGGAAGAGTGGTGGAGTTTACGGTGGAATAAAAAGACAATATCAATGCCCCTTGGAAGAGTGGTGGAGGTTCCAATTAAATAAAAGGACAATATCAATGCCCCTTGGAAGAGACGTGGAGGTCACAGTGGAATAAAAAAGACAATATTAATGCCCCTTGGAAGAGTGGTGGAGGTCACAGTAAAATAAAAAGACAATATCAATGCCCCTTGGAAGAGTGGTGGAGGTTAGAGAGGATTAAAAAGACAATATCAATGCCCCTTGGAAGAGCTGTGGAGCTAAGAGCGGTTTAACCAGACGGTTTTAATGCCCCTTGGAAGAGACTTGGAGGTCACAGTGGCTTAACAAGACAGTTTTAATGCCCCTTGGAAGAGTGGTGGAGGTTGCAATGGAATAAAAAGACAACATCAATGCCCCGTGGAAGGGACGTGGAGGTCACAGTAGCATAACAAGACGGTTTTAATGCCCATTGGAAGAGTGGTGGAGGTCGCAGTGGATAAAAAAGACAATATCAAAGCCCCTTGGAAGAGTGTTGGAGGTCGCAGGGGAAAACAGAGACAATATTAATGCCCCTTGGAAGAGTGGTTGAGGTTATAGTCGATTAAAAAGACAATATCAATTCCTCTTGGAAGAGCTGTGGAGTACAGAGTGGTTTAGCCAGATGGTTTAATGCCCCTTGGAAGAGAAGTGGAGGTCACAGTAGCTTACCAAGACTGTTTTAATGCCCCTTGGAAGAGTGGTGGAGGTCGTAGTGGAATAAAAAGACAATATTAATGCCCCTTGGAAGAGTGGTGGAGGTCGCAGTAAAATAAAAAGACAATATCAATGCCCCTTGGAAGAGTGGTGGATGTTACAGTGGAAAAAAAGACAATATCAATGTCCCTTGGAAGAGCTGTGGAGTTCACAGTGGTTTAACCAGAAGGTTTTAAGGCACCGTGGAATAGACGTGGAGGTCACAGTAGCTAAACAAGACGGTTTTATTGCTTCTTGGAAGAGTGATGGAGGTCGCAGTGGATTAAAAAGACAAAATCAATGCCCCTTGGAAGAGTGGTGGAGGTTACAGTGGAATAAAAAGACAATATCAATGACTCTTGCAAGAGCTGTGGAGTTCAGAGTAGTTTAAATTGACAGTTTTAATGCCCCTTGGAAGAGACGTGGAGGTCACAGTAGCTGAACAAGACGGTTTTAATGCCCCTTGGAAGAGTGGTGGAGGTTACAGTCGAATAAAAAGACAATATCAATGCATCTTAGAAGAGCTGTGGAGTTCAGAGTGGTTTAACCAGGGGGTTTTAAATCCCCCTTGGAAGAGACATGGAGGTCACAGAAGCTTATCAAGACTGTTTAAAAGCCCATTGGAGGAGTCTTAGAGGTTGCAGTGGATTAAAAGACAATATCAATGCCCATTGGAAGAGTGGTGGAGGTTACAGTGGAATGAAAAGACAATATCAATGCCCCTTGCAAGAGCTGTGGAGCTCAGAGTGGTTTAAATTGACGGATTTAATGCCCCTTGGAAGGGACGTGGAGGTGACAGTAGCTTAACAAGATGGTTTTTATGTCCCTTGGAAGAGTGGTGGAGGTTGCAGTGGATTAAAAAGACAATATGAATGGCCCTTGGAAGAGTGGTGGAGGTCGAAGTGGAATAAAAAGACAATATCAATGCCCCTTGGAAGAGTGATGGAGGTTACAGTGGAATAAAAAGACAATATCAATGACCCTTGGAAGAGTGGTGGAGGTCGCAGTGGAATAAAAAGACAATATTAATGCCCCTTGGAAGAGTGGTGGAGATCGAAGTAAAATAAAAAGACAATATCAATGCCCCTTGGAAGAGTGGTGGAGGTTACAGTGGAAAAATAAGACAATATCAATGCAACTTGGAAGAGCTGTGGAGTTCACAGTGGTTTAACCAGAAGGTTTAAGGCACCGTGGAATAGACGTGCAGGACACAGTAGCTAAACAAGACTGTTTTATTGCTTCTTGGAAGTGTGATGGAGGTCGCAGTGGATTAAAAAGACAAAATCAATGCCCCTTGGAAGAGTGGTGGAGGTTAGAGTGTAATAAAAAGTCAATATCAATGCCTCTTGCAAGAGCTGTGGAGTTCAGAGTGGTTTAAATTGACGGTTTTAATGCCCCTTGGAAGAGACGTGGAGGTCACAGTAGCTTAACACGATGGTTTTAATGCCCCTTGGAAGAGGGGTGGAGGTCACAGTAGATTAAAAAGACATTATCGTTGCCCCTTGGAAGAGTGGTGGAGGTCGCAGCGGAATAAAAAGAAAATATACATGCCCCTTAGAACAGTTTGTGGAGGTTACAGTGAAAAAAAAAGACAATATCAAAGTTCCTTGGAAGAGGGGTGAAGGTCGCAGTGGATTAAAAAGACAATATCAATGTCCCTTGGAAGAGTGGTGGAGGTCGCAGTGGATTAAAAAGACAATATCAATGCACCTTGGAAGAATGGTGGAGGTCGCAGTGGAATAAAAAGACAATATCAATGCCCCGTGGAAGGGACGTGGAGGTCACAGTAGCTTATCAAGACGGTTTTATTGCCCCTTGGAAGAGTGGTGGAGGTCGCAGTGGATTAAAAAGACTATCAAATCCCCTTGGAAGAGTGGTGGAGCTCACAGTGGAAAAAAAATACAATATCAATGCCCCTTGGAAGAGTGGTGGAGGTTACAGTTGAATAAAAAGACAATATCAATGCATCTTGGAAGAGCTGTGGAGTTCAGAGTGGTTTAACCATGCGGTTTTAATGCCCCTTGGAAGAGACGTGGAGGTCACAGAAGCTTGTCAAGACTGTTTTAAAGCCCCTTGGAGGAGTGGTAGAGGTCGCAGTCGATTAAAAAGACAATATCAATGCCCCTTGGAAGAGTGTTGGAGGTTAGAGTGGAATAAAAAGACAATATCAATGCCCCTTGGAAGAGTGGTGGAGGTTACAGTGGAATGAAAAGACAATATCAATGTCCCTTGGAAGAATGGTGGAGGTTACAGTGGAATAAAAAGATAATATCAATGCCCCTTGGAATAGTGGTGGAGGTTCCAATTAAATAAAAAGACAATATCAATGCCCCTTGTAAGACACGTGGAGGTCACAGTGGAATAAAAAGACAATATTAATGCCCCTTGGATGAGTGGTGGAGGTCACAGTAAAATAAAAAGACAATATCAATGCCCCTTGGAAGAGTGGTGGAGGATAGAGTGGAATAAAAAGACAATATCAATGCCCCTTGGAAGAGCTGTGGAGTTAACAGTGGTTTAACCAGAAAGTTTTAATGCACCGTGGAATAGACATGGAGGTCACAGTACCTTAACAAGATGGTTGCAATGCTTCTTGGAAGAGTGATGGAGGTCGCAGTGGATGAAAAAGTCAATATCGATGCCCCTTGGAAGAGTGGTGGAGGTTACAGTGGAATAAAAAGACAATATCAATGACCTGTGTAAGAAACTTGCTGGTCACAGTAGCTTAACAATACGGTTTTAATGCCCCATGGAAGAGTTGTGGACGTCGCAGAGGAATAAAAAGACAATTTCAATGGACTTGGAAGAGTGCAGAAGGTTACAATTGAATGAAAGACATTGTCAATGCCCATTGGAAGAGCTGTGGAGCTCAGAGCGGTTTAACCAGACGGTTTTAATGCCCCTTGGAAGAGACTTGGAGGTCACAGTAGCTTAACAAGACGGTTTTAATGCCCCTTGGAAGAGTGGTGGAGGTCACAGTGGAATAAAAGTACAATATCAATGCCCCTTGGAAGAGCTGTGGAGTACAGAGTGGTTTAACTAAACGGTTTTAGTGCCCCTTGGAAGAGACGTGGAGGTCACAGTAGCTTAACAAGACGGTTTTAATGCCCCTTGGAAGAGTGGAGGAGGTCGCAGTGGATTAAAAATACAATATCAATGAACCTTGGAAGAGTGGTGGAGGTCGCAGTGGAATAAAAAGACAATATCAATGACCCTTGAAAGAGTGGTGGAGGTTGCAGTGGAATAAAAAGACAATATCAATGCCTCTTGGAAGAGTGGTGGAGGTTACAGTGGAATAAAAAGACAATATCAATGCCCCGTGGAAGAGACGTGGACATTACAGTAGCTTAACAAGACGGTTTTAATGCCACTTGGCAGAGTGGTGGAGGTGGCAGTGGAATAAAAAGACAATAACAATGCCCTGTGGAAGAGACGTGGAGGTGACAGTAGCTTAACAAGATGGTTTTAATGCCCCTTAAAACAGTGGTAGAGGTTACAGTGGAATAAAAGACAATATGAATGCCCTTTGGAAGAGTGGCGGAGGTCGCAATGGAATAAAAAGACAATATCAATGCCCCTTGGAAGAGTGGTGGAGGTCGCAGTGGAATAACCTCACTGGTACATGCTCTGCATAACTTCTCTGCTTGCTGTGTCTGCTGTAATCTAATGCTCTGCTTTGCTGATTCACCTCACTGGTACATGCTCTGCATAACTTCTCTGCTTGCTGTGTCTGCTGTAATCTAATGCTCTGCTTTGCTGATTCACCTCACTGGTACATGCTCTGCATAACTTCTCTGCTTGCTGTGTCTGCTGTAATCTAATGCTCTGCTTTGCTGATTCACCTCACTGGTACATGCTCTGCATAACTTCTCTGCTTTATCTGTCCCACTCCATTCAATACCCACATATGTCTGTCCCTTCCCCACTATAGATCTTATCTGATTTTTAGAGGTGCTAAACTGCAGAGACTAGAGTCCTAGCTCTGTGTTTGATCACCCAGCCATCTCCTTATGTAACGACCCGCTGCTAATTTAGCCATATGCAGCTCCCACAATGCCCTTCAACTGATAGTTTAATGTGCCCTATATATTTAGAAGCTCTGTAAGGTATGCACGCGTCTTCTTGTGCAAAGTGGCTTCTGAGAAAAGTGGCAGTTATTTCAGAGGCAGTTAGTCAGGGCAGGAGTCAGGTAACCAACACTTTGACCACTTACTCTCTTTTAACTATGTTTCTGTTAGCTCTCACTTTTTCCTCTATAGTCCTCGACTTTCTAGTAACCCCTCAAATCCGTACACCTAGTAAGAAACTCTTCATCTCCCCCTCCATCCTCGGGATTCATATCACCTCCTCCTCCAAATTATTCCTAAACATTCAATCCTGGATCTCCAAACACAGACATTCACCTCATGCTCTCTCTTGCTCCCACCTGCTAATACTTTCTCTGCTCCTCCTCACTGCTGAAGATATCTCTCCAAATACTGGTCCTCCTCGCCATATCCCCACAATTACTTCTTCCTCCTATCCACGACCTTCCACAAACTGTCGCAACCCTTCTAACCTCATACCCATCCAACCAATCCCCACTCCCTTAGTTTCTCTAACAGGAACTCTATGGAACGCTCGCTCTGTCTGCAACAAACTTTCTTTCATCCACGATCTTTTCATCACAAACAAACTTTCCTTCCTCGCCATCACTGAAACCTGGCTCACCCCCTCTGACACAGCCTCCCCAGCTGCACTTTCATATGGCGGATTCCACCTTTCCCACACCCCCCGCCCCAATGGCAAACATGGTGGAGGCGTAGGTTTTCTCCTATCAGAACACTGCGCTTTCAATCAAATCTCACTGCCACCCTCCGTTACACTCCCCTCTTTTGAGGTGCACTGTGAGTGCATCTATTCCCCCTCCAACCTCCAACTGGCCGTCGTTTACCGACCCCCAGGGCAAGCCACCACCTTCTTAGACCACTTCACCACCTGGCTGCTTCACTTCCTCTCCACTGACATCCCCACTATCATAATGGGTGACTTCAACATCCCCATTAACACTTCCCACTCGTCTGTCTCTAAGTTCCTATCTCTCACTTCCTCCTTCGGACTCACTCAATGGTCTTCCACACCCACCCACAAAGATGGCCACACACTGGACCTCGTCTTCACCCGCCTCTGTTCCCTATCTAACCTCTCTAACTCACCTCTCCCTCTCTCTGATCACAGCCTACTTACATTCTCTTCTCTCTCCTCCCCGGGCAACAATCCCCACTCTACAAACTTGCATACCCTCACAGAAATCTCAAACACCTTGACTTACACTCACTCTCTGAATCCCTCCTCCCTCTTACAGACATAAATTCCTTACATGATGCAGACGTTGCTGCTGCTTTATATAACACCACAATAGCTGCAGCTCTATACTCAATCGCCCCTCTCACACACACCACATCTCGCACATTCAACAGGCAACCCTGGCACACTAAACTTACTAAAGAACTGCGCCGGGCCTCCAGGGTTGCAGAGCGGAGATGGAAAAGGTCTCACTCCATCGAGCACTTCATCGCATTCAATCAATCCCTCACTAATTTCAAGTCCGCACTCACTACAGCAAAACAAACCTACTTCTCATCTCTCATATCCTCCCTATCTCACAACCCTAAACAGCTATTTAACACTTTCAACTCTCTCCTTCGTCCCCCAGCACCTCTTCCCTCTTCTCTCATCTCAGCCGAGGACTTTACCTCATTCTTCAAACAGAAGATTGACACCATCAGACAAAACTTTTGCCTAAAGTCCACACAACCCCTCCTCATATCTATTCAACCCTCCTCCTCCAAACCCCACTTCTCCACCATTACAGAAGGTCAAGTCTCCTCTTTACTCTCCAAATCATACCTCACCACCTGCGAACTGGACCCAATCCCATCCCACCTCATCACTAACCTTACCACAGTCTTCATCCCAACCCTAACCCAACTCTTCAATCTGTCACTAACAACCGGTGTCTTCCCCGCATGTTTCAAACATGCCGCAATCACACCCATCCTCAAAAAGCCCTCCCTTGACCCTTACTCTCTGACTAGCTACCGCCCCATATCACTCCTCCCCTTTGCCTCAAAACTACTAGAACAACATGTCCACCTTGAACTGTCCTCCCACCTCTCCTCCTGCTCCCTCTTCGACCGCCTGAAATCTGGCTTCCAACCGCATCACTCGACTGAAACTGCCCTGACCAAAGTCACCAACGACCTACTAAATGCCAAATCCAAGCGACACTACTCCATCCTCCTCCTTCTGGACCTGTCATCTGCCTTTGACACAGTGGACCATTCCCTCTTACTCCATATTCTCTCATCTCTTGGCATCACGGACTTGGCACGATCTTGGATCTCCTCATACTTAACAGACAGGACATTCAGCGTCTCTCACTCACGCACCACCTCCTCATCTCGCCCCCTATCTGTCGGTGTCCCCCAAGGTTCAGTTCTAGGACCTCTGCTCTTCTCCATCTACACCTTTGGCCTGGGACAGCTCATAGAGTCTCACGGTTTTCAGTATCACCTCTATGCTGACGACACACAGATCTTCCTATCTGTACCCGATATCTCCTCCCTACTAACCAAAATCCCACAATGTCTGTCCGCCATGTCATCCTTCTTCTCTGACAGATTTCTAAAACTCAACATGGATAAAATAGAGTTCATCATCTTTCCACCCTCTCATTCACATCCCCCATCTGACCTAGCCATCAACGTCAATGGCTGTTCACTCTCCCCAGTCCCACAAGCTCGCTGCCTTGAAGTAACCCTGTACTCTGATCTCTCCTTCAAGCCACATATCCAAGCCCTTTCCACTTCCTGCCGTATCCAACTCAAAAACATCTCCCGGATCCGTGCATTCCTCAGCAAAGACTCTGCAAAAACCCTAGTGCATACCCTCATCATATCCCGCCTCGACTACTGCAACATCCTGCTCCGTGGCCTCCCTTACAACACTCTTGCGCCTCTCCAATCTATCCTAAACTTTGCTGCTCGACTAATTCACCTTTCCCTTAGCTATTCCCCGGCCTCTCCTCTCTTTCAATCTCTTCACTAGCTCCCCATTGCCCAGAGAATCCAGTTCAAAACTTTAACCATGGCATACAAAGCCATCCACAACCTGTCTCCCCCATACATCTGTGACCTAGTCTCCCGGTACATACCTGCACACAACCTCCGATCCTCACAAGATCTCCTTCTCTACTCCCCTCTTATCTCCTCCTCCCACAATCGTATACAAGATTTCTCCCGTGCATCCCCCCTACTCTGGAACTCTCTACCCCAACACATCAGACTCTCGCTGACAGTGGAAAACTTCCAAAGAAACATGAAGACCCACCTCTTCCGACAAGCCTTCAACCTGCAGTAACCACCGCTGCACGACCAGCTCTACCCTCATATAATGTATCCTCACCCATCCCTTCGAGAATGTGAGCCCTCGCGGGCAGGGTACTCGCTCCTCATGTACCAGTCGCTGACTCATTTTGTTAAGATTATGTAAATGCTTTTGTTATGTATATCCCTATCACATGTAAAGTGCCATGGAATAAATGGCGCTATAATAATAAATAATAATAATAATAAAAATAATATTAATAATAAAAAGACAATATCAATTCCCATAGGAAAAGTGGTGGAGGTTACAGTGGAATAAAAAGACAATATCAATGACCCTTTGATGAGCTGTGGAATTCAGAGTGGTTTAACCAGATGGTTTTAATGCTCCTTGGAAGAGACGTGGAGGTTATAGTAGCTTAATAACATGTTTTTAATGCCTCTTGGAAGAGTGGTGGAGTTCGCAGTGGTTTAAAAAGACAATATCACTGCCCCTTAGAAGAGTGGTGGAGGTTACATTGGAATAAAAAGACAATATCAATGCCCCGTGGAATAGACATGGAGGTTACAGCAGCTTAACAAGACAGTTTTAATGCCCCTTGGAAGAGCTGTGGAGTTCAGAGTGGTTTAACCAGACGGTTTTAATGCCCATTGGAAGTGACGTGGAGGTCACAGTAGCTTAAAGAGACGTTTTTAATGCCCCTTGGAAAAGTGGTGGAGGTCGCAATGGATTAAATACACAATATCAATGCACCTTGGAAGAATGATGGAGGTCTAAGTGGAATAAAAAGACAATGTCAATGCCCCTTGGAAGAGTGGTGGAGGTTAGAGTGGAATAAAAAGACAATACCAATGCCCCTTGGAAGAGCTATACAATTCAGAGTGGTTCAACCAGATGGTTTTATTGCCCCTTGGAAGAGACGTGGAGCTCACAGTAGATTAACAAGATGGTTTTAATGCCCCTTGGAAAAGTGGTGGAGGTCACAGTGGATTAAAAAGACAATATCAATGCCCCGTGAAAGAGTGGTGGAGGTTACAGTGAAATAAAAAGACAATATCAATGCCTCTTGAAAGAGCTATGGAGTTCAGAGTGGTTTAACCAGATGGTTTTAATGCCCCTTGGAAGAAAGGTGGAGGTTACAGTGGAATAAAAAGACAATATCAATGCCCCTTGGAAAAGTGGTGGAGGTTACAGTGGAATAAAAAGACAATATCAATGTCCCTTGGAAGAAAGGTGGAGGTTACAGTGGAATAAAAAGACAATATCAATGCCCCTTGGAAAAGTGGTGGGGGTTACAGTGGAATAAAAAGACAATATCAATGTCCCTTGGAAGAATGGTGGAGGTTACAGTGGAATAAAAAGACAATATCAATGCCTCTTGGAAGAGTGGTGGAGGTCACAGTGGAATAAAAAGACAATATGAATGCACCTTGGAAGAGCTGTGGAGTTCACAGTGGTTTAGCCAGAAAGTTTTATTGCACCGTGGAATAGACGTGGATGTCACAGTAGATTAACAAGACGGTTTCAATGCTTCTTGGAAGAGTGGTGGAGGTTTCAATGGAATAAAGAGACAATATCAATGACCTGTGTAAGAAACTTGGAGGTCACAGTAGCTTAACAATACGGTTTTAAGGCCCCTTGGAAGAGTCGTGGACGTCGCAGAGGAATAAGAAGACAATATCAATGCCCTTGGAAGAGTGCAGATGGTTACAATGGAATAAAAAGACATTGTCAATGCCCCTTGGAAGAGCTGTGGAGCTCAGAGCGGTTTAACCAGACGGTTTTAATGCTTCTTGGGAGAGACTTGGAGGTCACAGTAGCTTAGCAAGACGGTTTTAATGCCCCTTGGAAGAGTGGTGGTAGTCACAGTGGAATAAAAATACTATATCAATGCGCCTTGAAAGAGTGGTGGAAGTTACAGTGAAATAAAAAGACAATATCAATGCCCCTTGGAAGAGCTGTGGAGTACAGAGTGGTTTAACCAAACGGTTTTAGTGCCCCTTGGAAGAGACGTGGAGGTCACAGTAGCTTAACAAGACGGTTTTAATGCCCCTTGGAAGAGTGGTGGAGGTCGCAGTGGATTAGAAAGACAATATCAATGCCACTTGGAAGAGTGGTGAAGGTCCCAGTGGAATAAAAAGACAATATCAATGCTCCTTGGAAGAGTGGTGGAGGTTACAGTGGAATAAAAAGACAGTATCAATGCCCCGTGAAAGAGACGTGGAGGTCACAGTAGCTTAACAAGACGACTTTAATGCCCCTTGGAAGATAGGTGGAAGTTGCAGTGGAATAAAAAGACAATATCAATGCCCCTTGGAAGAGTGCTGGAGGGTGCATTGGAATAAAGAGACAATATCAATGCCCCTTGCAAGAGCTGTGGAGTTCAGAGTGGTTTAAATTGACGGTTTTATTGCCCCGTCGAATTGACGTGGAGGTCAAAGTAGCTTAACAACACGGTTTTAATGCCCCTTGAACGAGTGGTGGATGTTACAGTGGAATTAAAAGACAATACCAATGCCCCGTGGAAGAGACGTGGAGGTCACAGTAGCTTGACAACATGGTTTTAATGCCCCTTGGAGGACTGGTGAAGGTCGCAGTGGAATAAAAAGACAATAATAATGCCCCTTAGAAGAGCTGCGGAGTTCAGAGTGGAATAACCAGACGGTTTTAACGCCCCTTGGAAGAGACGTTGTGGTCACAGTAACTTATCAAGACGGCTTTATTGTCCCCTGGTAGAGTGGTGGAGGTCGCAGTGGATTAAAAAGACAATATTAATGCCCCTTGGAGGAGTGGTGGAGGTCGCAGTGGAGTAAAAAAACAATATAAATGCCCCTTGGAAGATTGGTGGAGGTTACAATTGAATAAAAAGACAATAATAATGCCCGTTCGAAGACACGTGGAGGTCACATTAGCTTAACAAGACCGTTTTAATGCCCCTTGGAAGAGTGGTGGAGGTCGCAGTGGATTTAAAAGACAATATCAATGCCCCTTGGAAGAGTGGTGGAGGTCGCAGTGGAATAAAAAGACAAAATCAATGCCCCTTGGAAGAGTGGTGGAGGTTAGAGTGGTATAAAAAGACAATACAAATGTCCCTTGGAAGAGCTGTGGAGTTCAGAGTGGTTTAACCAGATGGTTTTAATGCCCATTGGAAGAGACTTCGACGTCACAGTAGCTTAACAAGACCGTTTTAATGCCCCTTGGAAGAGTAGTGGAGGTCGCAGTGGATTAAAACGACAATATCAATGCCCCTTGGAAGAGTGGTGGAGGTCGCAGTGGAATAAAAAGACAAAATCAATGCCCCTTGGAAGAGTGGTGGAGGTTACAGTGGAATAAAAAGACAATATCAATGCCCCTCGGAAGAGCTTTGGAGTTCAGAGTGGTTTAACCAGACGGTTTTAATGCCCCTTGGAAGAGACGTGGAGGTCACAGTAGCTTTACAAGACTGTTTTAATGCCCCTTGGAAGAGTGGTGGAGGTCGCAGTGGATTAAAAAGACAAAATCAATGCTCTTTGGAAGAGTGGTGGAGGTTACAGTGGAATAAAAGACAATATCAATGCCCCGTGGAAGAGTTGTGGAAGTCACTGTAGCTCAACAAGATGGTCATAATGCCGCTTGGAAGAGAGGTGGAGGTCGCAGTGGAATAAAAAGACAATGTCAATGCCCCTTGGAAGAGTGCTGGAGGTTAGAGTGGAATAAAAAGACAATGCAAATGCCCCTTGGAAGAGCTGTGGAGTTCAGAGTGGTTTAACCAGATGGTTTTAATGCCCTTGGAAGAGACTTCGACGTCACAGTAGCGTAACAAGATGGTTTTAATGCCCCTTGGAAGAGTGGTGGAGGTCGCAGTGGATTAAAAAGACAATATCAATGCCCCTTGGCAGAGTGGTGAAGGTCGCAGTGGAATAAAAAGACAAAATCAATGCCCCTTGGAAGAGTGGTGGAGGTTACAGTAGAATAAAAAGGCAATATCAATGCTCCTCAGAAGAGCTGTGGAATTCAGAGTGGTTTAACCAGACGGTTTTAATGCCCCTTGGAAGAGACGTGGAGGTCACAGTAGCTTAACAAGACTGTTTTAATGCCCCATGGAAGAGTGGTGGAGGTCGGAGAGGATTAAAAAGACAATATCAATGCCCCTTAGAAGATAGGTTGAAGTCGCAGTGGAATAAAAAGACAATATCAATGCCCCTTGGAAGAGTGGTGGAGGTTACAGTGGAATAAAATGACAATATCAGTGCCCCGTGGAATAGACATGGACTTCACAGTAGCTTAATAAGACGGTTTTAATGCCCCTTGGAAGAGTGGTGGAGATCGCAGTGGATTAAAAAGACAATATCAATGCCCCTTAGAAGATTGGTTGAAGTCGCAGTGGAATAAAAAGACAATATCAATGCCCTTTGGAAGAGTGGTGGAGGTTACAGTGGAATAAAAGACAATATCAATGCCCCATGGAAGAGTTGTGGAGGTCACTGTAGCTTAACAAGATGGTCTTAATGCCGCTTGGAAGACTGGTGGAGGTTGCAGTGGAATAAAAAGACAATGTCAATGCCCCTTGGAAGAGTGGTGGAGGTTGGAGGGAAATAAAAAGACAATACAAATGCCCCTTGGAAGAGCTGTGGAATTCAGAGTGGTTTAACCAGATGGTTTTAATGCCCTTGGAAGAGACTTCGACGTCACAGTAGCTTAACAAGACGGTTTTAATGCCCCTTGGAAGAGTGGTGGAGGTCGCAGTGGATTAAAAAGACAATATCAATGCCCCTTGGCAGAGTAGTGAAGGTCGCACTGGAATAAAAAGACAAAATCAATGCCCCTTGGAAGAGTGGTGGAGGTTACAGTGGAATAAAAAGACAATATCAATGCTCCTCGGAAGAGCTGTGGAGCTCAGAGTGGTTTAACCAGACGGTTTTAATGCCCCTTGGAAGAGACGGGGAGGTCACAGTAGCTTAACAAGACTGTTTTAATGCCCCATGGAAGAGTGGTGGAGGTCGGAGAGGATTAAAAAGACAATATCAATGCCCCTTAGAAGATAGATTGAAGTCGCAGTGGAATAAAAAGACAATATCAATGCCCCTTGGAAGAGTGGTGGATGTTACAGTGGAATAAAATGACAATATCAGTGCCCCGTGGAATAGACATGGACGTCACAGTAACTTAATAAGACGGTTTTAATGCACCTTGGAAGAGTGGTGGAGATCGCAGTGGATTAAAAAGACAATATCAATGCCCCTTAGAAGATAGGTTGAAGTCGCAGTGGAATAAAAAGACAATATCAATGCCCTTTGGAAGAGTGGTGGAGGTTACAGTGGAATAAAAGACAATATCAATGCCCCTTGGAAGAGTTGTGGAGGTCACTGTAGCTTAACAAGATGGTCTTAATGCCACTTGGAAGAGTGGTGGAGGTCGCAGTGGAATAAAAAGACAATGTCAATGCCCCTTGGAAGAGTGGTGGAGGTTAGAGGGAAATAAAAAGACAATAGAAATGCCCCTTGGAAGAGCTGTGGAGTTCAGAGTGGTTTAAATTCACGGTTTCAATGCCCCTTGGAAGAGACGTGGAGGTCGCAGTGGATTAAAAAGACAATATCAATGCCCATTGGAAGAGTGGTGGAGGTCGCAGTGGAATAAAAAGACAATATCAATGCCCCGTGGAAGGGACGTGGAGGTCACAGTAGCTAAACAAGACAGTTTTAATGCTTCTTGGAAGAGTGATGGAGGTCGTAGAGGATTAAAAAGACAAAATCAATGCCCCTTGGAAGAGTGGTGGAGGTTACAGTGGAATAAAAATACAATATCAATGCCTCTTGCAAGAGCTGTGGAGTTAAAAGTGGTTTAAATTGACGGTTTTAATGCCCCATGGAAGAGATGTGGAGGTCACAGCAGGTTAACAAGACGGTTTTAATGCCCCTTGGAAGAGTGGTGGACGTTACAGTCGAATAAAAAGACAATATCAATGCCTCTTGGAAGACCTGTGGAGTTCAGTTTGGTTTAACCAGACGGTTTTAATTCCCCTTGGAATAGACGTTGAGGTCACAGTAGCTTATCAAAACTGTTTTAATTCCCCTTGGAAGAGAGGTGGAGGTCGCAGTGGATTAAAGATACAATATCAATGCCACTTGGAAGAGTGGTGAAGGTCCCAGTGAAATAAAAAGACAATATCAATGCCCCTTGTAAGAGTGGTGGAGGTTACAGTGGAATAAAAAGACAATATCAATGCCCCGTGAAAGAGACGTGGAGGTCACAGTAGCTTAACAAGACGGTTTTAATGCCCCTTGGAAGAGAGGTGGAAGTTGCAGTGGAATAAAAAGATAATATCAATGCCCCTTTGAGGAGTGCTGGAGGTTACATTGGAATAAAAAGACAATATCAAAGCCCCATGCAAGAGCTGTGGAGTTCAGAGTGGTTTAAATTGACGGTTTTAATGCCCCTTGGTAGGGACGCAGAGGTGACAGTAGCTTAGCAAGATGGTCTGAATGCCCCTTGGAAGAGTGGTGGAGGTCGCAGTGGATTAAAAAGACAATTTGAGTGCCCCTTGGAAGAGTGGTGGAGGTCGCAGTGGAATAAAAAGACAATATCAATGCCCCTTGAAAGAGTCGTGGAGGTTACAGTTGAATAAAAAGACATTATCAATGCCCCTTGGAAGAGTGATGAAGGTTACTGTGGAATAAAAAGACAATATCAATGAGCCTTGGAAGAGTGGTGGAGGTCGCAGTGGAATAAAAAGACATTATCAATGCCCCTTGGAAGAGTGGTGGAGTTCGCAGTGGAATAAAAAGACAATATCAATGCCCCTTGGACGAGTAGTGGAGGTTATAGTGGAATAAAAAACAATTTCAATGCCGCGTGGAAGAGACGTGGAGGTCACAGTAGCTTAACCAGACGGTTTTAATGCCTGTTGGAGGACTGGTGGAGGTCGCAGTGGAATAAAAACACAATATCAATGCCCCTTGGAAGAGTTGTGGAGGTTACAGTGGTATAAAAAGACAATAATAATGCCCCTTGGAAGAGCTGTGGAGTTCAGAATGGTATAATCAGACAGTTTTAAAGCTCCTTGGAAGAGACGTGGAGGTCACAGTAACTTAACAAGACGGTTTTAATGCCCCTTGGAAGAGTGGTGGAGGTCGCAGTGGAATAAAAAAACAATATCAATGCCCCTTGGAAGATTGGTGGAGGTTAAAGTGGAATAAAAAAAGAATATCAATGCCCCGTGGAAGAGTTGTGGAGGTCACTGTAGCTTAACAATATGATTTTAATGGCCCTTGGAAGAGTGGTGGAAGTCGCAGTGGAATAAAAAGACAATGTCAATGCCCCTTGGAAGAGTGGTGGAGGTTAGAGTGGAATAAAAAGACAATACAAATGCCCCTTGGAAGAGCTGTGGAGTTCAGAGTGGTTTAACCAGACGGTTTTAATGCCCCTTGGAAGAGAAGTCGACGTCACAGTAGCATAACAAGACGGTTTTAATGCCCCTTGGAAGAGTGGTGGAGATCGCAGTGGATTAAAAAGACAATATCAATGCCCCTTAGAAGATAGGTTGAAGTCGCAGTGGAATAAAAAGACAATATCAATGCCCTTTGGAAGAGTGGTGGAGGTTACAGTGGAATAAAAGACAATATCAATGCCCCTTGGAAGAGTTGTGGAGGTCACTGTAGCTTAACAAGATGGTCTTAATGCCGCTTGGAAGAGTGGTGGAGGTCGCAGTGGAATAAAAAGACAATGTCAATGCCCCTTGGAAGAGTGGTGGAGGTTAGAGGGAAATAAAAAGACAATACAAATGCCCCTTTTAAGAGCTGTGGAGTTCAGAGTGGTTTAAATTCACGTTTTCAATGCCCCTTGGAAGAGACGTGGAGGTCGCAGTGGATTAAAAAGACAATATCAATGCCCATTGGAAGAGTGGCGGAGGTCGCAGTGGAATAAAAAGACAATATCAATGCCCCGTGGAAGGGACGTGGAGGTCACAGTAGCTTAACAAGACAGTTTTAATCCCTTTGGTAGAGACGTGGAGGTCGCAGTTGATTAAAAAGACAATATCAATGCCACTTGGAAGAGTGGTGGAGGTTGCAGTGGAATAAAAAGTCAATATCAATGCCCCTTGGAAGAGTGGTGGAGGTTACAGTCGAATAATAAGACAATATCAGTGCTCCTTGGAAGACCTGTGGAGTACAGAATGGTTTAACCACACGGTTTTATTGCCCCTTGTAAGAGACGTAGAGGTCACAGTAGCTTATCAAGACTGTTTTAATGCCCCTTGGAAGAGTGGTGAAAGTCGCAGTGGTTTAAAAAGACAAAATCACTGCCCCTTGGAAGAGTGCTGGAGATTACAATGGAATAAAAAGACAATATCAATGCCTCTTGCAAGAGCTGTGGAGTTCAAAGTGGTTTAAATTGAGGGCTTTAGTGCCCCTTGGAAGAGAAGTGGAGGTCACAGTAGCTTACTAAGACGGTTTTAATGCCACATGGAAAAGTGGTGGAGGTCGCAGTGGATTAAAAAGACAATATCAATGCCCCGAGGAAGAGTGGACGAGGTCGCAGTGGAATAAAATGACAATATCAATGCCCCTTGGAAGAGTGGTGGAGGTTACAGTGGAAAAAAAAGACGATATCAATTCCATGTGGAAGAGACGTGGAAGTCACAGGAGCTTAACAAGATGGTTTTAATGCCCCTAGGAAGAGTGGTGAAGGTCACAGTTGATTAAAAAGACAATATTAATGCCCCTTGGAAGAGTGGTGGAGGATGCAGTGGAATAAAAAGGCAATATCAATGCCCCGTGGAATTGACGTGGAGGTCAAAGTAGCTTAACAACACGGTTTTAATGGCCCTTGGAAGAGTGGTGGAGGTCGCAGTTGATTAAAAAGACAATATAAATGTCCATTAGAAGAGTGGTGGCGGTCGCAAAGGAATAAAAAGGCAATATCAAAGCCCCTTGGAAGAGCTGTGGTGTTCACAATGGTTTGACCAGAAGTTTTTAAGGCACCGTGGAATAGACGTGGAGGTCACAGTAGCTAAACAAGACAGTTTTAATGCTTCTTGGAAGAGTGATGGAGGTCGTAGAGGATTAAAAAGACAAAATCAATGCCCCTTGGAAGAGTGGTGGAGGTTACAGTGGAATAAAAAGACATTGTCAAAGTTCCTTGGAAGAGCTGTGCAGCTCAGAGCGGTTTAACCAGACGGTTTTAATGCACCTTGGAAGAGACTTGGAGGTCACATTAGCTTAACAAGACCGATTTAATGCCCCTTGGAAGAGTGGTGGAGGTCGCAATGGAATAAAAAGACAATATCAATGCCCCGTGGACGGGACATGGAGGTGACAGTAGCATAACAAGACGGTTTTAATGCCCATTGGAAGAGTGGTGGAGGTCGCAGTGGATAAAAAAGACAATATCAAAGCCCCTTGGAAGAGTGGTGGAGGTCGCAGTGGAAAACAGACAATATCAATGCCCCTTGGAAGAGTGGTGGAGGTTACAGTCGAATAAAAAGACAATATCAATGCCTCTTGGAAGAGCTGTGGAGTACAGAGTGGTTTAACCAGACGGTTTAATGCCCCTTGGAAGAGACTTGGAGGTCACAGTAGCGTAAGAACATGGTTTTAATGCCCCTTGGAAGAGAGTTGGAGGTCGCAGTGGAATAAAAAGACAATATTAATGCCCCTTGGAAGAGTAGTGGAGGTCGCTGTAAAATAAAAAGACAATATCAATGCCCCTTGGAAGAGTGGTGGAGGTTACAGTGGAATAAAAAGACAATATCAATGCCTCTTGGAAGACCTGTGGAGTTCAGTTTGGTTTAACCAGACGGTTTTAATTCCCCTTGGAAGAGACGTTGAGGTCACAGTAGCTTATCAAAACTGTTTTAATTCCCCTTGGAAGAGAGGTGAAGGTCGCAGTGGATTAAAGATACAATATCAATGCCACTTGGAAGAGTTGTGAAGGTCCCAGTGAAATAAAAAGACAATATCAATGCCCCTTGTAAGAGTGGTGGAGGTTACAGTGGAATAAAAAGACAATATCAATGCCCCGTGAAAGAGACGTGGAGGTCACAGTAGCTTAACAAGACGGTTTTAATGCCCCTTGGAAGAGAGGTGGAAGTTGCAGTGGAATAAAAAGATAATATCAATGCCCCTTCGAGGAGTGCTGGAGGTTACATTGGAATAAAAAGACAATATCAAAACCCCATGCAAGAGCTGTGGTGTTCAGAGTGGTTTAAATTGACGGTTTTAATGCCCCTTGGTAAGGACGCGGAGGTGACAGTAGCTTAGCAAGACGGTCTTAATGCCCCTTGGAAGAGTGGTGGAGGTCGCAGTGGATTAAAAAGACAATTTGAATGCCCCTTGGAAGAGTGGTGGAGGTCGCAGTGGAATAAAAAGACAATATCAATGCCCCTTGGAAGAGTGGTGGAGGTTACAGTTGAATAAAAAGACAATATCAATGCCCCTTGGAAGAGTGATGAAGGTTACTGTGGAATAAAAAGACAATATCAATGAGCCTTGGAAGAGTGGTGGAGGTCGCAGAGGAATAAAAAGACATTATCAATGCCCCTTGGAAGAGTGGTGGAGGTCGCAGTGGAATAAAAAGACAATATCAATGCCCCTTGGACGAGTAGTGGAGGTTATAGTGGAATAAAAGACAATTTCAATGCCCCGTGGAAGAGACGTGGAGGTCAAAGTAGCTTAACCAGACGGTTTTAATGCCTGTTGGAGGACTGGTGGAGGTCGCAGTGAAATAAAAAGACAATATCAATGCCCCTTGAAAGAGTTGTGGAGGTTACAGTGGTATAAAAAGACAATAATAATGCCCCTTGGAAGAGCTGTGGAGTTCAGAATGGTATAATCAGACAGTTTTAACGCTCCTTGAAGAGACGTGGAGGTCACAGTAACTTAACAAGACGGTTTTAATGCCCCTTGAAAGAGTGTTGGAGGTTAAAGTGGAATAAAAAAACAATATCAATGCCCCGTGGAAGAGTTGTGGAGGTCACTGTAGCTTAACAATATGATTTTAATGGCCCTTGGAAGAGTGGTGGAGGTCGCAGTGGAATAAAAAGACAATGTCAATGCCCCTTGGAAGAGTGGTGGAGGTTAGAGTGGAATAAAAAGACAATACAAATGTCCCTTGGAAGAGCTGTGGAGTTCAGAGTGGTTTAACCAGACGGTTTTAATGCCCCTTGGAAGAGAAGTCGACGTCACAGTAGCATAACAAGATGGTTTTAATACCCCTTGGAAGAGTGGTGGTGTTCGCAGTGGATTAAAAAGACAATATCAATACCCCTTGGAAGAGTGATGGAGGTCGCAGTGGAAGAAAAAGACAATATCAATGCCTCGTGGAAGGGACGTGGAGGTCACAGTAGCTTAACAAGACGGTTTTCATGCCCCTTGGAAGAGTGGTGGAGGTTACAGGGGATTAAAAAGACAATAACAATGCCCACTGGAAGAGTGGTGGAGGTCGCAGTGGAATAAATAGACAGAGTCAATGCCCTTTGGAAGAGTGGTGGAGGTTACAGTGGAATAAAAAGACAATATCAATGCCGATTGGAAGAGCTGTGGAGTTCAGAGTGGTTTAACAGATGGATTTAATGCCCCTTAGAAGAGACGTGGAGGTCACAGTAGCTTAACAAAACTGTTTTAATGCCCCTTGGAAGAGTGGTGGAGGTTGCAGTGGATTAAAAAGACAATATCAATGCCCATTCGAAGAGTTGTGGAGGTCACTGAAGCTTAACAAGATGGTCTAAATGCCCCGTGGAAGAGTGCTGGAGGTCGCAGTGGAATAAATAGACAATGTCAATGACCCTTGGAAGAGTAGTGGAGGTTAGAGTGGATTAAAATGACAATACCAGTGTTCCTTGAAAGAGCTGTGTGTAACATACCTGGCGGCGTCCTTGCATGGTGGTCCATCATCCACTGTGCAAGAGCGCGCACTTGATCTCCAGTCCAGAATGTCTCTCTGGCTTCCCTCTTGCTGTCTGTTTGTCTGTCTTGGCTGCATAGGGCGACGCCCGCTGAACTTCCTGTTTCTTGTACCTGCTGCGGACACGCCCCTGTTGCACCTTCAGCCTATTGCTGTCCATCTTTGGGTATTTATACCACCTTCTTCCTCAAGATGGTGCCTGAGCATTGTTTCTTGTCAGTTGGCGTTTTGTCTCTGACATGCCAGGTCCTATCCTGTTTTCCTGCCTGTTTTCCAGTTCTGTGTCTGAACTGTGGTCTGTTCTTGTGAACACGCTTCTTGCCTGTTCTTTCGCCTTCTAGGGGCCGTATTCCTAGATCTGCCTGTCTGTGCCTTGTGGTATCTGTTCCCGTCTGAACAGAGTCCTGTTTGTGTCTCTGCCTTGCGGTATCTGTTCCCGTCTGAACAGAGTCCTGTTTGTGTCCCTGCCTTGCGGTATCTGTTCCCGTCTGAACAGAGTCCTGTTTGTGTTCCTGCCTTGCGGTATCTGTTCCCGTCTGAACAGAGTCCTGTTTGTGTTCCTGCCTTGCTGTCTCTGTTCCCGTTCCTCTGTTCCCTGTTGTCTGTGCCTCGTTTCTACTTTAACCTTGTCTCCCTTTTCCCTCTATGTCTGTTTTCTGCGTCTTTCTGCAGAGTCTGAACCCGCTCCTAAATTCCTTCTCGTCGTCTCTGTACCTCTGTTGTGAATTTAGTGTACGCTCGCTACTTCTATGTAAGTACTGTGCGTGCTTCTGGTTCTGCCTTTCCTTCTCCGTCTGTTCTTTGTGAACAGAGTCCTATCTCCTGCCTTGTTTACCGCTCTGCGGTGTCCGCTCTGCTCCTGCTTAGCTTGCCGCTCTTGCGGTTTCTGCTCTGCTCCTGCCTTGTTTACCGCTCTGCGGTGTCCGCTCTGCTCCTGCTTAGCTTGCCGCTCTTGCGGTTTTCACTCTGCTCTTGCCTTGCTTGCCGCTCTTGCGGTTTCTGCTCTGCTCTTATCTTGCTTACTGCTTCTGCGGTTTCCGCCCTGCCCTGCTTCTGCCCGCTGCTCCGGCAGTCCTGTCCTGCTCTGTTCTTGCCCACCGCTTCGGGCGTTCCCTCTCTGCTGTGGTTGTCTACCGCATCTGCGGTTCTGTGACCCAGTCTGTACTGGGTCTTAACCTCTCTGTGCTCCAGCCCGTCCTTTCGGCCAGTACCTCCCTGCCTGCATACTCGCCTGTATCCACCCATCTGCATACCTGCCGTGTTTGCTTACATCCACCAGTCTGTGCCAGCCTAACCTGCCTGTTCCAGTAATCCCAGTGTGGGTCAACCCCCGTGTCCGGAGTTTGACCTGGAGTAGCACCTGGTCCCTCTGCCCGGTTTCTCCCTGGTGCACTGGCGTCGTATGCCGTCGTGCCACCTTGGTCGGATCGGCCAGATACTTAGTCACGCCCCTCCAGGCACTCTCCGGTCCATGGTCCAGTGGAACCACAACACCCGCACACGCCAGTCAGTCCGGGCGTGTGCATAACACTGTGGAGTTCAGAGTGGTTTAAATTGACGGTTTCAATGACCCTTGGAAAAGACGTGGAGGTCACAGTGGATTAAAAAGACAATATCAATGCCCCTTGAAAGAGTGGTGGAGGTCGCATTGCATTAAAAAGACAATATCAATGCCCCGTGGAAGGGACGTGGAGGTCACAATAGCTTCACAAGATGGTTTTAATGCCCCTTGGAAGAGAGTTGGAGGTCGCAGTTGATTAAAAATACAATATCAATGCCCCTTGGAAGAGTGGTGGAGGTCACAGTGGTATAAAAAGACAAAATCAATGCCGTTTGGAAGAGTGGTGGAGTTTACAGTGGAATAAAAAGACAATATCAATTCCTCTTGCAAGAGCTGTGGAGTTCAAAGTGGTTTAAATTGACGGTTTTAATGCCCCTTGGAAGAGACGTGGAGGTCACAGTAGCTAAACAAGACGGTTTTATTGCCCCTTCGAAGAGTGGTGGAGGTCGCAGTGGATTAAAAAGACAGTATCGATGCCCCTTGGAAGAGTGGTGGAGGTTACAGTGGAAAAAAAAGACAATATCAATGTTCTTTGAAAGAGGGGTAATTGTCGCAGTGGAATAAAAAGACAATATCAATGTCCCTTGGAAGAGTGGTGGAGGTCGCAGTGGATTAAAAAGACAATATCAATGCCCCTTGGTAGAGTGGTGGAGGTCGCAGTGGAATAAAAAGACAATATAAATGCCCCGGGGAAGGGAGGTGGAGGTCACAGTAGCTTAACAAGATGCTTTTAATGCCCCTTGGAATAGTGGTGGAGGTCGCAGTGGATTAAAAAGACTATCAAATCCCAATGGAGGAGTGGCTTAGGTCACAGTGGAAAACCGAGACAATATCA